>NW_020664374.1:20349598-20622969 GCF_002925995.2 Terrapene triunguis | reverse complement strand
GGCTCTGCTCCTCCGCTGACTCTTCGGCTCTGTTTAAGAGCCGGGCTGCCCGAGCGCTACTGGCTTCGGGCAGCCCCCGTGCCTCCGGACCCTGCGCCGCCGGAGCCCGGGCGGGGAAGTGCCTGGCCGGCGGCTGGGGTCCGGAGGCAAGGGGGCTGCCTGAAGCCCATAGCACTCGGGCAGCTCGGCTCTTAAACAGAGCCGAAGAGTCAGGGGAGGAGCAGAGCCGCCATTTTCCCGGACATGTTCGGCTTTTTGGCAATTCCCCCCGGATGGGGGTTTGAGTGCCGAAAAGCCGGACATGTCCGGGAAAAAGAGGACGTATGGTAACCCTACTCATCAGGTACGAGAACCAGCGATGTCAGGGCCTCCACAGAACTACTGGAATCCAAAATGAGCCACACACAAGGGACTAAGGCCCAGATCCACAAAGGGGTTTAGGCTCTAATTTCCCCTGGTTTCAATGTAAGTGAGGAGCCTAAACACTTTTGTGGATCTGGGCTTAAGTCCACACGGGCTAAGTAGCATCCCAATAACTGCAGGTTGCACTGGCAAGAACCAGGGAGGAGGCCCTGACAATCAACAGAGTGCTCAACAAGAAACAAGAGTCTGTCTAGGGAAATGAAAGCTTTTCATAGCAGAGAGCTCAGGATCAGACCAAAATGGGGGTGCTGCAAAAGGTAACTCTGCTGAAACCCCTTAAGGCAAGAGGTTGAAAGAGCTCAAACAAGTATAAGGGTACAAACGTCCACTCATGACAAAGACTGGAGATCAGCATCACTAGGATCTTCACATATACTCGGGAGGGAAGGGGGGGGGGAGGGGAGAAGGGAAGACAGGGCAACTGGAAAGATAATGAATTGGTAATGGCCCTTCCTGTGGGTGACATGAAAGAAGCATCAGTTGTCATATAGAATGTAGATATGTAAATAGGCATCTTTCTGTACAACAGACCAAGAAGAACCTCTTTGTAAGAGCAGATGCTTAATCTCTGACAGAGGATTGAGAGGAACCAGGAAGGTTTCAATCCCCCTGAGAAAATACATCCCTAACACAAGCATCCGATGAAACATCAGCAGGTGGCTTTCCATAATGGTGGAGCTAATGTTCCAAAGCAGGTGGGGGGTGGACCTGGCATGATTGCTGTAGGGTTGCTTTGGGAGATCAGGAATAGGAAGGGAAGTGTCTGGGCAGTCCTCTTTTTCTTCTCTATTTCCTCCCTTTAGTATAGAGAAATAAAGGAGGAGGCAGAGAGGCAGAAGGAGGGAGAAAGAAACAACTTGGGTGATTGTTCCAAAGCGGGCAAAGCAAACTAAAGGGATCATGTCTGGCAGAGGCTTATATCATGCAGGGGCAGGGTCTCAGTTTTCCTCCTTGCTTCCAGCTGTTGGCACCATAGCACCATCTGGCCATGTCTCCTATGTCATAACATGAGAGAAGAGGTAGACATATAAAATTTATCTATACATGTGTATATACATACAATTAAAAAAACCTATATGTCTAAATGTGTTTAAAAAGGCAAGGTAGCACATTCTTCTGGAGATCTATATTCAAACTGAGCCCAGGTCACAGTTTAAGTTAAGTTATCTTGGTGCTCCTAACCAAAATTCTCAAACTTTTGTCCTTTCATGCAAAACCACTATGCAGTTTATCATGGTTAAATATCTTTGTTCAGGAGGCACGGTAGTTAAATAGCAGTGAGGCTGTAGATCCGGACTTAAGTTGAACAACATTGTGTAATGTGTGTAGTACCTGTCAGCTGGATACCTGATTGACAAATTCAAAGCATAAAGGAGTTCAGAAGTATCGAATCCCAATCGGCACGGGGGGGGGTGGGGGAAGAAGGGCAGAGAGCAGGGAACCTCCCAAGTACACAGTCTCTTCCTTAGGTACAAAATTGTGACCACTGTATTCTTACTTGTTAACCACCAGCACTCTGCTCACCTCTGTAGACAGCACAAAGAGACAGTCTTTGCCCCAAGAATCTTACAACTTAACTGTCTTAAATACATCAATTATTGTACCTTAACATTTTTATTATATATTTATGTGGTGACATTATATGTACATGGTATTAGAGAATCATCACCAGAGAACCAATATCTAATTCTTTTAAAAAATTCATCAGTATTTTGATTTCAAAAAGCAACACAAATTCCCAATTACTACTATTTTGGTATGACCATCACACTGTGTACCACAGCAACACCTTGTAATACTTTACAGCATAAGCCATCTAACAGTTAGGAACTACAATATTGTGTCATCACCTGATAAGTACTAGATAGCCCACATCTTCATAGTCCTGGAAGGTTCTTCCAATGCTTTTGGTGAAGAATTATAGCATTCTTAGTGCAAATTCATACAATGTGCCACATCCTTCAGGGGATAATTTATATAAAGGACAGAGTTTTTCTTCTTGTAATAGAAACACTATTACTTGAAGTCAAAATGTAGTACAACCTAAACAGTTGTACAGCAACATACATTATTAGTACTCTACATTTATTCAGAAGCTTCTGTACAGAAAAATCCCAAATGAGTTTACAGACTAATGCCTATATATATATATATGGGCATCATTCAGTGGAACACAACAGCCGCCCTCAGTCATGACCACTATAGAACATTTTTTCCAAAGTGAAGTGAAGGGAAAAATCCCTAATCTACTTAAATAGTAATCAAAACAAAATATGTAATTACAAAGGTAAATTACAGCAGAATTATACATAATAGAGTTGTCCACATTGGGATTCAGCCAGGACAATGGGATTAATGAGAAACACACTTATGAAAAATGCTATTGGATATATTAAATGACTACACATGGTCAGGATTCTCTGTTTTACATCTCATTTGAAGGAAAAGACATCCAGGAGAGTGCAGTGTTTCCAAGGCAATGCCAAGGCTCCAGTCATGTACTGACTGAGGGGGAAGAGGGTTTCCAACTGTATCACAGTCATCAATTTCTTCAATTCTTTCCTCTAAAGATCTCCAGTCCAGTTCCTGACCAAGTCTGATCTTACTTAGTTTCGCTCTCATTTTATATACACAAATGCCATATTTACATATAATGGCATTCATGCTCATCACAATGGCGTCTGTTCACCTGACATTGCTAGCAGGGGTTATGGTTGGAAGTAAGGACTGAAGGCTAAAATGGAAGAGAAATGAAGTAGAAAGAAATACAGAGCAACTGCACAGATGGGCTGGCAGAAGATCCACAAGCCCCTTCTTAGAACTCTCAGGCAGACTGAATACTCCACTAACCCACCTGGGACCAAATTTCTTTTTTAATTATTTCCCTCAAGGCCAGACTTATAAGGCCTTGAGCTAAAGCACTTTCATTTAGGAGAAAAACTGGCTTTGAATCATAGACCTTGAGAGGTCTTCTATCCAGTCCCCTGCACTCAAGGAGGACTAAGTATTATCTAGACAAGGGATTTTCAACCTTTTTCTTTCTGAGGCCCCCCCAACATGCTATAAAAACTCCACGGCCCACCTGTGCCACAACAACTGTTTTTCTGCATATGAAAGCCAGGACTGGGGTAGCAAGGAGGGCAATTGCTCAGGCTTCGGCTTCAGCCCTGGGTGGTGGGGCTTGGGACCCTGGTCTTCAGTCATAGAATCATAGAACATCAGGGTTGGAAGGGACCTCAGGAGGTCATCTAGTCCAACCCCCTGCTCAAAGCAGGACCAATCCCCAACTAAATCATCCCAGCCAGGGCTTTGTCAAGCCTGACCTTAAAAACCTCTAAGGAAGGAGATTCCACCACTTCCCTAGGTAACCCATTCCAGTGCTTCTCCACTCTCCTAGTGAAAAAGTTTTTCCTAATATCCAACCTAAACCTCCCCCACTGCAACTTGAGACCATTACTCCTTGTTCTGTCATCAGGTACCAGTGAGAGCAGTCTAGATCCATCCTCTTTGGAACCCCCTTTCAGGTAGTTGAGAGCAGCTATCAAATCCCCCCTCATTCTTCTCTTCTGCAGACTAAACAATTCCAGTTCCCTCAGCCTCTCCTCATAAGTCATGTGCTCCAGCCCTGTAATCATTTTTGTTGCCCTCCGCTGGAATCTTTCCAATTTTTCCACATTCTTGTTGTAGTGGGGGCCCAAAACTGGACACAGTACTCCAGATGAGGCCTCACCAATGTTGAATTGAGGGGAATGATCATGTCCCTCGATCTGCTTGCAATTCCCCTTCTTATACAGCGCAAAATGCTGTTAGCCTTCTTGGCAACAGGGGCACACTGTCGACTCATATCCAGCTTCTCGTCCACTGTAACCTCTAGGTCCTTCTCTGCAGAACTGCTGCCTAGCCATTCAGTCCTTAGTCTGTAGCAGTGCACGGGATTCTTCCATCCTAAGTGCAGGACTCTGCACTTGTCCTTGTTGAACCTCATCAGATTTCTTTTGGCCTAATCCTCTAATTTGTCTAGGTCCCTCTGTATCCTATCCCTACCCTCCAGCGTATCTATCACTCCTCCCAGTTTAGTGTCATCTGCAAACTTGCTGAGGGTGCAGTCCACGCTATCCTCCAAATCCCCCCCATGTGGTGGGGCTTCGGCTTTCTGCCCTGGGCCCAAGCGAGTCTAACACTGGCCCCGGACCACTGGTTGAGAACTGCTGATCTAGACCATTCCTGACAGATGTTTGCTCTTAAAAACCTCCAATGATGGAGATTCTACAACCTCCCTAGGCAATTTATTCCAGTGCTTAACTACTCTTACAGTTATGAAGTTTTTCCTAATGTCCAATCTAAACCTCCCTTGCTACAATTTAAGCCCATTGCTTCTTGTCCTACCCTCGAAAGTTAAGAAGAACATTTTTTCTCCCTCCTCCTTGTAACAACCTTTTATGTACTTGAAATCTGTTAACATGTCCCCTCTCAGGCTTCTCTTCTCCAGACTAAACAAACCCAATTTATTCAATCTTTCCTCATAGGTCATGTTTTCTAGACCTTTAATCATTTTTGTTGCTCTTCTCTGGACTTTCTCCAATTTGTCCACATCCTTCCTGAAAGGTGGTGCCCAGAACTGGACACAATAGTCCAGTGGAGGCCTAATCAGCACGGAGTAGACTGAAAGAATTACTTCTCGTGTCTTGCTTACAACACTCATGATAATACATCCCAGTATGATCTTTGCTTCTTTTTTTTTTTTTACAACAGTGTTATACTGTTGACTCATATTTAGCTTGTAATCCACTATTACCCCCAGTTCTCTTTCAGCAATACTCCTTCCTAGGCAGTCATTTCTCATTTTATATGCGTTCCTTCCTAAGTGGAGTACTTTGCATTTGTTCTTATTGAATTTCATCCAGATCATTTTGAATTTTAATCCTATCCTTCAAAGCACTTGTAACCCCTGCTAGTTTGGTATCATTCGCAAACTGTTTATAAGTGTACTCTCTATGCCATTATCTAAATCACTGAAGAAGATATTGAAGAACTGGACCCAGGACCAATCTCTGCAGAACATCACTTGATATGCCCTTCCAGCTTGACTGTGAAGCACTGATAACTACTCTCTGGGAACGGTTTTCCAACTAGTTACACAACCACCTTATAGTAGCTCAATTTAGGTTGTATTTCCCTAGTTTGTTTATGAGAAGGTCATGCGAGACAGTATCAAAAGCCTTACTAAAGTCAAGATATACTACATCTACTGCGTCTGTCAAAGAAATCTGTTAGGTTGGTTTGACATGATTTGTTCTTGAGAAATCCATGCTGACTGTTACTTATCACCTTATTATCTTCTCCATGTCTGCTAATTGATTGCTTAATTATTTGCTCCATTATGTTTCTGGTTACTGAAGTTAACCTGACTTGTCTGTAATTCCTCCAGTTGTCCTTATTCCCCTTTTTATAGATGGGCACTATATTTGCCTTTTTCCAGTCCTCTGGAATCTCTCCCATCTTCCATGATTTTTCAACGAGAATCACTAATGGCTCAGATATCTCCTCAGTCAGCTTCTTGAGTATTCTAGGATGTATTTCATCAGGCTCTGTTGACTTGAAGACATGTAACTTGTTTAAGTAATTTTTAACTTGTTCTTTCCCTATTTTAACCTCAAATCTTATCTCATTTTCACTGGCGTTCACCATGTTACATGTCCATATGCTATTAAACTAAAAGTCATTTAGCACTTCTGCCATTTCCACATTTTCTGTTATTGTTTCCTCCCGCCCCTCATTGACTAATGGGCTTACCCAGTGCTTGGTCTTCTTCTTGCTTCTACTGCATCTGTAGAATGTTTTCTTGTTATCCTTTATGTCTCTAGCTAGTTTAATCTCGTTTTGTGCTTTGGCCGTTCTAATTTTATCTCTACGTGCTTGCACTGTTTATATTCATCCTTTGTAATCTGACCTAGTTTCCAATTTTTGTAGGACTCTTTTTTTCAGTTTCAGATCATTGAAGATCCCTGGGTTAAGCCAGGGTGGTCTCTTGCCATACTTCCTATCTTTCCTAGGCAGTGGGATAGTTTGTTTTTGTGCCCTTAATAATGTCTCCTTGAAATATTGCCAATTCTCTTGAACTGTTTTTCCCCATAGATTGCTTCCCATGTGATCTTGCCTACCAACTCCCATGAGTTTGCTAAAGTCTGCCTTCTTAAAATGCATTATCTTTATTGTGCTGTTTCCTTCTTTGCCATTCCTTAGAATCATGAACTTTATCGTTTCATGATCACTTTCACCCACACTGCCTTCCACTTTCAAATTCTCAACCAGTTCCTCCCTATTTGTCAAAATCAAATCTAGAAGAGCCTCTACACCCTAGTAGCTTTCTCCAATGTCTAAAATAAAAAATTGTCTCCAATACTTTCCAAGAACTTGTTGGATAATCTGTGCCCGACAGATGTCTTGGTAGATAAAGTCCTGTGCTTTGGATGATTTTGTTAGTTGTTTAGTTGAGCTGCAACAGCTGCTTTAAAAAACTGTAAAAGAAACTAAAGTTTTCCACAGGAGAAATGAACAAAAACATCAGAGGACCACTCTATAACTGGTAATGGAGAACAAATAAATAAATGGAAACTCAAACTAAACAACTGATGTTGTCCTTTTAGCTCATACAACACATAGATATGGATGAACTAGAACAGAATATGCAAACATAATCCATCAGGGTGGAACAACAATAGATGCTGGGTTCTACTGGGTAGGATCTTGGAAGCTTATAGTATAGGTCCAAACAACTTAAACTTCACTCAACTTCAAAAAATTTAACTTCTTAAGCATTGAGAAGGTCTGGGAAAATGAAAGTGCATTACATGTCACAGCACATACTGCAATACAAATGTCTGTGAGGTAATTATTATTATTTTCTTAACACAATTTGACACTTCTCTGGTCACACTGTAAGCACTGTATGTTTAGCCATAACAAGAATTTTTAAAGCAGTTATGCATCATATTTGTTCCATCTGCAACAAAATGGGAAAAAAAATTATTAAAATCTCTTAATTTCAGATAAGTGAGTGGCTTTGTTCTCAATGCCCAAATCGTACTGCTAGCTTCTGAGAAAGGCTCTTTTTCAAACAGGTTATGTTAAAATTACAGGAAAATTGGGATTACTCCTCAGAATAGCTCTTTAACAAGTGGAAGAGAAACTTTAATGTACACTGAACTTAGCTTAATACTAACACTCTTTAATTTTATGAGGGGACAGCTGGACAGATATTAGAAACTCACTATATACCTATCTCCAAAGCCAAAAATGATTAAATGTTTTATGGTGCATGAAAGTATAGGATAGTTTACACTCTGATTAAACCTTCTAAGCCATGAGGGATTTATTATTAAGAATGTGTCAATTTTCTGTGTGAAGACATGAAACAACTTTCACAGCCCAAAGCCTGTTGACTTGGCCAATGTCATCCAAAAGTAGTTTCCCATATTAGATTGGCTAACATGCTCTGAGAGAGCTAGGTATTAATTATTATTATTATCTATGTACCACCTTGCTCCAAGTTAAAGTTTAAACGGTAACTGTGTGTAGTAAGTAAATAGGAATTATTAGCCACTACATAAGACTGTCCACCAGTGATATACATCAATGATATTTTCATTCTCTGGACAGACAACTTAAACTCCCTCATAGATTCCCACCACAACTTCAGCAATCATCATCCATCCATCAAACTCTCTCTAGAACATGTCCACACCAGCATCAACTTCCTGGACACCACAATCAGCTTCAACAATGGAACCCCACAGACACCAATAAACAGATCACCACACCTACCGTCCTAGACCCAGTAACCACCCCAAACACAACAAGAAATTGGTTATCTACAGCCAGGCCCTCTGATACCACAGAATATGCTCTGAGGAGGAAGTCCGGGATATACACTTTAACACACTTTAAACCACCTTCCTCAAACAAGGACACTCCTCTAGAGAAGTATATCACATCATGGAAGAGGCCACCCCAAATAGCCCAGGAGAATCTGCTTCAGTACAGAAATAAAACCCCTTCTGACTGCAAATCCCTAGTTGTCACCTACCATTCCACACTGGAACCCAGATGGGGTATCATCAAAGAACTACAGTGCATACTCAGTGGGGATCCCAGCCTGAAAGAAATATTTCCTAAACCCCCCACTTCTGGCCTTCAAACAACCTCCGACCTGTCCATGCTCAACATCTGAAGAAAGATCCTCACAGACCAGGACAAACCAACTCAAAGCAGCAACAGACTCTGCTACAACAACAGTGAAGACATATCTTCACTGCTACAATGAACAATATCCCCCACAACATATCTTTCAAGATTCATGGACCCTACACATGCCTATCACAACAACGTGGAATATCTTATCCAGTGCACTAAATGCCCCAACAACAATTATGTAGGTGAAACCAGACAATCTCTACGCTCTCAAATGAACTCACATAGGAAAACGATAAAAGACAAAAACACTCCATCACCTGTAGGTGAATGCTTTTCACAAAACCATCAGTCTATATCTGACCTCTCAGTTCTCATCCTCAAAGAAAATCTGCACAATACTTTCAAAAGACAAGCCTGGATGCTTAAATCCATTACTCTGCTAGACACCAAAAATCATGGACTGAACAGAGACACTGGATTTATGGTTTATTACCACAATTTGTTACCCACTAACCCCCTCTTTTTGTCCTATGATTGCAGAGGTGTTAACAGGCAATTCTACCTTGAATCATCCCTTAAAATACGTGTTAACTACTTAGGCTAAACTATCTGTTCCACCTTGCATTTTGCTGTGAGGCTGGGAGTTCCTTTCCCAGACCTGAAAAAGAGCTGTGTGTGGCTGGAAAGTTAGTGTCTCTCTCACCAACAGAAGTTGGTCCAATAAAAGATATTACCTCATCCACCCTGCCTCTCTAATGTCCACTAATTAGTTAAATTTGCCCTAGTTTTTGTCATCCATTGGTAAACACAGTCAGAAATGCTAGCACATATTTTCTGATGAGTTTTAGCTAATAAAAATACATAAAATATAGAGATCTACTGTTACACGTCAATTAAACCTTTTATCAGAACTGCATATAATATGCCAAAGACATTTCCAAATTATAGAAAATACTTCCACTTCACAGGAAATTGATTAACAATCATCAACTACTCATCTATCCTACGCTGTCAGTACATACTCCTGTGGTTTCTCCCTTACAAACCTAAAATATAGTTTTACAACAGACATATCCAAAATTCTAGAGTTAACTGTGTACAATAATAGTTCCCTGAGAGATATCAACAACCTTTCTCCCAAGACTTTTTGGCTGATCAAGGGAGTGTAAGAAGGGTTGTCTTGGAACACGCTTGAATAATAAATAAGAAGTTGTTTGAGCACTGGTACCTTATAAACATTCTGCTATGTTTGGTTTTTTTAACGTTTGTACAAAAATAAGGCATTTTATGGTGATTAACGCTGGAATTTTCAAGGAAACCTATGAGAATGAGGAGCCCAAAATCCACTGAATTTCAGTGAGAGAGATGAGCATCTAAACCTTAGAATACTTCAGAGATCCAAGCCTGCAATAGTAAGGCAAAATATCGCATTGATGGAGCTCTCTGTAGCTATTTAATTTCAGTAGACTACAATAAACAAGGAAGCTTTTCTGAATTGCAAATTAACATATTTTCTAAACTAATTTAAACTTCATTTTTCACGTTAATAAGAATATTTAAATTCCAGTGGTTATGCCAGAAAAAAATGGCTTGTGTTGTATTATGTAGGTTTCATAGCAATATAGCATAAAGAATCATGACTCTCACTTGAGACCCTTTGATTCCAGTGCCAATTTCAATAACCATATGCATTAAGTACCAGCACTTGTACAGAGGATGCCAATAAAGAATGGTTTGACATTCAGCATAAGAACATGTTAATTGGAACATGTATCATGAAAATAAGCATGAATAAGTCATTTATCTTGCTTTGCCAGTTTGTTATGCTGTTTACTTTAAAATCAGCAGACATTTGCAAAGAAGAAGCTTTCTCAAGATTAAAATACTGATTTTGTGTCAGGAGTTAGCTGAAAATCTTGTTCATTATGCAGAGTTATAAATTAACATCTTCTTTTCCCTAATTTATATTCATCCTCATATTGAAGCAGGAAAATTAGCACTGAAAATGTAGTATTGATTTTTAAAAACATAAGCAAAAAGTATTCAACATATTGCTCAATTTTTCAGTTTATGCTAAAGTTAAAAGGAATCTTTTAAGTAAAATTATGTTTAGGTTTCCCACATGCAAGGTACCAAATTAATTACAATTATAGGTTAATAATATTTGTCTATAGTTCTATTGTAAATCTCCAATGACTTGGTAATAATTATTTTAACCTTAAAGAGGGGTTTGAAAAGGACTCAGGATTGATAAATGGATAGGTAAGAGATGATCTACAGAAGCAAGCTGAAAAACAGAACCACCAGTCTCAATTGTCTAATAATATAATAAGTGAGAACAAACAGAGGCTTAAAAAAACAGAAAGACTGGAAAATCCAGTGTGTAGGATCCTCAGATACCTGAGCCTCCAAATGAGGAAAAAGCTGAAAATATAATTGATCTATTTATCTGTTTTCAGAGAAAAACGGCTCGCCACAGTTAGACTGCAAGTTCTTCAGGGCACGTATCAGTCTGTTCAGTAATTAGCACAGCGGTCTGATCATGGCCGGGGACACAAAATAGGATATATTTTGAGGTGAACTGGAGTATTGGATACCACCGACAGGATGATAGATGCTTATCATATTGTAAGTTTCTAATCCTCAAAATAAAGAAAAAAATCCTGGGTGCAGCGAGACCACAGTAAATAAATAAATAAAACATATCTATATAATCACTGCACCCATGATCTTGTCTCTCTCTCTCTCTCTCTCTCTGAGAAACAGAAAGAGAAAATATGTAATAGAAAAGATCCTGGGTACAGTGAGGCCACAAATAAATATTTTAAAATGTGCATTTATTCGAAATCTTGTTTGTAGGAGACAAGACTCAGACTTTTTTTTGGCCTCCACAATATTGTCTGAAGCAATTGTCACTTTTAGTGTTGTAGCCAAATGGGTTTTACATATTTTCAACACTCCAAGTCTTGTGGGTCTACAAATCCCAGTAAAGTGGAGGGCCCCGTTTTCCTGATAAGAAAGGCAATGTAGAAGCTGCATTTCAGTATTCAGCAAAAGTGCTCATTTGTCATCAGGGGACAAGCAGTACCATATATACTCGATCATAAGCCGGTTCATTTATAAGCTGACCCCCCCAAGATGGATAAGTAAAAATGGAAAATTTTTATAAGCCGACCCTATAATTCAGGGGTCAGCAAACTTTGCTTCCCGGGCCATCAGGATAAGCCGCTGGTGGGTCAAGATGGTCTGTTTACCTCGAGTGTCTGCAGGCACGGAGGTAAACCTAAGTAAACAAAGTGTCCCAGCGTGCCAGCTGCTTACCCTGACGGGCCAGGACAGCAACTGGTGGGGAAATTTGTTGGGGGGGAGAAGCTGGGAGTCAGGGGAGTAACCCCTGTGATCACCCCCCACATGACCCCACCCCTAGCCCGGGACCCCCACACTCTCCCCATCCCATCCCTTCCCACCTTATCTGGGGAGGGTCAGGGGAGGAGGTCTCTGACCTGGCTGGAGCTGCTCTGGCAGCCTGGGCAGCGCGGCCGCAGCCTGCTCCAGAGGGCCAGACCGGGCGGCGCGGCCGCAGCATGTGCCAGCGGGCTGGGCCGGGTGGCACGGCCACAGTGTGCTCCAGCGGCATGGCCACAGGCTGCTCTGGGGGGTGGGGCTGAGCGGCACGGCTGCAGCCTGCCAGCCCCGGAGGCTGGGGGAGGGGGGGGAGCAGCGTGGCCAGAAGCGGAGAGACTCTGGCCCCGCCTCTTCCCTTCTGGCTGTGCTGCCTCTCCTTGCTCCCTCTGTTGGGGGGAGGGGCTGTGTCCCACCTCTCCCTCTCTATACCCGTTCATAAGCCAACCCCCTTCTCTGGTGCTTTCCTTTTTTACTAAAAAATTCGGCTTATGAACAAGTATATATGGCACTTATTTTGGAATGCTGAAAATATGTAAAAGCCATTTGGCTACAACACCAAAGATGACAATTGCCTCAGAACACATTGTAGAGGCAATAAAAGTCTGTGTTTTATATTCCAGAAACTAGATTTTGAATAAATGTACTATTCTAATGCAATACATATACTCTATACTGTATGTTATAGCATACAAAATAAAATTGTAAATTATTTTTACTTCATCAATTTCCTATTATATAAATTGCAAAGGAATTATACACCTCAAAAGTCACGTTTGTGGTGCCTGGTTTATTGCTCGCGGGGCGGGGGGGGGAAGAAATGTACTTTCAGAAATTGAATCATAAGAACTAAGATTCTTAGATACCAAAAGATCATCTCAAGATTTCTGTCATATTATTAACAAGTAAAAATCTGCCCTCACCACAAAGTAAAGAACATAAGAACATAAGAAAGGCCGTACCAGGTCAGACCAAAGGTCCATCTAGCCCAGTATCCTGTCTACCAACAGTGGCCAATGCCAGGTGCCCCAGAGGGAGTGAACCTAACAGGCAATGATCAAGTGATCTCTCTCCTGCCATCTATCTCCACCCTCTGACAGAGGCTAGGGACACCATTCCTTACCCGTCCTGGCTAATAGCCATTAATGGACTTAACCACCATGAATTTATCCAGTTCTCTTTTAAACTCTGTTATAGTCCTAGCCTTCACAACCTCCTCAGGTAAGGAGTTCCACAAGTTGACTGTGCGCTGCGTGAAGAAGAACTTCCTTTTATTTGTTTTAAACCTGCTGCCTATTAATTTCATTTGATGACCCCTAGTTCTTGTATTATGGGAATAAGTAAATAACTTTTCCTTATCCACTTTCTCCACATCACTCACGATTTTATATACCTCTATCATATCCCCCCTTAGTCTCCTCTTTTTCAAGCTGAAGAGTCCTAGCCTCTTTAATCTCTCCTCATATGGGACCCGTTCCAAACCCTTAATCATTTTAGTTGCCCTTTTCTGAACCTTTTCTAGTGCCAGTATATCTTTTTTGAGATGAGGAGACCACATCTGTACGCAGTATTCGAGATGAGGGCGTACCATCGATTTATATAAGGGCAATAATATATTCTCAGTCTTATTCTCTATCCCCTTTTTAATGATTCCTAACATCCTGTTTGCTTTTTTGACTGCCTCTGCACACTGCGTGGACATTTTCAGAGAACTATCCACGATGACTCCAAGATCTTTTTCCTGACTTGTTGTAGCTAAATTAGCCCCCATCATATTGTATGTATAGTTGGGGTTATTTTTTCCAATGTGCATTACTTTACATTTATCCACATTAAATTTCATTTGCCATTTTGTTGCCCAATCACTTAGTTTTGTGAGATCTTTTTGAAGTTCTTCACAGTCTGCTTTGGACTTAACTATCTTTAGCAGTTTAGTATCATCTGCAAACTTTGCCACCTCACTGTTTACCCCTTTCTCCAGATCATTTATGAATAAGTTGAATAGGATCGGTCCGAGGACTGACCCTTGGGGAACACCACTAGTTACCCCTCTCCATTCTGAGAATTTACCATTAATTCCTACCCTTTGTTCCCTGTCTTTTAACCAGTTCTCAATCCATGAAAGGACCTTCCCTTTTATCCCATGGCAGCTTAATTTACATAAGAGCCTTTGATGAGGGACCTTGTCAAAGGCTTTCTGGAAATCTAAGTACACTATGTCCACTGGATCCCCCTTGTCCACATGTTTGTTGACCCCTTCAAAGAATTCTAATAGATTAGTAAGACACGATTTCCCTTTACAGAAAGGGAGTACAGATATGGCACGAAAATCAGATGGTTGAAATTTTTAGAGCTGACTAAGCGATTTAGTGACAACTTCCATTGAAATTAATAGGAAGAACATTCATTCCAGTCTAGAGACTGAGTGCTTGTTGATGTGTTTCTTAGGACTTGTATACTTTTTGATTGATATTAATATAGTTTTGATATGAAAAGCTTTTAAAGATTGAAGGTTTTTTTTGGCTTCCTGTAGTTGGTAAAAATAAAGAAAGGACTCACAATGTATGTGTATTGTGATAGACCCAGACCAGTTGAGAACAGCAGAGTAGCAGAAGGGAGATATACTGGCCACTGGATAAGTAGTTTTCTGTTCCCTGAGTGACCAGAGCAGGGGCTGCTCCAGGCTAATAGACCACCTGACTCCAATTAACCTGCTAAGAGTCAGGTGAGGCAGTTAAGCACCTGACTCTAATTAAGGCCCCTCTGATGCTATAAAAGGGCTCACTCCAGTCAAACCAACGGGAGCCAGAGGAGAGGAAGTGTGTGTGGGGAAATGGGAGCAAGAGGTGTGCAAGAAGCTGAGAGTGAGTAAGCGAGCGTACTGCTGGAGGACTGAGAAATACAAGCGTTATCAGACATCAGGAGGAAGGTCTGGTGGTGAGGACAAAGAAGGTGTTGGGAGGAAGCCATGGGGAAGTAGCCCAGGGAGTTGTAGGTGTCGTGCAACTGTACCAGGAGGCACTCTAAACAGCTGCAGTCCACAGGGCCCTGGGCTGGAACCCGGAGTAGAGGGCGGGCCCGGGTTCCCCCCATACCTCCCAACTCCTGATCAAACACAGGAGGAATTGACCTGGACTATAGCTTCTACCAGAGGGGAAGGTCTCTGGACTGTTTCCTGACCCACAGGGTGAATCTGTGAAGTGAACAAATCCGCCAATAAGCGCAGGACCCACCAAGGTAGAGGAGGAACTTTGTCACAGTATGTATAATGGCATCTTGCTCTAGCATTTTATATAGTTGAAATTAATAATACAAATTGAAATGGTTATTCCACAGATCAAAAACAACAAAGAAAAAACTCCACCTTGCCCTGTTCTGGTTAGGTTTATTAATTTAAATTCCCCAGCACAAAAGGTAGCACCTCATCAGTTAACTTTCATACATGTACAGTATATTTTATATCAAATTTAGCTGGAGGGTATAATGAAATACTATAATGAGTTGCGCAGAGGAGCTGACGTACTGTACAATTTCATCAGTTCCCAAAGCCATAAATGGAACTCTACTAGGAATTAAGAAACATATTTTTAACAAACCATTGCCATACTAACAACATTTTAGAAACTTTTTTGGTCAGTTAAATTGTTTGCACAAATACTTTTTCATTAAAATATATTATTTTCACTATTCTTAATGAAAGACAGATAGCCTATACATGGGAAAACAAAGTGTACCTTTTAAAATTACAATTATATTTCTTTTATGTTACAAGATACAAGAAGATGTTTATCATAAAACCTATTTTTCTAAGAGATTTTTCTGTAGATTGCAGTAGTTTAATAGTCCTAATAAGATCAGCAGAAACTAATGTACAGCACTTCCATTTTGGTAGTGATAATTGGGAATTATTAGGTATACCTAATGGTTATTTTACTCCTAATTTTCCAATTTTGAAAAATTTAAATTATGTGTATCAACAATGGTTAGATTAAGTCAGAATAGTAACAATATATGCACCTTTTCTTTTTTTCTGGCACACAAACATAGGCTGGGTGCATTCTATTAAATTTTAAATTAAAGAAGCTTTCCAGTTCCTAGCATGTAATGTCAATCTTTAGCCTGCAACTATAGTACCATTCAAATTACCTGAATCTCTCCTATCCAAAACTTCTATCACCCAGAACAGAGCTATGTCATTTGATAATGCCTAGTCAAAATGAAAATTCCCTAGGCTATCCAGAACCTCAGCTATCTAAGGGCAGGTCTTCACTACAGGGGGGGGTCGATTTAAGATACGCAAATTCAGCTACGCGAATAGCGTAGCTGAATTCGACATATCGCAGCCGACTTACCCCGCTGTAAGGACGGCGGCAAAATCGACCTCCGCGGCTTCCCGTCGACGGCGCTTACTCCCACCTCCGCTGGTGGAATAAGAGCGTCGATTCGGGGATCGATTGTCGCGTCCCGACGAGACGCGATAATTCGATCCCTGAGAGGTCGATTTCTACCCGCCGATTCAGGCGGGTAGTGTAGACCTAGCCTAAGATAATTCAACATCTTCCATAATATTCATAAGAACATAAGAATGGCCATACTGGATCAGACCAATGGTCCATCTAGCTCAGTGTCCTGTCTTCCGACAGTGGGGAACCTGGCATTGGCCAGAGGGAATGAACAGAACAGGTAATCATCAAGTGATCCATCCCGTCGCCCATTCCCAGTTTCTGGCAAACAGAGACTAGGGACACCATCCCTGCCCATCCTGGCTAATAGCCATTGATGGACCTATCCTCCATGAACTTATCTAGTTCTTTTTTGAACCCCATTATAGTCTTGGCCTTCACAACATCCTCCGGCAAAGAGTTCCACAGGTTGACTGTGTGTTGTGTGAAGTAATACTTCCTTATTCAGATGATAAAGGATAAGTACGAACACCACATATTTTCCTGTCCCAGAAATTGTGTGATTCTGTTACAAACTAAGTGCACTTGGAAGGTGGGGGAGAGGGCAGGGAATAATAAAAAAAAAAAAACTTTCATGTAAAACCCACTAATAGTTTAGGAAAATATAAAACATTTCTACATATTTCTTCTGTATACATGCTGATATGCCAGTGCACCTCTATCTCCAATTGACACAGAACATATTTATACATACCACAGTTTGGTGGTTAACTTGAATCACTTCATCTCCAGCATGGATTTTCTTGCACCGATCTGCAGGTGACTGAATTTAAAATAAAAGAGATGATAAAGAAGACAGTTCTTACTGGTCACCATCTCTCTTTCAGCAGTAAGATTGCTAAGCTATGTAAGTCAGGTTAGATTCATAATTACATTCTCCAATGAAGTAAATCAATAAAAAAAGATTTTTAATTAAGTCATTCATCGTTGTTTGAGACAATATTCTGTATAATTGTATGCAAGACAGTCAAATGTTAAAAAAGGTAGCAATGTTTATATTATCAAAGGTTAGCCAGTTTCTAAGGATGCCTTTTTAATACTAATAAGTGACCAATCATTTTAAGCCATCTAATATCTGTAAATCTTAGAGGTCCACCTTCTGCTAATGCTCAGAGTGCCAGAGCTCTAATGGACAACAGCTTCATAAATAGACTTTGCAACATTATGTCTTTCATGTTCTCATCTAATTAAAACAAATACTTCAAGTGAACTTCAGAAAAAATCAATATTTTTTGCATGCGGATACAATCAGTATCCAGGCCATGTAGATAAGACAGATAAACTGTAAATTTATATTTCTGAACTATTATTAGTTGCTAGAGATGTAACTAGAAGAGGGATACTGTAAAAATCCATACCTTCAAAGATGAATTAGTAGCGGTAGTTTTGCTTCTCTAAATAACAGCCTAATTTAAAAAACTTTTCTATTTCTCATATTTCTATCTTTAATATTTACGGTGTTGTCTTAGAAGAGCTCTGTGGAGCCCCAAAGTATATCTCTTTCACCAACAGAAGTTGGTCAGATAAAAGATACTACCTCACCCACCTTGTCTCTTTAACATTTGCAATAGACTAATTACTCTTGGTGCAAAACAATTACACTAAGCTTTCTATAAAGCAAAACTTCTTCGACTTTTCCAGCCCTGTCTGCAGCTGATAGCATGTAGATAGAGCCCCACCAACTTCAACTGGGCTCTGCACAGATACAGAACTTCCCCTGCTATTAAAAGAAGAATCAAAGAGCCACAGTATGAAAGTGTCAGGATCTATCCCCCAGGAACTCCAGAAAGTTGCTACATTTTTGTATTGAGCAACTAGAATTAGACACATTCACTTTTATCATTTTGTGGCTTTACTAAAAGAGAAATGATCTAAATGTAATATTCCCAAAGTCCAGAATTCAGTTTAATCATAACAATATAACTGAACCATTTTGTCTGTCAAAATGTTTGCCTCTTGCAGTCACATTGTCCCCTTCTGCTGTGATCATGCAGATTTCATCATAATAAGCTGAGTCAGCATTTGGACAGGAGATGTCCAAGAAAAATGTGTGTTTCAAGAAGCGGTGTTAGGGAAGAGGGCCATTCATTGAATCACAGACTAACCCATATAGTGTTGTGCAAGTGAAGGTGCCATTTTGCATATAACATGTAAAATTGAAGTTCTGGACACGCACTGAACTCTCTCAGTACTAGAGATAATTGCATTCCTCTTATTACAGGGTTGTTGATTTTGTGATTGGCTGATTTTTCAAGTAGGAATTAATGCAGAGACCTGCACTGATGAATATTTCCTTTTACAGTTTAGTTTAGTGAAAGCAGAGGGGGGACTTTATAAATAACTACTTTCTAAGAACTTCATATGGTGATTATTAGAATAAAAAAAGCAAAGATCCCACTCTTGAAGCACTAGTGTTTGGACTGATACATGACACCAGTTTGAAAATATTTCCTTTTGAATCTCTTACCAGGATACTCATCAGAGAATTAAACATTTAATTTTGCAAACAATGATCAGTTCAGGTTTGCTTTCAACTAATGAATCAAGTCTCTCATTTTTCTTATATATTTATATTATGAATTGTAAAAATGTACTCACCAGACAGTCTCTTTGCACCATATACAAACTCCCTCCCCACCTCCCCATGCGATACACTCATGCCTGACCCATCACCGTGCCTCAATGTATCCCACATAATCATTACTCTCAAGCTAAAGTCTGAGTAAAGAGATAAGCCTTGAACCATGAGGTTAACACATTCTAGCTCTGCAGGAGCACCAGAGAAAACACAGTACAGAGCCAAGAGACCCTCCATGGAGAATCTGACTCCATTCTCTCTGAGTGCTAATCTAAAGATTTATAGAAGAAATGCCCAACTAATTTTAACTGCTAAAATGGTATATTGGGAGAGAAATGGCTTCTAATGTTGCCAAGATCCAAATCACAGAGGGCTGTATAGATGGACATCAAAGCCTTGAATCACATCTAGCAGGTGATTGCAGGGTTAAGGATAACAAATGTAATATGCACCGCATCCTTTGCAATACTAAGTATATAGGTAGCTGTATTTTGCACAGAAAACAGCTTCTCAGTGGTCTTCTAGGGTAGCTTCATGGAAAGAGTATTGCATAAATCCTAACTAGAGGTTACAATAGCTATGAAATGCTCCATATCAGAAAAAAAGATCAAAAACGTTTGGGCATATGTAGATCTAAAGAGATTTTTTGACTGCCACTGCCATTTAGAAATCCAGTAGCATCCCAGATTGAAAACTATCAATGGAAAAATGGTAGGTAACAGCTTCCAAATAATGATAGGCACCAATCCTTCCAGAATCTGTAGATGCTTCCTCTTGTACACCAGTATGATGCCTATCTTTCCATATTATGCATGGTCCTAACAACCACATGTTTGAAAGATGCTAACAGCTTACTCTTCATTAAAACTTTATTAGCCATTAGTAGTAGAATGTCCATATCCAACTGGTAGGCTGAAGCTTTCTTAACACCTCCAGAGCTTCAGTGCATGAAACTGATCAAGACCAAATTAAAAAAAACATTGTGTTTGCTTCCTCCTGACAGGACTCTGCTACTATAGAATTACATCGATGCATCAGGGAGGAAAGTAGGAATGAAATCTCAAGATTCTTAGGGAATACATTATCTTCACCTTTGTGAAATAAAACAACCCAGTAATTTGTAGACTGAGTTGGTTGCATATCTTAGTTTAAGTTTAAGGGAAATTCAAATTTCAAAACTCTTCTCTCATTTTTGCTTATGTCTCCCAGAAATGTCACAACCCTCCTGCACCAACACAGAACTGTAGTTTATTCCACCTGTGATGCTGAGAGCTGTGGGTTTGATTTGTAAGAACCCTGACTGAGTCTTCAAGTTCCTTAATGGCTTATGTTGCTCCTCCTTCCAGGAAGGCTGGTGTTCACAGAGATCCTACCACAGACATATTATAGAATACAGCCCAACAACATTGTCTGCAGCAAGAGAAAGAAGAAATGGTCAAAGGTCCAAGGAAAGCTTGCATGCTGCAGGTCCTATGGACCTTCCCCACACACATTTCTATTCTACCTGGCATGAGATATTTCCAGAGTCCCAGTGCAAAAATCTGATGTAAAAGTATTCAGTATTTCAGACGCTTCATGTTTGTCAGGAAATGATATAGTAGCAGAGTAGAACAAGTATTTCTTTGTAAATTTGTTTGAGCACGAGGTCATCAAAGTTTTCAAGAGAAATTGACTAAACTGTCCTGAAAGCTGCATAGTCTTGTGTTAGAGGCCTGCTCTATATCTATTGTTATGGATTAAAGCCCTAAAAAACCCCATCAGCTTGCCAACTCCCTAATGGGCATCCAATTCTGTACAAAGGGGGTGGAGGAGATGGGGAAAGCAAACTATAAGGCAGCTGAAAAGTATGCAGTTGTGTTTTGCTTAGAGTTCCCTTTGCTGTCCTTCAATGAGTAAGCTCACATCTAAGTGATCCCTACTATA
Organism: Terrapene triunguis; assembly: GCF_002925995.2. Taxonomy (NCBI): domain Eukaryota; kingdom Metazoa; phylum Chordata; order Testudines; family Emydidae; genus Terrapene; species Terrapene triunguis. The sequence continues at coordinate 20,601,987 of NW_020664374.1, read as the reverse complement.
GAGAGACAAGGTGGGTGAGGTAATATCTTTTATTGGACCAACTTCTGTTGGAGAGCAAGACCAGCTTTTGAGCCACACAGAGCTCTGCTTTGAGATCTGTGCGTCTCCTAAGCTTGTCTCTCTCACCAACAGAAGTTGGTCCAATAAAAGATATTACCTCACCCACCTTGTCTCTCTAATATCCTGGAATCGATACGGCTACAACTACACTTCCCTACCTCAAGTGTTACTCAGAAGTCTACGCAGAAGTGTACAACAACATTTTTTAATGTCAACTTCAAAGGATGCCCTTATTTCCATGTTTTTACTTCCATTACAAAATCAAATGAAGTTGGATAGATATAAAAACTATTTTTTTCTTGTGTCACAGCAAACTCCAGCATATCAGTCAGTACATATTAAAAACATTTATCTTTTACACACAGTCCAAGAAAACCCCAGCAAATCAGCTATCTCCTAATTTGATCAAGGGAAGCATTTTAAATACCTTGCAAGAATGAAGTAAAGCCGACTGTCCTGGATTAATAAACAAAAGCAATCTCATTTTTGCCCTCCAGCTTGCCATTGATCCCTCACAACCAACTAGCAGAGTTTTTCAAGCAAAATATAGTCTGTAGCGAAGGGAAGGCATTAACCAAATATAAGGTCAAAAAAGCTTCCAGGCCTGAATGTACAGTATTAACAATACTTACATTTTCTGTTGTTCCAGTAATTACATGGAGACCATCATATGTTGATTTAATGTACATACCCTAAGAAAAAGACATCATGGGAAAGAATTTGTAAAGTATTTCATAAACCTTTACCATCCAAAAAAATTTGCATATCTCTCTAAAAGGAAAATCTATCAATTATTTGAGATATAAATTAATACATGCCACGAGGAATACGTCTCTGGACAGAAAAGTGTGGTGTGGTGTTTTTTTCTGGAGTGGGGGGGTAAAGGAGAGAAGTTAACTGAGATAGAACAATAAGACTGAATGATTCTAGCACCTATACAGAAGTTGCAATTTGAAGCTTTATCTTTGTAAATATCCATGGCTTTAGTGGTACCTCATAGCTATTCCTTATACTAGAAACACCACTGCAACATTATCTGCTTACAAGGAAACTCAACTGCTGTATTAGGATGACTGGTGCCGTCAGCGTTTTTCCTGGAAGCTACCAGAATCTAAGGTTTCATAAAAAATAAGTTCTTTAGCCATTAAGATTGCAAAGATAAACTTTCAAATGTGAACCAAGTGGAAACCGAATCTGTGATGTGTACTTGAAACAACAGCTCTAAGAATTGCTAACTACCTCATTCACCTCAACACCATGTTAACTAAACCTTAATCATGACAATTTGCTAACTATTTCAGTGCTGATCAAAGCATACCAAAAAGGAGAAGGATTACCATATATGTAGAACTGTACAATCTACTGTGAGTGACATCTCATTTTGAAGTCATAAGTACATAAAGATTAGTTTGTGGGCAGATGTTGGGACAATATCAGAACTACCTTTTATATTTTAGTAACAACCACTGAGCCACAAATGGGGGAATACACTACAAAACTAATTGCTTTATTCTTTTAAAGAGAGACCCATCTGTAGTATGATAGTATGTTGTACAAGTAAGAAAACTCACCTTATCATCTAATCATGATTTTGCCAAGTTTAATACCGTCATAAGACACTCTTATCAAACCGGACGCCTGGCAACCATAGCCAGGACCAGAGTTGGGGGAGCTGCCACATTCCAAGTCATGCTCTGCACCCTCACCCTCCATGCAAAATTCTATCATTCTCTCAGTGACATCAGCAAAGAGGCCCAGATTGTTCCCCCTAGATGCCATGTGGTGGTGGGGAACCTAAAGGGGTTTGTTCAATCACTTCTGCAACAATTCCCTTCCTTCCCTTTCACCAGACCTCTTTGCAGAAAGAAGATGGACACTGGGCAGGCAAGGTGAGCACTGCTTCCATTCTAGCCCCTCAGATCAACCCGGAAAAGATAAGAATTCAGTGACATGCTGTTCCCTCCCCTATACCTGGGGCAGCACAGCCAAGAGTGAATCCCTAGCAGAGGAATTCCATTGGAACTGTGCTGCCAGGGAGTGGTCACCAGAGACTAGATCAGTGGTCCTCAAGCTTTTTGGGGTCTCGCCCCCTCTTACCCGTGTCCACGCCTGGCCCTCCCCCCGAACCGGGGCCTGGAGTGGGGATGCAGCTCCAGGTAAGGCGTCCACGGCTGGGGCTACAGCTGGGGCTGGGAGCGAGGCTTGGGGTGGGACTAGGAGCAGAGCCCAGGACGGGGAGCGAGTCTGGGGGTGGAGCCAGGGCTGTGGCCAGGGCCAGGAGTGGAGCTGGGCTGGGTGGCACTCGCTTCCCACGCCCTGTGGGGGCTGGACTGGGCCCCACCACTCCCCCTGAACGTTCCTCTGTGTCCCCCTAGGGGGATGCGCCACACAGTTTGGTGACCTCTGGACTAGACAGTGAGGATGCATGGAGCCTCCAGATGGAGGGCCTTTGGTGCCTGCAAATCTCCTGGGATTAATGATGTGTGGGGCCAGTCTCTGCGCCCTTTCTGATGAGGCAGGGGTGGGCAACCACTCCCAAAATGGAACAAAGTGAGGGGAGAATCCCCCAAGAGGACCATTGAAGATTTCCTCCCCCAAAGCCTGCCTGCTTCCACCTCCTCCCCAAGAAAGAGATTATCTGACTCCAAATTTTTAACTTCCCTATTACTCCATCATTCTGCTCTGCAAAGATATCTGCAAAGATCATTCAGCTCCACGTAGCCCGTGGCAGTAAATCATTGGCATTACCCCTACTGGACATGCCATGCTACCAAGGGCAAAGTAGAGACTGAGTTCCACACCATACTGCTCAGTATGCTCCATGAGGATCCCTGTCTCTCTCCTCCCCACCCTCTTATGCCATCACACATCTTGCTCACTCTACACACACCCACTACTGGGGACTAGAAGGGAAAATCATTGTAATCCAAAGATTTGTAGGACAATGTCATTTTCCCATTAGTGTGTTACCCTGCATTATGTGATTTTCTATTTATTAGGATATCTATCTTTAAGAGCTATCACCTGTGTAAGGTAGGGAAGTGCAAGATAAGGAAGTGCTATTATTCCCATTTTACAGAAGGGGAACTAAGACACAAAAAGGCTAAGGTCATATCTACACTATAGGCACTACAGCAACACAGCCACAGCACTGTAGTTATGCCGCTGTAGCACCATGGGTTAGATGTTACCTACAGCGATGGAAGGGGTTTTTCTGTCACTATAGCTATCCACCTCCCCAAGCTGTGGTAGCTAGCATAATGGAAGCATGTTGATCTAAATTCTGAGTGTAGACCAGGGCTAAGTGACTTGACCAAGGGTCACGGAGCAAGTCTGTGGCAGAGCAGGGAACTGAAATTAGATCTCAGAGTCCTGGGTTAGCATCCTAACCACTGGACCATCCAATCTCATTTGTGCAGGAGTTCAGCACAAATCAATGTTTTCACAATTGTTAAGGTAGTAAAACTCCAACTGACTTTAGTGAGAGCAGAATTAAGTCAACACTGAGAGATTTTAAAAAAATCTCACCTTTAACGTGCAAGAAAAATGACTGATTGCATTCAAATATAACAGTGAAATACACAAGTTTCCACTACTATCTCATCTCTTGAATGACCAGAAGAGCTAAACAAAAGTTTTCAGTCAGATTTGTTTGTAATGAAGTTATATTTACTATACACACACACACACACAACATATTGATGTTGAAAATAAGGTAAAAACTATTGCTGATGTTTCACTGAAACAATGCACATAACCTTAGTCGAAGAAAAATATCAGGCATATTCGAGAACAAAATAATCTTAATGTACATCTCCAACATAAATTAGATCTATGAAGTGAACTCGGTTCAGGATAGGCACATACATAAATGGCAAAGTTCTGAAAAGAAGTAAACAATGATGAGTATTATTAGATGTTCAGCCAGAAAGTAAATAGAGTCTCACACCTCAGTAAAAAACGAGGAGTCCTTGTGGCACCTTAGAGACTAACAAATTTATTTGGGCATAAGCTTTTGTGGGCTAGAACCCACTTCATCAGATGCATGAAGTGAAAAATACAGGAGCAACTATTAATACATGAAAGGATGGGGGTTGTTTTACCAAGTGTGAGGTCAGTCTAACAAGATAAATCAATTAACAGCAGGATACCAAGGGAGGAAAAGTAACTTTTGAAGAAGTTGGTAAGAGAGTGGCCCATTACAAACAGTTAACAAGAAGGTGTGAGTAACAGTAGGGAGAAATCAGTATTGGGGAAATTAAATTTAGGTTTTGTAATGACCCAACCACTCCCAGTCTTTATTCAGGCCTAATCTGATGGTATCCAGTTTGCAAATTAATTCCAGTTCTGCAGCTTCACGTTGGAGTCTGTTTCTGAAGTTTTTTTGTTGAAGAATTGCCACTTTTAGGTCTGTTATTGAGTGACCAGAGAGATTAAAGTGTTCTCCGAGTGGTTTTTGAATGTTATGATTCCTGATGTCAGACTTGTGTCCATTTATTCTTTTGCGTAGAGACATTGGTTTGGCCAATGTCCACCCTACCATCAACCTCAGCCTGGACCAGTCCACACAAGAGATCCACTTCCTAGACACTACAGTGCTAATAAGCGATGGTCACATAAACACGACCCTATACCGGATACCTACTGACCACTATACTTACCTACATGCCTCCAGCTTTCATCCAGACCACATCACACGATCCATTGTCTACAGCCAAGCTCTAAGATACAACCGCATTTGCTCCAACAGCCTCAGACAGAGACAAACACCTACAGAATCTCTATCAAGTGTTCTTAAAACTGCAATACACACCTGGTGAAGTGAAGAAACAGATTGACAGAGCCAGAAGGGTACCGAGAAGTCACCTACTACAAGATAGGCCCAACAAAGAAAGTAACAGAACGCCACTAGCAGTTACCTACAGCCCCTAACTAAAACCTCTCCAGTGCATCATCAAGGATCTACAACCTATCCTGAAGGATGATCCCTCACTCTCACAGATCTTGGGAGACAGGCCAGTCCTCACTTACAGACAGCCCCTCAACCTGAAGCAAATACTCACCAGCAACTACACACCACACAACAAAAACACCAAACCCAGGAACCAAACCCTGCTACAAACCCCAATGCCAACTCTATCCACATATCTATTCAAGGGACACCATCATAGGACCTAACCACATCAGCCACACCATCTGGGGCTCGTTCACCTGCACATCTACCAATGTGATATATGCCATCATGTGCCAGCAATGCCCCTCTGCCATGTATTGGCCAAAGCAGCAGTCTCTAAGCAAAAGAATAAACGGATACAAATATGACATCAGGAATCATAACATTCAAAAACCACTCGGAGAACACTTCAATCTCTCTGGTTGCTCTGGGTTGTTTTTCCCCCTACAATATTGTAATAGCACCCTCACTGAACATGATGCTTTGTGTGTGCTGTTCAACAGCACTAAAGTCGGCAGGGCTAATGCTCTACTATTCAAAGGCAACTCTAAAGTTCTGGAGAATTTATAAGAATAAGTCATGTCAAACAAATTGAGTGATAATCCAGTTACTATGCCAGAAATAACGTTTGAGTGCAATCACCATAAGAACAAGGAACTCGTGTGCACTTAATTTAAGGACTAGCCCTCTTAATGGAGAGTATGTTTAATAACATCGGAGAGTACCCAGATGAGTTATTGGCAGATGGTCTGATTTAAAACCAATTAACAAATTTTATCTTGGGCCTAATATTATTCAGTTAAAGATAAAAACTTCTCCCACTCTCTTTTTAAAAAGGAGGCACAAATAAAGTTAGATGTACTTTAGGCAGTGCTTTTTTATGTATTGAATTTTGTGAATTAGCAGTCTCTGATACTGGACTGAATTGCAACAGCAAGACGCTAAGCTCATTTTACCTCATATTTAACTCAATTTGAACTCTTCTACTGAGATGGTCATATGATGAAGCTTTCCCCCCAAACACAAAGAAAAGGTCACAGGCTTCTTTAGCAAACATTACATGTGCTCCAAAAGTGGTCTAGTCAGCACCCTTCAAAACTAAAGCAACACACTTCTCCAATTCAACTCTAGAGTTCAGTGAAGCTAACGAGGACCATTAAGAGCCTCATAAATGTTATATAGCTTCATGCATCCTCTTCTCAAAATCCCTCCTTCCTCATTATTTTAGGTTATATGACTCAGAGGAACATTAGTATACCTGGACTTTCAGCTAGCAAGGCCACCAGTAGTATACTGCTCTCACACTTCTACACTCAGCTTCATTCCATTTATTTGCCACATGAACAAACTTGGGACCTTCTGCCTATAACAGACTAATTTTAAGTTTGTTCTAGCAATCAGAGAAACAAAAAGAACACCCAGTCTGTAAAATGTTTTGAAATACTAGTCTCTATATTCCCCAATTCATAAAAAAAATATAACCCTTACGAATAACTAGGTCTTGAATGAAACTGTCTGATAACAGTATTTGAAGTGTAAAGGACAGCACTAAAATGAAAAACTGAACTCGAAAACCTCAAAATCAATAAATTAAATTTCATAATGCAGCGATCCTGCTTTGAAATTCCATATTATCATTTTAAAAAATTAAAAAGGTACAGAAGTGTGTCAGAAATCATTGCTAAGTGTTGGAAAAACATTCACAGCTGTAACAAGATTCTCTATTTTTCTTCTAAATAAACACATGCACATTTTGGTTCTTTGCAGTGCTGAACACACTATTCTCAAACTCTAAATCAGTTGAAATATTTCAGATTCCATTTCCTTAGGGTAAAGGATTACCAGCTAAACTAGTCAATTTCTTTTCTCTGGAACATAAACAGCAGAAAGAAGCGCTAAGTTACATTCTGTCCAATGATACGGAAGAATCAACTTTCAAGTCTTTTCTCAAATGGGATATCTCTACAAATGTCTGCAAAGCTGACCAACATTTAACTGATATTAAGGCTTTTTAGGAGAGATCTGTATTTTACAATTTCCTTTTCATCTTCACTTTTCTCGATGCTGCAGGCTGTATCCCTTCTTCCTGCAATACTCATGAGGTACTACATATATGCAAACAACCACAGAGCCAAAATCAGGCACCAGACTGGGGAGGGGAAACCCCCCCCCCCCACCAACATAGCAATCTACTCAAGCTCCATCCAAAAAGAATTCTCCATACATCATGACAATAGTCACAATATTTTCCTACTTGCTATGCTTATTTTGTCATGTCTTTCCACATGTTAACTACAATATACATTACTATAAAACTCATAAAATATTTAATTGTGAAAAGAGCACATGTACAGTAGTTTGATACTTCACATTTATGTATGACTGCTATTTAAATTTCAATAATATTTTTCATGTACAATTTCAGAGGTACTTAATTAAAAGTGATATTTTAGCACTTATATACCAGATGTCAAGATTAATTTTTTTTTACTTTCAATTAAACTTCATCTCTTCCAACACCATGCACTGTAACCATTCATCCATCCACACACACCTTGCCCACTCCCCAGATCCCAAGAACAATTTACAACAGAAATTCAGATAAGTCTCACTCTGCTTTCTATTTTTATTTCCCTCCCTCCTCTTCCCATTCTACTTTAACTTCTTAGGCCTGGTCTACACTAGGCGTTTATGTCGAATTTAGCGCCGTTACATCGAATAAACCCTGCACCTGTCCACACCACGAAGCTATTTAGTTCGACATAGAGGTCTCTTAAATTCGACTTCTGTACTCCTCCCCAACTAGGGGAGTAGCACTAAATTCGACATGGCCAGTTCGAATTAGGCTAGGTGTGGATGGAAATCGACGGTAATAGCTCCGGGAGCTATCCCACAGTGCACCACTCTGTTGACGCTCTGGACAGCAGTCCGAGCTCGGATGCTCTGACCAGCCACACAGGAAAAGCCTCAGGAAAATTTGAATTCCCTTTCCTGTCTGGGCAGTTTGAATCTCATTTCCTGTTTGGACATCGTGGCGAGCTCAGCAGCACTGGCAACGATGCAGAGCTCTCCAGCAGAGATGGCCGTGCAATCTCAGACTAGAAAGAGGGCCCCAGCATGGACTGATCGGGAAGTCTTGGAGCTCATCGCTGTGTGGGGTGATGAGTCCGTGCTTTCCGAGCTGCGCTCCAAAAGACGGAATGCAAAGATCTACGAGAAGATCTCTAAAGCCATGGCAGAGAGAGGATACAGCCGGGATGCAACGCAGTGCCGCGTGAAAATCAAGGAGCTGAGACAAGGCTACCAGAAGACCAAAGAGGCAAACGGACGCTCCGGAGCCCAGCCCCAGACATCCCGTTTCTACGAGGCACTGCATTCCATCCTAGGTGCGGCCGCCACCACTACCCCACCAGTGACCGTGGACTCTGAGGATGGGATATTGTCCACTGCCGGTTCCTCGGACATGTTAGCGGACGGGGAAGATGAGGAAGGAGATGAGGAGGACGAGGCAGTCGACAGCGCTTGCAACGCTGATTTCCTCGACAGCCAGGATCTCTTCATCACCCTTACAGAGATCCCCTACCAACCGTCCCCAGCCGTTAACCCGGACACAGAATCTGGGGAAGGATCATCCAGTAAGTGTTTTAAACATCTAAACATTTATTTTTAACAGAACAGGAATGTTAACAATACCAACAATGGGTTTCTCATGATTAGTTTGCCCTAGGCGCTTAACGTTTCAGTCCCGGGCAGTGCAACTATTAAAAAAAAAATCTAACAATGTCCGGTTTTGCATGATTGTTCTGCCCAAGCCGCTCTACTGTTTAGTCCCTGCCAGTGCAGCTACAGTAAAATGCGGTCTACATGTCCAGGGATAGAGCAGAAATCCTCCTGGGACATCTCGACGAAGCTCTCCTGGAGGTAATTGGAAAGCCTTTGCATCAGGTTCCTGGGGAGAGTGGCCTTATTGGGTCCTCCGTGGTATGAAACGTTTCTGCGCCAGGAGACAATCAAGTACTCCGGGATCATTGCCCTACAGAGCATGGCGGCATACGGCCCTGGTCTTTGCAGGCTTTCCCGAAGCATCCGTTCTTTATCACTGTCTGAGATCCTCATCAGGGTGATGTCGCTCATGGTGACCTGCTCTGAATTAGGTAGGGGAATGTTAGTATTGGGACTGCTTGCCCGTTCCTTTATAGAACTGTAACCGCCGGTTTACAGCCACGCGGTGGAGGCGGGAGAGGGGCGGCATACAGGGATCTTTCCCTGGGACAGCCGCGAAGGGGTGGGACAGGGGCAGAGTTGATGCTTGCTGGATTGCTGGCAGCAGGGACTGGCATTGCTTTCCATGTGAAAGGAGGCCAGTGCTACTATTAAAGTTTTAAGCAGCCACAAGTTTACGGCTTACCATGTCTGCCTGCTACACAAATTCCGGTGTCCTGCCCCGCTTCTCAGATCGGCAGTGCAAGACCCCAGGCACTGAATGCGAGGGCCGAAAATTCGACCTTCTCCTGAGTGCGCATGTGATAGGTGCTGTGCATGGTCTTGTTCACAGAGAAAGACTATGTTCTTTGTTCACAACTACATTTATCTTTCTGAGGAATTCACTCCCTTTTTCCCATTCCCACAGCCACATCTGTGACTGTCTCCCAACCCAGCCTCGCATCACACTCCCAGAGGCTAGCGCAGATTAGGCGGAGGAAGAAGAGGACATGTTCTCGGAACTAATGGGCTGCTCCCGAGCCCAGGCAGCACAGCAGACCCAATGGAGGGAGAACTTGTCCCAAATGCACCGGTCACACATGGAACGGGAGGAGAGGTGGCGGCAGGAAGACCAGCAGGCGACTCAAACGCTGCTTGGACTAATGAGGGAGCAAACAGACACGCTCCGGCGCCTTGTGGATGTTCTGCAGGAACGGAGGCAGGAGGACAGAGCCCCGCTGCAGTCTATCTGTAACCGCCCTCCCCCGCCACCAAGTCCCATACCCCCCTCACCCAAAGTCCAAAGAAGGAGGGGCGGCAGAGTCCGTGAAAACTCTCACTCCACCCCTGCAGACTGCTCAAGCACCAGAAGGCTCTCATTCCCCAAAATTTGAAAAGTCCTTTCCTTCCCGCCTCACACAAGCCCCCGTCCAAGTTTCACCCCCCAGTTTCATGTGTGGTTGTTAATAAAAAATACGTTTCTGTTCATTACTGTTTCCATCATGTTCTTTAGAGGAGAGTCTGTCTGAAGGGGGGGAAGGGGGTTCGTAATTGGACAGGACAGCAGCAGGGCACACACACATTGCAGTCACTAGTTACCCTGGTCAGTCTGGGAGGTGGTTTTCATGTTCTGTGGGGGGGGGAGGGGGTTGCTCTGTGACTTTGTGGCGGGGGAGGGCAGTTACAGATCTTATGCAGCGGTCCTTATCCTGGATCACAGAGCCACGCAGCAGGGGATCTGTAACCCTCCTCCCCCTGCCACAAAGTCACATAGCCCCCACATACAAGCAGTCCCAATCAGGAGGGCTGGCAGGCTCCGTTGAAACAACCAGTCCACCACTGCGGAGCCTGTCATTCCTGCAGTTTAGAAGCGTCCTTTGCATCACTACACTACACCCGCTCCCCACCACAGTCTGCGTCCCAGGTTTAAAACATTCCTGCGAAAACAGTAATAAAGAAAACGGTGTCCATTAACAAAATAAAAGTCATTTTATTTTTAAACGTGTGTTGGAAGGGGGTGAAGGGGGTATGTAACTGGAGAGGATAGTCAACATTAACTGGGTAAAGAAACGGGGGCAGGTTCAGCGTCTCTGTACACAAACTTAAAAGTCACAGGTTACCCTGCTCACTCAGGAACCTAGCTTTCAGAGCCTCCCGGATGCACAGCGCGTCCCGCTGGGCTCTTCTAATCGCCCGGCTGTCTGGCTGGGCGTAATCAGAAGCCAGGCTATTTGCCTCAACCTCCCACCCGCCATAAAGGTCTCCCCCTTGCTCTCACAGAGATTGTGGAGCACACAGCAAGCTGCAATAACAATGGGGATATTGGTTTCGCTAAGATCACAGCGAGTCAGTAAGGTTCTCCATCTCCCCTTGAGACGTCCAAAAGCGCACTCCACCACCATTCTGCACTTGCTCAGCCGGTAGTTGAAGAGTTCTTTTTCAGTGTCCAGGGCGCCAGTATAGGGCTTCATGAGCCAGGGCATTAGCGGGTAGGCCAGGTCCCCGAGGATGACTAGAGGCATCTCCACATCCCCAAGAGTTATTTTGTGGTCCGGGAAGTAAATACCTTCCTGCAGCCGTCTAAACAGACCTGAGTTCCTGAAAACACGAGCGTCATGAACCTTGCCCGGCCATCCGACGTTGATGTTGGTAAAACGTCCCCTATGGTCCACCAGTGCTTGCAGCACCATTGAAAAGTAGCCCTTTCTGTTAATGTACTGGCTGGCCTGGTGGTCCGGTCCCAGGATAGGGATGTGAGTTCCATCTATAGCCCCACCGCAGTTTGGGAATCCCATCGCGGCGAAGCCATCTATGATGGCCTGCGCGTTTCCCGGGGTCACTACCTTTGAGAGCAGTACCTCAACGATTGCGTTGGCTACTTGCATCACAACAACCCCCACGGTAGATTTGCCCACGCCAAAGTGGTTCGCGACTGACCGGTAGCTGTCTGGCGTTGCAAGCTTCCAGAGGGCTATGGCCACTTGCTTCTGGACAGTCAGGGCTGCTCGCATCCGGGTGTCATTGCGCTTCAGGGCAGGGGACAGCAACTCACAAAGTTCCAGGAAAGTCCCCTTCCGCATGCGAAAGTTTCGCAGCCACTGGGATTCATCCCAGACCTGCAGCACTATGCGGTCCCACCAGTCCGTGCTTGTTTCCCGGGCCCAGAATCGCCGTTCCACAACATCCACATGACCCATTGTCACCGTGATGTCCTCGGCGCTGGGTCCCGTGCTTTCTGACAGGCCTGTGCTACTCTCAGACTTCAGGCCCTCACCACGGTGCTGTAGCCTCCTCGCCCGATTTATCTGCATCTGCCTCTGGGAAAGGTGGATGATAAGCTGCGAGGCGTTGACAACGGACACAACTGCAGCGATGGTCGCAGCAGGCTCCATGCTCGCAGTGCTGTGGCGTCCGCGCTGTCACTGACCAGAAAAGTGCGCGAACTGATTTCCCGCCGGTGCTTTCAGGGAGGGAGGGAGGGCGGTAGTGACGGACGGACGACAGTTACCCAAAAGCACCCTCGACACATTTTTTTACCCAGAAGGCATTGGCGGCTCGACCCAGAATTCCAATGGGCAGCGGGGACTGCGGGAACTGTGGGATAGCTGCCCACAGTGCACCGCTTCCAATGTCGACGCTTTCCCCGTTAGTGTGGACTCACAAAGTCGAATTACTGTCCTTAGTGTGGACACACACGTTCGACTTTGCAATATCGATTCCACATATTCGATTTAAGTGAAATCGAACTACTCTCGTAGTGTAGACATACCCTTAGAGACTCTCCCCTCCAGCTATTTTAGATGTTTCACTTCTCCTGGTTGGCAGACAGTATCATCTTCAAAGGTATGAGACGCTCTTGCCTATTTACTGCCCAATTGCAGACAGCCCTTCCATTTTTCTTATGTTAACAACATTAATACTGTTAATAACTTTGCCAGTACAAAACTCCAGTATGTGTCCAAACCACTGAAAGGAGGTCAGTCATAACTCTATCTTCCCAATTCCATTATGACTTGGATCCTGGAAAAAGGTCTTGTTAGGTCAAGAAGTCATCAAGTTCCTTATACAATTAAGTGGTGGCCCTCAAGGTGCAGTCCACTATCAACTACAAGACCTTTCATAACTTGTAAAACTGACAAGTTGGGAACCAGGTCAGTGCTAATGACAATAAATCAGAGCATGTTGGCTACATCTTAATAACGCCCCAAAATGCTGCATCATTCATACAAAACATTAGAAAATGGTTTAACAAGGATAACCAGTTATTAGGATTACCATTTTATACAACTCAAAAGTTTGCTAGGCACCTCATACAACATGGTCCCTGCTCCAAAGAGCTTACAGCCTAGATGATGTGACTCAAAAACTGGCAACAAAACAGTGGCATGGGGACACGGGGAGGAAGGGGAAGAAAGACGACACAGTAACAAAATAATGCACAGCTAAAGCTTATACAAAGCACGGTTAATTCTTTCCCCCACCGTTAAAAATACACACAGTTATCACTATTTGTATTACCATAGTGCCTAAAGGTCCCATCTGAGATTACGGCCCCATTGTGCTGGGTGTACAAATGCATATTAAGAGACAGTCCTTGCTATGATGTGCTTACAATCTACACAGACAGGATAGACTCAAGGTTGTGGGGGACACAGAGGTACAAGGAGGGGAGGTGACTTGCCCATGGTCATGGGAGAGCTGGAAATAGAACCACAAAAATAATTTTGCTTTAAAAGAAAACTGCACTAGTTGACTCACTTCTTGTCAGAATTATGAGAAAAGAGGGCCATAAGGAGGGATCTGAATGAGGAAAGAGTGCTGGAAAACCAGCGCAACCATGGGACAGGCCTTGCGTCAAACACGGAGAGAGCTTCAGAAAGATGGGACAGAAAAAGTGAGAATGTCCCTTCCCAGTAGAAATGGGATAAAGAGAAGGGATGAGCAGGCAGCAGAGTAAGAGAACAGGATGACAAATTGGTAAGGTGGAGTCCATGGAGAGCTGAAAACCTGAAGGGCAATTTTAAATGGATTCTGACATGAAAAGAAAGCCAGTGAAATAAACAAAAGGATGGGGTAATATTTACAAATTAAAAATAAAATTCCTTTAATTTTAATTGCTGTTTTTCTGAAGAGAGACATACCAAATAAATCATTATTTCTAGGTACCTGGGCATAACAAAAGTTGCCAAAAGATTAAAATTAAATAAAAAATAAAAACCACTAACTCAAAAAATAACTCATGGAATGGGAGCACAGCAGTACAGATACTACACAAGTAAATGGACCATGGATGTGTGTAGGCAGCAAAAGACGGTGTAATAGCAATTTCTCAAGAAATGATTAATTGAATTCCGAACACCTTCTGGTGTCCCCAAGGTAGGTAGATGGCATTGTTATTCATGATGTCAAATGTCATTTCTCCAATTGTAATCAGTGTTGTTTCTTTTATGCAATAGTTGCTATCTGCATGCGTAATCCAAGCAGCAGTGGTCAACTCATGAGCGACACTCAAGGGATTGCTACTTTGGTCTTTTACAGCCATCTGATTAAGCATGTAGACTTCTTGCAATACAATTTAAGAATCTACTTTTCTCCTGGGAATTGCTGTAGAGTCCTTGAATAAGTTATAAAAGTGTTTTATTTCTCAGTGGGAGATGTTATGAAGCAAATTCCAGAATTTGACAGTTTTGTGCATAATCTCACCCAAACTTCATGGCCAGGGTTTAGGTATTAATTTAAATCCCCCCAGATTTCAAGATCCTAGAATAGTCTAAAATATTGATGTAAACTGGTGAGAATTACTTTCTATTTCTTTCTAGTTACATTTTGATACAACAGTTATTCATGTGAAAGACCCATAACATTAGACCAGCTGTGTGAAAAATCAAACTAAATAAACATTTTTTAAAAAAGAAGTGGCCTTGTCCCTACCCACCAGTATAGCTCTTATTTACAGAATTAACTCTCTCATCTTGGACAACTCTTTTGATTAACTGCGTACTTCTTACCAGCCCTTCACTTGGTTTTATGTTTGTTAGCTGGATCACTTCAAGGTGAGCAGACTGCGAAACGAGAGGATCAGATGAGAGAGAGATAATGTGGTCACAGACGCCAGAGAGAGTTTTACACTAGAAGAAAAATAAAAGGAAAACTACAGTAAATATACCATGATTATTTGAACAGTTTCTTCCCAATAAAAAACATTTAAAAGAACTAGCATTCTTAACTTGTACAACTAAATTACATTCTTGAGTCTTTCTTCCCATAAAGTTATCTGGTATAAGGCAAACACAGATGAAAGACTACTACAGACCACTCTCACAATGCTACTGAGTTCAATTATAGTTCATTCTTTGAAAAACAAATTCAGATTGTCTAGGAAGTTAGGATCAATCGTCCTCATTTTACAGTCATATAAAAAATTCAAAATGGGAACTTTGTGTATTTGTAGTATTTGAAGTTTTCTACTACTATTAAATTAATTGTATTGGTCCCCCAAAATATTTTAATTTTTACTATACAATGATATTTGTGCAGGTTTTTGTTTTGTTTTTTAAAGTCAAAGATCACCAGAGTTAAGCCTTGATCCCGCATCAATGGCCCCTGAATTTTTGTGGAATTCTGCTGAAGTCAATGGATTCCATGCTAGTAAATTCAAGTTCAGGATCAGGGGTTTCCACCAGAAAGAGTTAAAATAAAATTGGGGAGAGGGAATATATTTGGAATGAAGCATTTAAAAGTTTCAGCAGAGAAGATACATGTAATTACCTCATATCCTTGAGTCACTACTGTGGCCTATAATGAATAAATCTCTTGGCCCGCACAATTATAGTTAGCTTATCAAACACAAAATTTGGTGGACAAAATTTAATTTCATCCTCACAGACAAAACTTCAATTAGCAATATAATACAGGACCCAATCTTTGTAGTGGGACAAAACCGGCACAACATCAGAAGAGAAAACACAAACTCAAATACTTTTGCCTCAACAGGAGAAAAAAAAAAATCTGAGTGTGCATTCTCTCCCCACTCCCTATCATTAAACCCACTGTACCAGTGTCTTTATGTTCAGATGCACAGTATATGCATGGAATATAGTCTTCTCACCTGTTTTTAAAGGTGGTGAGTACTGACTGACTTCAGCAGAGGTTGCAGTTGCTCAGACACATGAAAATCAAGTCATTAACAATCATGGACAACTCACGTTAATGCTGAAGGGTGTTTTGTACTACTTATAAAAATTTCCCCAAAAGTGAATTTATATAAAATTTAGCAATTCCAAAAGTATTTATTGATACAGTCCATGGCAAAAAGGGACCATTGTGATTATCTGTCTGACTTCCTGTATAACAGAGGCCATACAACTTCCCCAAAATAATTCCTAGAGCATATCTTTTAGAAAAAAAAAACATCCAATCTTGATTTTAAAATGGTCAGTGATGGACAATCCACCACAACCTTTGGTAAATGGTTCTAATCATTAATTACTCTCACCATTAAAAATGTACACCTCGGAGTTAAGAAGTTGAAGCCTATAACAGATAAGCATGTTCATAATGGGGCAATATCTTAGACCTGCTATCCCTGACAGTGTTTCTTTTCTGCAAAACTAAAAAATAAAAAATACTGGAGGTTTCTAAAGACCTATAGTTATAATGTAGGTATTTTATACCTTTCCCTCCATGATTTTCTCTTGCCTGACGATAGTAAGTAGTGATAATTTCTTTTTTGTGCTTCTTTTATATTTTTGGAGCTCGTAATTTTGGAAAGGTTTAAAGCTTTGCCTGGAATACCTTATTGGTGGCCAGAACTTTGGGTTTCACAACTCAGATTTCCTATGAGAGCGTACTGTTCGCACACTGAATGATGACAACGTTCTTTTGGTCACAGCACTGTGGTAACTGAAGAACTAATCAAGAACCAGTCTAATTGTCCTCATATTCAAAAGGGCTAAAGCTAATCAGACTGCTCAAATAAGTGAAATGCCTCACTTACTCACAGTATCAGTCACCCTTTCAAGTAGCAATCAGTGCATTATAATCAAAATGAATCCACATAAATGTTAACTTCTCTTTATGAGTCTATAGATGTACCTGTAAAAACCTGTATAAATGATATGAATCAAACTAACCTTTCCTTGTCAAATTCACAGTTGTAATTTCAAACCACAAAACAAGCACCTGATGTAAAAGGTGAAATAAACCCAGCGTAATAGATGAAAAACAAACATAACGGTATAACAGCAAATGTGATAATATGGCAGGATCCTAAATCCTAACCCCTGAATTTTCCTTATTGTTATCACTTGTAGGCAGCAGGGACCTTGGTTTAGCATATTGATGGCATATTTTATTGAACTCTAATGTTTCAGTCTCTTTATAACAAGAGTAGGTAGGGAAACCATTTCCAACCTGATTTGTGATAATTTGCACAGCAGGAGCAAGAAAATTAGCAGTTGAAAATGAAACTAGTATTTCTTCCAGAGTTTAACTGATGCTATATTTCCAAAATAATTGCAAATCATTATCAGATCACTGGTAGCGAACTTATAGAAAAGAAATACAATTTTAGGGCCTGATCCTATAAACACATAAGAGTTGAGTCAATTAACTTTTATGTGTCAGTGTTTGCTAGACTGGACCATCAAAGCGTTTTGAATAATGTACACACAAACTATTCTTACAACAAATATTTTCCACAGGGTTTTAAACACCAAATCATACAAATACCTTGCAACATAGGAGATGCATAGGAGAAAAAACCATAGGAGTGGCATGTCTCATTTAAAATATGCATTTACAAAACACAGAACATGCTCACCCAGAGGGCCGGCCCACAACATTTTGGCACCTGAAGCGGGGAGCTCAAATGACGCCCCCGTGCCCCCTCGCTTGGGCCAAAACTTTGAAAGGTCTCAATTCTGCCTTCTTCCTGTTCTACTCCTCTCATGGTACTACTCTGCTACCTACCCCAATAAAGGAGAACTAACAACTTAAAATGCCTTGTTCAAAAGTTTTAAGTAACACTTAACTTTCAAACGCTTGAAGAGCAAATGTAACTTTTCTTATCTGCATAGTAAACACCGGCATTTTTATCTGTTAGAATAATAATTATCTTCCCAATTTGGTGTTTGATAGGCTTTATCGCCTTGGCTATTACACCCATGTGTATTCATTTCATCCATCATTCTACCTCCAAGCATACATTTCCTCTCAGTTTGACCTATTCTCTGACCTGTATATGAAGTCAAGAAGTCAAGAGCCATTTAACATGGCATTAGGAGAGTATTTGATAAAATCTATTTAAATAAATCAAAACTAGAGATAGAAAGTGAAGTCAATCAATTAGAGTTGATCAAAAATTGGAATTTATGTTCCATGAAAAATTCTGATATTTCAAGGTTTGTTCTTGTCAGAATTATTAGCATTTTTCATGGAATAGATAGTTCCAGAACATTTCAATTTGGAAATGCCAAAGTACTTTGTATTGACATTTTCAATTATAAAAAGAAAACATGGATGGATTGCCAATTACCCAGAGGTATTGTATAACTTGTATAGTGTGCATATGCATGCACACACAGTGAAGATACCCATATTATAAATTGCAGACCTTTCTGATATGTATCTTCCATGCACCCTTACACCCTTTAACCACTGCACCCATATTCTTCCCACGTCCCTCCCAATATTACTTCTAACATTACAAAATCCTGAGCAGCGTCAAGCAGCTGCCAGTTTAAAAGAATCAACATGTTAGACAAATGTTTCTTCCTATTCACCCAAAATTATACTGGGTCGAGGTTCTGTACAAGTGTCCAGGTTTGAGGTCCATTATCTTGTGCACAGGGCTGGCTCCAGGCACCAGCCGAGCAAGCTGGTGCTTGATGCGGCAGATTGTTCGAGGCGGCATTCCGCCCAATCCTAGGGCGGCACGGCCACTTTTTTTTTTGTTCTGCTCCGGCCGCCCTGTAGGGGGCGGCGGCGCGGAGGACGGGAGCGCCCTGCAGCAAGCCCAGCAGGGCAGCCCACGTCCTTCCCTCCCAGCCGACCAGAGCGGCGCGGAGCCTCCCGGCAGGCGGTGCAGCGGTCGGGGCCGCGTGGTAGCGCCCCGCTGAAGCCCTGGCCACTCCCCTTCTCTCTCTCTCCCCCACTCTCTCCCTCTCCCCCCGCTAGCCGGGGCATGTCTGCAGCGCAGGGAGTCCCCCTGCACCCTGGCTCCGCCCGCGCCGCAGGTTTTTTTCTTTTTTTGGCTTGGGGCGGCCAAAAAGCCAGAGCCGGCCCTCCTTGTGCACCATCAAGGCTAGAAACAGGATTTTAATACCGTCTCACACTTTCAGCTTTCCAAATGGACACAAACTACTCATTCGCTAGACATAGAAACTCTCAAAACATTGGATTTAAAAATCACCACATTATTATGTACAGAAGAGCCACCTTATGTAGCTTTTAGACATTTCTAAGTGTACTAGAATTTTTCTCTCAAAACAGCTCTTAAATGTGTGGCATCTATATACGTAAGAGTTTTATACTGCTGCCCATCAAAGTATCTGAGCACCTTTCACATAATATCAGTTTGCAATAGCGAAGTCCCTAGCAGATGTCATGAAGTTCTATGCTCCCATGCTACAGTGATGGTTCTCAGGGTACCCGGGACTAGGAGTTACCTGTTACCCCTGACTCAGCATGAGGGAGTCTTGCCTGTGGTGGCTGGATGTCAACTCCCTAACACCACCAACCTTCAGCCACCCAAGCTGGCTATGCCAGCCCTGCTACCTCCTTGCAGGTTAACAATAGGTGCTCTCCAGTCCCATAGTCCCTTTGCAATGTTCCTGTTATATCTCTCCCCCTGCCACTGGCTACTTATAGAAATCCCAGATCCCCTGCCTCCAAAGGAACACTGTGCCCCAGTTTACTAGGTTTACCTTAAATCACTGCTCCTGTAAACCACACAGAACTTGTGAGTACTTATAAATAAGCCTACTTTTGTTTTATTAAGAAAGAATACAGATTTAAATAGAAACGAGTAATGGCAACAAATGGTTACAATATGAAACCAAACCATAAAACATGAACCTGGGTCTCCATTTATTAACAGTGACCTTTCCTATCTAATCAAGCTGGCTGGCTTCACAGGAACCAGGATCCATTTTTATTTCTTTTTATGAGAACACCTCGTTCCTCAAGATGTCTCCTCAGTGAAAGGATTCAGAGAATGTCTTCCTCCTCCGTGTTATACTGAAACTGTCATTTGTTTTTACTCACAGACAGGGAGAACTCATGTCTTGTTGTAATATTCCTTTTTTACCCTCAAGAGGTTTGGGTTGTTTGCAGTTCTCTCTGATGGATTTCCATTGAAAGTCTTGGGATTGAGCAAGGTTTAAGAATTGACCTTGCATTGCATCTCTGGCTAAACATTCCAGTCATTGAAAACAAAATGAGGTACCTCAGAGTGGAAAAAGCAATTCATCAAGCCTTTGAAGCCTTCTGTCATAACTCACAACTTAAGCAAGCTGTGAAATGTGTTTCAGGTAGGAAGAGCCACATTTTTATTTTTAAACAAGTATGTGAAAATAAAAAATAATTCTTAGGACATTTTTAAAAGGATATTTTTAAAGATTTTTCTGCAGAACTATCTTTTATGCGGACATTCAGAGTATATGAGCACATCCCATAGAGCACCTCCTATAGTATCTGAGTTCCTAACATTGTAGTAACTAATGGTAAAATTTTCAAAAGTGTCTTAGTGACTTAGGAACCTAAGTCCCATTGACTTTCAATGGGATTTAGTAGCCTAAGATATATCTATAGTGCAATCTAAATTGTGACTGCAACACAGGCAGGCGTACCCATGCCCTTGCGTTAGGTCTAGCTAGCACATCTAAAAACAATTGTGAAAACATGGCAGCAACAGCTTCAACATGGGCTATAGAAGCCTGCTTTGTCCCCCTAGGTAAGAACTCACATTGCTAGCCTATGCTGAAGCCCATGCTGCCGCCTCTTCACTGCTATTTTTAGCTGTGCTAGTTAAATGAAAGCTAGCATGGGTGTGCCTACCCACCCTGCAATCGCACCCTTAGGATATGTCTACACTGCACGCTTGTTTCAGCAGGGTGTAGTATACACGCCACATAGCCCCCTCGCATAGATATAAAGTGTAGCTGGTGAGGCACAGCTTATGCAGGAAAAAACATGCCTGAAGGATGGGGGTATGTATGTGAGTACATACCCATCACACTCCCTACTCACCCAAGCAGTGCCTCCCTGTCTACACTGATTTTATTTTTTAAAGCAGTCTACCATCCCAGTGCCTCCCCACTGCTGGAGTCCTCCCCCTTCACAGGAAAGGCTCTCCCAGCAGGGAAAGGCTCCGGCAGGGGGAAGGCAGCTGGGAGATGCTCCCCACTGCCAAATCCATTCCCCTGATACAGGTGAAAGGCTCTGACAACTCCCTGCTGCTGGACCCCTTTCTCTGCCCCAGTGAAAGGCTCTGGTAGCAGGGAACTGCTGAAGCTGTCCCTGCTGCTTCCCCTCTGCCAGAGCCTTTCCCTGACATGTGTAGCTACACCACTGCAATGTAGTCAGAGCCTGCTTTTCATTACAGCGTGTAGCTACATGAATACTACATGCCACTACCAGTGGTGTGTAGTGCAGATGTAGCCCTAGTGACTCAGGCATTTTTTAAAATGGGACTTAAGCACTTTTTTTTTATCCTAAATGTCTGTATGTAACAGAATCAGCCACCTTCTGAGCCACCCCTCATGGCCGGGGGTGGCTCTTCAGCACCCTGCCTCAGTTTCCTCTCTCAGAAAACCGAATACCATTATGCAAACTCTCCTCTCTCAATTCCACCCCACCTTGGGGCTGGTTTATTATTAAAATATCATGTAAGATGATCCATAACAAAAGCCTCAACGTAAAATCCATTTATTACCCCCAGTGCAAATAGTCATCAAGATCATCCAACATTTCATCCCTCAATGTTCCAGATACAAGCCCTTTCAGCCCTGCCTGGTCTCTCTGTCGGTCCTCTTCTGTCCTTCTGGCTCTGATAGTCACCCCAGATGGACTGCAATCTTGCTCTTCCCAGTGGGAACCCCCACAGCCTTTCTGATGGGAGCATCCCAATCTCCCTACCCCCTCACTGTTCCTCTAGGTCCAGCTTTCTGGCCCCAGAGATGTCAGTGGTAAGCTCCCCCGCTTGCTCCCCACCTTCAGCCCTCTCTGGTCATTGGCTCAGGCTCTCTGGCTTGGACACACCAGCCAGCAAACCCCTCTCGCTACTCTCCTGCCTTCAGCCTTCTACCACGAACCATAAAGTGCCTAGCTGCTCTTATCTCCTACTCAATCTCCTGCTCCCAGGAAGCCCAGACTCCTGGGTCTCTTCTAGCCAAATTGGAGTGTGCTGATGAGTGCACTGGCCCGGCTCCCTCTTAAAGGGCCACTGTCACCCTGAGACACTATAAAATAACATGCTAACTAATAATAATACAGAATAAGCCTTTTGCTATACAGTTCACTTAGCATTATTCTATGTAGCATCTCCTGTTCAGTGTATGGAAGTTTTTATCCAGAATCTTATCTCAAATCAGAGGACAGGGTCTACTGTATTTTTAGTTCACAATAAAAGGGGTTTTAATATATCTGTTTCTAAGATGAAGTCACAGCTTAATGTAAGGGAAAATGATCATCCAGAAACATCTTTTACCTCCTCAAATTCAAACCTCCTCCTCACCCTCCTGGTTCTATAAATTCCTCCCAGTCCTTTCTCCTTATTGCTCTCTTCATCTCATTTTCACACTCTGCTTTGCACACTCTTTTATGCCATCTCACGCCTCTGGAACAGCCGCCCACTTCTCATCCATTAAGTCCCTTCCTCCCCTCCCAAAGAGCTATTTCCCCTCACCCCCCACATACACAATAAGCCTCCCTCTTTGGTCTTCTCGTCTAACATGTCCTCACACACTCCCTCCACCTTGAATAGTCACCTTTTCATTTTTGCCCAAGTTACGCAGTCAACTCTTTGAGAAAGAGACCATATTACCATTCTATATTTTGCAAAATAGCAGGCCCAGGACATTTTTGGTAATATGCAACCTCTGAGTACATATCTGGTCTATTCATCCTACAATTTTCAGTTGCCTTGTATTTCTGATAAGCACTATTTTCCTCACTAACACTGCCAAGAGATGCAGCAAAGGAACAACCAACTGAATCATTAAACTTGGCAAGCATTGAAGGAGAAAATTATTTGCATCAGGTATACATTGAGTCTGATGGGATGGTTACCTGCTCAGTCTAAGGCTATTATGCTTCTCAGAAAGAAAAAGGATATGATTAATCCGTTTGTTGCCAATTATTTAATGGCATGAAGGCAACTTTAGCAGCAGAACACACCTAATTTGGTTTTGTTCATTCCTTGTTGTGGGATAATTTTGCTCTCACTATGAGTGGCCTGGAGTAATATTCATCCCTCTTTTATTGAAAGAAAGCACAGCATGGTGTAAGGAAAGTAACCATTTGATACGTATGTTATACAGTTGGAATGTTAATCTTTTTAAAATTCCTGAAAAATTAGGGACTTCATAAGAACAGATGAAGAATTGAAGGAAAGACACTTATGCATGTAAAAAAAAAATCACCAAGTCTGGGAACATATGAACATTAAAACTAATAAAAACATGCTGTATCAAAACCTATATAAGCTATTTCATAGGCAAAAGAACTGAAACACTGGACTGAGGGTTATGTTAATATTAGATTAGAATAATGAAACCAAAAATTGAGAGATTAAATTGAAGTATATTCAAGATGACTTATCTAGACTTATGCAGTTTAAGTTTCTAGCCCTTATGGCTGCAAATATAAACTTCCAAATGTGAACTGAAATACTGCTGTTCATTTGGGCCTTCATATACCTACAGACTACTTTCCTTGGACATCCTGGTGGCTCAGTGTCTCATGAAGAGTTTTAGTTTTTAAGATCAACAACTCCACCCAAAAGTCTGCTTTTTGTTCAGTGAAACTACTAATGGCACTGATGTAATACATTTTCAGAACCTTAAGATGGCAGCCTTTTAAAGATCTGTTAAACATCATCAGTGTGCGTTAATATGAGAGCCAGTTAGAAATACTGGCAGAAAACAAAAAGCCACACTAAAATGGAAATGAAAAATTTCTGTGAATCATTTGCCTCATCTTCTGATTAGCTCTACTTAATACGACATTCAGAAAAAAAATAAAAGGCACCAAGCATTTATAGACTTGAGAGGTTCAATAAGATGGTGTTATAACCACTGAATCCTTAAAGGGGATCCCTCGAGAAATAGTTACTTTAGATAATGAGATCTAATTATAAGGTTGTCTACTTAGTAATTAAAGAATAGCTTGGTCCAATAAACAAACTTCATAAAAACAATGTTTTGTTTCACCACTGAACCTTCTCCAATCTATTTTGTTGCTGGAGGGTATGAATTACTGAATGATAAATTGGAAAGTATATGTTGTATTTACTCGTTCTTTTGTTTTCATGTATGTTTGTACAGCACTCATCAGACTGATGACAATAAGTGTTTTGGTTTGTCAGTTTGTTTGTTTTTACATTGAATTACATACACGAGAAATCATTGCTTTAATACTAGAGAGCAAAATGAGAATGGATAATACTCTTGGCCAAACATCTCCTAAAGACCTTCGGAATGAAAATAACCTTAAAAGATTCTGCCTGATCCTACCTCACTGGTCAAAATTTTTTTGCTGTTCTTAGAAAATCTCTGATGCCTCTTGTAAATGTATACTGGAAATACATATGTATATAAACTTTTAATGGTGTACCCTACCCAACCTTTACAGGCCCAGCTGATTATATATAATTTAGTCATTCTTAATCACAAATACTTCTTTCTAGGCCAAAACATACTACCTGTTTAGCTACCTTTCACAACTCATTAAATTTTTCTGTTAGGTTTTTAAAACAATTATCTTTATCATGTTTATTATGGTAATACCTAGGGGCAACAGAACAGATCCCCATTGTCCTAGGCACTGTACAAACAGAGAATAAGAGGCAGCCCCAAAGAGTTTACAATCTAAATAGGGAAAGGGATATGGACAGAACTTATAAGCAAGGAGAACAATACAATGGCAGCAAACGTCACGTAAATGCCATGATTTCTCTGGTTTCTTATTAAAAAATTTTTTTTGTTGGAGGGTTATATAAGGAGAGTATTAGCTAAATGGGAAGACTCACAGACTCATCAACTTTAAGGTCAGAAAGGACCATCGTGATCATCTAGTCTGACCTCATGCACATTGCAGGCCATAGAACCTTATCCACTCCTGAAATAGACCCCTAACCTCTGGCTGAGTTACTGAAGTCCTCAAATCATGGTTTAAATATTTCAAGTTACAGAGAATTCACCATTTACACTAGTTTAAACCTGAAAGTGACCCATGCCCCATGCTGCACAGGAAGGCAACAAACTCTCAGGGTCTCGGCCAATCTGACCTGGGGGAAAATTCCTTCCCGATCCCAAGACAAAGGGAAGG
This sequence comes from Terrapene triunguis, assembly GCF_002925995.2. Taxonomy (NCBI): domain Eukaryota; kingdom Metazoa; phylum Chordata; order Testudines; family Emydidae; genus Terrapene; species Terrapene triunguis. The sequence goes on along the minus strand of NW_020664374.1, from coordinate 20,576,723 downwards.
AGGGAGCAGGCGCAGTTGGAGCAAAGAGGCGGTCAGCAAGGGGACGGAATGCTCAGAGTGTAAACTGCAGAGAACATTCTGATGATATCATCAGTGTCCCTCAGTCCCTGCTTGAAATGCTTTATGCAGCTACTATGCTTCCTTCAGCGCCTGACTGGCTCCTCCTTTTGTGCCACTTTAATTCATCCGCCTCATGCATATGCATTATGATACTGGTTTTAACTACATGATCTCATACTGTTTTTTCCACAGGACCCCTCTCTCATTTACTGCAAAGGATGAATGCTGCTAGAGGTATAAATTCCAGCTAGAGGAGGACACCTCCTGTGATAAATGAAGGGAGTTGGGGGGGACTCCCTTTTATGGACACCCCGCCAGCCAGTTAGCTATAAAATCCCTGTTAACAGCTGTTCTCTACTTGCTTTACCTGTAAAGGGTTAAAAAGTCCATAGGTAAAAGGAAGGGAGTGGGCACCTGACCAAAAGAGCTAATGGGAAGGCTAGAACTTTTTAAAATTGGGGAAAAAACTTCCCCTTTGTCTGTCTGTGTTGTTCTCCCAGAGAGCAGAGACAGGGCCAGAACTATGCTGTAAGAGCGAGCTTGGGCCAGGTATGAAAATCATCAGATCATACCTAGAAACTACTCATTTGAAACCCCAGGTAAGTAAGTAGATCAGGAAATGTCTAGGAAGATGCGATTAGGTTTCTGTCTTATTTCTTTATGACTTGTGGACTCCTCTGTGCTAACCCCACGTGCTTTTGTTTTGCTTGTAACCTTTAAGCTGGACCTCAAGAAGCTATCTTGATGCTTAACCCTTGTAATTGTTTTTTTTTAAACCTAGCAAAAAGCCTAAGTTCCAGATGTATTTTCTTTCTTTTTGTTTTTAATAAAATTTACCTTCTTTAAGAATAGGATTGGATTTGTGTGTCCCTAAGAGGTTTGTGTATATGCTGTTTAATTAGCTGGTGCAACAGCTGATTTCCGTTGTTTTCTTTCTCAGCTCTTCCCCTGAGGGGGGCTTATAGGCTTGAGGGTACCCTACAGGAAGGAATTCCCAAATGTGCCTTCCTGGGTTCTCAAAGGGGTTTTTGCACTTGGGTGGTGGTAGCATCTACCCATCCAAGGTCAAAGAAAAGCTGTAACCTTGGGAGTTTAATACAAGCCTGGAGTGGCCAGTATTAATTTTTAGAATCCTTGCGGGCCCCACCTTCTGCACTCAAAGTGCCAGAGTGGGGAATCAGCCTTGACACCTGCACTAGCTCTGTTCGAGCGAGCGCGTTAAAAATAGCAGTATAGCTGCAGCAGGACAAGCTGCCCTGAGGACATACCTGTCAGAGACACTAGGTGCATACTCCAGAAAACTAGCCACTCATGCCACTGCAGCTACACTTCTGTTTTTAGCGCTGGACGAGGTATGTCTCATCAAGCTGGAAATTACATCTTCCAGCTCCAGTGTAGACATACCCTCAGCAAGCAACTATTTGCTATTTCCTTTTCTCCTTATTGTTCATCGTATGGTCCCTGCCTTATTTACTGCACACTATTCAAACCCTGCTCTGAAGACAGAATCTTTAATTTCCTCACAGGCTCATCACTAGAGTATAGTGCCTCACAAACATTATAGTCACAATTTATTATTTCTATTTTACTGAGGGGGAAACTGAAACAGAGAGAGATTACTGTGAGAAGTATGCAATAAATGTTGATGCCCAACTTGAGACACCTAGGGCCTGATTTTTCAGAGTATGTAGCATTATACAGAACTTTATATGTTGAAAGCACAGCTCCCATTGGCTTCAGTTCCAGCTGGGAGCACTCAGCACATGTTCAAATCAAACACCAGGGTCTCAAGTCATGCCCCCAGAAAATGAAGAACGTACATTTAGTGATCACCTGTGGGAAGTTTGGTTTAAGTGTCTCGTCTAGCATCACACAGGAACTCTGTGGCAGAGGCAGGGATACAATCCAATTCTTCAGGGCAGTATTCAGCTGTCCTAAACATGAGACCCTAATTTCTTCCTGCAATCCCCTACCTCATCACTGCACACCTCCCAACTTCTCCAATAAAATGAAACAGAGGTCCTACAGTCTACTTCACTACCCAATCCTGATTCATCCCCAGAGCAGGTCTATCCTATGCACTGAACGAGGCAGGGGTCCTGTGGAGAGAACAGTATGTGATCATGTAATTAAAGACTCTATCACAATGCATATCACAAGGGGGCCAAATTAAGGTTGCATAGGCAACCTTAATTCTGGCATTTTCTAACTTCTGAGTGCTAGACTTTGCAACCTTAATATGCTTCTTTAACATAGAAGTTGCACACACAACAAAAATCGAAGGTTTAAAAAAAAGCAAACTGAAAAAAACATGTGGCATCATATTGACATCCACATGGATCATCAGAAGGTTTTATCCACCTTTAGATCCACCACACAAACCTGTGTCACTTGAGTTAACAGAGTAACTGATAGCAGCAATAGCTTGTTATCCTGTATGTGGAGCAACCACTAGAGGGGGAGGAGACACACACTTTGCTAATGGGCTTCACAGATATTTGCTGACAAAAAGAAATGGTGTGACTCGTGAATCTTGGGTTCCACTCCAGGATCTGGAGGGGAGCATCCTCTGCTGGGCACAGATGTCTTCCCATTCCCTTCAAGTCTGATCTGTGCTTCCCTTTCCCCTTCCAACTGTCCCTGTCCTGTTTCTTCCCCATCCCAGTCCCATTCTCCTCAACTAGCCAGTACCAATCTCACTCCTCAGGCTTCTCAGCCCAGTTGCAAGTCTTCTTCCCCAGCCACAAGTCTCCTTGCCCAGCCAGTCCTAGTTCTTCCCCCATACTCTGGCTCCACTCAAATCAGCCCCGTTCCCCCCACACCTCTGGTTCTCAGCCCCACTCTCCTTGCCCAGATAGTTCTAGACTCCGCTCCCTACTGGCTTCCAATCCTCCCCTTTTCCCCTCCCTCATTCCCAGTCTCCTTGCCCAGACAGCCCCAGTCCCCCCACACCTCGCTCCCAGTTCCAGTCTTCTTGCCCAGCTAATTCCAATCTACTCCCTCCCAACTCCCACATACAACCTTGAGTCCCAGTTTCCCTACCCCTCACGCCCCAGCTTCCATGGCCGGTATTCTGGCTAGGAAGGTCTCAGAGAGTACAGGAGAGAGATATTTCCTGCTCTCACTACCAATATCCGGACCTGTCACCAAAATGGCCCAGAGCAGCCAGGAACTGCAATCACAAAGCAAGTTCTGCTCAGGCCTCTGCAGTCCCAAAATGGAGCATGCTAAGTGCAGATGAAATCTTTAGGGAACTAAACTACAAAGTTCTAGCTTGTCTCTACTGCGCAAAGGCAAACTGATTTTTCAAAGTCTTATAATGTGGCCAAATTTGGATGGATTTTCATGGAGACAGCAAAAGGCTCATCCCTGACACAAAGCACATCCCCGTCAAATTTCAAGCTCTTGCTCCAAAGCATGGGGGCATTACAACTGTTCAGAAGGTGAAAAAAATTGGCCACATGGGCAAAACAACATATCTTTCCCCCAGCCTCATTCTCAGAAATATTTGAACTGGTTGGGCCAACATTTCAAAAACCAAAACCAAAAAATTTAACCTGAAGCAGACACCCAGTCTGGCAAAATTATAAACAACAGAAAATAGAATCTTATAATGGGAAGTGTCAGGCTACCAGCACTGTCTATAATATGTGATTATTAAATAAATAATAATAATACTAAATAATAAAAATACTTCAGAGACTGGATGACTCTGGGAAATGGTAACAGGATATAGATGTTGCAAGTCAAGGCTAGCGAAGGATTGATTGTTATCATCTGCTGGCAGTGATCTCTGAAGAGAGTTGGTGGACACAGCTCAGTTCCTGTCCAAATTACAGTTGTTACCCTTATTGGCACTCTTAATAGACAGAATAGGATTGAAAGGGCATGGAGATGGAACAATCTTCTCAACTCATGCTTAAGGATCTCAGCTGGTCAGCTACAGGGGTCAGGAAGGGATTTCTCCCCATCCCCCAACATATTCTGGATTGATTTTTATCTCCTTCATTTGAAGCTTCAGGGATGGCCACGGCTGGAGATGGGACATTGGACAGGGATGGCCAGGCCTCTGAGTTGGGTGCTTGGTTGGCTGGCTCCTGCACATGTGCTCATGGTCTAACTGATCACCATATGTGGGATCCAAAAGGAAACTTTCCCCAAATCAGATTGGCAGAAAAACCTCCAAAGTTACATCTTCCTCTGTAGTGTGTGGGTGCGGCTCACTTGCCAGAATTATCTGGGTATGATTTACATAATCATTCTCTGCCTTTGTGGGGGTCTTGGGCACTGGTGCACCTCGGACCCTTCCATTATCTGCATGTGACATATAACAGTCTAGTCTCCCACGGGCTGTAATAAATTGGTCTAATTTTGGTTGTTGAATTTAGCGTATGGGTGCTCAGTAGTGTTGCTGGCTTGTGATGTACAGAGGGTCTGATTTGTGGTCCTTTCTGCTCTTAAATTCTATGACTCTAGGTTCCCACTCCTGGAGAGGGGGAGCCGGGCTCAGCACCAGGCGACAGGAGCCACTGCTCCCAGATGAGCATGGGGCAGGCTCACTCTCCAGCCCACCACCAATGACCCATCATTCAAATATGTTAAGGTCTGCTATAAAGAGGGTGGTGATCAATTGTTCTCCATGTTCACTGTATGTAGCACAAGAAGTAATAGGCTTAATCTGCAGCAAGGAAGATATTAGGAAAAATTTTCTAACTATAAGGATAGTTTAGTTCTGGAATAGGCTTCCAAGGGAGGTTGTGGAATCCCCATCAAAACAGGTTGGACAAACACCTGTCAGCAGTGGTCTAGGTTTACTTGGTCCTGTCACAGTGTAAAGGTCTGGACTTCATGATCTCTCAAGGTGCCTTGCAGCCCAACGTTTCTATGACTCTATGATCCCCCTGGTTGCAAACCACTGCTGAGGTATAGGGGGAAATTTGCATTGTTGCTGCTCATTTTGTACCTTCGCTATGGATCAAGGACTTCAGTCTGCAAGAGATGCCAGCACTTTCCAGAGCTAAACATGCTAATTTAAGAAATATTTAATGAATTCTGAAGCAAACAATTCTTGATTTCTTAATACTTTTCTCCACAAACATTCCAGAGAGTTTAACAGTTGTTGCTTCTCTGGATCAGCTTTGCATGCTTGGACTTAAGACCATATAAGACTTTGCCTGTTGCTGTAAAGTAGCATAGAATATACCTTTACTTCACAGCTTTACCCAAGCTTTCTCTGACTTTCCCAGCCTTCCCTGGAGTTTGAAGCTTGTTTGATGCAAATGGATCTAATGACTGAGGGGAAACAGGAGAAACTAATTTTGTTTGTATTTGATGAAAAACAATGCACTGTTGTTGAAATTGTGCATATGGGCAACCAACTATTTTTTCTCACTGTGTAAGAAAAGTAGACAAACAGCACTCTTGTGTTAATCATATAATTATAGGCAATTTAGGAAGTTATTAGTATTCAATACAACCAATTCAGCATAAGCTATATCACAGAAATGTCGAGTTTCATTGAAAACTGATACCAATATAAAGCACCTGTTTTCCGGAAACAGACATTACCTTTTATTATTTTCTAAAACTGCTTTACTGATTAAGGAAATTTTGCTAATAGTATTCATGATGCTTTATCATACTTAATGCTATAATTGTCAATTCCCTACTGCAGTGAAATTTATAAACACGTGGCAGGTATTTCAATGGTTGATATGTTTGCTGATGTAGCAAACAAATTCATGGAACGTATTTGATCCTCTGTCTTGGGCAGCAAATTCTAGACATGCTCCATTTGTATTGTCCAAGGAAAAAGAAAGAGTAGGCACTGGATGAACTGCTCTTTGTGCATCTTATCTTCCCTGACTCACAGATCGTATTAGTGTTTTCTTATGACCTCCTTCTGAACACAGGTTTGAATTTGTGACACGGGGGTGTTTTTGTGTGGGGGGAGGGGTAGGGGGGTAAAGAAAAAGTGTTGTCAGAATGACTGGGCAAGGGAAAATACTCTGCACTTTTCAAATACCCAGGAAAGTCTAGATGGAAACGACTGATGAGGCAAACTCTGCACTTCAATGTTGAAAGGTAAAGGGCATGCTTCAAGTACAATATGAAAATAGCTAAAATAATACAAAGTATATATGCAAGAAGCAGAAAAAGTGACTAATCCCCCTTTACATCCCCCTTTTATGGGGGGGCTAGCAAACAGATCCCAGCACAAGTTACAGAAGCCACAAAGCTACCCTAACTTATGATGGCTAAGACAAGTCCCCTTTGCGGTAGATGTCTGGTGATTAGTGGCGTGCACCACACTCTAGTTCCACATTATCTGGTGCCCATCAACATTCCCTAAATCAGCTGCTCATTAATGGTTATTTTAAAGGTCATTGCACCACCCTGGTGGCACAAAATGACCTCACAGGAAGCTGAAGATCAGACCTGCAGTCTTACAAATAACTTCTGAACTTTCCAGGATATCCTGTGCTACAATGAAATCTACCAGTTACTGCATTCTAGTGAGCAGTAGAGATTTTACATTACTATGGTATTGACAAGATCACTAACAATAGTGGTAAAATCCCGTACTTTTATTAGTTCATTTTTAAATGTGTTTAAGTGTTTAAACTTGATTCTAAAATAGCTAGTTTGTTTTAAAATTCATATTCAGGCTGTTTAATTTTAATTACAACTTAAATATTTCATAGTTTTCTAGCCAACAGAATATGCTTCAAAAAATTTCTCCATCTTTGCAAAGTCAAATTCCACCGGAAAATTTCTTTTGTTCCCTCTGAATGGCCAATGAATAATTATCCCGAAGAATTATACTGGGAAAAAATTGTAGAAAATAACTGCTAAGTAGATTTTAGCTCAAAGTCTCCTTTCTATAATCAGTCCTGCTTGCTTTGTTTTTAACATTTACAGTATCACTTCATGAACTAGATCCTCCCATCACATACAGCATTACATAATTAGGATGGGAACATTTAATTATTCTCCAAGGTGTTTGCACTTCTGGTATTTCAACAAAAATGTTCTCTGGCCAGACTTTCCACAACCAGGAACACAACTTCCAGAACACCATCTTTACATAGATCTAGAACAGCTTTCCACATTAATCTTTTCTGGAGGCTTCTGTATATAACAATATGTCTCAAATTAATCAGTGTTATTTAAGGGTTTTATATATTGATTAGGAATGTATCTACACAGTACAACAGATCTCCATTTGTTTTAAATAGTAACTAAAACTGGTAAACAGCACTTGCGATTTTTTTGATCCACTGGATTTCAAACCCCATTCTTCCCAGTTAAATAATTTCTATTGTTCCTTTTGCTATTCAGATTTATTTAACAAGTATGGCTTGCTAAGCAAAAGGGTAAGCTTGTAAAACTCATTCTGAGGAATCAGAGATCAATAAGGATGAACGACTAAGAAGGAGGAAAACATAACCGATTGTGTGTTTTCCGTAATCTTTTTTCTTTGATTCTTATCAGGTATTTGGTTTAATTGCACAGAGTACTTTATTAGCTATGGTAATATTCTGATTCAAATTAAAAATGCCTTTGTTCTACTATTTTAAATTACAATTTCTTGAAAGGCAAAGAAATAGATTTAATCCCTAACAGAAATAAAATTATGATTTGTGGTGCTCACGGAGGCTATGTCTGCACTAACATGTCAAGTACATACACTGCACACAAACCCTCACATAGGTATAAACAGGAGTGTAGATCATGAGGCACTGCATAGGTGAGAAGAGTACAGGTACACCAGAACCTCAGGGGATACACCCTACATGACTCTCTTCATATGAAAGCAGTGCCTCCCATGTCTACATTGCTATTTTTAGCAATACGTGTCCCGATGCATTCCCGCTGCCATAGCTGTTCCCAGTGGCAGTCAAAGGCTCCAGCAGTGGGAAAGCAGCAGAGAAATGCTCTGACAGCACCCCGCTGCTGGAGCCTTTTCCTGCCACAGGGAGCTGCCGGAAAGACTTTGGCAGCAGGGAAAGGCTCTGGCAAGGGGGAGGCAGCGAGACACTAGGTTGGTAAAAAGAACAGGGAACTGCCAGAGCCTTTCCCCACTGCCTCCCACCTGCCAGAGCCTTTCCTCACCATAGTAAAAGTCTCTGGCAGCAGGGAACTCCTAGAGCCTCTCCGATTTGCTTCCCCCTGCCAGGGCCTTTCATTGCTGCATGTAGCTACACATTGCAGTGTGGATGTAGCCTGCTTTTCACTGTGGCATGCAGCTACATGTATCCTACACATCACTGACAGCATAAATAATGTTGGCTGGTAAACATCACTTTAAAAATTGCTGTGATATTCAAAATTTACTATCAATAAAGTAAGTTATTAGAATGTGATCTAATGTTTATACATAATTGATAACACATTCAAGTAGATACCTGTGCAATTGAGCACTCTGCCCACACTACAGCCCAAACTGTGATCTCACGGCCAAGGAACTAAGACAACATTCACTGGGATCTCAAAAACAAATCATGCTGTCAGAACTATAGCAGCTTTAATATTTCTGGTCTCATTAAAACAAATATAGGTCAGCATTATTCATGAAGAGCAAAACCACCATCTGAACTTTCCATGACTGTCCAACAATTAATGTCTAAAGCTAACTAAATATTAGATTGCCTAGCCAAACCAAAAATCGAATGAGTGTCACTGTTGTAGCATAACTAAACACTATGCTAAAGCATCCAAGTAATTTTTGTAACTGTGTACAATTACTCTATTTTTGTCATTCACACTTTGTTTCTCTCTGTAATGATATTTACCTTGGACTAAGTTTTTTGGAGTCATCTGGAACCAAACATAGGTATTGCCACACGAGATTGGACCAGAGACCCATCTAAACCAGCATCCAGTGTCTGACTGTAGCCAGCCCCAAATGCTTCAGAGGAAGGTGCAAGAAATCAGAAAGCGGTCGGTTTATGCCCTGAAGATTAAAGGTTTATATAGCTCTTATTTTTATCCTATTTAGTGAAACTGTAGATGTTCTCATTATTCCTTTTTTAAAAATTCCATCTAAAATATTGGTGGGAATTACATATTGTGGCAGTGAGTTCCACAGGCTAATTGGTATTTTCATCATTTGTCGATTTATTGCCTTTCAATTTAATTGAATGTCACCATGTTTTTGTATGACAGAAGAATTAACTTTTTCTCTCCACATATTTTTTGGCCTCATCCTTCCTCTTATGCACCTCTAAAACTTTCTCTGTTTTTCTAATCATTCATGGGATTCTTTCCATACCTCGAATCATTTTAGTCACCATTCTCTTGGTTTAACCTCCCCTCAAATTATTGCCTCATCTTCTTTCCACCCTTCTTCTCCACTCTCACTGAGCACACCATCTACACCAGGTATTTTATATTCCTCACCTTTAATCCCATTCTACGACATCTCAAATCTGGTTTCCACTCCCTGCACTTCACTGAAACTGCTCTCATCAAGACATTCATCCTAGCCATATCAAAGGGCTTTCATCTTCACTCTCTTTAAACTTTGACATTGTCCACTATATTCTTCTCAAAATCCTATCATTCCTAGGCCTTCGTGACCCTGTCCTCTTCTGTTTTCTCCCCCAAGCTCTTGGATCACTCCCTCAAGGTCTTATTTGGTGGGTCTTTCTCCACAACTCTCCCTCTTTTAGAGGGGGCCCCTCAGGCCTCTGCCTTACCTCTTCTCTTCTCCTTTCACACACACACACACACACACACACACACACACACACACACACACACACTCTCTCAGAAATGTGATTTTGACTTCCCTCTTTGAAATGATGACTCTCAAATCTGTGAGTTTGCTGCAGACTTGTTTTCCTCCATCCATACTAAAATTTCAACCCCTCTCTGACATCTTTTCATGGATGTCCAACTCAACCTGGCCAAAAGCAAGCTGCTGACCTTTCCCCAAAGCACCCCCTTCTTTCAATCTCACTGTATTATTGCAGAGAGCATCCTCATCATCCTATTACTCAAGCCCATAATTTCAGTTTTATTTTTTGACTCTTTTGCTCTCTCCTTTGACAAAACATCCAGGCTGTATTTATATCTCAACATGCCTTCCTGCACAACTTCAAGACCGATCCTTTCCTCTTTGCCCACGTTGCCAAAAATCTCAGCCAATCTCTGAACATCTTATTCCTTCACTACTTCAACCTCCACCTCTAAGGCCTCAATGCCTGCAACTCTGCCTCACTCAAAGCTATTCAAAGAGCTGCTGCTAAAATAATCTTCCTCACCCCTCTCTCAAAATCCCTCCATTGGCTTCCCCGTCTTCCATTTCATGAAGAACAAATTTCTCATGCTAACCATCAAAACCCTCCAAAGTTGAGCCCTGCCCTACCTGTGTTTTCTATTATCTTATTACAAAGCCAGCTTCCAGTCTGGTTTTACCTACTATGCCAGCTTCAATCACCTGCTTGTCTGCTTCTTCCACATGTACCTTCACTCTTTTCCCTATGCCATCCCTCATATGTGGTAATATCTCCTAAGGAAAATCCATAAAGTCTCTGCCTTCATCTGTCTCCTCAAATTCACCAGAAAGCATACAGAAAATTGCCATCTGATAACAGGTAAGTAGTTGGCAACTTGTGATCCCTGCTACTGATGGGATGAGAACCAAACACACTGATGGGATTCTTTGCATACGTTATATTTGTTACCTTGTGATCCCCACCGCCCTGCTTGACCTGCTTCATCTTGTCTTTTAGTCTGCAAGTTCTTTGGAACAGGTACTGCCATTTACTATATTTATACAATGCCTTAGTACAATGGGACTCTGACTCAGTTGATCTCTCTAAGCACTGCTGCAATATAAATGTTAAATAATATTTCTGCTACGTCTTTCTTTTGAGAAAGGGTGACCACAGCTGAACTTCATGTTCCAGGTGAGGGCGTAACATAGATTTGAATAATAGCATTACGGTATTCATGTTATTTCTATATCATCCTTTGTACATTGTAACACTGTTTGCTTTTTCAACCCCTAATGAGCAGTGAGTAGGAAATTTCTTTAAATTGTCCACAATAACATCTAGGTCTTTTTCCTGAGTGCTTAAAGTTGGGTAAAACCCAGATGTATGTATGAGTTCAAATTATGCATGGAAATGCACATTGAAAAGTATGTCAACAATTCCATTGTATCCAATTTGCCTATTCACCTAGCTTTGTTAGATTCCTCTGAAGTTTTTCCACAATCTTCTAGTCTGGACTATACTAAATAATGCTGTAGCACCTGTAAATATTGCCACCTCACTTTTCACCCTCTGTTTCAGACGATTGGTAAGCTCAATATATTTTCTTATTTTTATTTATACACGTACATATATACACATTCACACAAATACAGAGTATTATCTCTGTGTGTGTAAGAAAAAACAGTTACTAACTTTTCTCTAACTGTTGTTCTGCAAGATGTGTGGCACATGTCCATTCCAATGTAGGTGTGCATGCCCCAAGCATAGCTGCCAGAATTTTTTCCCTTAGTGGTATCTGTTGGGTCAGCTCCAGTGCACTCTGGTGCCATGCACACATAGTGCTGGTATAAAGGGACCTACCGGCCCGCACCCCTTCAGTTTCTTCTTACCAACTGACTCCAATAAGAGGGGACAGAGGGCAGGTCTTGGAAAGGACATGTGCAACACAGCTCAAAGAACAACAGTTACAGAAAGGTTACTAACAGTTTTTTCATCTTCAAGTGCTTGCACATGTCCATTCCAATGTAGGCGACTCACAAACAGTTGTACAGGAGATGGGCTTGGAGTTCAAGTACAAGCTGACTGGAAGACTGCATGGCCAAAGCTGGCATTGTCTCTGGCCTGTTGGGTAATGCCATAGTGCGCTGAGAATTTGTGCACCCAGGACCAGGTTGCTGCCCTGCAGGTATCTTGAATAGGAACTTGCGCTAAGAAAGCAGCCGAAGATGCCCAAGATCTTGTGGAATGAGCAGTCAGGTTAGCCAGAGGAGGAACTCTCGTGAGTTTGTAACATGCCTGGATACATAATGTAATCCAAGATGGAATCCTCGGGGCAGAGATGGAGGGTCCCTTTATTCTCTCTGCTATCATTATAAATAGCTGAGGTGATTTGTGGAATGGTTTTGGGCCTTTGAATATAAAATGCCAAGGCCCATCTAACATCCAAGGAGTGTAGGCGCTGTTCCTCCCTATTCACATGCAGCTTAGGGCAGGATACTGGTAGAAAAATTGGTTGGCTGCAGTGGAATTGTGAGACTACTTTCGGGAGGAACTTTGGATGCAAGTGCAGCTGCACTTTATCTTTGAAGAAGATTGTATTTGTGGGTCCTGATGTGAAGGGTCAGCTCTCCGAAACCCTCCTGGCTGAAGTGATGGCCACTAAGAAGGCCACTTTCCAGAAGAGGTACAACAGCGAGCATGTTGCTAGAGGCTTGAAGGGTGTGCCTGTAAACTTTGACAGGATGAGGTTTAGGCACCAAGGAGGGATCGGCTCCTTTACCTGAAGGTACACTCACTCCAGGCCTTCTCACTCCAGGCCTTTGAGAAAACTGATTACCATATCATGCGAAAAGATCGATCTTTTGCAATCTTAGGATGCAAAGCTGAAATGGCTTCCAGGTGGACTTTGATTGAGGAGAAGGCCAGACCTTGCTGTTTCAAGAGCAGAAGGTACTCCAAAATAAGTTGCAATGAGGACTGTGCAAGAGGAACGCCGCACTGGAAAGACCAGGTGGAGAATCATTTCCAGTTTGCTAGATAAGTCATCCTGGTGGAGGGTTTTCTACTGCCTATTAAAATTCTACGGACCTGCTGTGAGCAAGCTTGCTCTTCAGGATTTAGCCACGGAGGTTTCAGGCCGTCAGATGAAGAGAGCTGAGGTTCACATGGAGCAGCCAACTATGGTCTTGGGAGATCAAGTCCCAATATAGCAGAAGCCGGATTGGGATCTCCACTGAAAGGCTTGACAGGGTGGTGAACCAGTGCTGTCTGGGCCATGCCAAGGCTATGAGGATGACCCATGCTCAGTCCTCCTTGATCTTCAGCAGAACTTTGTGTATCAATTGACTGGGGGGAAAGGCATAATACAGGTGAGTTGACCATGCTAACAGGAAGGTGTCCATAGGAGAGCCCAGGCTGCGGCCCTGCAGGAAGCAAAACTGATGGCATTTTCTGTTGCCATGGGTAGCAATGAGGTCTATAAGGGGAGTCCCCCACCTTTGGAAGATGTCCCTTGCAATGTCCGGTCGAAGCGACCACTTGTGGTGAGTGGAGAAGGACCTGCTGAGGCGATCCGTGAGTTGGTTCTGTGCTCCTGGCAGGTAAGATGTTTCTAGATAAATTGAGTGTGTGATGCAGAACTCCCACAGCCAGACTGCCTCCTGACATAAGGGGGAAGAACGCATTCTGCCCTGCCTGTTGATGTAATAAATGGCGGTTGTATTGTCCATGAGAACTGAAACCGTCTTGTCTGTAATGTGGGGTGGACCACCCTGAGTTCCCTGATATTGACCACAGACCTGGAGTCCTGAGGGGCCTTAAGTGGGCTCCCCAACCCAATGCCTAGGCATCAGAGACCAAGGACACCAACAGTTGGGGCCTTGAAAAAGGTACTCCTGCACAAACTGTGCTTTGGTTCACCAGTCAGCGAATCAAGGACCTGGTGGTGTTGCAAGGGTGAATATACTGTGGCCAGCCACTCCTAGAGAGGACTGACACATAGCCTTGTGTGTTGCACCACATATGTGCATGATGCCATGTGGCCCAGAAGGCTCAAGCATATCCAGACTGTGGTGGCCAGATGTGTCTAAAGGGAACTTATGTTCGAGACTGAGTGAAAACAATCCTCTAGAAGTAAGGTCTTACCCGTACAGAGTCAAGAACCACCCCTATGAACTCTATCCTTTGTACAGGAAGAAGGGTGGATTTCTGATAGTCTGTTAGTAGACCTAAGGCCCAAAAGGTCAATCGGATGAGATGGATGTTGGATTCCAACTGATTAGCCAGTTGTCAAGATATGGGAATATATGAACTCCTTTTCTCCTGAGGAAAGTCACTACTACTGCCAGACATTTGGTGAAGATCCATGGGACGGCAGACAGGCCAAACGAGAGAACTGAGAACTGGTTCACAACAAATCTTAGGAACCTTCTATGGCTTAGAAAAATCGATATGTGGAAGTATGCATCCTTTAGATCAAGGGCGGCATACCAATCCCATGGACTGAGCAGAGGTATGATAGAAGCCAAGGAGACATACTTCAAGCTCTTGTGATAGTGGTTGAAATCAGGCTGGTCTAGGATCGGTCTGAGACGCCCCACCTCAGCTTTTGGAATTAGGAAGTAAAGGGAATAAAATCCCTTTCCTCTTAGATGATGTGGAACCTCTGCCATGGCTCCCACCCGAAGGAGGGATTGGACTTTTTGTTCCAATAGTTGCTTGTGAGAAGGGTCCCTGAAGGAGGACGGGGGGTGGAGAGCTGGTGGGTGGATAAAAATTGAAGGGTCCAAGGTAATGTGGGTTCAGGCATTGAGGAAATGGCAGAGTTGGTTGGAAAAGGGGTAACTAGGGTAACTAGGTCCAGAACGGAAGGGATTGAGATGTCGTACTTGAGCGTTTTGTAAAAACAAGTGCTTCAAGCTGCCCGAGGGCCTGGGGGAGATTGTGTCAGCCCTGAGGAGGAGGTTGGTGGATGGGGTCTATGCCTGAAAGCTTTGTTCTTCCTCTTCCACTGGTCTTGCCTGGTAGGCTGCGTGAAACAGCGTCCTATCTGTTGAGGCCTGTAGTGTTTTCTGGACACTGCCTATGTATAAAACCCAGAGATTTTAGGGTCGCCCTGGAGTCCTTAAGTGCGTGGAGTTTGGCGTCCATTTGCTCTGAAAAGAGGGAGGGCCCTTCAAATGGGAGATCCTGGAAGGTTTGCTATACCTGCTGAGGAAATCCCGAAGACTGTAACCAGGAGCTTCTGCGCATGTTAACAGCCATGGCCATCTATCTGGTCACAGAACTGGCAGCATCCAAGGCTACCTGCAGGGAGACTCAGGCTAATGTCTTCCCTCTTCAACTAATGAAGAGAACTCCTGTCTGGCGTCTTGGGGGAGCATGTTCTTAAAATTTTACATCTTAAAATCATAGAGACCTAGCAAAGCTTGCTAGTTTGCTATTCGGAGATGTAGCCCATCTGTCTAACAGGTTTTTCGACCTATTACAAAGGTTTCAGACATAGACCCCATCCACCAACCTCCTCCTCAGGGCTGACACAATCTGCCCAGGCCCTTGGACAGCTTGAAGCGCTCGTTTTTACAAAACGCTCAAGTATGCCATCTCAATCCCTTCAGTTCTGGATCTAGTTACCCAGTTACCCCTTTTCCAAACCTATCCAACAAGTCCAGCTTTTGGGGGAACTTTGCCTTGGGTACGGGGCCCACTTGACCTTGACAGTCCCTCTCATTGACGGCCACCACCACTAGGGACCCTGGACGAGAGAGTGAAAACTGAAATTCATACCCTTTGGCTAGTGTGCAGTATTTGCGCTCTGCCCTTTTAGCCCTAGGAGGAAGGGAAGCAGGGGTCGGCCAGAGTCCATGATCGTCTCATTAAGGGGTAGAGCCACACTTGAGGGACCTGCTGCTGACAAAATGTCCAGTAAACCGTGTGTCATCTCTTTGAGCATTTTGGCTCGGATACCCAAGTTCAAGACCACCCACTTCAATTAGTCCTGGTAGGTCTTATGGTCATCTTGAGGTGAGGACACATCAGTATCCATCACTGCCTCATCTGGGGATGAGGAGGAAGAGGCTAAGGCTGGTTGAGGGTCCTCCGCCTCTTCCTCTGTTTCGAACGAGACCTGTGGGACCGCCTCTTGAGGTTCAGCACCAGAATCAAGGTTGGGGGTCTCGCGACATAGTACCGGAGGTGCCCTACTTTCCGAGGCCACAGAATACAAACACCCTGAAACGGCACCCTGGCCCAGGGAAAACCCCCCGAGGTTCCAAAAAGGCCATTGCATGGGTGCTGGTCCCCACGGTCCCGGAGGCCAAGTGTTCAGAGGCAACAGCAGGGTAGGAACAGAGCAGGAAGTAGTGCTGGCTATCCTGATGGTGGTGAGAGTAGGGTCCCTCTTCGGACTCCAATGATGAAGACGAGCTGCACCTGGGAGACCAAGGCGGTGCCAACCCTCTTGGTGCCAGCAAACGGCGCCATGGAGAGGTCCAAGCTAAGGCTACCATAAGGGTGGCCGTAAGCTGGGGAACGTCTCTCTGCCGCTCATAGGTACTGGCGGTGCCGAGTCCTGAATCTCCGGGGACCCCGGGACTGGGAGAGTGAGTAGGTCTCAAGCAGCCACAAATGCCTCTGGAGTTGACAGTACCGCAAACTGACTGGTACGCTGTCTGCTGGAGGATGGCACTTCCCATGCCGGAGTTAGCGGAGCCTATGAGGATACCGAGGCTGGCAGAGGTGGCTGCTGTAGTGCAGGAGAGGGAGAGCAGCCCGACACGGATCTCCTTTTGACACTGGGGAACGACTCTTCTCCTGGTGCTTACAGTGCTTCTTCTTAGGGCATCAGGTAGGAGGATCAGTGCCAGGACTCTCGACTGGTGGGAGGAGCATTCCACACCAAAGCTGAAGTGTTTGGTGCTGAGTCTGAACCTGGCTCCGATGCTGGTCTTATGGCTGCCTCCCGGAGGAAGACCTTCAACCTCGCCTCCCGGTCTTTCCTGGTGCGGGGTCTGAAGTCCCTGCAGATCTGGCAACAGTCTTTCCAATGAGCTTCCCCTAGGCACCTGAGACAGTTTGAGTGCGGGTTGCTCAAGGGCATTGACTTGCCACAGGAAGCGCAGATCTTGAAGCCTGGTGACCGAGACATACCCTGGCACCAGGGAGTGGACAAGCCTCTCCAACCAAGGGTAGAGGCGTCCAAAACTCACTAACTACTAAAACTACTACTCACTCATGAGAAAGAGAAGAAAAACCAGTGGGAGAAATTGCCTGAGCAATGAGGGAAGTTCCAGCAACTGTCACAAGCGGTAAGAAGGAACTGAAGGGGCACGGGGTCGGCAGGGCCCTTCATACTGGTGCAATGAGTGTGCGGCACCAGAGGTATCCGATGGATACCACTAAGGAAAAATAATCCAGCAACTGTGCTCAGGGCACGCACACACCTACATTGGAATGGACATGTGCAAGCACTCGAAGAAGAACAGTTCCAACATGCAGCATTTCAACATTTTGCCAAGGCTGCACCATTAAAAACTTCATTATTTAAATGCTTGTAGAGATCAGTCAGTCAAAGATGACAAAGTCAGGCTTACTACAAATGCTAATACTTTTTGTCTCATAGGGGAAAAATGTCAGTGCAACTGAAGAATTCAAGGAGACTTTTTTGTTCTGCAGTTATTGTAAAATCAAAAGTGTCAGCAGCCTAAAGAATTGCGCTTGCTAGGCATTTGATTTGGGAGCATTAAAAAAAATATTTATAGAAAATCTTCTGTAAAGCTTCATATCCAACGAAGTAGAAATGAAGATAATTTACTTGAGTAGCATAAAGAATAGGTATGAAAGTCTATCTGACCAGTGAAATAAAAAGTACATTGTAAATTAAACCAATTAATTACTTGCTCTCAGGAACAGCACTATTTGTGGCTGACTTTAGAAACATGGTCAGTATTAACTCAATACCTACCAAAATACAGTCAGTCTGACAAGCAATTAAATATCTTATATTAGGGTTCCACGTTCATTGACTCAATAATTTCCAGAAAAACTTTGCTCACATTTTTTGTCTCCTCACCCCTCCATTGAGCAGCCCTTCAAACACAAAGTCAGACGTATTATCAACAGCAATAAAGATTATGCAAGTGGAACTTAGTAAGCATTTCTGCTAATGACACATGAGCCAGGAGGAGTAGGTTCATTCTCCCATAGTTTTATTAGGTCTGCAGTGGTAACAGGAGTAAAAAGTAGTATAAACTTTAAACTTTTTCATTGAAATAAACAGATGTTACTGTGTATGCCTAGAGAGCAGATTTGTTGAGTCAAATGTCATTTTTACATAGCCATTTCTGTGACCATAACCACATTTTAATATCTGTTGCCTATCAGCAGAGATGGGCCCAAATCAGAGTTTGAATTGAGATGCAAGCTTCTCTAACATGAGGAGTATTCAGATCCAGCGTCCTGCTTCAGGCATATCTCTATTTGCTAATGATTCCCCATGTTGCTGGTTATTAAAAATGATGCAACGTGCCCAAATTAGTTCACTCTCACCACAGACACTACTGCTAGGAAAAGAAAAGATAAAGTCATAGGTGTTACACAGTAGAGATGTGTGTTTATAGAAATCCAAGGACTACTCACCACATGAAGAATTTTATTCTCTGTTTCATATACTGTACAATCCTGAAAAGAGAAAGTAGAAGAGGAACATTAAGTCACTAAGTAAAACATCTTTTGGAAAATTGCTTTTTTTAGGGTTAATTATACTGAAAAATTTATAGGGAAAACCCCATTTCAGTGTCCCAACTATGATGAAAGGATTTATGTAACCCAAATAGAGATAGTAGAATAAGAAGGAAATCCTGAGTAGCAAAGACCTATACATCTGGTTCTCCACCTTATTTTTGTTGAAATCCCACAAAATGGATTTTATTCCCCTCTCCCTAATATCCTTTTGTGCCATGCCCTACTACAGTCATGGCTGGCTGGCGTCTCTTTCTCCTCATCCATCTCTCTTTCCTCCTCCTTTCTCATTTTATCCTTACTTTCCCTTAATAAAATCTTATTTCCTTTGTATCACGGAAACATCTCCCACCCACCAAAAACCAAAATGTAACCCAGCAAACATTTCACTCAATTTAAAATAGGTGTGAGAGGCTAAAACATTTCCCTAGTTCAGAAAGCAAGTGTCCCTCCCATTCCCATCTGATCAAGGAAATAGGGAGAGGAAGTTGAATTATCCACAATACATTGAGTTGAATCATCATGTTTATGTAGCACTCCAGAGAGAGGGGGCAAAGTTTAAAGAAGAGAAAAGGTGAGTTGACTCATCACCCATGGATTTGGGGACATGGAGAATGAAGAAGAAAAGTGAGTTAGACTGTTACACACACACAGCGCACTAGGGGTTGTACACGATCATTTTGCTAAGAACAAAAATGAGAAAGCATGGAAAGGTAGAGGATACAGGATTCAGGGGTTGGATTAGGGACAGAAATCCTGGCGGATACAGAGACAAGGAAATACAGGGAAATGAGAAGCAAAGAGGAAGAATATTTTTCTGCATATGAAATAAAATGTATGCTGTTGAAAGCATTACTCCAGTTTCAGATGGAGCCTTTAATCTCTACCGTAATATAAATAATAATTCAAAAAATGGTGCTTATATTTTAAGTCTTACATTTCTTAAATGTTTTTCCAATAGCAATAGCACAGAGAATACAAGATCAATTTTTGGCAGATATACAAGTGTGGGCAATTCTAAGCCATGAAACATTTCTGGTGCTTATCGTGGAAAAAAAAAAAAACACCCCAAACTAACCTGTTCTTAAGTTTCACATGAACCAGCCCCAGTGTAGAACCAGCAGGTTAAGCTGGGAGCACTTTCCTCATAGTGGCTGTTTGTATTGGAAAGGCATTGCTAATAATCTAGCCAAATGAAAATCTAACAATTATACGCAGACATCAATGAAGCACCAGCATTCTTATCTGCAAAAGACACGTTTCACTTTTAAATGTGAGAGGGCAAATAACATTGTCGATTTGGATATATTTATGTTTTGCAGGAATCATTTTGCAAAAATAGCAATGAGAAACTGCAAAACATTTTAGCAACATTTAAAAATCCAAGTGTCGCTGAGCAGATAGTAAACTATTCATATTACAAATTAAACTACTACAAATCAAGTAGTCAATTTAAAGGGAACACAATCTAATCAGTTATCTACTCTGGAGAAAAGGCTATTTTTCTTTATGTGCATGAATTACATAACACTGAAAACAAATAAAACAGTTCAAAATGAGTGTACTTAAACCATAATAATTAAAATATTTTTTCTTCACATAACTAAAACATGATTGACTATATAGCAAATATTTTAATAGCCCAGAGGAAAAACTATTAAATTGTGGGTAAATAATATAAGTCATTTATGATGAAATATCTATAGATATTTTAAGTAGAAGTGCTAAATTACACAATAATTTGCTCTGATATCACTTTTTAAACCATTTAAAAACACACATACAAAAGAGAAAACTAAATAATGTATAAAATAATGGATTTATGTGGGCTTTGGGTTACAAAGTTTGTCAGCTGTTGCCCCTTCTTCCATTTCATCCCAAAATGAATCAATCAGAAACTTTGTATCTAGGTGGTCATTGAGAAGCAGTGCTTTTGGTATTGGCAATTCTGCATGAGAGACAACTAGCACATCCACAACATGCCCAAACCAGAAAAAAAATTATATTTAAAAAAAAGCAATATTGTTTATTACAAACAACAGAAGACTAGCAAGGGTCAATATCATTGCCACTCTGTAATGTAATAGTTAAATAAACATTAGAAGAAACCATATGTCCTGAGCTTGGAATCCAAAGAAAGGGGAGCAAACTGTCTAGTTCTGACAGACCAATAATTACAATGCTAGAAATTGAAAACCAACTGGGAAATTCTTAGAATTAGTTTTCTAGATCTGAACAGAATAACATGGCCAAATGGACTTATACTCACTGCCAGTCATACATGTATGATGAATGGTCTCACCAGCCCAAGCTTTACTGTAATCCTGAAACTCCCCCAAAAGACACGTCAAAGCTGAAAAAGCAAATAAAATCAAAAGGCTGTATCTCAAGGCTTGTCTATATACAAACACTTACGCTATGTCTGCACTGTACCACAGTTCGGACAATGGGGCTGTGAATAGCAGTGAGCACCAAAGTGCTGCATTGTAACTCCCCTGTGTGGAAACTGTGGGCGTGACCCAAAAGGTTTCTAGTTTGCATTGATGTAGTCCGGTTTGAAAGGAGCATGAGAAAGGGCACTAATTAGGGTGACCAGACAGCAAGTGTGAAAAATCGGGACGGGGGGTGTGGAGCCTATATAAGAAAAAGACCCCAAAATCGGGACTGTCCCTATAAAATTGGGACATCTGGTCACCGTAGCACTAATGGGTGATGCTGAAAGAGATCAGGTGATGGTCAGAGATGGGGGACTCTGCGAGAGAGAACGCACATGTGCAGCGTTTGGTGAAGACCATGTCAAGTTAACAGCCTTTTTGGTGAATGGAAGAGTTGAACAAGGGCTGCAGGTCAAATGTAGAGGTCGGAGTGAGGAGACGTGCAGCTAAGAAAACAGATGTGTCATCTGAAGAAGTGAGGTTCTTACCCACGAAAGCTTATGCTCCCAATACTTCTGTTAGTCTTAAAGGTGCCACAGGACCCTCTGTTGCTTTTTACAGATGTGTCATCAACATGGAAGCTGAAGAGACTGAAGTTAAGTGTAGGAGATGAGGAAGAGGAAGAGAGTGACAGGAGTCCAAGTCAGAAAGGAAGGCTGATGGGGTAGGAAGTAGATGCACAGTAGATGACAGAAACATGGAGGGAGAGAGGAGAGGAAAGTTGGATATACTATTGTTCAAAAGAAGAAAGCTGGGAGGGGGAAGAAGGAAGAGTTGGAAGCAGTAGGAACAAGAGAGCAGATGCCCAGCACCCCGACCACAGTCTGATCCAGGGCAGGGAGAATGAGAAAAGAAGAGGCCTCCAAGAGAGGACAGCTGCAGAGCCAGTGACACCGAAGGATCTATTTTCTCTCTGAGATCCAGGAGTGGGAGAGGGCAAGGCAGGAACAGTTTGTGGATGGCTGTGATCTTTTTTAGAGACGGAGTGAGTGTTCCAAAGAGAGCAAGAGAAGGGAAGGTGGGGGCAGCAAGAGGTTGGGAAGAGTGGCATGAGAGGGGCAGAGATGCTGGTAGGGGCAGCTGAAGGAAGTGAAGATGTTGGGTGGAAGGGAGGGGCCAGGGTTAGGGGAAAATGTCGCCAGAGATGAGAAGCTGGTGGATGTGGCATTTCCTAATAATTCCTAATAATAAGTCAGTGAAACTTGGCAGGGATGCAAGTGCCCATGCATGCTAGCAGATCCTAATGCAGGATCAAGGTCTTGGGTTCATCCAATCTAAATCCCTGCCTCGTATCATGTTTCATTTTATTGTTTCTAACTATCCCTGTAAATAAGTATTTGACTTTCTTGAATAGCGCCAACAATAATTTCACAACACTCCTAACTTAGTGAATTTTTTCCTAATATTTAAGCTAAATTACTTCTGCTACAGTTTCAGTCTATTACTTTGTGTTCTATCCTCACCAACTATCAGAATAATTAATGCCAGTCATCTTTATGACATCCCTTTATAGAGAAGGAAATATTGGCCACTTATTATGGAGACTCTTACAATTTGCAAGTACAGCTTTTCATACCCATTTCATTTAACAGTTTAATACACTTGAGAACTGAAAAGTTTTGCTAACTGCACAATCAGCACCTAATTAGTGTTTTAATACCACACCACCCACAGCTAGAGAACCTTTTTTCCCTTCACACCTAGAGAGTTAGCCCCTGTCCCACTGCTGAAAATTCCCCTCAAAAAAAAAATTCCCCTATTCAATTAGGATATTTGAATATTGCAATTAAGTTGGCGAACAGCTCATGTACAAATTGAAGTTAAACTTTTTTTTCTCTTTAGAAAAGCTAGTATACATATAAACTGTCACCCACAGCCAAGCTGTACTCCCACAAGAGATCATAATTAGTTACCATTTCTGTGAAACAATAGCACGATTACTCTTCTAAGCAGAATACACACCAACAGAAAGATTTTTTTTGCTCTACACATTAATGCTCTGCACTCCAAAATTTTCTTAATGGACAAATTTTAACTGAACCGAGGCTATTTGACCTTAGCTTGACCCTATTAGTACCATTTCAACTAAAACAGCTAAACAAGGTTGACGGTTACTACAAATGGATGAATACTGCAATATGCGTAAAGCATATACTACACATATTGTATGTACCCGAAAACCAAAAAGGTTTCTTTAGTCTATGTGATGGGCCAGATCCCCACCTAGTAAAATCGGGCATAAGCTAGTGCACACTGATTTACACCTGCCAAGGATCTGGCCCCATATTTATAGTTCAGAAAATCCAGCAAAGGGTTTGTCTCAGAAACAGTACATATCCCATCATTAGGCACCAAAATGAAAAGCAGTGATGAAATTAATTATCATCTTCAGGCTCCAGTGGTGTCTCCCTCCAGACCTTCCACAAACAGCAGGAACAGCAAGAATGAACTCGATAGAAGCAGCTGGGAGCAGGCTAAGTATTCACAACATGAAAGGAAAAGATAAGACTCAAGATAGAGGAAAGGATTACATATGCAGAAGAGGTTACAATGCAACAAAACAAAACAAGCCTATGGAAAGGTAGAGTTAGTTAACTTTAGATTTTAATACAATTAAAAATATAAATGAAAATATAATTTTAATATAATTAAAAAAGCTTGGTAAACTTCAGTACTAAAGCTCTCATATACTGCACCCCTCATATTCCCCATAAACATTCTTCTACATTCTGTCTATTAAGATAGTAAGGTCTTTATGACAGAATGAAACTCATCTGCAAAGTGCCTAGCTTGCTTTGGGTATTACATACACAATAGAGAGTTTAAAGAGAAAGTGAATCTACCAAAATTAGATATACTGTATTTGACAGCAATGGACCAAGTAAAAAGCACTGACATATACCACAGATAGATAGATAGATAGATAGATAGATAGATAGATACACACACACACACACACACACACACACACACACACACACACACAGAGAGAGCAGCTTAGAGGTAGAGTCTATTAGAGTCTTGTCATGACTCTTTCAGGGCATCCCAAGTAATTACTTGGAGATTTATGTCCAATAGCTCAAACTTTCCCTGTTAAAGTTCAGCAGACCAGAGATAGCACATGCCCCAGCTTTTTCTTTTATAGCTGAAACAGGCTGGCAAGTGTTTTGAGCACAGCATGTGTCCAAAGATTCCTCATTGTTGAGCCCACAACGACCCACTCCTTGAGATTCTATTTCCTATGCATACACAAGTAATCCAGCTATATTGATTTACACAAAGCAATTATCGGTCATTCATTATAACAGGGATAGATAAGCTGAAGACAATATTCATTTGATTCATGCAGTATATACACATTTTGTGAATACACAACCAAATGCTAAATACAGACCTTTGATCTAATGACAATTGAGTATAGTTGCATTTAACGGGGCTTTGGAGCGGAGCCTGGAGCTGGAGTGTGGAGCAGCTCCGGAGCAGTGGAGCTGCAAGTTTTTGCCATGAGTTGGAGCATAGCCGGAGCACAGCTCCAAAGCCCTGGTTGCATATTTAAGGTAATTAGAGTTACAGGATACAGACAGACAAATATACACACAGCATCTTCCTTGATTTCTTATCAACACAAATGAACGGGCCTACTCTATTAACCCCTTTTAACATCTCTTTCATACCCCCCCCCCAAGTGAATTGTCCTGATTCCAATTGCAATGCCACTTGACAAACCTCTAAGGTTCATACACAGGTTACTTGGCCTGCTGATCCTAACCTGACTGCTGGTTTGCCAGCATCACATATGCATTTATCGTAGTTTCCATTTTCCTCCCCATCACTAACTTTTATGATCCAATATGTTTCTAACGTCGTCTTCTCTCTCCAATGGTGTCTCTAATTCTCCTGTTTATTATTTCCCTGTTATTTTTTCAAAGAAGTGGAAAACAGAACTGCAGCAGCATCTTTTTACTCTCTTGTCCACTCCTTTGAATCACAGCTTGCTGTAAATCATCTCACAATGAAGTGATGCGATTTTACAGAACCACCAGCTCAAATAATATCCCGTGGCTCTAACATGCCATAGGAACAACACTCTTACAATTCCACTGAATTAACAGAGGGCAACGTTCAACAAAAAAAATCAAAGTTCCACAGATAGGATGTTGCATAGGCTAGTGGAATCCAGATTTAGTAGCTAATAATATTCTTTTTATCAAATTGATCAATATACTATGGACTCCTCCCTTTGACTACATCTCCCAAGCCTTCAAATGTATCAATACATGGAAGTTGGCCAGGACAGATTACATAAACTGTTAATGAATGGATTGGGCGTACACCTAGGGCTCAATCCTGCAAGGTGCTGAGCACTGTGGCCCTGATCCAGCAAAGCAGTTTTGCGCATGCTTCACTTTAAATGTGAGTAGTCCCAGAGACTTCAGTGGGACTACTCATTTAAAGTTAAGCAGATGAAGTACTTTGCTGAATCTGTGCCAGAATGCTCAGCACCTAGCCTACAAGAGAACAATTACATCAATACATGGAAACATTACCCGACAGGCTGAAAATAACTTGGACCCATGTACCAATACCAAAAAATGTGCACTCAAGGGAACCTTATGGAAAAGAATAAGATGAGTCTGGATTTCTGTGCCCACTTGAAACAGATGTATTTTATATAGTTTTATATACCGAGTTGGCAACCTGCTGAAATTGTCTGTCATGGGCTTCACTTCTCTGAGTGCCTATGGGCTATGATCTTGTGTCACCATATTGTCATTGCTTTTATTCTTTCTGTCACAGTTTCAGGATATTCCTCACCCCCAGGTTCCACCCCAGGAGTGCCCAATCAGGTCTCAGGCCTCCAGCTATCACCCATCTCTGGGCAGGAACCCTTATACCAGTCCCTTCTTGACTGTTTTTTTTTTTTTAAGGCTGCGCACCTCCCTGCCTTACACTGGGATATCCCCAGCAATCCAATCTGCCTAAAGGCCAGTCCCTGTGCATTGCTTTCTCTCCGAGGGCTATGTTCCAGTGTATTCCCAGTAATTACGAGTTACCACACAGTTCCTTTTAAGCAAGCACATTTACTATTAAAAGCATCATAGATAAAACATAATAAAAACAACAACAAGATTTAAGCAAATAATAAATGTTCCAGGAGTCACTCATCAGTCTTATGGATCTTAATAGGCAAAAGTCTTTCCGACCCTTTCGCAAAGATTGGGGCCTCCCTTGGACAGAACGCCCTGTCGGTTTGTTGGATCATAAAGAAACCAGAAGCCTGTGTAAACCCAGCCATTTAAATCAGAAGCCCTTTCTTTGTCTGTTGGTCTCTAGAAAACCCAGCTTGAATAGTATCTGTGGCCACCCCAGGGGTGGCATCTCTCTAGAGTTGTTTAGTCTCAGTGACTAGACTTAATCAGCCCCCCCCCCCTTCTTTTTTAGTTCCTGTAGGAGATGTGATAACTCTCCCCCACGCAGTAGAACACAATCATATGTGAACATTCATATATTGAATACAATGTCCCCCAAAGGTACTGGATGGGGTTGCAATATCTCTCACACCACATTCGCTGGGCACTTGCTGCATTATCATCAGTTTGGCAGTTGCAAGTACTTGTGAACCCTATGATTTTATTCCCATAAGTGTAAAATTGTGCTAATTAGAAAATAAGATGCAGTCACTTACAAACAGTTATGGGATACCAGAAATGATAAAAACACACAAGTAAATAATAAGCTTTCATTTGTTAATTGCAAAAATAAATACAATTAAATTAAATTAAATTAAATTAAAATTCCAGACGCATTACTCACTCTTAGATGAGGGAGTGCAAGAGGCAATAACCACTTCTCACATTTGAAGAAGGACTGTGTATATTCCTGGCCATCAGACTCCCTTATTCATTAATGTATTTAGTTCTTCCTGCAATACCATTTGTGTGAGAGGAAAATTTACAGATGGAGATCTGAGAAACAGATAGATTAAATGATTTGCCAGAAACAGAATCCAGGTCTCCTTATTTATTCCTAGTCTAGTGAGTTAATCATAAAATCTTTCATTCCTCTCCACTTCTTAGGGCCATGTGAAGTCAGGGTTGTCCAATCAGGCTGCATGGCACTAGGGAGGTAGAATAAACTGGAATAGAGAGTTGCAGAGCATAAGAATTCATCTATGAGAGGTCTCATCCCAAAGGCAGCTCTTGAATTAACTGTATTTCAGCTTCTTCACCACTGGTTTCTTTGCTTTCTTTCACAGCCTTCCAGAGTTTGCACAACTAAGGCACCCATGTATATATCTTTTATTATGTGAGATTTTCAGTCACTGAGAAACACACGAGGTTATGAACATAATTCAAGAATAGTGATCAAGTCACTTGGGAAATACAAATGTCCTTCACGAGCAATTCAATCTACCCTCAACAGTTAGTCATATGAAAGCAGCAACTAAAGTTTGTTTACTGCTTAAAAACAGTTGGTTGATAAAACTGCTTTTGCTTTTTGTTTAAAAGTCATATCAGATGTTCTAAACTAGATTACTATAACTCCGCCTCTCCTCTAAACAAAAACTAATGATTAATGACAAGAGGGATCAAGATGGTCAGGGACACAACCCCACGCTCCCGGTGTCCCTAAATCACCAATGGTCAGAAGCTGTGCCTGGATGACAGAGTATGGATCATTCAAAATTGATTTGCTCTGTTCATTCTCTCTGAAGCGTCTGACCCTGATCACTTTCCGAGTTAGGATACTGAGTTACATGGACCATTGATCTGACCTAGTATGATTGTTCTTATGTTTTAAAATGATCCCTTCAAGACTAAAAGTAAAGAAAAAACTAGCCACAGAAACATTATAAATTATTTTATTCTGTATGAACTCTATCACTGTAACTTTAATAATTACAGGGGATTAAAATGAGTGTTGGGGGGGGGGGGTAAAAATTTATTTAAAAAAAAAAAAAGCACCAAATGATTCAAGGTGATACTGCAGCCAATCTACATCATCAGTAAATCAGAGCAATTATTGCAATAAACACATGCACGTCAGCAGAAGATGAAAAGTTTATTTTCCTGTCTTTCCTTATATCACCTCCAAACAAATAATAACTGGGAGAAGGTTAGTAAACTTTTACAGAACAATGAAATCTTCAATTAAAGTAGAAGGTTTTGAAATGCCTTAATACTGTTTTCTTTCTGTAACTGTTCAGTACCTATTCTGCAAACCTGGCTTTTTACAGTATATTATAAAATCTCTCCAAAAATTCTATAATAGTTTAAAAACCTTACCTAAGCAAATATGTTAAAAGTGCAAATAATCATTTCTTTGAACTTGTTAAGTTCACGTGTCTACTATCAATAAATATATTGCCCTAGATGAGGAGAGTGTACATGTCATTATACCCATTTTGTATGGGGAAGGAGGGGAGATCAAGAAATGGATATAGAATTACTCCCACGTTACTTTTACAAATAACACAAGGCAAGTGAGATCTGACAGATTAAATTATTTAATGTTCATTTAATTATACCCAGAAGCAGTTCTTTGGGCCCTTCTGCTCCTCTAGTTACAAAGTCTATTATTCATGAGATTTTACAGGAATGAATAGTGACAATCCTTGCTGTATCTATGGAATATTTATATACTCACCTAAATATATAAGTATATAGAGAAATCTCCATGAAGTAAAATGAAATGAATCTAACAAGCTATTTGTCTCTCACACAATTCTAAATTATACAATAACAAATAGACATCAATGTAGTTCTTTTCAGAAAAGAGACTCTAAACATGGGTTCTATTTTTATTTTCCCTTAATGATTTCCAGACTAAGTGTTTTCAATTTACAAATAAAATATACTTTTTCTAACTATCTGTCTTGCCCACACAATCTGGAATACAAATATCTAGCTGGGTCTTTTCCCTCTCATGCATCACCTCAAATACTAATGGTTCCATGGGTCTAATTAGTTTTTTCATTACACCTGTGAAAATCCCATTGCGTTCACGCCATCAGGGGCTCGTTCACCTGCACATCTACCAATCTGATATATGCCATCATGTGCCAGCAATGCCTCTCTGCAATGTACATTGGCCAAACCGGACAATCTCTACGCAAAAGAATAAATGGACACAAATCTCACATCAGGAATCATAACATTCAAAAACCAGTAGGAGAACACTTCAGCCTCTCTGGTCACTCAGTAACAGACTTAAAGGCAGCAATTTTGCAACTGAAAAGCTTCAAAAACAGACTCCAATGAGAAACTGCTGAACTAGAATTAATTTGCAAACTAGATACCATTAACTTGGGCTTGAATAGAGACTGAGAGTGGCTGGGTTATTACACAAATTGAATTTATTTCCCCATGTTAAATATCCTCACACCTTCTTGTCAACTGTCTGGTATGGGCCATCTTGATTATCACTACAAAAGTTTTTTTTCTCCTGCTGATAATAGCTCATCTTAATTAATTAGCCTCTTAGAGTTGGTATGGCAACTTCTACCTTTTCATGTTCTCTGTATGTCTATATACACATCTTCTTACTATATGTTCCATTCTATGCATCTGATGAAGTGGGCTGTAGCCCACGAAAGCTTATGCTCAAATAAATTTGTTAGTCTCTAAGGTGCCACAAGTACTCCTGTTCTTTTTGTAATTGTACTTGCAATCAGTGTTTAGCATACAATTCTGTTGCTGATGTACAAAGAATAGACCCAGTCTCTCTTTCTCAGCTGTTTGCTCTGTTGTGCTGTAAGAAGTTAAAAGGTCATACAAATCTGCACTTAACACTAGCAGTATCTTCTGTAGGGGCCTCTGGTCAGGAGTAACATCCAAGCCTCCTTGCCCCCTAATGATCCATTATGGGACGGGCTTCATTTAGCTCTTCTAAAATCCTATATACCTATGGAGCATCACAGCTTTTTTCTCCTCCAAATCTCAACTAAGAGAGTCTTCCTCAACAAGATCCAGGCACATGCCACCTTTGGAGTTTCTTCTTAGTCATTGTCGCATTCGTTTCAAAGTAGGTGTGTCATTCATCCCACTCCTCAGGTAAACATTTTCAGGTTGCTTTGATTTCTCTATCTGTGACCTCTCCATCTGTTCCTCTCTCACCAAAGTATTTAGACAGGTGCCCCAACCCAGGTAATATAGCAGCCAATCTTTCATGCAATGTCGGTTGTCTATTTGCCAATTCCATTCAGGACTGAACTTGAGGCTTTTGATAAAAATCTCTAGGTTCTAATTTTTCTTGCATGCTCTTTACAATTTACTTCTTCAGAAGTTCATTTGAAGGTATATCACACAATTAACAGTTAGTCCTTCCTGCACCTGCCCTCACTTACTTCATCCCCAATGCAATTGCCTTTGGGTTACGCGCATCATTTTGGAATGCTAATTAACCTCCTTTTAAAATGTCTACTATATCTAGTCTAATGTTATACTTTGGAATCAGCTCTTTAAAGAGACATTCACCTAATATTTCAGTAACTTCATTTTAAGATTTCTTCTAAGAAGAAATTACTGACATGCTAAAGTTGATCTGTCACAGGAACCATCACTTTAAAGAGCAACATACAAAAGCTTTTCAGATAAGGGAAACATCTCATAAGTGAAATCAAAATATCCATAAGTAAATATTGAAAGGAATGATTTTTCATAAATGCTGATGCTGGTTTAAGTCTGTTCACACTGATGGCAACCAAAGTTTGCTCCCATTGACTTAAGTTGTAGAATTAGGCCACTGTTGAGCACTTTTGAAAAACTCACCTTAAACTCAATGAAAAATACGATTGTAATAAACAAATAAATAGAAATAAGAAGAATTAAAGTGACCTGTAGTGCCAAATAATTTATATGACTCTCTCGTTTGTCAATGTAACCAGTGACTGGAATAAAGCTAATTAATCCTTTTAACTCCTTTGCTTCTAAAGTTGGTTAGAACTATAATTGAACTCTTTATTAGTAGGATTTCCAGCAGTAAGATGGTCTGTCTGTCAGTATTGCTACTCAGTTAGCAAAAATAAATATGATTAACTTGTTCTTGTAAATGCTTAAAATGTTACCCTCTGCTTCTTCATCAATCAGCACTGCATTAGCCAAAAGAATGTTGTTTTGGCCTCAAAATTATTCTTATCCAGGAAGTTCATTTAGGGTTTGACCCTGCACCCATATTTCAATGGAACTTAGTTCAGTTTAAAACAATATTTACATAGAGCATTAGTTGTGAAGGTAACTCCTAAGAAGTTAGTTAGTAACATGCAAAATTAGACTGTTCATGAGACCACGAATCAGGGATTTAATTGGAATCTTTATAGTAGGCTATGACAAAAGTTCTTTAAAAATAAATTAAAACTTAGAAAGGAGTACAGCAGGTGGAAGATACTCTGCAGATCTATTTATCATCACTATTTATTGTTTGTCTAGTGACAACAATGAACTAGGTCCTTTACAGAGAACTACAAAAACAAGGTAGATGCAATCAATTTAGCCTGTCATTATTGAAAATACCAAATGCATGAAAAATCTGATTAATGAAACTCAGGTGAGAACTGCATTACTCCAGGGTAGTTCGGAAACAGTAAATTAGGTCAAAATAATCTAATCTATGGAAAAATTGAAGCAAATGCTGTTTTGAGCACATTTTGGTAAAGAACAGATCCTGCATAATGATTAGAAAACTGAAGATATTTAAAGAGCTTTACTGCCAAAACCATGATTTCCAGGTATGCAATCAATACATGTACAAAGCTCCTGATTGTTTTATGATGAGCAATCAAATTTGATGTGTGAGAGAGATACACAAGTGTATTTTCCAAAGAACTACACAAAACATTTGAACACAAAATGCAGAAAAACAGCCTCATTAAAATATATATTTGCTTTAGATTAGAAATCTAGAAAAAATAAGGTAAGGAACAAATGTGCATTAGTAGGGAGGCGAACTGTATGATGGTTAGGTATAAGACGGTTACTTACCTTCTGTGACTGTTGTTCTTCGAGATGTGTTGTTCACGTCCATTCCACATTAGGTGTGCGCGCGCCGCGTGCACGAATCGTCGGAACTTTTTTCCCTCAGCGGCTCCCGTCGGGCCCGCAGGGTCCCCCTTCCCGCCAGAGCGGCGCCCCGCCCTCGCGTATATTTATCCCTGCAGGCCCGACCCTCCCTCAGTTCCTTCTTGCCGGTGACTCCAACAGAGGGGAAGGAGGGTGGGAAGTGGAATGGACGTGAACAACACATCTCGAAGAACAACAGTTACAGAAGGTAAGTAACCGTCTTTTCTTCTTCGAGTGCTTGTTCACGTCCATTCCACATTAGGTGACTCGCAAGCTTACCGTTGGAGGAGGGTAGGAGTCAAGGAATAATTGATTGCAGCACCGCCTTGCCGACCACTGCATCATCTCTAGTCTGATGGTGGATCGCGTAGTGTGCTGTGAAGGTATGCACCGACGACCAGGTGGCTGCCTTGCAGATCTCCTGGAGCGGGACCTGTGCCAAGAAGGCCGTCGAGGACGCCTGGGCTCTAGTGGAGTGAGCCCTGATCTGAGGAGCAGGCGTGTTGGCGAGCTCGTAGCACGTACGTATGCAGTGCACTATCCACGCCGACAGGCGTTGCGTAGAAATCGGTTGGCCCTTCATGCGCTCCGCAATGGCCACGAACAGCTGAGACGACTTACGGAAAGGTCGGGTACGGTCCAGATAAAAGGCCAACGCCCGCCGAACATCCAGGGTGTGCAGGCTGCGATGGCTCGGGTCCGTATGGGGCTTAGGGAAGAATACTGGTAAACAAATGTCCTGCCCCATGTGAAAATTCGTAACCACCTTCGGGAGGAATTTAGGGTGAGGCCTAAGCTGCACTTTGTCTTTGTAAAAGATGGTATAAGGGGGCTCCGAGGTGAGGGCCCTCAACTCGGACACCCTCCTAGCCGAGGTAATGGCCACGAGGAACGCGACCTTCCATGAAAGGTGCGTGAGGGAGCAAGAGGCCAGGGGTTCAAAGGGCGGTCCCATAAGTTTTGTGAGGACCAGGTTGAGGTTCCACGGGGGAATAGGAGGGCGCGAGTAGGGGAACACCCGCTCCAGACCCTTGAGGAAACGGACCACCGTGGGGTTGGAGAACACGGATCTGCCCGATTCTCCAGGGTGGAACGCCGAAATGGCGGCCAGATGCACCTTAATAGAAGCGGGGGCGAGGCCTTGACGCTTGAGGTGCAGCAAGTAGTCGAGGATCAGAGGTATCGAGGCCTGTAAAGGCTGCGAGTGGTGAGGCGCACACCACAAGGAGAAGCGCTTCCACTTAGCCAGGTAGGCTGCCCTCGTGGAGGGTTTCCTACTACCAAGTAGGATTTGCTGAACCTCGTGTGAACACCTGTGCTCCACCCCACTTAGCCAGAGAGTAGCCATGCCGTGAGATGTAGCGATGACAGGTTCGGGTGGAGTAGGTGACCCCGATCCTGAGTGATGAGGTCGTGATGTAGGGGAAGGGCCATCGGAGAGGTCACGGAGAGTTCCACCAGAGTTGTGAACCAGTGTTGGCGTGGCCACGCCGGGGCGATTAGGATGACTGTCGCCCTGTCCCTGCGGACCTTCAGGAGGACCTTGTGAATGAGTGGGAACGGGGGAAAGGCGTACTTCAGGCTCCCGCCCCATGGGATAGCAAAGGCGTCTGCCACTGAGCCTGGGCTGTGACCCTGAAACGAGCAGAATTGCGGGCACTGACTGTTGTCTTTGCTGGCAAATAAATCTACCTGGGGAAACCCCCACCTCAGGAAAATGGACCGGAGGACGTCCCGTCTCAGCCGCCACTCATGCCTGAGGTAGGACCGACTGAGACGGTCCGCCAGCCCGTTCTGGACCCCGGGGAGATACGCCGCCCGAAGTTGTACTGAATGGGCTATGCAGAAGTCCCAGAGGAGGAGAGCCTCGCGGCAGAGGGGAGAGGACCGGGACCCGCCCTGCTTGTTTATGTAAAACATCGCGGTAGTGTTGTCTGTCAGAACTGACACGCTGTGTCCTTTTATGGTGGCGTGAAAGGTCTGGCAGGCGAGGCGAACCGCTCTCAGCTCCTTCAGGTTGATGTGGAGCAGCCGCTCCTCCCTGGACCACCAACCCTGAGTGCGCTGGTCCCCTAGGTGCGCACCCCAACCCAGGTCCGACGCGTCTGTTACTAGCGTCAGAGTCGGTTGTGGGGCGGTGAATGGGACCCCTGCGCAAACCTGCTGCTGGTTGAGCCACCAACTGAGGGCATCCGATACCCGAGCCGGGACTGTGACGACCATGTCCAAGGGGTCTCTGTTGGGGCGATATACCTGAGCCAACCACAGCTGCAGCGGTCGGAGCCGGAGACGGGCGAGCTCGACTACGTGCGTGCACGCTGCCATGTGCCCCAGGAGTTGTAGGCAACATCTGGCTGTGGTCGTAGGGAATCGCTGAACGGAGGTTACGGCCTCCTTGATAGCCAGGAATCGGGATACGGGAAGACTTGCCCGTGCCTCTACCGAGTCCAGGGTTGCCCCTATGAAATCCAGCCTCTGTGTGGGGATTAGCGATGACTTGGGCACATTGACCAACAGCCCGAGTTCCCGGAATACTTGCAATGCCAGTGTCACATGGGCGCGGACCTCTGCCTCTGATCGGCCCGCTAGGAGCCAATCGTCCAGGTACGGGTAGACGCGCATCCGTCTTTTTCGAAGAAAGGCGGCTACCACCGACATGCATTTCGTGAAGACACGTGGGGCTGTTGCAAGGCCGAAGGGCAAGACCGTGAACTGGAAATGGCGCTGTTGGACAGTGAAGCGCAGGAAACGCCGATGAGCTCGGCGAATGGCAATGTGAAAATAAGCGTCTTTCATATCGAGGGCAGCGTACCAATCCCCCGGATCCAGGGAAGGGATGATGGTACCAAGGGAGACCATATGGAACCGTGGCTTCTGCAAGTGCTTGTTCAGCTTGCGGAGATCCAGGATAGGACGGAGGCCCCCTTTGGCTTTGGGGATGAGGAAGTATCTGGAATAGAACCCTCTTCCTCTGAAGTTCAGAGGAACCTCCTCCACCGCCCCCGCCTCGAGGAGGGTTTGTACCTCCTGTATGAGGAGTTGCTCGTGAGAGGGGTCCCTGAAGAGGGACGGGGGTGGTGGGTGGGAGGGAGGGAGCGAGGAGAACTGGAGGGTGTAACCTGATTCCACCGTGCGCAGGACCCAGCGGTCCGATGTTATATGAGACCAGGCACGGGAAAAATGGGACAGGCGGTCCCTGAAACCCAGGGGTGGATCCGGAGAAGGGATGGGTACGCTGTCCTCGATCGCAGCTTCAAAATCCTTGTTTATTTCCCGGCTGCGCCTTGTTTTGGCCCTGGTTTTGGCCTTGGCTAGGCGTATTGTTGCGCCTACGTCTATTGTCCCTGCCCCGTCTACGGTATGGTTCCTGACGAGGGCGAGGATGATACTGCCTCTGAGGAGGTTGGGGCTTGAACGGCTTCCTCTGTGTCACAGGGGTGTGCATCCCCAAGGACTTAAGGGTAGCCCGAGAGTCCTTGAGGCTGTGTAGCCTGGCGTCAGTCTGCTCTGAGAATAGACCCGTACCCTCAAACGGCAAGTCTTGGAGGGTATTTTGCACCTCCGGGGGAAGGCCCGAGGATTGCAGCCATGCAGAACGTCTCATCACTACGCCTGACGCAATTGTTCTAGCGGCTGCGTCGGCAGAGTCCAGTGAGGCCTGTAACGACGTTTTGGCTACCGCCTTCCCCTCGTCCACTAGCGCCGCGAACTCAGGTTGTGAACCCTGAGGCAAGGCCTCTTTGAACTTGGACACCGAAGCCCATGAGTTAAAGTTATGTCTCTTTAGGATCGCTTGCTGATTTGCTATCCGCAATTGGAGGCCCCCGGACGAATAGACCTTCCTGCCAAAGAGGTCTAGTCGTTTTGCCTCCTTGGCCTTGGGTGCCGGGGCCTGTTGGCCATGCCTTTCCCGTTCATTAACCGCCGAGACGACCAGCGAACATGGCGTCGGGTGGGAGAAGAGAAAGTCAAACCCTTTGGACGGGGCAAAGTACTTCCGTTCTACGCCTTTTGCGGTTGGCGCAGAGGAGGCTGGCGTTTGCCATACGGTCTTATAGTTTGCCTGGACCGTTTTTATAAGCGGGAGCGCGATCCTGGAGGGACCCTCTGGGCTCAGAATGTCCACCATCGGATCCTCCTGCTCAACCGTCTCCTCTGCTTGTAGACCCAAATTGAGGGCCACCCGGCGGAGCAAGTCCTGGTGAGCCCGGTGGTCAATAGGGGGAGGGCCGGATACTGTCGTGCCCGCCACGGCCTCGTCCGGCGAGGAGGAGGAGGTCATGGCTTTCTGAGCTTCCTCGTCCTCCTGTATCTCCTCCTCAGCGGGGCGTCCCTCCGGGGTGCGCCCCCTGTCCCAAGTCAGGGACGGTGCCGAGCTCAGTGCCGAGTCCGCTCTCTCTGCATCCGGTGGTCTGGAGACCGTGGCCTCCGCACGGGAGGTAGGGCGGCACCGTGGGGAGCGGGACCGGTCTCCTGAGGGACCCGACCTCGAAGTCCTAGATGGAGGGCCTTGCTGATGATAGGCCCACGGTGTCCAGAATGGCCACTGCCCAGGATGGTTCCACTGCGGTTGCCAAGAGGCCTCGTGTTCTCTAGCGGCATGCCCTCTGCGGCCATATCTGGAAAGGCCCGAGCCCTCTTCCGACGCTAGGGACGGTGACCTAGAGGGCCATGGCGGTGCCGTGGGGCGGTGCCGGTCCGGTGTCGGGGAGCGGTGCCGTCTGGACCGGGACCGTGAGTATCGGCGTGCCGATCTGGACCGGGAACGGTACCGTTGACCGCGGGACCGGGAGCGGCTGCGGGAGGGTGGTCTTGGGAGTCTCACCATCGAAGCGTCCCGGCGCCTGCTCGAGCCGGGTTGCTGAGGCGGTGCCACGCTCGCATCAGGCCCTGACTGTTTCGCGGCCCGTTGTGCGGCGGGAAGACGGGAGTCCACCGAGGCGGAGCTCGACCGGGACCGGCGCCGTGAACGGTGCCGAGATGGCGACCGCGACGGGCGCATCATCGCCGGTTTGCCCTTAGATGGCAGCCGCGGCGGAATGTCTGCAGCGCGGAGTGTGCTTTCGGAGGACAATTCGATGAGGTCCTTTGCCGCCTCAAATGTGTCCGGGGTGGAGGGCTGTTCCAACAGTTCCTCCAGCCCATCCTCCGCACTCGACGCGCTCGTCCCGGGGCTCGACGGGCCCTTCGGCGCCGGAGCCACTGGTGCCGGGACCTGTACCGGGGCCGTGACGGCCTTGGCCGCACTTGCGGGCTTCGCCGGTGCCGCCTTCTTATGAGGGGAGCGCCCCCGGGCCTTAGGCTGGCCCTTTGCCTTGGCCGGCGAAGAAGATCGGTGCCGGGCATGTTCCCGCCCTGGCGGTGCCGTGGGCTTAGTCTGCGCCGCCGGTGTCAGGTCGCGGACCGATGCCGGGGCACTCCGCACCGAAGCGGACGGTGCCGCGGAAGAGGAGGGCTGTAACGCCGCCTCCATGAGGAGCTGTCTAAGGCGAAATTCCCTCTCTTTCTTGGTTCTGGGCTTGAAGGCCTTACAAATTTTACAGCGCTCCTTCTGGTGAGCTTCCTCGAGGCAACGGAGACACGACTCGTGCGGGTCGCTCACTGGCATAGGCCTGCGGCACGCGGCACACACCTTAAAGCCTTGGGCGTGCGGCATGCCCCGCCGCCCAGGGCCGGTGCCGGGGTTGACCAAACCCCTATCACCAAGAGATTTTGGTCCTTAGAAGAACTAAACAACTACTTAACACTAGAACTCTTAACTGTAATTATGAACTGCTAACTACTGCTAATGGCTATGCTAAGGGACACTCTCAGGCGAGAGACAGAGTTGTTCCAACGTCGCCACGGGCGGTAAGAAGGAACTGAGGGAGGGTCGGGCCTGCAGGGATATATATACGCGAGGGCGGGCCGCCGCTCTGGCGGGAAGGGGGACCCTGCAGGCCCGACGGGAGCCGCTGAGGGAAAAAAGTTCCGACGATTCGTGCACG
Source organism: Terrapene triunguis (assembly GCF_002925995.2). Classification (NCBI taxonomy): domain Eukaryota; kingdom Metazoa; phylum Chordata; order Testudines; family Emydidae; genus Terrapene; species Terrapene triunguis. The sequence goes on along the minus strand of NW_020664374.1, from coordinate 20,538,723 downwards.
CGGCGCGCGCACACCTAATGTGGAATGGACGTGAACAAGCACTCGAAGAAGAATTTACATTTTTTTAAATTTTCTTTATGTATGTGTGTGTGTCACACTCTCTCTAGCCTCCCTTCCCCACACACACAAAGTACATATAACTTTTAAAAATCCACATAATATATATTCATATTTTTAAAAGTTAAATGTACTTAGGGGGGTAGGGGGAGAGACACAGGACATTTAATTTATTTAAAATCAACATTTAATATTAAGGAAACACTTTCAAGTAAATGGCAGGCAAAGTTGGAGTCACAAAAAGTGTTATAATCTGGCAGCAAATATATAGTTATTTGATTAGACAGAGTAAAATTGGTATTTCCCATAGGACAAAAGTCACAATCAAAAGGATGAGGTTTTGCTTCTTTGTTTGTTTGTTTTGCTTTTGAGTTTTGAGAGGGGTTTTTAAAATACATTTTAAGAGACCATGAACAATTTCTTTTAAAATATACACATTCCAAATGAAATGGACAGTGCCTATTTAAAGTTAAAATAGCTTAAAGATGACATTTAATCTTTGAATTTCCTAGCTTTTCCTGGTTTTTCCTCTGTTACAGTTTAAAAGTGACCTTCTTATATAGTTTATTTGTACCTTTCTTTACAATTTCTTAACACATCAAAGGACAACATACGAATAAGAAAACTCATCACTCATAGGACCACACAGTATAAAAGTTAATAGGGCAGTTTATTGGAGTTGTTAAAGTTTATCACGTTTTAAAAAGATTTTCAGATATTAAATATAGCTATGGGCAATGGGTAGTAATAGCTGATGCTCCAGTGCATACTATACCAGTACATTTACCATGGTTTTGTTTAACTCCCAGTGGTGCCAGGATTGACCATTGAGTGGCATATATGGCTAATAAAGAAGGGTCCGGGCAACAGGAGAACTCTTTTTGCACACAGCATGCACCAACAAAGACTTAGCTTGGTGCTTGGTGTCACAGTTTCAGGATAAGTGCATCCCAGGAGTGTCCAGTTAGGTCTCCAGCCATCACCTGTCTCTGGGAGGGGACTCTTGTCCCGATCCCTTCTGACCAGGGGTTTTAAGGCAGCACAGCTTCCTGCTTGACACTGTAATATCACCAGCAAGCCAAACTGCCTTAAGGCCAGCCCTTGTGGGTTGCTATCTCTCCAAGGGCTATGAACAGTGTATTGCAAGCACTTACAAGTTACCACACAGCTCCTTCTAAGCAACCACCTTTATTCTCGAGGTAAAAGCATTGCAGAAATATTATAATGAAAACAAATAACAAATAATTTAAACACAGTAAACATAACAAGAGTCACCAATCACTCTTATGGTGCCCTAGTAGGCGAAAGTCTTTCCAAATCTTCCACTAGGGTAGGGTCCCCGCTTATGTCACAATAAAATGCCCACCCCCATGGGGTCCCCTGGGTAAGCACCAGCATTGTATATTGCCTTTATATGCATTGGAAAGTATCTTGGGAAGGGTTGAAGGTGTGAGTGTGGAGTGGAAGATTCATTTGCAGGTTACAAGAGGCCGAAGGGGGAGGACGGGAGAAAGGAATGGGTTAACTCGAGGATCCAGCTAGGCCCAAAGATAAGGAACAAAACCGCAGCCCAAGGCCAGCACACACAAACGAGCTCTCTGCTGCCAAACAGCCAGAACCCTGTGTCTCAACCCCAGCCAGCCGTGAGAAAGGAGAACTGAGCCAGACAGAACTGAAGGGGTGCAAAACTTGTAAGACTGCGAAGGTCAGTGAGTTGAAAAACAACAGTCTCGCGACCCTGAGACTGGTGTGTTTTGGGGAAACTAAGGGAGCCGCGGAAGGCTGGTTCGGACTGGTACCAAGAGAACGGGGGACAAGGGTCCCTGGACGAAAATGCCCCCGGAAGAACCCAGGGCTTAAAACCCTCCCGAAAGCTGAAGCAAGTTGGAGATTTAAAGCGGACCCTAGGCGACCTGTGCACAGGGCAGAACTCTCGTCTACCCTTCCCCCTCTTCTTCTTACGTTACACCCAGGCTTGGCCAGCCTTGGGTTGTGCATGTGTAAGTATGAAAGTGGGTTAGGGCTCAGGCACTAACGCTTTCTTCCTCCCTCTGAGTGATGTGGGGCATGCCCAGCACTCACCGCTGTTATTTGGTTAATAAAGCTTTAAACTTAGTCACTTGGTGTGCTCCTTCATCTCCTCCCCTAAAGTTCCTGCGGCCTCAGCCTGATCACCTGAAGCCCCAGGCAGACTGGTAACATAAATCTGTCACACTTAAACAGAAGATCCTCTCCCTTTGCTGGATCAGAAAGAAGGCCACAAATCAGTTCAAGCTCATCCTTATATATCAAAAGCTCTTTGTCTCCTAGTCTCTGGAAAACCCAGCTTGACCCAGTATATGCAAATTCCTGCAGGGGTGGTACCTCTCTAGAACGGTTTAGCCTCAGTGATGTACATTAATCATCTACCACTGTGTCCTGGAGGAGCTGTGGTAACCTTCCCCCATGGAGCACAACATAATCATATGTAAGGCTACCATTTAGTCACAGGTATTTTCAGTAAAAGTCATGGACAGGTCACGTGACTTGTACTATAAAAACCCCTGACTAAATCGTAGCTGGGGGGTGCTGCTCTGGGGGAGGACCATGGGGCCGCTGCTTGGGGGGGAGGCCCGGGGCTAGCAGCACCAACTGCTAGGGGCCGCCGAACAGCAGCTGCTCCAACCGCCCCCAGGGCCACACCTGCAGGGCTACCCAAGTAACTGGCTGCGGAGCCGCTCCAGCTCCAACCAGTGCGGCTGGCCCCGGGGCCGCTCCAGCAGCAGCCAGTGTGGCTGGCCCCAGGGCTGCCCGAGCAGCTGGCCCCAGAGCCAGCTTCTCAGGCAGCCCTGGGGTCAGCCACACCGGCCGCTGCAGAAGTCACAGAAAGTCACAGAATCCATGACTTCCTCTGTGACAGAGACAGAGCCCTACTCATATGTAAACCATTCAGAAATTTAATACAATATGGTCTCCAAAGCTACTGAATGAGATCGCAATATCTGTCACAATTGGGACTACTAACCTTACAAAATTAGGCAAATGAGGTAATCCTCTTTTATGCCAATAGGAAATGGATTGGGGCATGATGAGGTCAGGAGTTTCCTTCTGCCGTAGTGCAAAAAGCCTTTGAATAGAGCAGGCCTAGAGTAAATGCCTTTAAAAGTCATAAATGCTAAAATGTTTTTTTAAAAAGTCAAGGCTTTGGATGAAAAGGAATTAGGCCTTGGACAGTTTGGCAGTTCTAAATTTGAACATCAAAGTGAGGGGGAAGATGAAGCTGGTGAATGCCAAGAGCAGATATTGCTTCCACTCTTTCCACTGCAGTTGTCCTTAAGGGATGAGGGTGGATTTTTATTTTATTATCTTAACTTTTAATGAATTTACCACTTCTTAGCAAAATCTAATGCCTATGTTTCTCCTCCTACCACGTATGCCGAATATTTAAATTTAGTCACTGACAAAGATTAAAATGATATATGATACAAGTAGACTTCACAGTCTCTGTACCTTCCTGATTCTCTTCCTAGCTCTTTAACTATTCCCTAAGGGTCTCCCATACTGACTTGGCCTTCTCCATCTCATTTTGTCAGTGTCCCAAAGAGCTCGGCTTTCAACTCTCTCCTCTTCTACATCTACCCCCTGTTGTTGGGCAGCATCTTAAGTTCATGCTGCTTTAATTACCATCTCTGTGCTGATGATTCACAGATCTCTTCTCCCCTTCTGTTCAGATTTCACAGCTTTGAATCTCCTCCTGGATATCTGTCACCAACTCTAACACTACATGACTAAAAAATGAACTAATGTTTCCTCCAAAATCCTCCCCCCTCCCTTCTTTCTCCATCCCTGTCAACAACTCCACCACCTTCTGTCCCACAGGCTCAGAACCTGGGTGCTGTTTTCAACTCCGCTTCCTTTTCCACACATACTCTGTTGATTCCCTCCCTGCAGCATTTCAGAAATCTTTTCAGTTCCCTCAATTCAAACTACAAACATCCTTGTCCACACTTTCACCTTCTGGTGTCTCAATGGCTGTAACTATCTCCTCTCTAACCTCCTTGGCCCTCATCTTGTCCCCTGCCCCAATCCACTCTATCCAGAACTCAGCTGTGTAAAACTTATCCATCTTATCCACCACTAATAGAATCAGGAACATCAAATCTAAGCACATTTGGGTGAGAGAAGAGAATATATCATATACATCCATTTAAGGAAGATAAAGAAAATATCCTTTGGAAAAGAGGCATGTGAGGGGAAATATAATGTAAGTTATTAAAAAAATCTATTTTATAAAAGTAATTGCCTATAAAACTTATAATAACTAAAATGTTTTAAAAACCGTAGTGCTTTTTTCCCTGAATATTTTGTGAAACCGTAATTTTCTCTAAGGTCTTCTCTCCTTAAATATAATGCAAACTAAAAGTAATCACTACCCAGGTAGTTGAACACAAAGAGAATTGCCTTAACATTATTTATTTTAACAATTTATATACAGTGGCACCTATCACCATGGCAACTAGACATTTCATGCAAAAATTCAACACATAACTTACATAAATCAGCCAGAATGGATAGCATTAGATCAAGCCTCTGCTGTTACAGCTAGAACAAAAGAAATCAATAACCATTTTCTGGGATACAATTAATAGAGAGTTACATTATATAAGAGAAGGTTCTTTTCCTCCACCTTTCTAAACCAAATTATTTTTATTCTTTCTGTTTTTTCAAAAAATGCTAACTTATTATCTCTAAATATCTGGTCACATTTTTGTCTGCACTTTACATATGCTGTTAAGAAATACTTTCCTGATGTAATAATTCTAAGATGAGTTGATACACCGAGGGAAGAAATCACGACAATTATTTCAGCACTGACAGGAAGTGCGTGGGTATCTACCTATATATCTCGCTGGCTCTAGCTGCTGACAGAATTCTGAATACAACTTCAGTTCTAAGGGGATTTCTCCAGCTAAAGGCATTTTCAATCAATAGGTGAAAATCTCCATTAAAATCATTAACAGATGAGATGCTGAAAATTATAGTGTGTCCAAAATGTTCCACAGATATAATAGTTTCTCTATTTTTAAATCCCAGGAAAGGGCAACCCATAAATATTGGTTTAATAGCTTCATACTGGCAGGTGTCAAACCATAAAATAAAGCTTTTTGTAATGACAAAATTTCATTCCTCTAATGAAAAACTTTCAATTCCTTTCCATGTTCAAATGCTGAAGATCATTTAGGACCAAATGACTTTCTAGCTGCCTTTTACTCCTATTTTCTTCCCACACTATAAATACAGTAATTGCTCCTGGGTATCAAAATCATTTGTAGCAAAATATATTTTTAGATACATATAATCCTCAGATGCTCACCTGGCCACACAGGAAATAAAATTAATTGAATTTCAGCAATACCAAAAAAAAGTACATAGTATTTCTGACTCAACTATCACTTAACATTTATACCACGAATTTCAGACAGACAATCTTATTTGAAATGTTTGCCCTAATAAACAAACCTCTGATGTGCACACTGACCATACCAGTTTACTGAGACAGGGCTTGACCCTGCATTTCTTGCACATCTAAAGCTCCCATTTCCAAGGGGGTTCACTATGGTAAAGTTGAAGTGTCAGTTTTAGGCATGCAAGAAATGCAGGGTCTGAACCTTCATTTCTACAATTAACTCTGATTCACATAAATACAGTAAATGACAAAGTTAACTTTTTTGCAAAGAGTTACCAAGGGAGTGATATATGAAGGTGAAATATCCTTTTTCTGCCTCAATTTAATACAGGAAATAACTGTGGAATCTGGGATACAATGTGCAACAGTTGGTAAGTGTTGTCTTTAACAATGTCCAAAGCATCTATCTAGAAAGGAAGCCAGATACATTTTTTTTAGATTTATTTAACTCCAAAATATGATTGCCACCCACATCTGGTCCTCAAAGTTTCCACAGCCATTCCACTAGGGTCTGTGAATAGTCATTTCACCCCATTTGGTGGCAGAGGTCTATTATTTCAGGCAGAACATGGCTCTCTCATTCAGGTGCCTTTCCCAGGCCCTTACCAGGAAAGACTTAGTAGCCATAGTTGTTTCCCTTCAGCACTCCAAGCAGAGAGATTCCCTGTTCTCTCACCTGTCTCAGACTGATCACAGGACCTGCCTTTTATCTCCTGCTTCTCTTCCCAGGCTTTGCTCAATATTGCCTATCCTAAATGTTCAAAAACCAAGAGGCACACCCAAATATCATGAGATTGGCTTAGAAATCTCATGGGGTTTTTTGTTTGTTTGTTTGTTTTTTTTTAATTAAAAAGTACATTTGGGGCTCTTATTTGCTTTCTAGTTATTGTCTTTAAGGTGCACTGAGATCATATGTTTTATGTTTTTCTCTCCAACCATGATTGCTAGAAACTTTTTTTATGTGAAAGCTGACAGTTCACATATTCTGGGAGTTGAGGATCTATATTCATAGATTCTAGGACTGGAAGGGACCTCGAGAGGTCATCGAGTCCAGTCCCCTGCCCGCATGGCAGGACCAAATACTGTCTAGACCATCCTTGATAGACATTTATCTAACCTACTCTTAAATATCTCCAGAGATGGAGATTCCACAACCTCCCTATGCAATCTATTCCAGTGTTTAACCACCCTGACAGTTAGGAACTTTTTCCTAATGTCCAACCTAGACCTCCCTTGCTGCAGTTTAAACCCATTGCTTCTTGTTCTATCCTTAGAGGCTAAGGTGAACAAGTTTTCTCCCTCCTCCTTATGACACCCTGTTAAATACCTGAAAACTGCTATCATGTCCCCTCTCAGTCTTCTCTTTTCCAGACTAAACAAATCCAATTCTTTCAGCCTTCCTTCATAGGTCATGTTCTCAAGACCTTTAATCATTCTTGTTGCTCTTCTCTGGACCCTTTCCAATTTCTCCACATCTTTTTTGAAATGTGGTTCCCAGAACTGGACACAATACTCCAGCTGAGGCCTAACCAGAGCAGAGTAGAGCAGAAGAATGACTTCTCGTGTCTTGCTCACAACACACCTGTTAATACATCCCAGAATCATGTTTGCTTTTTTTGCAACAGCATCACACTGTTGACTCATATTTAGCTTGTGGTCCACTATAACCCCTAGATCCCTTTCTGCCGTACTCCTTCTTAGACAGTCTCTTCCCATTCTGTATGTGTGAAACTGATTTTTTCTTCCTAAGTGGAGTACTTTGCATTTGTCTTTGTTAAACTTCATCCTGTTTAACTCAGACCATTTCTCCAATTTGTCCAGATCATTTTGAATTATGACCCTGTCCTCCAAAGCAGTTGCAATCCCTCCCAGTTTGGTATCATCCGCAAACTTAATAAGCGTACTTTCTATGCCAATATCTAGGTCGTTGATGAAGATATTGAACAGAGCCGGTCCCAAAACAGACCCCTGCGGTACCCCACTCGTTATGCCTTTCCAGCAGGCTTGGGAACCATTAATAACAACTCTCTGAGTATGGTTATCCAGCCAGTTATGCACCCACCTTATAGTAGCCCCTTCTAAATTGTATTTGCCTAGTTTATCGATAAGAATATCATGCGAGACTGTATCAAATGCCTTACTAAAGTCTAGGTATACCACATCCACAGCTTCACCCTTATCCACAAGGCTCTTTATCCTATCAAAGAAAGCTATCAGATTGGTTTGACATGATTTGTTCTTTACAAATCCATGCTGGCTGTTCCCTATCACCTTACCACCTTCCAAGTGTTTGCGGATGATTTCCTTAATTACTTGCTCCATTATCTTCCCTGGCACAGAAGTTAAACTAACTGGTCTGTAGTTTCCTGGGATGTTTTTATTTCCCTTTTTATAGATGGGCACTATATTTGCCCTTTTCCAGTCTTCTGGAATCTCTCCCGTCTCCCATGATTTTCCAAAGATAATAGCTAGAGGCTCAGATACCTCCTCTATTAGCTCCTTGAGTATTCTAGGATGCATTTCATCAGGCCCTGGTGACTTGCAGGCATCTAACTTTTCTAAGTGATTTTTAACTTGTTCTTTTTTTATTTTATCTGCTAAACCTACCCCCTTCCCATTAGCATTCACTATGTTAGGCATTCCTTCAGACTTCTTGGTGAAGACCGAAACAAAGAAGTCATTAAGCATCTCTGCCATTTCCAAGTTTCCTGTTACTGTTTCTCCCTCTTCACTAAGCAGTGGGCCTACCCTGTCTTTGGTCTTCCTCTTGCTTCTAATGTATTGATAAAAAGACTTCTTGTTTCCCTTTATTCCTGTAGCTAGTTTGAGCTCATTTTGTGCCTTTGCCTTTCTAATCTTGCCCCTGCATTCCTGTGTTGTTTGCCTATATTCATCCTTTGTAATCTGTCCTAGTTTCCATTTTTTATATGACTCCTTTTTATTTTTTAGATCATGCAAGATCTCGTGGTTAAGCCAAGGTGGTCTTTTGCCACATTTTCTATCTTTCCTAACCAGCGGAATAGCTTGCTTTTGGGCCCTTAATAGTGTCCCTTTGAAAAACTGCCAACTCTCCTCAGCTGTTTTTCCCCTCAGTCTTGATTCCCATGGGACCTTACCTATCAGCTCTCTGAGCTTACCAAAATCTGCCTTCCTGAAATCCATTGTCTCTATTTTGCTGTTCTCCCTTCTACCCTTCCTTAGAATTGCAAACTCTAAGATTTCATGATCACTTTCACCCAGGCTGCCTTCTATTTTCAAATTCTCAACGAGTTCCTCCCTATTTGTTAAAATCAAGTCTAGAACAACTTCCCCCCTAGTAGCTTTTTCAACCTTCTGAAATAAAAAGTTGTCTGCAATGCAGTCCAAGAATTTGTTGGATAGTCTGTGCCCCACTGTGTTATTTTCCCAACATATATCCGAATAGTTGAAGTCCCCCCACCACCAAATCTTGGGCTTTGGATGATTTTGTTATTACTATTGTGTAAGATTTTTAAAAGCACCTCAGTGACTTGGGAAACTAAGGGTAATTTTTTCAAAGAATCTGTATGATTTAGGAGTCTAAGTCCCATATTAAAGAGTGACAGTCTTCAGAGCCTAGGTCTCACTGAGTGTCAATGAAACTTTAGATAGTTTTCAAATGCTGGATCATTGGTGGGTACACTATGAATGTCTTCAGACTTGGGTTCTGGAGTGCCCAAATCATTTTTGAAAGCTGGACTTAGGCATACCAGAGCCCACGTCTCATGACATTAATAAATACAGTATTAGAAAAGCAACCAAAAATGGATAAAAATTATGATCAAATTTACAAAATATATACATACACACCTTATAAATTCACTGAAGCCCAGGCTGAGACTGCAACTTACCCAAACTAAACTATGTCCCTTGAGGTCTGCAATTTAAAAAATTGTGTTATACACAAATAAGCTACTCTAATTTCAACAAGGTCATTCCTTCCCATGATTATCTCTACCCTTAGAGAATAATATGAAACTGCTGTAGTATCACTTTTCCTAAATAGAATCAGGTTTTACATTTCCAGTGTTCCTTTAACCTACATTTCACCTTATCACTAGCCATCACATAGTCTCTGAATTATAAATGGGAAGAAAATGTCAGCCAGAGATAATGTGTACCCTGGAACAATTCTAATTATGAGCTCTGTTTTGAAATTTAAACAATGTGGATCCTAGGCAGTAAAGGTTTTAAAATATTATACACTATAATCCTCTGTTTCCAGTCAGTTATAGCATTACAAAACCTTCATCATTTGGGCTGTTTACTATATTTAGTTTGTGCTTGGAGGGCTGGGTAAATGGTGTTATCCACTAAAAAGCTACTGTTCATATTCCTCAAACTTGACCTGTTTTGTAGATCTCACTGCGACTGGAAATGTAAAGCCTCTTTCAAAAGACACCAATTAGTAGTTTTAATGGTGTGAATATTTAAAAACAGATCATTAGTTAAGAATAGCTGACACAGACAACTATCTAGCTGAGCTGAGCTGAGCTTAAGGCCTACAGTTTTAGAGTTATATTTGGCAAGTTCTTACCAATTAGTACTTTAAAAAATGGAAATGAAGCATCCTCAGTGGAAAAGATTTTAAATAAGAAGCACAAAAATATTGTTTTAACAGATTTATTTTTACATTTATATGTATTTTAAGTTTCCTCAGTACAAAAAATAAATAGGACAATTCTGTATATCTCACGTAAAAATAATACTGAACTATTTCGGAAGCGGTATGCAATCATATTTATTATTTGTCTAAATTATAGATCATTGCCCCACTATGATAGTTGCAGGCATTATATACTGACACAGCCTGCATCTGTAACTTTCACTCTATGCATCTGAAGAAGTGAGGTTTTTACCCACGAAAGCTTATGCCCAAATAAATCTGTTAGTCTTTAAGGTGCCACCAGACTCCTTGTTATTTTAAAGGCACAGTGGCTTTTTTGATGGACTACTGCAAGGATGAGACTGTAAGCATTACAGAGTCTTGAAGGAGTCCCAGATTAGGTTCAAATCATATCTAACTGTGTTGAATTCTAATTATTCCTGATACAGTGCTTGGCATTACTTCTTTTAAACTATACAGTCACATGTAATGTTTTATTTCTTCTGGTTGAAATTACTGTTAATTCTGCAGCTATTCATACAGCACCCCCTGGCCCCTAACCAGGATCAGATCTCCATTGCACTAGGCACTTTACCAACACACAGGAGACAGTCCTTGCCCTGACAATATACAAACTAACAAGTATTTTCATTTTGAATTACTATGACTCTCCTCCACAATACCATAGAATCTTATATTCATGGGTTCTATGCTGTTGTGGGGGGGGGGGAGGGCGTGTAGTTTTTTCAATCCTGTCTTTACTCCCACTGTCTAATTACACTGCTCTACAGCCAAAATGCTTCTGAAATAAATGTAGTCAAACTTTACTAATTCTGGGTCACTGAGAATGAAAATGATGCTTACAATTGTTGATTGGCTCTAGTTTTCAAGATATGCTATTGGGTCAGTATATACGACCCTTGACTTGGGAATGGCGGAGGATAAGTGAGTTATAAAGGGAAGCGTTCTCATTTAAACCAGAAATGACTAAAATACATCTTTGACTGGATCTATGAATAAATCTATGACTGGGTTTGGACAGTACTTGCTTTTTAGGCAAAACAATGAATGATGCAATCTGAAGCTGGTATTGCGTCATACATGTTATGAATTGCATCATGTTATTCCTAGAAGTCATGGATGATGCAATCATAACGAAGCTTACATCACTCTGCTGAACAAATTGCCCTATATCAGCTCTAGAAATCATACAGTGTCGTGCTCTCTTATTTGTCAGTGTTTGATTTTGCAAAGGGACACATTTCTGTTTAGCCAAAGTGAGCAGAGATGCCTCGTACTTGTGTGAACAGTGCAGATAACTTCTGCTATGTTTGTGGTGAAGTGACTTTTGCATCACAAAAGCGCAGTATAACCACTTTGGTTAAGAAAGCCTATCACCTTTCTTTTGGCTGCAAAATTGGAGATCAGGACAAGAAGTGGGCCCCACACATATGCTGCAACACTTGTGCAACAAATCTTCGCCAGTGGTTGAACAGGAAAAGGAAATCTATGCCTTTTGCAGTGCCAATGATTTGGAGAGAGCCAACAGATCATACCAGCAATTGTTACTTCTGCATGGTGCCTCCAGTTGGGAAAGGTGTGTCAAAGAAGAAAAAGTGGACTGTGCATTATCCAAACATTCCATCAGCTATACGCCCAGTACCCCACGGAGAAGGACTGCCAGTTCCTGATGCACCAGAATCATTCTCACTTGAGTCAGACGAGGAAGAGGATGAAACGTCTGGTCCTGAACCATCAATGTCACAGGACCCACATTTTCTCCCATCCTCCTCCTCTGAACTACACCTCATAACCCAAGGTGAACTGAATGACCTTGTCAGGGATTTGGAACTACCCAAGAGTAAGGCAGAGCTGTTGGGCTCCAGACTACAGCAGTGGAATCTCCTGGCAGGTGATGTTAGGGTTTCCATGTTCCGTGACCGTCAAAAGGATCTTGTCCCATTCTTCTTCATGGAAGGTGATCTTGTAGCCTGCAACAACATCGATGGTGTGATGGCAGCCCTCAACAACGTTCACGATCCAGATGAGTGGAGACTGTTCATTGATTCATCGAAGACGAGTCTTAAAGCCGTTTTACTGCATAATGGCAATGTTTTGCCATCAATTCCAGTTGGTCATGCAGTCCATATGAAGGAAACCTATGACAACATGAGACAACTTTTGAGGTGCATAAACTATGACCAACATCAGTGGCAGCTTTGCAGCGATTTGAAGGTTGTTGCTCTCTTGCTTGGTCTGCAGACTGGATACACAAAATACTGCTGTTTTCTCTGCGAATGGGATAGTTATGCAAGAGATTCCCACTACATCAAGAAAGATTGGCCACTCCGACAGTCATTGGAGCCTGGGAGGAAAAGTGTTCAGCATCCACCACTTGTTGAATCAAGGAAGATTTTGTTACCACCCTTACACATCAAGCTGGGTCTGATGAAGAACTTTGTCAACGCCATTGACAAAACACAAGCAGCTTTCAAGTACCTCCGTGGAAAATTTCCAAGGTTAAGTGAAGCTAAGATAAAGGAAGGTGTCTTTGTTGGTCCTCAGATTCGTGAACTTCTTCAAGATGATGCATTTGACCATGCACTGCGTGGCAAGGAAAAGACGGCATGGAAAGCCTTCCAGTTAGTGGCAATAAATTTTCTCGGAAACAACAAGGCAGACAACTACAGGTTGTTGGTGGAAAACTTCCTCAAGGCATACAAAAGTCTTGGTTGCAACATGTCACTAAAGATACATTTTTTGCACTCTCGTCTAGATTTTTTTCCACTGAACTGCGGAGCAGTGAGCGACGAGCACGGCGAGTGATTTCACCAGGACATTGCAACAATGGAGAAACGCTAGCAGGGCAAATGGAGCCCATCAATGCTTGCAGACTATTGCTGGACAGTGACAAGAGATGCTCCATTTAATGAATACAAGAGACAAGCCAAGAAGCGCCGAGTAGACACTGAATAGGACTAAACTATGTACAGAATAGTTTTTTGACTTTTGTTTCATAATAAATTTTATTTATATAACCCTTTTGCTGATTTTTAAAGTCTTACATAAACAGGACAGGTGAAATATTATCATGTAAAGCAACCATAAACACATGAAAAGACCTAGGTTTACAATTTATGATTAAAACTCTACTATCTACACAATATACATAGACATAAAATGTAAAAACTTAAATATCTTAGAAACAGTAGCCAATCAGTTGTTTTAATTGTCATATTTGAATTCAGCACATCAAAATACATAATAAATAGCACATTTTATCTCTGAAGCAGACGACTTCTCAAAAATTGTAGACCAGTGTTACTTCTAATTGATCTTCTGAAGAATATGCTTCAGGAGTTAAAAAAAATAACTTCATATCCTTGTAAAATTATATTATGAGATCAATCCTGAGCCCAGTGAAGTCAATGTGGGTTTTGTAATGATTTCAGCAGGAGCAGAATCAAGACTTTCAGAGTTAAGGGTGAATAGGAGTAAGTATAACCAAATTTTAAATTGTCCCAGATTATACCTTTAGAGTGATGATCACAGTTCTCTCTCTTATTACTGGCCTAACAATAAAGTTAAACATTCTCCAGTATTTTTTTTTTTTTAAAAGAGTGCCTCTAGTAGAGTTGTGGTAGCCTGCTTATAAAATAATATTAGCATTGCAACCATTTGTTCACATGAAAATATAAATATTACAGCCTCCTCTCCTGGAAGCAAGGAAAAAAGTAAAGTTAGAAAAACACCCAATGCCAAAGGACATGCTTTATCAGAAATGGTGCAGCGAGAAAAATTGTTGCATCGTATCCTTTTGACTCTGGTTAGTAGTGAACACAGTCAAAGCTTCCGCAATGCTGCTGCAAAGTGATCATCTATTTTCTTAAGAAGAATATTTAAATCTCCTAGGGCCTACTTCTGGCACCTCATGCCAAATGGAACTTTACTTCACAAACTGCATCACTGATCTCAACTGCATAACTTGTGGAGTAAGATCCTTCTCTACATATGGGTGGCAGAACTGGGCCCTTAACAACTTCAAGATACAAAGCCTATATAGCCCTGTAATGGAAGTGGCAGAAAAGGATGTCTGAACTGCCACTATTTGCAATGCCTCTGGAATCTAAGGGTTTTCTCTAGGTCTGAGATGTTTTTATAAAGATAGTCTTTGAAGTCTCCAGAGTTAATAAAAGAGTATCAGTAAAATTGACTTGCATTACAGCTCAGAAATCAGCTACTAATAAGGACTTGTTTCAACTATCCCAGAGTTCCCAAGATGAAAGTTGGAAGATAAAACTACTACTTTATAACACCCCAAAGTCCCAGAACAAAAAAAAAAAATTAGGACGAATAGTACAAGAGCCGTTTAGTGTGAACGCAGTCTTCTTCAGGTTACAATAATAGCCTGCAATGCTCTGAGGAAACTATTTGTCAATGGCAGATATCCATTTCTGCAGCAGACAAATACAGAACAATTACTTGGCTCCAGCTGGCTTGTAACTAAAATAGCAAATGAACTAGTTAATATAATGTTTAACATATACTATATCGCATTATATATAAGGCTACATTTATGTCACGGAGGTCATGGTAGTATCGGAATCCGTGACTTCCAGAGACCTCCATGACATTTTCTGCTTCAGCCCCAGGGGCTGTGAGACTCTGCAGATGGCAGCCAGTGGGGCCCTGGCAGGGTTCCAGTGACAGGTGACAGACTCCTGAGGGGACCCTCCTCAGGGTTCCAGTGACACGCTACAGGCTCGCACAGGGGGAGGGAGACACCTAGGGATGTCCCGTTTTCTCTTTGGGAAATATGGTCACCCTGCAGCTCCCAGCTGCCGTGGGTGCAGCCCCCCCCCCCACAAGTTCCAGCTGCCGCGAGCAGAGGGGGAACCCCTCAGCTCCCAGCCACCATGTTGGGGATGGGGGGAAACTATGGGGCTGCAGCAGCAAAAGTCACAGACAGATCACAGCTTCCATGAATTTCTGTTTATTGCCCATGACATGTCCGTGACTTTTACTAAAAATAACCATGACAAAATCTTACCCTTAATTATATACAATGGCTTGTCTGAAGAATTCTGTATTACAGCTCATACACAAGTATGATGAATTTTCCTAGACTCCATACTTCCAAAACTCTGCCAATTTCTTCTTCATTATCCAGTTTGTACTGATAACAGAAAAATGTAATCCTCTTTATGCCAAACATTGCCCCTACAATTAACCTCAAAGCAGCAAAATTATTTAAATATGGCAGCTTAAAAACATTGTTCTCTAGCTA
Organism: Terrapene triunguis; assembly: GCF_002925995.2. NCBI lineage: Eukaryota > Metazoa > Chordata > Testudines > Emydidae > Terrapene > Terrapene triunguis. Next base: position 20,523,309 of record NW_020664374.1, on the reverse strand, counting down.
AAGTGGGTAAAATTGTTAGTCTTAAAGGTGCCACAGGACTCTCTGTTGCTTTTTACAGATCCAGACTAACACGGCTACCCCTCTGATGTTTTTGTTAATAATTCTGAGGATTTTTCAGCTGTAAGCGAGTGATACAAAAATTGGCTATGAATCCTCATAGGCCTCATTCACTGCATGCTGAAGCTCAGGGTGCTATTTTTGAACTGTATATGAAATAGCTGACCAACAACAATTTACAAGAGCCAAAGACAGAACTTAAGCAAATGCACACTTTACGTGTAGGCATTTAAAAATGCCACTAGTCTTTTTAAAAAACCTCTTGATAGCTAAGTTCAGGTATAGGAATTTTGTAAACTCACATAGAAGTATTTTAAATGCAAAAGAAAAGGGAATCGGAGATTAAAAAGCTGATGCAACATTTAGACATTCAGTTTGTAGCCCAAAACAGTAGTACACTGGGGAATTTAACTGTATTCAATTTGGAATAATCAAATACTGTTTACAATTCTGTCATCCATATTCAAGAAAAATGAATTTAAACTGAAACAGGTGCAGAGAAGAGCTACTCGGAAGATCAGAGGAATGGAGGGCCTATTTTATGAGAGGAGATTGGAAGCACTCGGACTGTTTAGTCTAGCAGAAAGAAGCCTGGGAAGGGATACGATTGTTCTCCATAAATACAGTAGGGGGGTAAACACTAGGGAGAGTGAAGAGCTGTTTAAGCTAAAGGACAATGTTGACACAAGAACAAAGGGGATATAAGCTGGCCGTAAACAAATTCAGACTGGAAAGCAGAAGAAGGTTTCTAACCATCAGAGGGATGAGGTTCTGGAACAGCCTCTCAAAGGAACTGTAGGGGGCAAACAATTTAGTTAGTTTTGAAAGAGAGCGCTAGACAAATTTGTGAGTGCAACTGTATGATGGAGTTACTTGTGATGGTGGTAGGCAGGGCTCAACAGCCCTGGGGCTCACTTCTGGTTTATGTCTTATGTTCCTAAAGCTCATGCTTCAGGGTTTCATCTGGCTACCAACAAGGGTCAGGAAGAGATTCTCCCCACCTCCTCCAATGTATTCTGGGAATTTTTTAATCTCCTTCCTCTGAAGCATGAGGGATGGCCAAGGCTGGAGATGGGACACCGGGCAGGATGGGCCAGGGCTCTGAAGTGGCATCAACCATTCTCTCGCTCAGATGCTCGTCTGGCTGGTTCTTGCTCACATGCTCAGGGTCCAACTGATCGCCACACATGGGGTCAGGCAGGAATTTTCCCCAAGATCAGATTAGCAGCGACTTTGGGGTTTTTTCACCTTCCTTGGCAGCATGTGGATGCAGCTCAGCTGCCAGGATTATCTGGGCATATCTCACTTCATCATTTCTCTGCTATTGAGGGGGCCTTAAGTACTGGTGCATCTCAATCCCTCCTATTCTCTGCCTGTGGCACATAATAGTCTAGTCTCCTGGGGGTCTCATTTACTTTGGTCGAATTGCCATTGTTGGGTTTAATGTGAGGGTGCTACATGGTGCTGGTGGCCTGTGATATTCAGGAGGTCAGACTAGATGATCTAGTAGTCTCTTCTGGCCTTAAACTCTATGATCATATGAAACAAAAGATCAGTGAATAGATACTAAGTTACTGGGATGGAACATATCTGCTGTAAATAAAAATCAGAACAGATGAGTTTGGGACCAGCAATGGAATTTATCATTGTCCCTGTCCTGACTAAAGTCCCAAGACAGCATCAGCATGTTAAGTGCCGTGCTGCAGTGCTTTCTTGATTGGGGCCTAATGTTATCTTTGGGGAGGATGATTCTTCTCTTTTCTAGAGGCAAGTGAATAAAATTTGCTGTTACTCCTGTAAGTGAATAACACTCAAACCTCCCCAGCTTCAAAGGTTGAGTGTACTTTCCAAAAAATGTAAGGAGCTAGCAGTAATGAGCAGGGGGATGAATTTGGGAGGAAATGAACTATGAGAAATGGACAATTACTGGAAAGAACTATGATGATTGATAAGTTACATGTTCCCCAGTTTGTTAAAAAAATAGACCTGTGAAAAGGAATATATGGAGATATACCTATCTCATAGAACTGGAAGGGACCTCGAAAGGTCATTGAGTCCAGCCCCCTGCCTTCACTAGCAGGACCAAGTACTGATTTTGCCCCAGATCCCTAGATGGCCCCCTCAAGGACTGAACTCACAACCCTGGGTTTAGCAGGCCAATGCTCAAACCACTGAGCTATCCCTCCCCCCTAGGAATAGGAAGTGTTTCCAGTCACATTAAGTGATAGACAACGACGTACATCAAGGGTGTCAATAGATGGACCATAGGCCAAATTCGGACCACCAGACACTTTTGAACAGACCCTGAAATCTTTTTATGTACTTATTGTTATCATTATTTATTTATTTATTTATTATTTTCTCTGGAGTCTGGACTTTGACTATACCTTGTCCAAAAAATATGGACCTTGACAAAAATATAATTGACTTCTTCTGACCTACAGCCATGACTACGATAGTGACAGGTGCAACTTTGGCAAGAGATGCCCACACAGTCATCCTCTGGGGTTATGCCCTTTCCCCAAAGCACAAGAAGAGGTCTAATAAGCTTTGTAGGACAAACACATACTTTAAACCACAAACAAACCATTAGAGCACTTAGCTCCTCTCTTAGCCAAATGAAATGCAAACTAAATCAAACTCTGGAATTGTAAAATGACTGACTTAAAAAAAAAAAAAGTAGAAAGAATTTATTATACAACCAAGGCAAGACATATTGGTTGCACAAAATACAAAGATAAGTCAAACTAAGCTGTGCAAAAAGTTCATAGCAAAAGAATAAAGCCATTCAAATGGCTGGTTTTCACAATGGTGAAATCTCACAAAAGTTCTGTGCCCCGAGCCAGCCAATTGGCTGGCCCACCTCCCTCCCACCATACCTCAACACTCCATTTCTTGACAGCTGCCCTCTTCCTTCATTTTTGGCGAGCCACCAGACAGGGGCACTGCCCCGTCTCAGTGCCTTCTGGGTGGTAAGGAAAGCTGTCTGACCTCCCTCTCCCCCACCAGCCCATATGGACATGAGAGGAAAGCCAACCCCCTTCTACTGCAGGCAGCCCTGTATTACTTTGAGTAAGTAGAGTCCAATAAGGCTTGGCACAGTAGTTAGGTTCTCTCTGGCAATAGGAAATGAAGCCCATAGTTTCTATATGAGTCAGCAGTGTGCCCTTGTTGCCAAGAAGGCTAATGGCATATTGGGCTGTATTAGTAGGAGCATTGCCAGCAGATCAAGGGAAGTGATTATTCCCCTCTATTCGGCATTGGTGAGGCCACATCTGGAGTATTGTGTCCAGTTTTGGGCCCCCCACTACAGAAAGGATGTGGACAAATTGGAGAGAGTCCAGCGGAGGGCAACGAAAATGATCAGGGAGCTGGGGCACATGACTTACGTGGGGAGGCTGAGGGAACTGGGCTTATTTAGTCTGAGGAAGAGAAGAGTGAGGGGGGATTTGATAGCAGCCTTCAACTACCTGAAGGGGGGTTACAAAGAGGATGGAGCTTAGCTGTTCTCAGTGGTGGCAGATGACAGAACAAGGAGCAATGGGTTCACATTGCAGTCAGGGAGGTCTAGGTTGGATATTAGGAAACACTATTTCACTAGGAGGGCGATGAAGCACTGGAATGGGAGGTGGTGGAATCGCCATCCTTAGAGGTTTTTAAGGCCCGGCTTGACAAAGCCCTGGCTGGGATGATTTAGTTGGTGTTGGTCCTGCTTTGAGCAGGGGATTGGACTAGATGACCTCCTGAGGTCTCTTCCAACCCTAATCTTCCATGATTCTATTCCTGGCCTTAGAGTACAGCCTACTGCAACAGGCAAGTCAGTCTCCCTCCCACTGTTTTGTGGAAAGCAGTGGGGGGGGGGGGGAGAGAAACCAGGATGCCTCCCAACCTCCATTGAAAAACTGAAATTTTTTGGTCAGTGGGAATCTTTTGAGGCTCTTGCCCCCACCAAAAATAGACGATGGGATGGGCAGCCAATTGGTATCCATTAAAAATCACCAGGAATAGGCCAAGCCCAGGGAAGCAGCTATCAACGCTCCACCCTGAGAACACTAATAATAAATAGGATCAGTATGTGAGTGGGGGGTTGGTAGATATGGAGTAATTTGTGGGGCAGTAAGGATGAAAGCTTTGAGTGAGCTCTTGTAGTTTTGAGTTTGTTCAGCTCTAACTTCCAACACGCCTGAAGGTACAACCCTAACCTTCAATAAAACCCTCAAACCCGAACAGAAAGTTACTCACCTTGCAGTAACTGAGGTTCTTGGAGATGCGTGTCCCTGTGAGTGCTCCACTCTAGGTGACGGTGCGTCCTGGCGCCTAGAGTGGAGCACCCACAGGGACAGCACTCGAAGAACTACTACAGGTTTGATTTTGTCAATACACCACTGGCAAGCCGAATTCTGCTGGGTTTGCACAGGTCTAATCAAAAAGCAAGGGGCACCACAGGCTCATAGAAATGAATAACAACTCACAAGGAGTAAAATATCCAGAAGCAAACAAAACCATCCTTTCATTTAAAAATAATCCATCCAAAATACAGAATTTATTATCTAATCCCTCACGCCATCTATCCGCCAGTCAGGAATCATAACTAACAAATAAGCAGTCCTTCAACTTTGCATTTTTAAGAAACAAAAACATCATTAGATAAATTAGGGTAGACTCTCTGGATAGCCTATAAAATTAATTCACTGTAGAATGGGAATTCACAACTGGCCCCTCAAAAATTAGATAAACTGGGGTATTAACTAAACCTATATAATCAACAAGATTTAAGCAATTGATTACAGCCACGTTAATCATAGGGGCACTGTAAACACCAGAACAGATCTTTCGGCTGTTTGAATGAAAGGTATAAGACAGTGTTTCCCAAACTTGGGACACTGCTTGTTTAGGGAAAGCCCCTGGCGGGCCGGGCCGGTTTGTTTACCTGCCACGTCCGCAGGTCCGGCCGATCGCGGCTCCCACTGGCCGCGGTTCGCTGCTCCCGGCCAATGGGAGCTGCGGGAAGTTGTGCGGGCCCAGGGACGTACTGGCCGCCGCTTCCAGCAGCTCCCATTGGCCTGGAGCAGCGAACCCCGGCCAGTGGGAGCCGCGATCGGACGGACCTGCGGACACGGCAGGTAAACAAACTGGCACGGCCCGCCAGGGGCTTTCCCTAAACAAGCGGTGTCCCAAGTTTGGGAAACACTGGTATAAGATAATACTCAGTTGAAGAGACCTACTTTAATTTCTATCATTAATCCATCTAGTGGAATGCATGCCAACATTGGTTTGGACTGTAGCAAAAGTTGCTTTTCACTTTTACCAGAAGAAGGATAGCCAAGAGTGGGGACAGGTCTAAACTACAGACACACAACGGCATTACTGTTATATAGAACTTTTCACCAGTAAATCTAAAAGAAATTATGGAAACTGGAGAAGGTTCTAGGTTATATACATCCTCAGAATGCAAGCAATTTTCCCTTCTATTTCGGGAAAGTGAAGTCATACCTTTAAGCAAAAGACTAAGAAACTGGTTGTTGCTCTCTTGAAGACAGAATTTAAGAAAACTAATATACAACATTTTAGACAATCAGAAAATATACACTATCTGCAGAAGATTCTAGATATTATGAATTGTGCAAAAAGGAAGGTGACTGCACAAATGCAGAGTAATACAAAGAGATCTTCTGAACTACTCCATTTAATAAAAAATACGTGAGAAACTATTACAAGTGAAATACAATATCAAATAGGAATTTTCAACTTGACAATTATATAAACTACGGAATTCAAAATAAAGTTCAGCATTGCAACACAGGAGAGATGTACATGCATAGCACAGTACAAATCAAAGTTATGCAGACACTGAAATACACATTTCTAAAAAGCATTTTACTAAACACAACAGTTTTCCTTTTATGCTGTAACTGGACACAGGAAAATGGATGACACAAAATGATTCAATTTCGTTGCAAAGGGCCACTTACCATTAAATAGGCAACAATAAATTCAAATGAGAATAATAAGTGTATAGTCTCATACCTGTTGTACAATTGTTGTTAATTCCAGGCAGAGCTGTATGACATTATTTCTCGTTACTGAGTAATCTGTCACAGCAGCAAAAGGTGATCTAAAAAAAGAAAAAGAAAAAATGTTCATGGGGAGGATGATTTTTCCCTGCTTCAGTGGCACATAATGCACTTTAAACACAGATTGCTTGAATACTAATTCCTAACAGGACTGAGTAATACATCAGAAATATTTAAAATCCACTGTTAGCATTGTATGTACCAGAACATAATTTTAGAAAATGGCTACTTTAACTCTCTTCCTGGCTTCTCAGGATTTTTTAAATCATTCTGAGAGAAGTTCTAATCATAAAGGCATCATCTCCTCAAAACCCTGTAGCTTCTTTCTGAAACTGCCTCCACTTCACCATATGAGCCCTAGGTATACAGAGGCATGTCTTTTGAGGTAGTCTAAGCACACACTTACTGAGAAAAGAAAAGGTATTGTTTCCATCTGTTGTACAGCTGGTGCCCAGGTATGAATACAGTCATTAATGCATTTGGCTAATGCACTGAATGTCTTAGGGTCTGAACTAAGGCCCAGGGAAGTCAATAGAAATACTCTGTGTCAAGCCCTTAGTTCTGCTTCTAAAAAGAGCAAAACAATCACAATCAGAATAGACTTTCTAAGAAGCAGACGTAAAGGTTGATTTGGAGCCATGATCTTTCAATCCCAGGGGTTTTGTTATAAGAATTTTAAAATATTACTAAAAATACATTTTCTTAGGACAGCAGTCCTCACTTTTCACTATTGAAGGCCTACATTCAAATACACTCAAGTTATCTTAGTCTAGCACTTATGTCTCTTTTCCATTTTAAACAAACTATCATACTCTTTGGCAGGACTGGAAGTCTCTGCAAGACAAGTCCAAAATTTTAACAGTAGGCATGTTGCAAATGAGGATTTAGACATATTGGCAGTTTTACAATCAACTGGGAAGGAATGTTCCCTGGACTGCCTGGGATGGATGCAGGTATGCTTGCAGTGCTTGTAGGTATGTGGGCCATAGATGCCCCCACTTTGGGTCCATCACCTGCCCACTGGCTGGGGATGGGTGAACAATCTAACCAGTTGGCTCACATAGCCCCCACCACCTAGTTAAACTCCTGTGGGCTTTTCAAAAATGTCTTGCTCTGGCTAGCTTCCCCGCTCTCCCTCCCCTTTGTTGCAGTGTTCGTGCAGTGGATGCTGCAGGTCTGACTGATTAGGAAGGTTTTTTCCCCTTTGGACAAAATAGGCAAGAGGTACGATGTTTTTTTTTGCCTTCCTCAGCATCATGAAGGTACTGTTTGATTATAATAATAAGACTTAACGTTTAATATTAGGAAAGTAAGAGTGTTTAACTTGTTACAACTTGTGGCTAGTGTCCACTGCGGGTAAAGGCTAAAATGGACCAGCTCCAAGAGATAAATATAGTGCTAGTGGTCCTTTTGCCCATAGGTGCCAACTTTCTAATGTGCTGGGAGGTGTTCCCCCCCAGTTCCGCCACAGGCCCTGCCCCCATTCCACCCCTTCCCCCAAGTCCCCACCTCTACCCTACCCTGTCCCCACTCCACCCCTTTTCCCAAGGCCCCACTCCTACCCTGCCCTGCCCCCGCGCCACCCCTTCCTACCCGTTCTGCCCACTTCCCTGAGCACGCCCTGCCCTGGCTCCTTTCCCCAGCACCTCCTGCACACCGCGGGACAGCTGATCCGCAGCAGGTGAGAGGTGCTGGGGGAATGGGGAGGTGCTGACAGGGGGGCTGCCCACCATTTTTTTCCCCCGGGTGCTCCAGAGTTGGCGTCTATGGTATTGCCAAAAGGAAAAAAGGAGACCTGAAGTCCTTGCAGACTGATATCCTCTTTTGGCAACTTCTATATCCCTCCATGTGGGAAAAGGTGGGGAGGATTCAGAAGTGAGCTGAATCCAAGGGGTGGACTTAGGTGGGTCTACATCAAGTTACTGGTTGTTTAGTGGGACTCCTGAACACTGCCGTGGATAAATGCCTAATATGTGGGAGAGGAAAGTGCCTCCCTCCAATGTTGAATAATATTACTTCCTGCTGCTCAAAATGCATCCCTTGTGTGTTGTTCATTCACCTGCATGTCCTGATCAATTGAATCTCTCTCTCTTTCACACACACACACACACACACACACACACACACACACACACAACACTGAATGAACAAGTATAGAAAACACATGATGCTGTGATAGAAGGGTATTATTGCCACTCATTTGAGATAAGCTCAGAGCCCACTCATGTAAGTAATGCAGCCATCCCAAATGAATATCGATAAAAGCTTTATATTATGTCATCATGTATCTTCTGTATGCCACATACTTTACAGGAAAAGTTTAGAGTTTTACAATTTTTGTTGATATTTTTCCTACTGTAAAGATAGCCAAAGTTCAGTAACCACGAGTTCAGTAATAAAAAGCTCTGTAGACAAGAGTCATCATAACTAGGACTTTTAGATAGTTCTTATAGGGTTCTACAATAGTTTCTCCATGTGCTGTAATATTGCAATTTTAAAGGCAGCTATCTTGGAACTTTCCTAAAAACTAGTGGTGTTTCCCAATAGAAAACCAGAATCTCCTCCCCTTTCTAATGGTTTAAAACTCCCATTCTAGCCCTCATAGGTCACAAGATACAATGTGTCAGAATTGAATATGCACCTCAATTTGATGTAATTTGGGGGGAGGAAATTCCATATATTAGATGGAAGAAGGTAACATTCCTCTGGCAGTGTGTTGTTTTTATAACAGAAGTATGGCTGACAGAAGTTGTGCAGAGGCTAGGAAAACTAGAAGCAGTCCTGAAAGTGGGGGATTAGTGGACAGAGTGCACGTCAGGAGTTCAAGGGTGCTTGACAAGAGCAACTTGTCAAATGCTACAATCACTATTTACATGCAGCTTTTATATATACACTACAACAACAACAACAAGTGTACTGTATACTAAGTCTACCCACACACACACAAATACAAACACGCACCAAATTACAATAAAAACATGAACTTATATGTTTGAAACTGGAATTAACTCTTCAGATATGATAATCTTTTAAAACAAGACTATTGTATCCAAAAGGGTCAGAAATATTTGTATTTATTTTTCATTCACAATTGTCACTGTAAAGATGAGAAAACCCTTCTAAAGCCATGATTTTAAAAGATGATACTCATTTATGAACTCTCACCTTTATTTAGAACGAATGAGTTCAAGCCACAAATGGTATTATTTTACTTTATGTTTGGATTTTATTACAATCTGATCTTCAAATTACACAGCTGGAATCTATTTGATGGTTCAAAGCCTCTAGCATTTTTCTAAACAAAATTCTACGGTAGGCTTTTGGCTCTCATGCAGCATGATCTTCTCTCATAGTTTTACTATTCGTTAGGTTACACAGTTCATAAAGACAACAATGAAGCCTTGATTAGCATTGTTCTTAATGAAGAACATTGAAAATACCCAAATAAATTCAGTTTAACTCAAATTAAAGAACAAGAAAATGGCACATGGACCTCAAATGTAATTTAACAAAAACAAATAGAACATAAAAACAAAAATGAGAAAACGGACACTGAAAATACAAAGTGAAACTAGTAACAATGGTGAGGGTACGAGGATTTTGGAGCAGGGGAGGCAGGAAACTAGTAAGGAATTGTCTCATTCCAGCAGCTAAAATCAATAATAAATGGTGAGAAACAAGGTGGGTGAGGCTAATCTCATTTTCAAATGTTGAGTTTCAATGAGACTTCCACTCCTAAATCAATTTTGAAAATTTCATCTAGAATGTTTAGTATAGGATCACTGGCCAAATTCCATGATGGACACAATTTGAAGCCTCAATTTGAGGCACAAAATCCTATTTTCATTTATAAAATGTCCACCTTGACAGTAAGGCATGTAACATTGTTTTACATTATATTAAAATTATCAGTTTGTTTCCAGACAGGACAGACCAAACCTAAATAGCAGCACATAACTGTTACACCTTGTGTATTGATTATCACAACAACCTCCTCCTCCGCACACCCGTGATAATGCCATTTGAATCCACCAAAAATGCAACTGGTAAAAAGGCATTCCACACCCAGTCAGAACACATCCTCCCTACTTCTTTTAAGTCCCCAGCCAACTGTATCAAGTTTCAACTTCTGCCTTCTTCCTTCAAAACCAAACAACTCTACATTCCTCTGACCTACCATTCTCAGCTAGCATCTAAGGCCCCGATCCAGGAAAGCACTAAGTATGTATATAATTTCAAGGATGTGACTAGTCTGACTTGTCACATCTTTACACAATTTGTATTTGTATGACCTAAATGTCTTATTAACAAAAACGTTAACAAATGCAGTAACCAAGTTCCACTACTAACAATAGAAACAAGCACTTTTATCAGAGTTTACCTCATTCTAGAATCAGATCAAGGGGACAAGTTTGCAAAAGAATTTAAGCTTAAGCTTAAGAACCAGAACCCAATTTGAGAATTTCTTCTAGCACAAAAAATTTCAGGATAATCCAGTCTGTATCATAATTCAGTCCTCAGAGAGGAGAAGCAAACAAAACCCCAAACAAACGAAGAAAAAAACCTTAGTAGTTTGCATTGTAGTACACGTAACTGTGCCAGTATCCCATCTAAGAATCATGGTAGTAGACCATCATGTACCATGTTTTACTTGTACTTGTAACTGGACTGTTTAATTCAATATAAGTAGGAAATGCAATGAACTTTATATTGAATAAAAGAGACTTTTAAATTAATGCTTTGTAAACATTTGCAGCTGCTCCTGTGGCACTAATAGGGATAAGTGGCGTAGCAATTTTAGGTAATATTTATTGATATGTTCATTACCCCAATTCAATCAAACATAAAAGGGGAGTACATGAAGGGAATATAAGGCCCACGGACGACAAACTGAAAAACTGACAGAAAAGCATGTAGATTAATTTTTTGTATTTATTGATAAAGACACAATTAATTGTTTTTTCACCTCATGGAATACTAAACAACTGTCAGGACAATCAACAACCAAACATGGCTCATAAGGTTGTACAAAATCACAGCACACAGTGAAGGGGATTGTTACTTTCAAAGTATGAGTTATTGGTTTAACACATTTTGGTGACTGGGAACACTTTAGACACCATACTTCCAGGCAATGCATACCTGCTATTCCCTTTTCCTCTGCAACTAAAAACCACATGTGGGTAAGGCTCATTGACTGAAAACAATGAGAGAAAGAAATTCAACTATTTTTAAGTGCTATAAAAGGTACACAAAATCGTCTTAATGAACAAAGCACTGTGGCAAAAAGAGACCAATTTCTTAGTGGAAGGTGAATTCTACAGTGAGATTACTGCAATCCAAAGCATTCAAAGAATGTACTAAAGCTGAATACGAAGATATTTCTGTATTTGAACGGCAATGGGTGAATCAGCACATGCTGTACTGGACATATAAACAGGAATACTAAATTGTGTTCCAGGGCACAAGCATACACAGCTGAGAGCAGTAAGGCTTATAGGTCCCAATTCAGCTGTCCATATCTATTCAGCAACGCACTTGATTTTAGGCACATACTTACATCCCATTACAACAGGACTTAAGTATGTGTTTAAGTGCTTTGAGGAGTAGCTTTCCTCAATTGAGGTCACAGTTTTTGCACTTCAAAGGAATTAATTTCCTTAATCTACCTTCTTGGTGTGAAAGTTAAGAACTCCTACTTTTTGCTAAGGAAAACATTCATCAGCCTGCTATTGTAGATTACCACCTTTTTCTCCTTATTAAGCATAGGTAGAAAGAGTAGGGCTTCTAATTCACTTTTTTACTCTGCTTTTTCACATATAAGACACCAGGATGCTAAATTGTCAAACTAGTGAGGATCTCAACCTGTTAATTCTTCTCTATGCATCAGACTGCCAGGTTGGAAAACATCATCTCACCACCACAAGATGTTTTTGTTCCCATTTCCTAATGTTTAACGTAGATTGTAGAAGTAATTTAAGCATTTGATATGCAAACTGTGGGGAGAAAACATGGATCATGTTACGGTTCAGCAGCTGTGAAAGACAGATTGAGTAACCTGTCCACACGTGGCTAGGACAAACAGCACACTAAGAAATCCATTGTTCCCTGTAGAAATATCTAGTACACGATTAACACCCTTGTAAAAATACTGTGGTGGTTACTGCACAAAATATCAACTAAATTTTCTTCAATTCTTAATTGAACATTTCTCTGCTACATTATGGTACATGAGCCTTTGATGAAGAATCCCTTAAGAGTTTTGAGAACAATCAGTCCTTTTCCAATCCAACTCTCTAAACACAAACACTTCATAGATTATAGACATCACTCTTACTATTTATTAAGAACCAGTAATGTTTCTCTCAGCTAGGGTGACCAGGTGTCCGGTTTTTTACCGGAACACCCAGTCGAAAAGGGATCCTGGTGGCTCCGGGCAGCACCGCTGACCGGGCCGTTGACTGTCCAGTTGGCAGCACTGCATAGTGGGGCTGGCAGGCTCCTTGCTAGTCTCCATGCCAGGCAGCTCGCAGGAAGCAGCTGGCATGCCTCCCTCCGGCTCCTACACGGAGACGCAGCCAGGGGGTTCCGCACGCTGCCCCCGCCCCAAGCCCAAGGAACCGCGGCCAATGGGAGCTGCAGGAGTAGCGCCTGCAGATGGGGCAGCGTCCAGAGTCTCCTGGCCATGACTCCACATAGGAGCTGGAGAGGGACATGCCGCTGCTTCCAGGAGCTGCTTGATGTAAGCATCGCCCGGAGCGTGCACCCCTGACCCCCTCCCGGGTCCCAACCGCCTGCCAAAGCCCCATCCCTGATTCCCTTCCTGCCCTCTGAACCCCTTGATCCCAACCCAGAGCACTCTCCTGCATCCCAAACCCCTCATCCTCAACTCCACACCAGAGCCCACACCCCCAGCCAGAGCCATCTCTTGCACCCCAAATCCCTCATCTCTGACCCCACACCAGAGCCCGTACTCCCAGCTGGAGCCCTCACCCCCTCTCGCATTCCAACCCACTACCTCAGCCTGGAGCCCCCTCCTGCACTCTTAACTCCTCATTTCTGGCCCCACCCTGGAGCCTGCACCCCCAGCAGAAGCCCTCACCCCCCACACACACCCCAGCCCCCTGAGCCAGCCCGGTGAAAATAAGCAAGTGAGTGAGGATGGGGAGAGCAAGCAACAGAGGGAGGGGAGATGGAATGAGCAGGGATGGGGCCTCGGAGAAAGGGTGGGGAATGGGCGGGGTCTCGGAGGAGGGGCAGGGAGCGGAGCAAAGGTGTTTGGTTTTGTGCAAGTAGAAAGTTGGCAACCTTACTATCAGCTCTGCATAACATACAACATACAGACAGCTCCTACCCCCCCAAAGGATTTACAACCTAAACAAGACAGAATAGAGAAATGTAGTGGGAAGCCCAGATTCAATAATAATTAGGAATTTTCTTTACAGTTTATTATATTGACTCATATTCTGGATAACAGAAAATAAGTGAGAGACAAGGTGGGAGAGGTCGTATCTTTTACTGGAACACTTTCTGTTGAGACACACACAAAAATAGGGTTTCAGAAGGGATTTCTTTGTCAGAAAGACAGCAGTTTGGTGGACTAGAATTAGGAGGACATTCCAAACAGAGGGCAACGTGGCAGAACATACAGATGGATGCAGGAAAAGCAGGTAAACAGAGCATCAAAATTATATCATTGGGACAGGTGATGAGAGACCATATACACAAACTATTTTAGTGCTACTACATGTCACACAAGGGCCATTCTCTATTAAGTGTGTTCATGAAACGGTGGCATTATAATGTAGAGCAGAAGCAACTCTTTTCTGGAAGCTAAAATGGTGGATGTTATCTTTTAAATCAAGTTTTCCCATGCCAGAGCCATACAGTCAAAAATAGTTATGCTGGAATGTGAGGTAGAACATGATCTGAAGAAACAGGTCCTCTCTTAACTGAAACTTGAAAGGTCCTTGATTTTGCAGGAGCTTCCCACTTAGGAAAAAAATAATAGACTAGTGCATATGTAAGCCGGGGAATGGTACCACTATTGTGGGGAACTTTCCTGGCTTCTACACTACCCCGGTGAAGTGGGCTAGCGAAAGGATTTGAGTCCTCGCTCCCACTTCCTTTACCCAAAGGCCTCCCTGCCCTTGAGGATTCCCCTTCCACTCTCCTGTCTGGCAGAGTCCTCGTAAACCCCGACAAGGCTGGGTCCAGGATTCCTGGGGGGCTCGACCCCCAACCCTGCTGTGGTCACCCAGGACAGGGGCTAGGGTGTCCCCACTCCGGGGTACCCTCTCTGCACTGGGCACCTCCCTGACCCACTGATCATTTCATACAATTTAAAGCAAATACAAGTTGTTTAATTAACAATTAATTTTAAAAAAGAATAAGGAAAAATGGGAAAGGTTAAAGGAAAACACATCACCCCGTTCTGTGGCAGGGAACATTACAAGCAGTGTCTCTGGAACGTCAGGGCAGTTCAGTCTGTTCCTTGTAGGTCCCAGGCCTCCTTCTCAGGCCCTGGCTGTGCTGCAGAGACGCTGTGGGTTGGACACTTGCTCTGGTGGTGGCCACACGCTCTCAAGCTCTAGGTGGCAGGACCCTTTTTCCCAGCGTCGTCCCTGCCCGGTCGGGGTTATGATCCCCCTCCAAGTCTGGCCAGCAAGGCCTCTTGGCTGAGGCGTCTCCCTGTGCTGGGCCCACTGCCCAGGGTCCCCCTCGCTCTCCCCAGCTGCTCACCGCACCCAGCTCCGGACTGCTCCAGCCCCTACTCCAGCTCCACACTGCCTCAGCACGGCTGCTGCTGCTGCTGCTCTGCCTCCAGCTCCCTGGGCTGCTTCTCTGGCTCTGGTTGCTACAGCTCTGCCCCCAGGACAGGTCGGCTCTGCAGGCTGCTTCTGTGACTCTGCTCCCAGCTCTGACCTGCTTCCTGGATGCTTGTCTGGCCCCTCTGGCTCTGGTTGCTGCAGCTCTCCTCCCAGGGCAGGTCTGCTCTCTCTGGGCTGTGCTCTGGCTTTGGGGCTGCAGCTCTGCTTCCAGCAACTTAGCTCGGGCCCCTGCTCTCTCCTTAGCTTGGCGCCACTCTGTCTGACCCAGGCCATTCCAGTTCACAAGGAGGACAGGACCCCCCCTGGCCTCCTGACTCTCTGATTAGCCTGCCCGCCCTGTCAGTCAGGCTGATCTGGAGCATTGGCCTCTCCCCATTGTTCCTGGGGACTGTCAGTCTCAGGCTCCTGATTTGCCATCGACCCTTCCCCTTTTAGTGCTGGGAGCTAGCCAGCCAAAACACCCCCACTGAATGTTAGTAAGGGGGCAACAGTCCCCTTACACATAGGCATAACTGAGGAACTGGGAGTCCTTGCCCAATTTTAGGTGAAGACAAAGACAACTTTTTTGTCTGTCAGGTCAGAATACAGCTAAACCTTATGGCAGGAAGAATGGTGTTCTGATTAAGAAACTGAACTGGCCTAGACTGGGACTCAGTTCAGGTTTCAGTTTCTGGCTCTGCTGTGCACTTCCTGTGTGCCATTGGACAAGCCACTTAAGCTCTCTGTGCCTCAATTCCTCACCTGTAAACTGGGTTTAATATTGTTGTGAGGATAAGTACATTAATGTTTGAAAGGTCCTCAGATTCACAAATCTATGGTTCATTTCAGAACTTTAAGTAAGACCTATAGGTGCTGGAACTACGGTTGCTGGGGGTGCTGCTGCACCCCTTGGCTTGAAGTGGTTTCCATTATATACAGGGTTTACAGTGTGGCTCTCAACGCCCCCACTATAAAAATTGTTCCAGCACCTCTGGTGGGACTGCAAAGATATGGACCATAGAAAGTGGAGGGAACACATTGGAAGCAGTGTGAAGGAATAAAAAAAGAGACCAAAATACAAGAACAATGAATTAGCCATGTCCCAACTGAAGAAAAGATGACCTCTAAAGGCTGCTGCACTGCTCAATAGTCAGGGATTCCGGGGTGTTCTCTCAAGCGGCATCTCTATGACATCACTGTTCTGCAATTTTCTTACTGCCTCAGGACAAAGGGACCCAACCGTGCGGTGTGCATAGGTGCCACTAAGGGTACAATTTGGGTTGTAGAACCTTAAAAATGGTGCTGGAGATAGAAACAACAATAGCTTGACCCTCAGAAGCCTGAGTTTATGATGCTCACAGAAAAAAATGATTAACTGCATATATTTGATATGGAACTCAATGAAAGATGGTTCAGATGGAACCCGACAATTGCAATTAATTTTTACAGGGTACTTTCAATGGGGCTGTACAAGAGCGACCCCAACCAGAACTTTGTAAACAATTCTGACGAGGATTCAAAGGATGAAACAAAATTTTCAGGGTTAGCAGGAATAAAAACGTACTTTTCAATAAAGTCAGCAAATATAACCAGATAACTTCTCACTCAGTAGATTAGTGTATCATTTTTACAAAGTGGTTTTACACCATAGAATTGCTATGCACTGAGACTGTGTGGCCATAACCACAGTTCACTGAGCTTTCACTCCCTAAACCAGTCTGCAATATAAGATTCCATTCTAGTTTGCCTTAATTTTATGTTTATCTCCAGCACACCCACAATTTTTAACCTCAGTTTTATTTTCCATTTAATTTGTAATCTGTCTTACATTTAAAGTGTCTCAGTCAGCTCTGTGTTTTTTGCAGTTCATTTTTGGAAGGTGAAAGTTTTTTGTGTCTTTTTTTCATTCCTTTGAACAGTTTTTTCTGATTATTTAGTTTATTTTCCTTTCGACGGAGCTTTTTTTATTGACACTGTTCCAATTTTCCTAGGTCTTTTGTCTATCTATGTTTTTCCTTTGAATATTTTAATAAAAAGGTGTAAAATAGCACTCTCCACTCCAGTGATTCTCAAACTGGGGGTCATGATCCCTCAGGGGGTTGTGAGGTTATAATGCTTTGCCTCCAGCATTTATAATAGTGTTAAATATAAAACAAGTGTTTTTAATTTATAAGGGGGGGCGCACTCAGTGACTTGCTGTGTGAAAGGGGTAACCAATACAAAAGTTTGAGAACTACTGCTCTACTCATTACACTGGTTGCTTCAGCTCTGTGTTATCTATAACTTTGCTGCTTCATGGCCAAAAACACAAAACAGTGCCTAACTGGTTTTTTTCTTCTTCTCCCCTATTTCAGAGAGGTTTTCAATTAAAAAAAGGTGCCTCAATTTTTGAAGGTTGTGTGTTATGGCTAATAACCATTCAATAGAGATGATGAGAAATACATTCCACAGGATTGTTACAGGTGATCTTTAGAGAGACAGGGAGGGAGAGCTAATATCTTTATTGAACCAACTTCTGTTGGTGAGAGCTACACAGAGCTCTTCTTCAGGTCTGGAAAAGGTACTCAGAGTGTCACAACTAAATACAAGATGGAACACATTGTTTAGCATAAGTAGTTAGCACACATTTCAAGGGATCCAAAGATGACCTTTGTAATTAGGTACCAGACAGACAGACACAGCACTGAAGACTCCCCTCTACAGGACAGAATGCATCAGTCCTAGAAGACAGAAAAACCAGGAATCTACCGTGCCAGATAAGAAGAATTTATAATAGTGCTATATATTAATAATCTCAAGATAAAATAAGTTCCTGTGACTGCAGAAACAATGGCTCACAGTAACTCTGAGATAGGTTTTAACAGTAATTGTATGGGATACCCAAATGGCCACAACATAATAATTCTGTAATACCTGAACATATTTCCTTAAACAAAAATACGTCCATACATATGGGGCAGTATTATTTGACCCATGGTCTTGATATAAGCCAATAGAAGGCAGCGATTCAAGGCAGCTGTTTGGTTGCCAAGGCCTGTATTCCATGCCAGTTGGCATCTAAATGTACCCAAAGATGTTTTTTTAAGAAAACAAAGCTCTAACAGGCAAAAGATCAGAGGATCAGGGAAAAGAGTACAAAAACATGACTATAAAACATTAGGACAA
Organism: Terrapene triunguis; assembly: GCF_002925995.2. Classification (NCBI taxonomy): domain Eukaryota; kingdom Metazoa; phylum Chordata; order Testudines; family Emydidae; genus Terrapene; species Terrapene triunguis. Next base: position 20,505,203 of record NW_020664374.1, on the reverse strand, counting down.
CACCCTTCTAGAAGTAGAGGAGAATTCTATGGCTTGGTGAGAAAGAGGGAAGTCAAAGTGTTCTTGTAAGCAAACCACAACCACCTTAATGTCCTGAGCCCTGATACTTTTCAGGGCGCCTGGATCAGATTCCCATGTAGGCACCTAAAACAGCCAGACTGACCCATCTGTAAATGGAGGTTTGGAAGCCTTCTACAAAAAAATCCCAATCCCTTAAGTTAAACCAAAAGACTTTAAAAACTTGGCAAAAATATAAATTTTAAATTATGCCCTGATGCTCATTGATCTCTGGTTCTGATCAGTCACTGGAAGAAGCAAATTCTAGAGGAATGGACCCTCCACAAAGAATGGCCTGATACCAGCCATGGCCAGTTTAACCCTGGGAACCAACAGTGAGAGTAACCCAACAAATCAGAAGTCTCAACAGACCATAGGAAAAGGGCAATCTCTCAGATATCTGGGCCCAGCTCATTTAGGTCTTTATAGGCTGTAACCAACAAGTTGAAATTGCATTCAGAAATGAACAAACTGCTAGTGCAGAGATGGAGCTCAAGTTTTATGTGCTCTCCACCCAAAAAGCAAGCTGGTGCATTTAGACCCAGCTGGAGCCACTAGTTGCTTTTTCCAGAGTGGCCCCAGGTAAATGTGCGTATCAGTGATCCAGTCTGGATGTTACAATGGCATGTATCTCTGTGTTAATGTCCATGTTATTCCTTTTGATAAATTCCTTTGTCACAGATGGAAATAGGTGCTATAAGCCATAGCTGCCACCCGAGAATCCAAGGGCAGAAATATATCAAATCACTACAGGGCTGCAAATTATTGTCAGGGGGGAGGCATGCCTACAACCCTCACCCTTTCACCTCGATGCCTCCCTTTCATTTTATATGGGCCAAGTCTATGCCAACTTAATCACAAATGTCCCCCCATCTCTCTGAGGCACTGAAAGCACAATAGTGAAGTTACATGAAAAATAAGATTGGATATAAAATGCAGATTTCCCTAAGATTAGCCTTGAGAAGCAGTCAGACACTTCAGCCAGACTGGCTATAAAAGCATCATATAGAAAATGTCTTCAGGTCTTCAAGGCCATAAAGAAACACTAGAAAAACACTCCCACTCAGAGAACCTATCAAAAAATACGGCTAGAACTAATCAACAGAAAAATGCAGATCATTTTATCTTAGGTAGCTCCAACCATCATAGTATCTCTGAAACAGCAAAGTCTGGGGCTCAGCTTTGACTGTCAGGACTAATAGTAGCAAAACCATATCTGTGTAAAAGAAAAAAATCTTTCTATCTCCCCCAGTTGCCCTTTAACAGGAAGTGACAGAACCCTATGGATCTCCAGACATTCATGCTCTTAAGGAGGAATAATACATAGCCATTAACCTGCCCCCTTGAGACATCTGAAAGAGGAAAAATGGACCTACTGAATGAAAAATATTATATACTAGAAGAAAATCTTAAAATGTCACAAAAACGTACACAAGAATGTTTAAATTACATACCTGTTCAAAATATCTATTTACTGTATAATTAAGTAAAATTCAAATATTGTTTCTAGAAAGCCCCATTCAGGTACTAAAGACAACATTTTCAAAAGTAGCCTCTCATTTTGGCTGCCCTAATTTCTGAGTGCCTTGAAATTTGAAACGCCTTGAGATTCCATTGTCAGAGGTGCCGAGCAGCCACAGCTCCAGATGAGCTCAAAAGGGCAAGTAACAGAAAGTAAAATTGGGAACTATATTTTTAAGATGATTTTATTCACTCTCTCTTAATTTTTTGTTTGCCTGTAGTATTATCTATGACTGATATAATGTAGCTGCCTTTATAAATAATCTTCTTATAATTTCAGTAAAGAATGACAGGGCATGGATTGCTGGGCCACAGCCACTTATCAGGGGGCCTTTGGCTTTGTGTCTAATCCTAAAGTATGCAATCTTGGCATAACCTTGGATATCATGTCACACATTAGTGCTCAAATGGAACAACTATTATGTTGAATTTGGATTTCAGAAGCTGATTATTCCTCAAGAAAAAGCATAAGGGCATGTGTGTTTTCATCTAGAGTTTATGTTTATAGAGGCAGAGAAATCAATTGTCAGCTGACCTCATCACCTTCTAAGAGTCTCTTGCCATTAGTAAGTCTAGTACATCTACATTATAAACTAAAATCAATAGCACAATCATAGGCGATGACTCTGTGGGTGCTCCGGGGTTGGAGCACCCCTGGGGAAAAAAATGGTGGGAGCTGAGCACTCACCATCAGACCCCCGATCAGTCCCCTTCCCTCCCCCAGCGCCTCCCGCCCGCCGGTGGGCCCCAACGATCAGCACCTCCCGCATGCTGCGATCAGCTGTTTCGTGGCGTGCAGAAGGCTCGGGGGGAGGGAGAGGAGCGAGGACGTGGTGCGCTCAGGGGAGGGGGAGGAATGGGGTGGGAAGAGGTGTGGTGGGAGTGGGGACTTGGGGGAAGGAGCAGAGTGGGGGCGGGGCCTGGGGCTAAGCCGGGGGTCGAGCACCCCCCGGCACATAGGAAAGTAGGCGCCTGTGATAGCACTACAAGGACAATTTACAATAGCTAGGGCAATTATATTTTAGAAATAATAAAAAAGTTAATTTATTTTAAAACATTTTCAATTAAAAACCCCTACATTTCATAACATCCAACAGTCTTTTGGACTCAAACATTTTAAGTGTCACACACATTTTTTGTGGCAGAAGTGGTGCAACAGCATGTGTAATTATAGTACAAGTTGTAATGTGCTGCAGCAGGTAAGCAGGAAACTGTAGCCTTATGTTATTGGCATCTTTTAAGATTAAGAGTGCTAGGCCTTAAAGTATTTATGATTAACCCTCAACAAAGAAGAGCTAAAGTATTTTAAAAAGGCAAGTTAAAACAAGCTAAAACTAGGTAAGTTTGAAGTGTAACTTTTAAAAATAAAGGTGCCTTCAATGAGGTTATTCTCAGTAGAGACTTAACTATTGATGTGCTTTCGTAAGTGCAGATATCAGAAATCAGAAAATATTTCAAAAGATATATTAAACAAAATGGTTCTTAAAGGACTTTTCTTGCTTTTTAAAATAGGTGTCTACATTGGGTTCCAAAGTCTATATTTAGGCATTTAAGTAAACAACTGGCTTTTCAAAAAATGCAGAACTGCCAGGTCACTGGGAGCTTCCAGGTGCTCTGCCTTTCGGTAAACCAGGTTATATTTATTATATAATAAATAAATAATAATAATAATAATACCCAGCTCTTACCTAGGGTTTTTCATCAGGAGAGCTCAAAGTGCTTTACAAAACAGGTAAGTATCATTTATATTTTATAGGGTAGCTGAGGCACAATGACTCACCCAAAGTCACCCAGCAGGTTAATAGCAGAGCCAGGATTAGAATCCAGGTCTCCCGCGTCCTGTTCAGGACTCGGTCCACTAAAACATCACCCCTCCTGGTGCCTAAATATGGTCTTAGAAGTCTAACATTAGGCATCCTTTTTTTTTTAATTCTGGTTGTAATGCTATTGCCAAACTTAAAGGAAAACACAATATCTATATTATTTACACCATAACCAACAAATTACTCCTTAAACTGCAAGATGTCTCTTTTCTATTATTTGTTTTCCAATTTTAGCCCAATCTTTTCAAACTTCAAGACAAGCAGTCAATGGCAGTTACAGTTCCTACAGCAAAAGCAGGACTTTGAAGAATACATTCTTAAAAGCTGGACAGGTACATACCTCACTTAAAACAAACCACTTCTGTCCAGAGAGTTTCTTTTAGGGGACAAAGGTAATTTTCCTGACAAAAAGAAAAAAAAGTATCTGTCTGGATTTTCAGAATCTCCCCCCCCCCCCACACACACCCCCACATTTTTTTTTATTTTTTTTTTTTTTGCTTAATCTACAGTGCATCACAGCTTCAGTTGGTGATACACGAATATGAATTGCCCTTTACCAACTGCATATTCAAATCAAGACAAGACAAGCAGCCTATTTATGGTTGACTATAAAATGACTTGTGAGGTGTTTTTATAAAGGCATACGCTTAAAAGCAGAATAATTTTAACCACCTGAGAAATTACAATAATCATCTTTACTACCTGGAGAGTCTCAGTGCCACGATAAATAAAATTGGAACAAAGAAATGTAGTAAGAAGGTCAGTCCTGGTCCTGAATATTTGCAAGGTATTGAAAAGTAAGGGCATGATCCAGCTCCCATTGATTTCAATGGGAGTCTTTCCATCGTGTAATCTGAGTTTGATCAGATCCTATAAGCGGAACATCAAAGGCAGCTGATCAGAAAAGTTCTATTTGTGTCTAGAGCTTCAAAGACATTCCATAACTGCATGTAAATAATTCCATAACTGCATGTAAAGACATTCCATAACTGCAACACAGATACTGTGGAACTAGGTATTAACATTGGTACAAAAATTTTACCAGCGCAATAAACATCAAAAGAACTTGTTTGAATTAAACAGTTCATTTAAAAGTTTGTCCCTGCACCAATACAAAAATTCATCAATTTGCCTTATCCATTTTAGCCGTAATATTCAATTGCAAATAAGCCCATTGTTACAGTATTTTTAAAAATATGATCCCGAGTGCAGTCCAAACTGCATGCTAAAGCTTCATCTTTTTAAAGATCAATTTAAATTTCTATTCTTTAAAGTCAACTGGTGGTTTTAGCTTACACTTAAAAATCAGTATAAAATTATTTTAAAAGGTTTGTTTTGGGTGTGTGCATGAACTGGTTACCTGTGAAACATTTGGGAGATTTTACCTGTCCAACCAAGCCAGCAGACTTTTAGCTGCTCCAATCAGATCCACCACAGAGGTCAGGAAGTCATTTGGTAATTTTCGGCTGGTCCTGCCATCATAGTGACCACTCCTCCTCCTCCCAGTTATAAAGTTCTGCAGATTTTTGGCAGATGCATTTAGCTTGTGAGAAAGGGTTTTTAGATTTTCTGTTTCCAAACCATAGTTCTGCATTTAAAAGAAATAAAATTAAAAGAAAGTTAGTACTTTTTGCCATAATGTAGAACTGAGAAACAGTAATAATGCTCTTATGCTTCGAAACTTAGCCATTCCCGATAATTAAGGTAGGAACATGCCTACTCATGAATGTATTTTTGTTGTTGTTGTTCCTGGCATGTTCTGTTTCTACAGGATACAGAATAGAAATGGAAAAAAAGCAAAATTGTAATTAATCTTTTAACTGTTTTAAAGTATAAAATGTGTGTGCTTAAAAACCAATCAGAGCTACCATTGGACTTTTTTTTTTTTAAATGTGCTTCTGCTCAGAAAAGTGGCTATATAAAAGCAGTGTATTACTACTCAAGAGATCTGATGCCTATGGGACAGATTCCAATACCCTTACTCACCCTGAACAATACCTTACTTTACGATTAGTCCCGTTAGTTTTCAGTGGGACCACTTCTGTAGCAAGATACTACTCAATATCCAAATCCGACCTGGTGCATTCCAAATCACATTTGCTGACTTTAGTGAAAAGAATGACTTTTTACTCCTTTTTACTTTCATTAGCAATACAGCAGAACTATGGAACACTGAGCACAATACTGTACAATTCTGGCTCATATCTCAACCGAATTGTTAACTACATTCCAATTTTAAAGCCAAATTCTGTACTGTAGTCCCTTGTATTGTGCAACCCCTTAGACTGAAATTATGGACTCCTCCAATATGCAGTAGATATGCACTGAATTATACAGCAATATTAATTGATTACAAAAATTTGGTAATCGTTCCATTTTATGGAAATATTTCTGAAAAATGCATCATAAAATGAAATAATTCTCATATATAATTCATATTATTAACTGTACCTATTACAACCAAATCCAGGAATGTCACTCTGAAGCCAAAAATGCCTGTTGACTCAATGTGAAGCACTGGAAGCAGCTACAACATGGTCAAGAGCTCTTTTTGTTCAGAACACCACCAGGCTGGATCATCACTGGGTTTTCAAAGTCTCTTACCAATCAATTTTTCAGTTCTCAGCTATTTTGACTTCACAAATTTCACCCCTGTGGTACACAGCTATATTAAGGAATGTACCCATGCCTTGCCAAGAGTCCTAGACTATTGAGATATCAGAGGTAACTCAACCAATCACCACCCTTACCCTACAGCTAATTTGCATACAACAGTTCAATAGCTGCATGACAGAGACTGCACTGATGGTGCATTACTTGGCCCAGCTACCACACCTGTGTGCCCAACTGCCACAGTCATGCAGCACACACAAAACTCCCCCAGCACAACACAACCACCTACACAACAAAACCAGTATACACAATAACCTCAAACACACACAGTCCCTCACTTCAGCATATACCCATCATTCCCCACAACTCTCCCTGCACAAAACAACCCACGTGCAAATCAACACAACCACTCACACAACACCACAAGTAGCACCATAATAACCTCAAAACTCACACCGAAACCTCTAATGTCTGTAGAGTCATTGTAAAGCAATGGAAATAGCTACAAGTATGTTTGAGAGCTCCTATTCTTTAGAATGTCACCAGAGTCAATCACTGGGATTTGTGGCCTCTTACCATCCAATTTTTAAACTCTCACCCATTTTTGACTTTTTAACCCACATCACACCCATGCGACCGCACAGGCTTTCAACATTTTCTGCTACTTCCTCAAAAACCCAACTTTTGACAAAAATAATGATGAAGAACCAGTTACCAAACATCTTCATCTCCTACCCTTGTGTCTGAAGTATATTACAAATTATATTACTCCTCGGGGAATTCTGCACCACTGCGCAGAATTTCCTTCCCCTCCACAGAAATGGGCTGCATAGCTGCTGGCTACCACTAGGGGAATGCTGGACCCAGCAGAGCCCAGCTCACAAACAGAAGACACTGCTGGGGGGTGATAGGGAGTGGAAGCTGGAGGGTTCCCAGCAGCCGCAGTTCCTGGCAAGCCCTGGAGGAAGGAGGCAGCATGCCAGAAACTTCATACAAGCCCAGGACCCAGCATCAGGCTGTTTCTCCCTCTGGATCCCTGGGCTCTGGGAGGGTAGGGGGTGCAAATGTCTGGCCTGGGGAGGCACCCCGTGGCTGGGCTCTGGGAGTAGGTGGGGTAGGCGTCTGCATTGTGGGGGCACAGCTGGGTTCTAAGGGAACAGGGGTGCATGTGAGTGTCAGGGCTGTGGCTGGGCTCTGAGGGGTAGAGAGTGAGTGTCTGGTCTGGGGATGGCCCGCAGCTGGGTTCTGGGGGGAAGGGATGCAAGTGTCTGGGCTGGGGAAGGTACGGATGGGCTCTGGGGGAGGAGGTGCTGTGAGTATCTCGGCTCGGGGGATGCAGCGGGGCTCTGGGGGGAGGGAGTGCAAGTGTCTGGACTGAGGGGTGCCCCATGGCTGGACTCAGGGGGAGGGGGCGTGGGGGTCTGGCCCCTTGGCTGGGCTCTGGAGAGGAGGAGGCAGAGAAACAGAAACTGGATTATCGTAAGGGTTTCTTTAATTCTCTACCCCTGGGAGAATTTTTGTGTGTCTGTATTGTTACAGACATATTTGCTGACAGGTATTTTGAAACAAATTACCAAAATAACTGAAACTGGTGTGATTATGTAGTGTTAGTTTAACAAATAAAATAGGCAGAATTTTAAAATACTGTGTGTAGAATTTTTAATTTTTGGCACAGACTTCCTCCAGGAGTATTTTTAGCCATCCTGTGAATAAGAGAGGAGATGGTTAGGATGTATATAATTTGCTCCTAGGGATCACTTCAGAGCATAACTTCAGTAAAATGAATGGGTCTTAACAAGTCATTCAGGTGATAATAGAAAGGGGAGTTCACACTTGCTGCTGCTTATTAGCAGGACAGTTTTCTATTAGGTATTGTTGATGGAGTGGTAGAATAGAAAGCAAACAACTCCATTGGGGCTGAGATCCACATGGAAGAATCTGCCTCCTGCAAGAATTCCCCATAGAAATACCGTGGGCCCTTTCACCACTGGCTGCCCCCTCTATCCCACATATTTGGGTGGTCACACAGTCTCTACTCCTGGAGAGGTGTTACAATGCGCCAGAGGGGAGCAACCTAAGAGCTTGTGCGTGTCTCCCATCATCCTGGCCAGAGTCTCTTTTTACTTGCAGTCACTCAGCAACTAAACATTTACTTTTCACAGCAGAGCTACACTTTAAGACTATTTGAATAATGTAGGGGGATTTAAGGTAAATAAAGGTTTATTTAAGGTAAATAAAAATAAACCACAGACACATTAAAACCCTGAGAACCAGAGGCTTCAAGACAAGCTTATCTATTGACCTACCACATATTTTCTGACCACAGAAGCTTTAATACTTAATTGTACAGTTGCTGACTTTTCTTCCTAGTCATACACAAGCCCTTAGAAAGAGACTTAATTATTGATTAAATACACAGTATACTGAAGGCAATCATTTTTCTCCACTATTTAAAGATTCTATACCAATTATACGATAGACAGATTTAGAGTATAAGTAGAAAAACTTTCTAAGCCGACATTAAAATTAACATGGAAAAAGCAATGCATGCTTTATAATGCAGTGAAAGAACTGACAGTAATTAATCACCTCAGCAAAACCACTAAATTAATTAAAGACACAAGTTATCACCATGGACAACAGATACAATAAAAATGGATTTGGTCTGCCCAGTAGTTGGAGGGATACGATGAGCATAATAGTAGAACTAGGACTATTATTTTTCGGTAAATATAAGTTTGCTGATGAATGCATCAAAATTATTCACAAATTCAGGTCCAATTCAGCAAATAGATTTGGCCAGGAAATTTATTTTAAAAAGTCAAAACTGTCTGTTTTGACTATTTTGAACTGAAATATTTCATATCAAAATGCCATTTTGTTTCAAATTTAATTGAATTTTAATAAAATGGTGAAACGCCTGAAAATGCCCAAAAGGAAAAAAAAAAAAAAAAAAAAAACACTGAAAAGGTTTAATTTCTGCTCAAATTGTTTTGTTTGACCTGAGACAAAAGTGTTTTGGTTATTTAGTTTCAGCTAGAAAAACTGAAAAAAATTCAGTTTCAGTTCAAACCAAACCATTTTTTTTTCCTGAATGTTTTGGTTCAGCCCCACAAACCAAAATCTCACTCAGCTCTAGCTAAGACACATAAGGAAAAGGTTGAAGAACCAAACACCATCTCTCCCAAATGTCTGGTTCAATTCACCACAAACAATGCAGGAAACAAATGAACAAATCTAAGAGTAACAACAACAAAAAGATGAAGATGCAACCATAAACAAAAGTATCTTTGCTCTTGAGGTTTTTGTTTAAACTAGCTACCAGATCTTTATAGCTAAACTTAAAAAATGCAAATTACTTGTATGTTGTTGTGGGGGGAGGGAGGTGAGCAATTATGTGATTTCAGCAGTGTGGTCTAGTTGATAGGGCACCAGACTGAGAGTCTGTATACTTTAGTTCTGGTTCTGCCACTGACCTGCTGAGACGATCTGGACAAGTCACTTCATCTCTCTTCCCCCCTACAACCCTCTCTGCCTGTCTTGTCTATTTAGGCTGTAAACTCTTTAAGGCAGTTATGTGCTTGTACATTGCCTAGCATAATGGCACGCCAACCAAGGTTTAGGCCTTGAATTCTACTATAATGCAAATAATTAAACTAATAATAATAATAATATGCAATTTTGCTCAATTCTTCACTTTTACATCAAGGCATACAGGCTTAGAATACTATTCTTAATACACTCTTGCTACATGTGAATGATAAAGTAAATTGCCATACAGATTTATATGAAAAAATATACTTAGAAAAGTAATTACTATGAAAGCTTAGGGCCATAAGTTAAAGTTGCACATTATGACTATTTAAAGATTGTCTGACTCTCTTTTGGATGTCTTCCCTCATTGGCAGTGGTGGGGGAGGGGAAATAAGGATGTAAAAACAACAAAACCTGTTGCTCTTCTAGAGCCATCACCTGCTCTCATTTAAAAATAATAATAATAATAATAATAATAATGAGCACAAGCTAGTGCCTGAAATCAATAAATTTTAGAACTATTTTATATTAGTAGTGAGTCTATTTCAATGAAGTCTCTATGCAAAATAGAATACAGTTATAGCAAGGAATGTGAATATAGATATACCAAATTTCTGCCAGAATATCATTTTGCACAGCTGTGTTTATTAAAACCCCCTTAAGTAAAAAATACCTTTAAAACAGTTGCCAAACTAACAACCCTCTTTCCCCCATCACTGGGCTATATTAAAAAGAAAAACTGTACATGTTAAGCTTGGAAAAACTTGCCCAAATAATAATTCCCAAGTCTGATCATAATTTAAATTTGGAAATGCATCACCATCAATGTGGTTTTCTAAGCAAAACAATGCATTCATTTTCAAGCAATCTAAAAAGACGTAATTGCATGTTATGGAAAATATTATGGTTCCACAATCCAAAATAAAAACCAACCACTGAAGAATTACCAGAGATTAAACGAGTTCAGAAATCTCTTTTTTGAAAGACATGAATGACTGAACTCCATTGCAACAGGAGTTACCCTAATCATACCACAACACTGCAGTAATGGCTCTAAAGGAGTCTTTAGTCAGAGAACAAAAACCTGGGGAAACTAAACTATAACAGAAAGCTGTGAAGCTTAGCAGCAGGTGTTTGAGCTAAAGCTTGTGGGGTCCATTAATAGAAATTTTACCTGCTAATCTTCATGTGACAGTTTGTGAGTGATGAATTGCAGCTCCTTCACAAATTGACAAGCAGCACCACCAATCACCATCAATCATTTCTATATTTTTGGGGGGGGCAGCCTACTCATTCTGCCTGCAAATGCTCTGTGCCATTTGTAGGACCCTACCAATTTCATGACCATGAAAAACGTGTCACAAACTATGAAATCTGGTCTCCCACTGTGAAATCTGGTCTTTTGTATGCTTTAACCACATACTATACAGATTTCATGGGGGAGACTAGCATTTCTCAAATTGGGGGTGTAACGGGGTGGACACCCGCTCCTGCCCTGAAGGGCTTAAAACAGCCCTGGGAGAAGGCTGTTGCAGGGGGAAGCAGCTACTAGGCTGATTGGCAAAGTAGCTGCAGCTGGGCCACGCCCCAATCAGGCCCAGCTGGCCTGTATAAAAAGGCTGGGAGCCAGGAGTTCAGCAGTCTTTTACTGCCTTCAGAGAGAGAAAGGCTTGGCTGCAAGAAGCTAGAGACAGGGTACTTGAGTGGAGCAGGGTTAGGGAAAGGTAGAGGAGCTGGGGAGCTCTAGCCTGGAAAGCCCCAGGCTGTGGCTTAGTATTGGGCTAAAAGGTACTGGGGGTTGCAGAGGGCAGCCCAGGGGTAGGCCAAGGTAGCAGGTCCAAACCCAACCTTGCCAGTGATGAGTAGGCTGATACTGCAGTCTGCCCCAGGGTGTGGGGCTAGACAATGACTGGCAGTAGCCTTATACTGAGGTGAGGTAGGGATAGTGGGTGGGGGTTCTGTGGGGAGGGGAGACCCTAGTACTGAGGGGTGTACTGCCAGGGGGCAGCACCTCCAGATAAAAGGGCAGGGGGGCTGGAGGACAGGTGGACCACTGGCCTGCAGGGGGCGCTCTGGGCTGGATTGAGCAATTCCCAGGATAACCAGCAGGAGGTGCTGCTGGGTGAGTCTGCTCCTCTACAGAGGATCCTTACCCAAAAGGGAGTTCTAGGGAGGTTGCAAGGTTATTTTAGGGGAGCTGTGGTTTTGCCACCCTTACTTCTGCGCTGCCTTCAGAGCTGGGTGACTGAAGAGCAGTGGCTGGAGAGTGGCAGCTGTTGGCTAGGCACCCAGCTCTGAAAGCGGCATTCCGCCAGCAGCAGCACAGAAGTAAGGGTGACCAGACCATACCATACCATGCCACCCTTACTTCTGCGCTGTTGCCTTCAGAGCTGGGTGGCCAGAGAGTGGTGACTGACTGAAGGTATGGTATCGTCACCCTTACTTCTGCACTTACTTCAGAGCTGGGCTCCTAGCCAGCAGTCGCACAGCTGCTTGGCTCTGAAAGCAGCACCGCCACCAGCAGCAGCGGAGAAGTAAGAGTAGCAATACCGCAACCCCCCCCCCCCGTACAATAACCTTATGACAACTCCTTTTTAGGTCAGGAGCCCTACAATTACAGCACTGTGAAATTTCATATTTAGATAGCTGAAATCATGAAATGAATGATTTTTAAAATCCTATGACCACAAAACTGATGAAAATGGACCTTGAATTTGGTAGGGCCCTAGCCATTTGATGCCATGAGGAGGGGAAAGCTGAATGAAAACACTTTGGATTACCTTGAACAAAGTTGCTTAACTATTAAAACAAAACTAGTTTTTCTTAGGTTTGTTTTTTTGAACATTTGCTAATAGGCTAAAGCACTTCACACCGCAGCATAGATAAGAAGAAAGGCTGGATGTTCCGAACTGGTGCACAGATATAGTGTTAACCCTACTGTAGCCAGGGCCGGCTTTAGGCCAATTCCACCAATTCCCCCGAATCGGGCCCAGTGGCAGGGCCACCCAGAGTGGGGGGCAAGTGGCAGAGAATCCCTTCCCTGGCTAGAGGCGCCTTTTTAATTTTTACTCACCCGGCGGCGCTCCAGGTCTTTGGCGGCACTTTGGCGGCGGGTCCTTCACTCGCTCCGAGTCTTTGGCGGCGAGGCCTTCAGTGCCGCCGAAGACCCGGAGGGAGTGAAGGACCCGCCGCCAAAGACTAGGAGCGCGGCCCGGTGAGTACAAGCCCCATGTGGTTTTTTCACGTGGTTTTTTTTTTTTATGTCATCCCTGCCGGGGCCCCGTCGAAACTGTTCGAATCGGGCCCCGCACTTCCTAAAGCCGGCCCTGACCGTAGCTGCTCTGTCAGCACACAGTTTAAAGCCGCTGGGATTCAAGCCTCAGTTCCAATAGCCGTTTCACAGACCTTTAAAATAGACGGGTGGATCATAGTTTCTTACACTGGCACTACTGCGCTGATGTCTTTGCGCACATCTGAGATCAAGGTCACTGCATGTCTTTTAAAAACATACATGGTAGAGGAAGGACCATATGGCCACCTTACATATTTCCCTCAACCATTATTTCTCCCTTTTCACCACAGAAAGCTGCTGCAATCCATGTGGAGGAAGTATACATTTTCATTGACCAGAATGGCTTTGCTGCTATGTAGATTCACTTGAACTCTCTAGTATAGACAACTGACAGACAGTCCCCTTGTGTGTTCCACCCACTAAGCGATACAAGTGATTCTGGCCTGTAGAAATTTTTACCCCTTATAGAAGATGTTAAAAAAGGGATACCATTTCCCCTAGAGGACAAAAAATGAGAAATGCCTGAGAAATTATTTGGTTTAGGTGAAAAATAAGCATTACCCAAACCACAAAGAACAGGACTACTCTACAGAACACAGGAGTAGATATTACTGCAAATATTTCTGCTTGAGGCAAAGGAAAAAATAGGAACAGAACAAAGACAGGAATATATAGAACCCTAATGATGGTGATTTATTGAGCTGCTGCCTCCCACCTGGGGGAGGCAGCAGGAGCAGTAGGGTTGCCGGGCATCCAGTTTTCAACTGGAACACCTGCTCAAAAAGGCACCCTGGCGGCTCCGGTGAGCACTGTTGACTGGGCCGCTAAAAGTTCAGTCAGTGGCGTAGTGTGGCTAAGGCAGGCTCCCTGCAACCCCCAGAAGCGGCTGGCATGTCCAGCTCCTAGGCGCAGGGGCAGCCATGGGGGCTCCCCGCGCTGCTGCTGCCCCTGCCCCAAGCGCCAGCTCCACAGCTCCCATTGGCCAGGAACCACGGCCCCTCCACCTGGGAGGTAAGCAGCGCCCAGCCAAAGCCCACATCCCAACCCCCCGCCCAACCCTGAACCCCCTCCCGCAGGTCAGAACCTCCTTCCACACCTTGCTGATGTACCATGTGCAGAGCCCACACCCCATATTCCCTCCCATACCCCAACTCCCTGCCCCGAGCCCCCCTCCCACACCATAAACCCCTCATTTCTGGCCCCACTCCAGTGCCCTCACCCCTTCCTGCACCCCATCTCCTGCCGCAGCCTGGTGAAAGTGAGTGAGGGTGGGGGAGAGCAAGCAACGAAGGGAGGGAGAATGGAGTGAGCAGGGAGTGGGGTCTCAGGGAAGGGGCGGGGCCTCATGGCAGGTAACAGGGCAGGGGTGTTTGGTTTTGTATGATTAGAAAGTTGACAACCCTAAGCAGCAGCAGCTGAGTGAATAACAGAAGTAGAAGATTTTTTTTTTCCTCTGGAAAATATTTGTCATTACACCTAAAATATTTTTAAAGACAAGGATAATTATGGATCTTTTAAAAATGCTTTTAGTTTAAATCATCAAGACAGCCTTTTGAAAATATAAATGCTAAACTCTACAAGATAACTGCACTACATCTTTAATAAATTACATATTTAGGAATGTAACTTCTTGATTATGCCTGACATTTCTCGATATGAATAAAATTTACAAGGATGAAGTTATACATTTTCTTTCCTCTGAATTATTATTTTACCCATTCTCTGAATGAGGCAATGTCTGGTAAAAAAAAACATTCTGTGTGATTGTATAATTAAAGACTGTATAATGATGCAAATGCACGGGGGGGGCGGGGCAAATTAAGGTTTCATGAAACCTTAATTCTGGCATTTTCCAACTTCAAAGTGCTTGACTTTGCAGCCCTAATAATGTTCTTTAAAAAATTATGTCAAAAGAAGACAAATAAAAACATTCCATCATGTGGAATATTGACACCACATGGTACATCAGCAAGGTTTGAATATTTCGATGCACAAACCTCTACCATTTGAAGTAACAGAGTAAATGGTAGCTGTAGCAGGCTGTTATCCTCTATGTGGAGCAGACAACAGAGGAGAGATGAGATACATACTTTGCTACTGGGATTCAGTTATTTGCTGACAGCAGAGGAATGTGAAGACTCAGGATTTCTGAGTTCATTTCCAGGTTCTGGAGGAGAGTATGTGCTCTAGTGATTATAGACCCTTCTGCCCCTGTGTCCCTAGCCTCACTCCCCCTCTACTTCTATCCAAACCCCCACCATACCTCACCACCAGCTCCTGCCCACTCTGCTCCGATTCACTCCCCAGCTCCTGTCCCCCACCTGTTCTAGCTTATGGAACCCTCTCTTCCCTTGTCCCCCACATCACATTTCTCACCTTTCTGCATTCCAGTGTAGCTGCCTCCTCCTTTTCAACCTCACTGAATGGGTGATAGACAGGGATAATTGAGAGCACAGAAAAGACAGTCTGCCTCTCTCAGTTCCTGTGCCCTGAGCACCCAATCAGCCAGGAGAAGCAATTGCAGAAAAGTCCTGGTCAGCCCCTGCAACACTAGGCTGGAGAATGTTGCTTGCTGGAGATGGAGCATGCTCAATACAAACAGATTATCTGGTGGAGAATTTAGCCGCCAAACTGAACAAGTCTCTACTGAGCTTGTGCAAACTGAAATTTTCAGAGATTTAAAACTTGGCCAGGCACCAAGGCAATCACCTTGCCAAATTTCAAGTCTGCTGCAAAGCAAGGAGGTGTTTGATGAAACGGTTGCAAAATTTGTGTGCGTGTGTTTTAACGTAGGCAAACAATATTTTTCCCAAGCTTCATTCTCAGAAATGGCTGAACCATTTTAGCTGAAGCAAAAAGCAAAAACAAAAAAAGCCTGAGGCAAACAGCCGGCATTGAAAATTTCAGCGCAAACGATTAGATATTAGCAAAGTTATAAACATATAAACAACTGAAAACAGGCTTTTATAATGGGAAGTGTTGGGCATCCTTAACCACAGGCATTGCTACTAGCTCCATTGACAATATATATTTTTCAGACCCTGCCACCTCTCCCAGGGTCTTTAAATGCCAAAACAAAGTTTAAGAAGTGTATCATCCTTCCTTCGCATTGAAGCAGCATTGCCAAGCAGGTTAATCTACAGTGTTTAAATTATGCTGTTTTATAAGTGTACAGTGTGTGCTCCTCACACTTCATCTTCATAAATACAAAACAATAAGATGACTAGCTTTGTTTCAGTAATTATTTATGTAATTACTGAGAGATACAAGATGGTCCAATCTTTTATTGGACCAACTTCTGTTGATGGAAGAGACAAGCGTTGGAGCTTTACAGAGCTCTTCTGCAGGCAACCAGAATGCCACAGAATGACACAGCTAAATACAAGGTGGAACAGATTGTTAAGCATAAGGGGTAAACACATGTTGCAAGAAACCACTTAAAATGAAGTGGGCAATTAACACCTCTGCAGTCTCAAGACAAAAAGGGGTAAGTAGGTTACAAATTGTTGGAATGAACCATAAAACCAGTCTCTGTTGAGACCATGATTTTTAGTGTCTAGCAGGAGTTATGAATTTAAGTTTCCAGGCTCGTCTTTTGAAAGTGATGTACAGGTTTCCTCTGAGGACAAGGACTAAGAGGTCAGATATGAAGCTATCACATTTTGAAAAGTATCTGCCCATAGGGCTAGATAATAAGACAGAAAATATCATATTGCCTCCATATAAATCCATGGTACACCCACATCTTGAATACTGTGTGCAGATGTGGTCACCCCATCTCAAAAAAAAAAAAGATATACTGAAATTGGAAAAGGTTCAGAAAAGGGCAACAAAAATTATTAAGGGTATGGAACGGCTTCCGTATGAGGACAGATTAATAATACTGGGACTTTTCAGCTTGGAAAAGAGATGACTAAGGGGGGATATGATTGAGGTCCATAAAATCATGACTGGTGTGAAGAAAGTAAATAAGGAAGTGTTATTTACTCCTCATAACACAAGAACTAGGGGTCACCAAATGAAATTAATAGACAGCAGGTTTAAAACAAACAAAAGGAAGTATTTCTTCACAGTCAACCTATGGAACTCTTTGCCAGAGGATGTTGTGAAGGCCAAGACTATAACAGGGTTTAAAAAAGAACGAAATAAGTTCATGGCTATTTGCCATGATGGGCAGGGATGGTGTCCCTAGCCTCTGTTTGCCAAAAGCTGGGAATGAGAAACAGGGACAGGATCACTTGATGATTACCTGTTCTGTTCATTCCCTCTGGGGCACCTGGCATTAGTATTGGAAGACAGGATACTGGGCTAAATGGCCCTTTGGTTTGACCCAGTATGGCCGTTCTTATGACTGATAGGATATTTTTGTCTTTCATCCTTTTTTTTGTTTCAGTTCATTTGAGAGCATGATTGCTTGGTTCCACCCACATAGCTGTAGTTGGAGCATTTGATGCACTGCTTGAGGTACACCACATGTTGTGATAGGCACATGCAGGACACATGGATCTTGAAAGGTATGTTGTAGAGGGTATTGATTATTGTAACAGTGGAGATGCATCTGCAGGTTTTGCATCTCTTGTTTTGGTAGGGTCTGGTGCTGCTTTGAATTGGTGTGTCCTGGTGTGTGTGGAGCTTGCTTCTGATGATAAGCTTGGTGAGTTGAGGGGAGGGGGGATAGTTTGAAGGCCAGAAGAGGGGGTTTGGGAAAGATTTCTTTCAGAATGTGGTCCCCATCAAGCATGGGTTATAATTGTTTGATGATACTCCGTATGATACTCCTTATGCTTAGCAGTCTGTCCCAACTTGTAATTTAGCTGTGACACTCTGGATACCTTTTCCAGACTTGAAGAAGAGCACTGTGAAGCTCCAAAGCTTGTCTCTTCCACCAACAGAAGTTGGTCCAATAAATGATATTACTTTGCCCATCTTTTCGTCTCTCCTCTCCTCAGACCAACACAGCTACAACAACACTTCTCTTGTTACTAACATTTGCTATGAGATTTTGCTGACTGAAAAACAAACTATGCCCAAGTGATTGCAATGTTTATCAATACTATACTGCTAAAGTGAGGGAAAGCAATTCTGCACAATTCCTTGGAGTTTGAGAGTCTCACATAAATGACGATATTGGTCCCAGCAATCCCATCTGTGCTTTTCAAATAGCGATTTCTGTATCGCCCTGCACTATCTACTGGGGCATCAGAAAGGCAAATTCTGCTTATGACACTGAAGATTATCACTAATAAAGCATGTATACAATTATTTTGTTAGTCCAATTTAATCGGAGTCCATAAAACAAAGCAGTAATTACCCTTATTTTTCTCTATGTTCTCTCAAATAGATCATTGTGGTCCTAGTTAGCCAATTGCTCTCATTCCTCTATAATTTAGGATGTCAGAATACTATTGTACGGTAGTAAACATCACACCCAGATCTCAGACTGATATCTTAAAGGAAGCAGTAAAACCACTGGCATTGTCATGAATGTGACACCAGTTTAAAACTTGTTATTCCATAATGGACATCTTTAAACACCAATTCCTTTGAATGGGTGTGCACCTTTTTAAACTCTTATAAGCAGCCACTAAAATTAATTAATTAATTAAATAAATAAAAATTCAGATCCACAACACAGACTGTAAACCCCTTAATTTCACATGGAGGGGGAGGCAGGGGCAGTTTTGTGCACAGGCCTACTTCTCCACAGAAAGGGAAATCAGGTAACATCACAGTGTCATCCTCCTCCCTCCTACATGGGTTTGAGGTACCTGTGTGAGGAAGGGATGGAGGCTGGATGGACCAGGAGAAAACTGAATAAGCAAAGGCAAAAGGGAATCATCATCCCCATCAGGCCCCTTCAAAGACTCCCCATAAAAGGTAACACAGCTTTGAGGTGTGTTATGTTTTCCCCAGAACCTCCTCTCAGGAGTCCTGGTGCCAGATGCGGCCTTAAGGAGTTCCTAGTGACTGACATAGCTCCAATGGCAGCACCAGACAGAAAGCCCATGCATGAACACAGCCCCTCCAACCAGATGCCTGGCCTCCCACAGCGCCCTGGGAATCCATCAAGTTTGGTTACAGTTTCCATGGCCTTGTTCCCAGGGGAAGGAAGTCCAGAGAGAAATGTGTGCATGGGATATCTCTGCAAATGGATCCTCTCCTCACTGAGGTGTTCATCTCTTGAGGCCCCTACCCATGGTTTCTCTGTTTTTGTCATTTTGTGGGAGGGGGATCATTTAGCATTAACATAGTTTTCCCACAAGGTTCTAAGTGAACTGTTCAACTACACCTTAAAAAAGCAATAAGAACCTTCAAAGTGACCTGTGTGGGCTATTGGAGACATCCTTTTACATCCTCATTTTATTGACCAGTTATGGACTTTTGATTCTGTCGTTTAGTTCAGGCCAAAGATGGGAAAGAAACAGCTATATATATATATATGAATGCAACTGTAGCTTATAAAGGCCAATGATAAAAAGGATAAGTAATTTTACTCCTATGAACAAGAAGATGTTGCCAATAAATCTTAACTTTAGTACATATGATCTTCCATTCCTAAATGGAATCTTCTCTCAGTAGCACAGGGCTGATTAAGTTTAATGTTCACCATTATTGACAAATGTAATTTTGAGATCTAACTAGTGATAAAGGCAGGGGAAAGGATTTCTGTCTAGGAAATGGTTTCAGAAGATGAGATTAAGACAAAAAGTATATTCTTAAGAGGACTCATTCGTGGATAAAGTAGTTCTATTCTTCCATTCATTTGCACAGAAATGTTTCATGTTAATGATAACTAATTTCATAATGGATGCACATCAATATTTTCTCTGGCAAATCACACTGCTGCCCTGTCTGCAGTAATCCTCAATATTCACAATTTTGAATGCACCGAATATAACCAAGTTCTAGTACCAGCCATAGCAATTTAGGCAACTGACATTAAGTAAGTTTCTAAGCACACCGTATCTGCTACTTTCCCTGTGACCTACGCAAGACTCAAAGTAAAAAATATGTATTATTTCCTTCTTTTAGAGGGGGTTTCCTTTCCCCACCACCACATTCGCCATCAATAGATTGCACTTCAAGGATGGTTTCATTAGGTGACCGATCTTCAGCTGGTGTAAATCAGTGAAGCTACGCCAAATTATACCATGCGAAGGTCTGACCCATAGTTTTTAAAATGCTGTCAAGAAACAGCATCCTAAATCCCAATCCACAGAACTCACACATAAAAACATAAGAATGGCTATACCAGGTCAGACCAATGGTCCAGTGGCCAGTACCAGATGCTTCAGAGGGAATGACCAGAATAGGGCAATTATCAAGTGATCCATCCCCTGTCGTCCACTCCCAGCTTCTGGCAGTCAGAGGTTTAGGGACATTCCGAGCATAGGGTTGCATCCCTGATCATTTGGGCTAATAGCCATTGAGGAACCCATCTGCCATGAATGTATCTAATTCTTTTTTGATTCCAGTTATACTTTTGGCCCTTAAACCTGGTGTCTAATAATTTCTTTGAGTGACCCCTAATTCTTGTATTATGTGAAGATGCAAATAACCCTTCCTTATTCACTTTCTCCACACCATTCATGATTTTATAGAATTCTATCATATCCCCCTCCCCCACCATTTTTTTTGTAAGATGAACAGTCCTAGTCTTTTTAATCTCTCCTTATATGGAAGTTGTTCCATACCCCTAATTATTTTTATTGTCCTTCTCTTTTCCTTTTTCCAATTCCTTTTTTTTTTTTTTTAAGATGAGATGACTAGAATTGCATGCAGTATTCAAGGTGTGGGCGTACCATGGATTTAGATAGCAGCATTGTGATGTTTTCTGTCTTATATTCTATCCCTTTCTACATGGCTCCTAAGATTGTTACCTTTTTTGACTGCTGATGCCTATTCAATATATGTTTTTAGAGAACTATCCGTGATGACACCAAGATTTCTTCCTTGAGTGGTAACAGCTCATTTAGACCCCATCATTTTTTTATGTATAGTTGCAATTATGTTTTCCAATGTACATTACTTTGCATTTATCAACACTAAATTTCATCTGCCATTTTATTGCCCAGTCACCCAAATTTTGAGAGACCTCTTTGTAATGCTTCACAGTCTGAGTAATTTTGTATCATCTGCAAATTTAGCCACCTCACTGTTTACCCCTTTTCCAGATCATTTATGAATATGTTAAACAGCACTGGTCCCAGTACAGATGCTTGGGGAATCCTGCTATTTAACTCTCCATTCTGAAAACTGACCATTTATTGCTACCCCTTGTTTCCTATCTTTTAAACCAGTTACTGATCCATGAGCGGACCTTTCCTCTTATCTCATGACTGCTTAGTTTGCTTAAGAGCCTTTGGTGAGGGACCTTGTCAAAGGCTTTCTGAAAGTCCAAGTATACTATACCCACTGGATCATCCTTGTTGACACTCGCTAAGAATTCTAATAGATTGGTGAAGCATGATTTCCCTTTACATAAGCCAAATTGACTCTTCCCCAACATGTTGTGTTCACGGATGTGTCTGATAATTCTGTTTTTTATTATAGTTTCAACCAATTTGTCTGGTACTGAAATTAGGCTTGCTGACCGGTAATTGCCAGAATTGCCTCTGGAGGCTTTTTAAAAATTCACATTACATTAGCTATCCTCCAATCATCTGGTGCAGAGGCAGATTTAAGTTATAGGTTACATACCACACTTACTAGTTCTGCAATTTCATATTTGAGTTCCTTCAGAACTCTTGGGTGAAAACTATCTGGTACTGGTGACTTATTACTGTTTAATTTATCAATTTATTCCAAAACCTTCTCTACTGACACGTCAGTCTGGGATAGCTCCTCAGATTTGTCACCTAACAAGAATGGCTCAGGTATGGGAACCTCCCTCACATCCACTGCAGAAAAGACGAATGCAAAGATTTTATTTAGCTTCTCCAGAATGGCCTGGGTCTTCCTTGAGTGGTCCATTAGCACCTCGATCATCCAGTGGTGACAATGATTGTTTGGCAGGCTTCCTGCTTCTGATGTACTTAATTGTTTTGCTGTTAGTGTTCTTGTCTTTTGCTAGTTGCTCTTCAAATTCTTTTTAGCCTGCCTAATTATACTTTACACTTTACTTGTCAGAGATTATACTCCTTTCTATTTTCCTCAGTAGGATTTGACTTCCAATTTTAAAGGATTTCTTTTTGCCTCTAACCACCTCTTTTACTCTGTTGCTTAATCATGGTGACTTTTTTTTTTCTTCCTCTTGCTGTTTTTTTATTTGGAGTATGCATTTAGTTTAAGCCTCTATTATGGTGTTTTTAAAAAAAGCTTCCATGCACCTTGCAGGCATTTCACTCTTGTGGCTGTTCTTTTTAAATTTCCACTTAACTACCTCTCTCATTTTTGTGTAGTTCCTCTTTTGGAAGTGAAATGCCACTGTGATGGGTTACTTTAGTATTCTCCCCCTCTCCCCCAGCATGCTAAATTTAGTTACATTGTGGATGCTATTACCAAATGTTTCCGCTATATTCACCTCACAGACCATATCCTGTGCTCCACTTAGGACTAAATCAAGAACTGCCTCTCCCCTTGTGGGTTCCAGGACTAGCTGCTCCAAGAAGCAGTCATTAATAGTGTCTAGAAATTTTATCTCTGCATCCTGTCCTGAGATGGCATGTTCCCAGACAGTATGGGGATAGTTTAAATCATCCATTACTACT
Source organism: Terrapene triunguis (assembly GCF_002925995.2). Lineage (NCBI taxonomy): Eukaryota > Metazoa > Chordata > Testudines > Emydidae > Terrapene > Terrapene triunguis. The sequence continues at coordinate 20,482,653 of NW_020664374.1, read as the reverse complement.
GGGTTTTCTGTTTTTCTAGCCTCTCTCATCTCCCTGAGCATTTCAAAATCACCGAAACTATCCTGGGCAGGTGCTCTGCAGTATATTCCTACTTCTATACTCTTATTATGAACATAAGAACAGCCACACTGGGTCAGACCAAAGGTCCATCTAGCCCAGTATCCTGGTCTTCCAACACCAATGCCAGGTGCCCCAGAGGGAATGAACAGGTAATCATCAAGTGATCCATTCTCTGTCACTCATTCCCAGCTTCTGGGAAACAGAGGCTAGGGACACCATCCCTGCCCATCATGGCAAATAGCCATTGATGGACCTATCCTCCATGAATTTATCTAGTTCTTTTTTTAACCCTGTTATAGTTTTGGCCTTCACAATATTCTCAAGATCTTGTGTTATGAGAAGGAGTAAATAACACTTCCTTATTTACTTTCTCCACACCAGTCATGATTTTATAGACCTCTATCATATCCCCCTTTAGTCGTCTCTTTTCCAAGCTGAAAAGTCTTAATCTCTCCTCATACGGAAGCTGTTCCATGCCCTTAATCATTTTTGTTGCCCTTTTCTGAACCTTTTCCAATTCCAATATATCTTTTTTGAGATGGGGTGACCACATCTGCACACAGTATTCAAGATGTGGGCATACCATGGATTTATATAGAGGCAATATGATATTTTCTGTCTTATTATCTATCCCTTTCTTATTGATTACAAACATTCTGTTCGCTTTTTTGACTGCCGCTGCAGATTGAGTGTATGTTTTCAGAGAACTATCCACAATGACTCCAAAATCTCTTTCTTGAGTGGTAACAGCTAATTTTGACCCCATCATTTTATATGTATAGTTGGAATTATGTTTTCCAACGTGCATTACTTTGCATTTATCAACATTGAATTTCATCTGCCATTTTGTTGCCCAGTCACTCAGTTTTGAGAGATCCTTTTGTAGCCCTTTGCAGTCTGCCTGGGACTTCACTATCTTGAGTAGCTCTGTATCATCTGCAAATTTTGCCACCTCACTGTTTACCCCTTTTTCCAGATCATTTATGAGTATGTTGAATAGGACTGGTCCCAGTACAGACCCCATGTGTGATACCACTATTTACCTCCCTCCATTCTGAAAACTGACATTTATTCCTATCCTTTGTCTCCTATCTTTTAACCAGTTACCAATCCATGAGAGGACCTTCTCTCTTATCCTATGACAGCTTACTTTGCTTAAGAGCCTTTAGTGAGGGACCTTATCAAAAGCTTTCTGAAAATCTAAGTATACTATATCCACTAGATCCCCCTTGTCCACATGGTCGACCCCCTCAAAGAATTCTAGCAGATCGGTGAGGCATGATTTCCTTTTACAAAAACCATGTTGACTCTTCCCCAACTAAATTATGTTTATCTACAGTATGTGTCTGACAATTCTGTTCCTTACTATAGTTTCAATCAGTTTGCCCAGTACTGATGTCAAGCTTACTAGCCTGTAATTGCCAGGATCATCTCTTGAACCCTCTTTAAAAACAGGTGTCACATTAGCTATCCTCCAGTCATTTGGTACAGAAGCTGATTTAAATGATAGGTTACAGACTACAGTTAGTAGTTCTGCAATTTCACATTTGAGTTCCTTCAGAACTCCTGGGTGAATACCACCATCTGGTCCTGGTGACTTATTACTGTTTAGTTTATCAATTTGTTTCCAAAACCTCCTCTAATGACACCTCAGTTTGGGACAGTTCCTCAGCTTTGTCACCTAAAAAGAATGGCTCAGGTTTGGGAATCTCCCTTACATCCTCAGCTGTGAAGACCGATGCAAAGAATTCATTTAGTTTCTCCACAATGGCATTCAAGCATGGAATTTCTATCCATAAAAATTCAATGGTACAGTCAGATTAATTTAAGATTTTTACTATATTTGACTATGTTTTCTGTCACATATACTGCCACTTTCCCACCAGCATAACCTGCTCTGTCATTTCTACATATTTTGTACTGTGAGATTACCACATCCCATTATCCTCTGTTCCTGTCCACTTTTCTCCAGCCCTTAGTTTTAAAACTCCTATGTCCTTTTTAATTTTATACACCTGCAATGTGGCTCTGCATTTGGGTTTAGGTGGAGCCCATCCTTCTTCTATAGGCTCCTTTTTCCCCAAAATGTGCCTCTGTTTCTAATAAACCTAAATTCTTCCGCTGAACACCATCATCACATCAAGACATTGAGAGCCTGCAGTTCTGCCTAACTGGCCCTGCACATGGAACTGGAAGCACTTCAGAGAATGCTACAAAGGATGTCATGGACTTTAATTTCTTATCTAACAGCCTAAATTTGGCCTCCAGGACCTCTCTCCTATCTTTCAGTACATCACTGGTACCTACATGTACCATGACCACCGGCTCCTCCCCAGCACTGCACATAAATCTATTCAGATGTCTCAGTGGGGAAGGTCTTGGTGGATATTAGGAAACATTATTTCACTAAGAGGGTGGTGAAGCCTGGAATGGGTTACCTAAGGAGGTGGTGGAATCTCAACCCTTAGAGGTTTTTAAGGCCCAGCTTGACAAAACCCTGGCTGGGATGATTTAGTTGGTGTTGTTCCTGCTTTGACTAGATGACCTCCTGAGGTCTCTTCCAACCCTAATCTTCTATGATTCTAAGAACTTAGCAACCTTCGCACCCAGCAGGCAATTCACCATGCGGTTCTCCCAGCCATCAAAAACCCAACTATCTATGTTTCTGATAATCAAATCCTAACAGGGATCTCCTTCCTTGGAAGGATATCCTCAGTGCAAGAGGATACCATGACATCGTCTAGAAGGGGGGGGCCTCAATTATGAGATTGTTTCCCTCCACTCCAGCTTGATGTTCTCTTTCCCCAAGATTTTCATCTTCCTCTACAGCAAAGAGACTAACAGACTGGGGGTGGAACTGCTCTACTGTCTCCCTGAAAGTCTCATCTGCGTACCTCTCTATCTCCCTTAGCTCTTCTAGTTCAGCCCCTCTGGTCTCAAGAGCCTGTACTTGGTCTCAGAGGGCCTTGAGTTGCTGGCACTGAATTCACATATATGCCACCTGCACACAAGGCAGGTAATCATACATGCTACAATCAGTGCAATAAACTGGATAGCCCCCACTGTGCTATCTGTCTGGGATTTTTAAAAAAAGTTGTTTCAGACTTCACAGAAGAAATTAAAAGAATGGGGGGAAGAAGCGGAGAAGAGAGGAAATCCTTCCCTGGTGGTTAATCTGGTTACCTAGTTTTTTATACCACACTCATCACCATGGTTTCTTAATACTTCACACACTTAAGTGAACTCCAGCATATCCCTAGGGAGTTTGAGTTTAAACACGTGATTGTGGTGGTGTTACTAAAGGAAGATTAATCAAAGTAGTGAGTTTTTCATTATGTTTTGATTGCACTGAGGTCATTCCACTGTCCTTCAGACATGAGCTCCACAATCATGGATCAGATTTAGAGGAAGTTGTGTCTCCTGCACATAAGGAACTTGGCATAGTTCCAGTGAAATGCAGCTGTCGTGGGAGATGAGTGAGGTGGTTCCTCAGTTAATTTAGGCCAATCCCTTGAAGGTGAATGGAAGAGAAGGATCAAAACCTTGAATGTGATCGGGTGGTATTTAACCAGCCAATAAAGAAGGAAGAGGAGACCTGGGTGAATTGGCACATAAGAAACTGACCAAGCTGTGTCTTGTGCTCTAGTTTTGGATTGTTTTTCCTTTTTTGCATTAGCAACACGGTGTTGATAACCAGTTCGCACAAGCGAGGCCCTATTCTGAGGAACTCAATCAAAAATCTAAACAAAGTGATTAAGTGTAAGTATGGTTTCTATTGTGGTTGTGTGATTTGAGTCTGAAAAATGTAAATGGTTATATCGACCAATTTTCTAGTTTGTGCTAGCCAAATCATAACTCAATACTATTTTTGTTGTCTTACATCCTTATACTCTTAGCTGCTACTGTTAAGGATATTTAATAAACTCAGTAAAACTAACTTCAACTTGAATCCTTTTCTTTAGTTAAGCAATTGAAATTAAAAGAACCTTAGGAAAGGTGGTACAGGTTCTATACACTTGCTTAAATAAGGTTAGTATACCCTATCTTTCTTACATACCTATACATAACATTGATCACCAATGTCTAGACAATAGCACAAACTAAGCATGATGCTTAACCTTCACTACAAATTCCTCATATTTTGTGTATGTAATCCAACTCCATTATATTATTTTATGTGTGTGGTAACTATAAATATATGGTGCACCTATTTCTCAAAAAATAAATTATAGTAACTGGGCATGAGGAAACAAGCATATACCAGCTATAACAAACAATGCTCGCTCAGTGTAACAATCTGTCTGGTGCACACTATTGTGCAGCCACTCCAGACACACTAATTTCAATTTTGTTTCTTCTGAGTTAATTAAATTTGTTTTCTTTATATTTTCATTGCACTTTATACTGTAGCAAGTAACCTACTTTACATCCCTCTGAACATCTGCAGCAGTTCTCAGAAGATTCCCGTGTGTGTCTGTCTCTCTCTCTCTCTATATATACACACACATATGTGTGTACACACACACACAACATTTTAAATACGTTCAGACCCCAGGACTAGATTTTCCTATTGCACTGAAGCTCTGTGTGTCATTGTCAACAATGGTACAACTGTACAGAATGTTCTTAGGGGGAAGTATGTTCAAAACCCAACCTCTACCTTATTTCTTGTCTTATTGTATTTCCCTCTTCTTTTTAATTTGAGTCCCGTCCCCACTCCAAACTCCCACCAAAGACATGACAATATGACCTACAGACTTGTCATATGGAAAAACAACTTTGGCAGATACACAGGACTACAAAAGCCCCCTGAAGAGCACTTGAATCTTTCATTTTGGATTTGCTCCACTGGGATTAGGCTTCCCTACAGATGCTTCTGAAGCTCTAAAAGCTAGCTCATATTAAAACCCCCAGTAATTTGGAAAAATCAAGAACATTTTAGTGGAATCACCCACTATCTTCTCATTTTATAATCCCATGCCCAGAAAAAGCACCTATCCCACAGCTGAGAATGCAGACAACCTTCTTAGTGCGTGTTATACCATTCATGTCTGTAACCAGATGTCAGGAAGCGTACAAATTATTTACATATTAGATAATTATTTCAACAGTTAATCCTTTTTACTGTAAAATAAAAGCAGCTATGTTTTAACAAACTGGAATAATCATCCAACATGTAATTTATAATATTCTAAGGGAGTGCATGAAAGGGACACTGGAAACTGACTTGATTAATATCAGGACCTTTTGTTTTTAAAGGGCAACCAGAATCCAATTATTGCACTCTCATACAACAATTTCACATTTCAATTTGAATAGAAACTAGCCTTTGAGAAGGGGAGTTGATCTAGGATGGGCTGATTTTTTCTTAAGGTTGATGTGCAAGCCTCTCAGCCTCAAATCTGTGACATCAGTTTATTAAATTAAAAGCCTCTTTCTAATCAGCAGCTCAGCATGATGGCATGCACTACTTCGTATTTTACAATATATAAGCAATTTAGCATTTAATGTCAAGAATTTGTTGAACTATTTAGCAATTTCTCAAATAATATATATTTCCTGTTTTTCCCCCCTCCCCTCTTTCCCAGGAAGTTTACCAATGCGCAGAGCAAGTCAACTGCTTCCAAGATAAGCTCCTGGTGGCCAATTCGGGTGACTCCCAGATCCTCCAGTTCTTGGTGAGTAATACGTAGTAGCTGGTCCCCACTAATCTTCTCTCTCTCAAAGTTCTTAATATACTGCTGCAGGCAATCATCAAGACCTACAAGAAGAGGGGAAAGGGGGAAAAGTTAACAACATTCTGGACTTCACAAATAAAAAGTCAAACTAAAATGGACTAAATAAGCAAAAGCCCATGAAGGATAAGCAAAATGTTTAAGCATTAAAAAAAAAAATCAAAGGATCTAATTCTATGCTGCATAGAGAGCAGAGAAGGTGGCTTTATGCCACCTTTGCATGCTCCAGATTATGGGCTGCTCCTAGGGCCAAAACAGCAGGCCTGGTTCCTCCATTTATGGCAGCCCTAAATCCCTGTAGTGCCATGTGTTATGCATGTGAATCTGGCACATCTCCTATGCCAGGTCTTCCAAAGACAGCAGCCTAGGGTCACTTATGGCAAACCTATGCTGCTGGGAATCTACCCTGGCCAGCTGCAGTGCATTAATAGCTGCCATATATTAATAGAACAGTGTATGGTGGTTGGAATAGGGGACAGAATCTGTCCCAAAGAGTGAGCAAGACTATGTGGAACATGAGGTTTAAGACTTAATTTGAGTCTAGCTTACTACATACTTTTGCCTGCAGCAAAACCCACCACAGTACTTGACATAATTTGTTATAGTGGTTTTTTGTTTTTTTTTTGGACTAGTAGTCTTTGTTGGAAAGGCCCAAAACTGGCAGAATTTATGGGGAAGCTTGTGTAACCCACACACCTCCTGGGCGTGGTGTTCTGTCTCCTCTAGTGGCACTTAGAGATTAAGGAGTCTGCTCTACAGCCTTAGCTAAGGGCCATGTGGCTTTTAGCTCATGCAGCGGAGGCTCATGCATTTATTCATAGATTCATAGATTCTAGGGCTGGAAGGGACCTCGAAAGGTCATCGAGTCCAGTCCCCTGCCCTCATGGCAGGACCAAATACTGTCTAGACCATCCCTGATAGACATTTATCTAACCTACTCTTAAATATCTCCAGATATTTAGCTCCAGAGAACCCAGGTTCGATCCCACCCGACAACCCCGTGGTTATAAGGTGTCCTATAAGTTACTTATCATCTAGAAATCTTCACTATGTAAGATTTAATAAAACTCCTAGTTAAGTACATTATATTTAGAGTTACCTGGAGCCATTTAGTAGCATTACTTAACAGAAAGCAATATCCATAACTAATTTGAAATGAACTACCTTTACTATAGAGACAAGGTGGGTGAGATAATATCTTTTATTGGACCAACTTCTGTTGGTGAGAGAGACAAGTTTTCGAGCCGCACAGAGCTCTTCTTCGGGTCATACACCTCACCCACCTTATCTCTCAAATATCCTGGGAGCAACATGGCTACAACTACTGTGCATATCTTTACTATAGACATTTTAGCAAATAAACAAAAAAATCACAAGTAGTAACAGGAGTTTCCGCCATCCTCATCTTGTTATAAAGGAAATAAGCAATCTGCTCTTTAAAAATTATTATCTTATTTGGGAACGAAAGACAACACTTTTACTGAATAATCAGAAAAATAAAAATCTAAGTAAGACAGCATGTGAGTGCAAGAGCCGATATGTCTGCTGAATAAGAACTTCACAGGAGTCCCAGGTTGTGCAGAAAATTCTATGGGGTTTTGTTTTCATTTTATATGATTTTTCTCTCTTGGAGAGCAACTAAAACACCACACACACGGCCATAATCTCTTCATGCATCTTAAATCCTTATACTTCAAACTACAAAAACAAACCATACATAATCATACCATGTAAATAGAAAAATTTTATCTTCCTCTCTGATTTCTAGACAGCAAATCCCATTCACTTTCCACATGAAAGTAGTCTGGGCCTGTTTGAGGTTCTGAGCATAACTAGGTGCAGATACATCTAACTACCTCAGCTCAGAGAGGCTTTCAAGTGGAGTTCTGAATGGTCCTGCCAGGATTCAGTCCTCAAACCTCTATGCCACGATGTGGCCTCCCCCAGCAGCACCACTGGGTCATGGCTGCAGGATCCTATCCCAGCCAAAGCAAGAAGTCTGCATCCCAGCACAAGTACATTTACCTAGAATATGTTCTATACAGTCCAGCCTGACAGATTCTTCTGTGGAGGACATCACATGGCTTATTTGTATTACAGTACACTAGAAGCCCCAACCAAGATTAAGTCCCCATTGTTCTAGACACTGCACAAACACACAGTTCAACTCCGGGCTACCCTACAGTTTAACTCAAATTGCTGATCCAAGTTGCCATGTCTTCACTGCTATTTTTTACCCAACTTAGCCAATGCAGGTTAGCTAGCCTGATATACGAACACGCTTTTCTCCTCCTCCCCCAACAGTGTAAACAAACTCATAGAGGCACCACACCATCAACCTATCATTTTGTGCCCTCAGCACTCCTTTTCCCCTTCTAATTGAGTAGCTGTCCACTTACTGAAAGAGACACATACAGCAACATATTAAGAGAAAAATAAGCATTTTAACAACAAATGGTGTTCTGACTCATTTTACACTAAATACTCCTTCCACCTTCTAATTCTTGAATTTATAGGCTTGGCTCTTGGAAAGCTAAAAATGTCCCCCTATTCTCTAGTAAGGGAAAAGGCAATAGTCTGGTGTTCAATAATGAGAGCTGATGTAATAAGTCCCTACCCTCTTATCTCTTGAATCAATACTGGGAAAAGGGGAGAAGGGATTCTGGATTGGTTAAGCTGGACCCACTGAGGACAAATGGTAGATCAAAAACTGTATGGTTTGGTTGCCATCAATAGATAAAAGGGATGATTTAAATAAAGTAGAAACACTCATGATCTGCCAAGCCAAAACAATATGGCCTGTCATTTTGGATGACATTAGCCAGTCCATTTGATATTTATTAATTATTATTAATTGTTGTTGTTGTTGTTATTAAAAGGAAACACAAGAATCGATGCTTTGAGTATCCAATCCTCATTAAAGAAAAAAAATGTATAAAAAATGTAAGATTATAAACCAGGATACACACCCATGGTACAGTGTGTGTGTGTGTGTGTGTGTGTGTGTGTGTGTGTGTGTGTGTGTGTGTGTGTGTGTGTGTGTGTGTTTAAGAGGATTCTGCTTTTTTCACAGAATATAGACACTATTACCTCCTCCAACGATAGAATCCCTATTTCTAGTCCAGAAGTGTCAATTCTATTTGTTCCCATCATTTGAACAGGAGGTCCTCAGTTCACCCAAGTGCTGCCATATCCTTCCAGGACTCTCACTACCAGTTACATTCAGTATAGAGACATGGGGAATAAAGTCCAGCACTGTTATATGATACATACGTAGCAGTACTTTCTCCCTGTCACTTCCCTTGCAAAAAAAAGGCCACCTTACATTCCTACATTCCAATTTATGCAGGTGCTGCCTCCCTTTGATGTAAACCTTAAAGTACCACTAAAGTTGAGAAAAGGATTGATCTGACTGTATTCAAAGATTACTGACTCTCAAAAAGCATTTATTCAGACCTACACATGCACCACTCCCCCAAACATATGAAAATAGTTTTCACTGAATTTTTCTGAATAATCCATATTCACATACTTTACCAGAAAGCTGTTAGAGGCCTTGTTAGGCTTTTGAAATTTGAGAATCGCATTTTCCAAGTTATTTCACATCTGAAATCTCTCATATAATGGCACATGTATTTTTTTGAAAGGAACTAAATATAGTACTTCAAACTGTTGGCAGAACATTTTTTTTCCTGACGATACAACATGAATTATATATGTAAAAAAATGTGTTAAAACAGATTGCAGACATTTGATGTCTTTTCATAGTAGGCCAAAAAAAAAAAGGCCAAGAAGTACTTTTGATATTTCTTCATTTAACAATTCCCACATTGCTTACGTAGACTGTGTAGGAATAATCAAATGAAACATTGATGTAATCAGAAAAACTAGTTTCATATCACTACCAGCTAATAATACAAATTAAAAATGAGTCATTATAGAGCCATTCAATAAACATATAGTATATGTCAGTTCTAAAGAAAACTGCATTCAAATAGCCTTTTTTTTTTTTTTTGCTTTGCTTCTTGTATATTTTTAATTGTCACTCAGGTATAAAAGAGACTTGTGCAGACAGTCTGTAGGGAGAGAGAAATGCAGGCAACTGCCTGCCTCACCAAGTTCATAAAACCAAGGAAGAGCAAAGCCATAATTAAAATGTAGACTATAGGACATTTTGAGACTAGTTTGCCACAATAATGAATGAGCTGCATTTCTTCCTATTATGCCAAATTAGAACATCCTTTCTAAGTCGCTTATTTTTGTCATTCTATTTCTTACTTAAAGAGCAATCGAAAACTAGGGCCAGATTTAGGGGCAAGCTACTGCCTGTGGTGGCTGGGATTGGGGGGCACCAGGCTCAGGGTGCTGTTTTTGTTGTTAGTGGCAAAAGGGAAAATAGAATGTTTGAAGTAAAATGTTTCAGGTATTCCATATGTGGACTCATTATTCATTAATCTCCTAGAATGTTCTGGATCTTTGTAGAATCTCATGGAACCTTCCAGACTTTCTGAGAACTACATTTTCCTTGAACCTCCTAGAATGTTGTCAGCCGTGCCTTTGTGGGTGTATAAGGGGTGCGGTGTCACCAGTCAGTCAGTGAGATACAAGAACAAAGTGAAGTAAGAGCCCAGTTGTGGTGCTGTAAACCTTGTTTTATTGTGTAATTGTGAAAGTGTACTTGTGTTTTAAGACTTGAAGAGTGTAAGTAGCAACTAATAAAGAACATATTTAATGAGACGCCAGAGATATCTGTCGAACCCCTATCTACGCAACAAGAAATACTGTTACTTCTTTCGCCATACTTAACAGAATGTTTGATGACTTTCTAGTACTGCGGAACATAGACTTTTGCTCTCCCTAATACTGTCTGTTTTCTCCCGTAGAAAATAAAAGATGCTGAGAAGCTGCCTTGATTTCGTTGTGGCCTACAGAGACAACCAATTTGAAGATGCCATCACTACTGCCAAAGAAATGAGAGAAAACATAGGAGTTGAGCCTGTCTTCAAGGAAACTTGTATTCATTGGAAGAAGAGACAGTTTGGTTCCAAAAGCAGAGATGAGATGATAGGAAGCTCTGTGTGGCTCAAAATGGTCCAATGAAAGATATTGTCCCTCACCCACTTGCTCTCTCTAATATCCTGGGACCACCATGGCTACAACTACACTCCATACAGAGTTAAGGTTGTCAGCACAATCTTTGGATCCATTGTGTATCTGTGTTATGGCTGTATGAAGTTTTTTCCTACCAGAGGAAACAGCATGAACATAGTAGCAACCTAATTTAGCAAAGTACCACAAATGAACAAGGAGACAAAGTAGTAGGAATTAATGTTTTTATTTTTCCATTTTGTTCTATTCTTCATCAGGAGAAGGGGAGCGATACCCTATAGGAGCTGAAAGGAACAGCAGAGAAAGTATGGGGGTCTTCACATTAGATTGGATCTAGGAAGCAAAGAAGTGTGATTGGGGCAATGTGAAGGGTTTCAGTAGAAAGGTGGGATGAAATAGGCATTCCCCCCCCCCTTCTCTGATATTACACTCCTAAGCTAAATTCATGTCCTGTCCTGCCAACGTGATTAAAATTTCTTCTGTTTTCATGCCTGCAGAGTTTGCTCTTGACAAACTTGAAAATTCACACTCCTCTGGGTGCTATTTGTTTCAATATACCCGCCTGCCAACTCAGAAAGATAGTTTCAACATTGCCAAAAGTTAACAGCTAAATCCATTTTCTTTTTTTGTAAGGAAAACTTAAAATGTGGAGAATACTGCTAAATGCAGTGAGAAGACCCAAATTTTGCAATTCCATCCATATTTCTATGAAAACCAAGGATCGGTGTCCCTGATTATTATTATTCTCAATGTAAGAGATTATCATTGTTTTATTTAGGACTATTTTATTGGATTATAAATGATATATTGTTCAACATACAGCTGTGGCCTTTGCACACCAAAAATGCTGAAGCATGCTGAAAGTTTGTGTGGTTGTCAATGGGAATAGAAATGTCTTGGAGGTAAAGGGGAGAGGGAGGAAGAAGCCTGCCAAACAACCCACAGCAGCAAAAGTCAGGAATCCTTTGAATGAAGCCAACATTAATACCATCTCTCATATGGGGAATGCAGGCATTTACTCAAAATAGTTTGCTATGACTGGCTGCAAAGGGGGAGGAGGATGGTAGGCATTCATCATGGTATTTGATACTTTAATTTGAAAGATCTTCTTTGGCTGGTGTTGGAATGGTTTAAAGCCTCAGCACAATTTGAGAGTTTAGTTATAAACTAGAGATAGACCAGAAACTACATGAAACATCTGCATACACCTCAATTTTGAGGAAATTTAGATCTGGATCCAAATTTTGCAAGCTAAGCCCATCATTACTAAGAAAAAATGGTTTTTTTTTAGTAAACATAGTTTAGTTGTTACATTATATTAAAAAAAAAAATCCTCCAGTAAGGTGTCCAAGCATTATCAAACATGCTTAGCACGAAGTGAAAATATCTACAGATAGTTTATCACAGTGAAGCTTCCATCATGCCCTTAAAACTTTCCTTTATAAAATTAATGTTTTCATAAAGAATATTGAACTTGGCACATTAGCAAGTGAATTTGTATTTACAGCCTAGACCAGAGGTGGGCAAACTACGGCCCACGGGCCACATCCGGTCCGCGGGACCGTCCTGCCCAGCCCCTGTGCTCCCGGCTGGGGAGGCTAGCCCCCGGCCCCTCCCCTGCTGTTCCCCCTCCCCCACAGCCTCAGCTCGCCATGCCGCCAGTGCGGCGGCATGGCTGGCTCCAGCTGGGCGGCACAGCTCAGGGGCAGATTTAACAGTGAACACAGGGTGTCCTGGCATGGGACCCCCCAACAACAGGGGGCCCCAGGGCCGGGCACTCAGGCAGCTCAGCACCGGCACACCTCCTGCGGGGGGGGAGGGGCTGCACTACAGGGGCAGGGGAGCAGGCGGGAGGTGCGAGTCGCAGGAGCACGGGGAACATGGCTGAAGGACTCAGGAGGAGCACCGGGTGGCCACGCAGCCGGCTGGAGAGAAGCGGTGCTTTGAAGGGGAAACCACCACTTCTCTCCGGCTGCACGGCTGCCCCTGCTCCTCCTGAGTCCTCTGCCCACGTTCGCAGGGCCACATTCCCCCAAAAAAACAAAAAACAACCAATAAGAGGTTTGACACCTCAGGTGAAGATTATATTTAATAATACATTATTTAAGGTTTGTATGCAGAGGCCCCATTCCACATCAGGGTCCCAGGGTGCTAAGTGCAGTACAAACACAAACATGGTGCTGGCCGAGGATGCGTAAAAAATAATTTAAAAAGCTAACTTCTGACTGCTAGAAGCTGAGACTGGACGACAAGGGATGGATCATTTCATAATTGCCCTGTTTTGTTCATTTCCTCTGAGGCATCTGGCACTGGCCGCAGTTGGAAGACAGGATACTGGGCTGGATGGACCATTGACCATACTGAGTCAGACCATTCTTATGTTCTTATTAATACATATTTGAATTTTTAATTATTATTTATCTAATATGATTTCTATCATTTACGCATTGTCTTTGCAATTCGCTCAGCTATGATCATGAAAACCTACTAGTCAACCAACACTTTTCCTTCTAGTCTGTTTTACTTTCTGGTTTTAATGCACTAGCATGCTGGTTCTCTCCCCGCCTCCCTCACTTTATTCTGCAGATCACGTCACAAAACAGAAACCTTCTTGCTGGTCAACCCATCTTCCAGTTCTGAACCAATTCAACATAGCATTTTCTGTCTGTTCTGATTGCCCTGGAGACCAGAGGAAAGAACAATGTAGAAAACTGGTTGTTTGACAGTTGTAATTTGAGATCTACTGCATTAAAACAATGTTGAAATATATGGGCTACAAGTATTAGAGGAATGATGTCTAAATTCCAACAGGTTTGGGTATTTTAAGTTCTTAATACTTTTCTGTTAATATCAGGATTTGTAAAACCTTTTGTGCAAAACCTAAATGATGGATCTGGAAACTACATGATGATATCTTTTTATACTATATAACTAGAACTTTTCACATCTTATAAATATACATTAATTTTTATACAAGTATTAAAGATTCATAATTTGTATTTGTTACCTTTAAAAGATCTATATGTATTTGGTCAAGCTCATGTCATTATCTGTGTATTTATTTTGTTCAAATTCCAAAAATGGTAGCCATATATTTTAAAATCTACTTGATCCTGATATAAGGCTGTCTGTCATTTTTTCCATTGAACAGATTTCCCATACTTTCTTTTCCTCCGTGTATCTAATGTTGTAGAATCTGTAGTCCCCAACCCCGCAAAAAATGCACTATCATGCATCTGGCTGTAAGTAATAATTGTGCTATAAATAGGTCATTTGTAAAATATAAAGCATCCTTTTAAAAAAGAGATACTGTGTATAAAGTACTTGAAGATTTCTTAACTGTGTTTCCTTCCAGCTTCAAGTCTGCCTTTTCACTAGTGGGAGGCAACTGGATAAACATTTATTAAAAGTATAATCTATAGATAAATAGTAAAGAGATAGAATCTTTTTACCCTTCTGAAACTTAAGGAAATGGAAGCAGCTTCTACACTGACATCATATAAAAACTTTCACCTCTGTGCATCTTTCTTGACCAAAAGTATCTCCCTTTTGAACCAATAGGAAACTTGAATGTGGACACTTACCAAGAATAGCATGCACTTGTGTCTACAAGTCAAAAGACAAGCTCAAGAGTCCATCTAACAACACCATGCCATTCTACTGGTACTGCAGCTGCTTTCTCACATTTCTCAAGCAACCAGCATGCACTAACAAAAATTAGGGCTGTCAAGAGATGAAAAAAATTATTCGCGATTAATCACACAATTAATCGCACTGTTAAACAATAATAGAAGACCATTTATTTAAATGTACAGTGCTCACTTTATATTTATTTTATTACAAATATTTGCACTCTAAAAACAAAAGAAATTGTATTTTTCAATTCACCTTTAATACAAGTACTCTAGTGCAATGTCTTTATCATGAAAGTTGTACTTACAAACATAGAATTATGTACAAAAAATAACTGCATTCAAAAAAATAACTGCATTCAAAAAAATAACTGCATTCAAAAACAAAACAATGTAAAACTTTAGAGCCTATAAGTCCACTTAGTCGTACTTCTTGTTCAGCCAATCACCCAGACAAACAAGTTTGTTTACATTTGCAGGAGATAATGCTGCCCGCTTCTTGTTTACAATGTCATCTGAAAGTAAGAACAGGCATTCACATAGCACTGTTGTAGCCAGCGTCACAAGGTATTTACGTGCCAGATGCGCTAAAGATTCATATGTCCCTTCATGCTTCAACCACCATTCCAGGGGACATGCATCCATGCTGATGATAGGTTCTGCTTGATAACTATCCAAAGCAGTGCGGACTGACGCATGTTCATTTTCATCATCTGAATCAGATGCAACCTGAAGAAGATTGATTTTCTTTTTTGGGTTCTGTAGCTTCTGCATCTGAGTGTTGCTCTTTTAAGACTTTTGAAAGCATGCTCCACACCTCGTCCCTCTCAGAATTTGGAAGGCACTTCAGATTCTTAAAGCTTGGTTTGAGTGCTGTAGCTATCTTTAGAAATCTCACATTGGTACTTTCTTTGAGTTTTGTCAAATCTGCAGTGAAAGTGTTCTTAAAACGAACAACATGTGCTGGGTCATCATCTGAGACGGCTATAACATGAAATATATGGCAGAATGCGGGTAAAACAGAGCAGGAGACATACAATTCTCCCTCAAGGAGTTCAGTCACAAATTTAATTAACGCATTATTTTTTAAACGAGAATCATCAGCATGGAAGCATGTCCTCTAGAATGGTGGCCAAAGCATGAAGGGGTATACAAATGTTGAGCATATCTGACATGTAAATACCTTGCAATGCCGGCTACAAAAGTGCCATGTGAACACCTGTTCTCACTTTCAGGTGATATTGTAAATAAGAAGCGGGCAGCAGTAGCTCCCGTAAATGTAAACTAACTTGTTTGTCTTAGCGTGGCGGAACAAGAAGTAGGACTGAGTGGACTTGTAGGCTTTAAACTTAAAGTTTTACATTGTTTTGTTTCTGAGTTCAGTTATGTAACTAAAAAAATCTATGGTGAAAGTGCAACTTACAAATCTGAAGAATTGAAAAATACTATTTATTTTATCATTCTGACAGAGCAAATGTTTATAATCAAAAATAAATATAAAGTGAGCACGTACACTTTGTATTCTGTGTTGTAATTGAAATTAAAAATGTAGAAAAACATCCAAAAATATTTAATAACATTCAATTGGTATTCTACTTTTTAACAGTGAGATTAAAACTGCGATTAATCACGATTAATTTTTTTAATCGTGATTAATTTGAGTTAATCGTGTGAGTTAACTGCGATTAATCGACAGCCCTAAAAAAAATCTAAAGTGATAGAACAAATACCATCTGGGTTCAAGGGCAAAACTCGTATAATTGTGCCTAATGGTTGAAAAACATCTGGAGAGAGTGTGTAATACGGCCTGAAGCCAATCAAACTCAGGAATTGTTCTAACCCTTAGGCAATGTGTATTCTAGGGGTCTGCAACTCAGACATTTATGTAATACACAGTGCATACTTTATATAAATAATTTTGCATTTCAAATCTTTCCCACACAGTGAAAAAGTCACCACAATCCCTAAAGGTAATTCTAAGCATAAATGCAAAGCCTTATGATAGAACACACTTTGATGGAAAATCCATGGTAGATTATGGGTAAACAAAGCAGAACACCCAAAACAAGCCACCAACATTAAAAAGTAAGGCTCACCATATAAACATCTCCATTTTAGTTTTCATTTTGCTTTCCCACCACCATACGCAGTAACCCAACTAGTCATAGTTTCAGACAAGAATAAATGTTTCTGTGAACAAGTTGTTCTAAGAATAGGACCATCATAAACCTTTAAAGGATGGCCTTTGATATAGGGAATGCTTTTTGTACAGATAAAACTTCTAATAGTTTCATCTTTTCTAGATACCAGTCTCAATCACAGCTTGTTATGCACATTAGACTAAAAGACAAATGACTCTGAAAAGCAAGACACATTGGGCCCAATTCACCACTCTCTTTCACCTCACGTAATCATTTGCAGCTGTGCTAACCAAACGTAAAATGCACCCATTTTGGAACAGTAGTACTTGACATCGGTACAAAAAACTACACAAGGTAGAGGCTATTAATAATCAGGCCTAATGTAGACAGTCAGAGTGCAAGGTTCCCCAAACTGTGAACCGAGCACCCTTAATCCTCCCTTGCAATGCCCATGCAATTCCTAGTCTTCAGCCTTTCACAAACAGAAATTTTTACGATCTGGTATAATTTGCGATTTATAATGGTTTTGTGATTTGGACCAAAAAAAGTTCTACAACCTGATTAAATTGGTAAGAGACTTTTTGTAACTTAAAAGCATTGATCAAATACATTAATATACCTATTAATGTCTAAAAAAGTTAGTGTTTTGTTCTTAATAGCCTTAATCTTTTTGTCAAAATTTGCACTACTAGACAGTGATATCTCAGATTTTACAGCCTAACCTAAAAATTATATGTTAAAAAAATTATGAATGTATCTATAAAATGCCCAAAACCTTATACACATATGTAAGCCAAAGGCTTACACGGACATTAACCATGTACAAGAGTACTGGTCATTGTTTTTTATGCCTTTTACCATCGCTTGTGTCCTTCCAGGATATGCTTCAGAAGACACCTTCCGAGTATGCTTATATTGGAATGCATCTATTCTGAACAAGTAGCAGCACCACAGCAGACCTCTCCCCCGAAAAAAACTAAAATAAAAAAACCCCACAGCAATATCAAGCCCATAATTAACATCTGTACTACTTCTTTATATATTTCCCCATCATTGGTAAATACCAGGAATGTGTAAGTAAGTCATATCAGTTTGCTCCACTTTCATTCTCTGATACCATCATTCGGCACTGGTAATATGTTGGGATGATATATTTATGCCAAATGCTGCAGCTTTGTTTTACATGCATTTTCTCACACATGAGGATAACAAATTTTACTATGACTGGTTCAGAGGTTTAAACTGGCACAACCCAAAGCAGAACTTGACCCGAAGTCACCAGGTTTTGTTGCTGCTGCAATGACCTGATGCACCTAGAATGCCCCACACTGACAGATGGGAAAGAGGCAGGACTGCCAGCCATCCACTGAAGAACTGAGACAGGCAGACACCTTTAAACATATCAGAGGTGAGAGTTCCAGGTCTCTGCCCCCTTGAAGTCAACACAAAGAGATGCTCCTAGGACCCATTTAGTAGGGGACCTGGACATGGTGGAACCTCCAGGGAGGACAAGGTGGATTAAATCTGAGCCCAATTTTACCTGGGTTTCTGGTTCAGCACATACTTGGACTGAGTTTCAAGATGGTCAGGAAATCTGGCAAGCTTCACCTGGTTTGGGGGTTTATTTGGATTTGTTTTTTGTTGTTGTTGTTGTTTTTTAATAAAGAAAGCACACACAGTTATACCATTGGATTCTATTTTGTGTTTGGATTTGGATTTTCCCTACATGATCATCATTACCAACTATGGATATAGTATAACAAGTAGCACCAAATAATATTACTGGGTGGAGGGGGCGGAAGAAAGTTGCTGCCTTAATCATGCATGTTCCCATCAATCTTCATAAGAGAGCAACAAAGAGGAGAATACAGTTTAACATTTGTTACATTGGCTATAGCCAATTATAGCACACTTTATTTTGATTTGATTAAGAACCTTTTGTTTTCTTTACCAGTACTGGAAAGGTGGATTTATATGTAAAATATTAATTATTTTCAATGCCACCCACCATTAGCGCTGGTTGAAAAGTGGGGTGAAAAATTATGACTTTTTCAAAATAATTTTCATCCCACAGATTTCTAAGGAAACAGTTACAGAGAATTGTACTGCTTGCTTACCTTACTGGGTATTTTTGTTATGTATTTTACAGTGACATCAAGCATGCCTAAAGCATATGGCTAGTTGCCTTTTTTAATAGTTGCACAAGTCCAAACGAATTGTTCTTAAATAGGAATAGTAATCCCAGTTTACTTTCCCCATCTCTGTGCCTTGGATCTGCTGTGGAATCTTCTGGCACCATAGCAAAGCTCCTGAACCATGATAATACTCCAGAGGATGACATTTTAGAAAGTGCCTGATCTGAAGAATCTGCAAACATATCACTTAACATCCATTATTTCTGACTGCCAAACCACTTATCAAACATGCATTTATTAGTCACACTCCTATCTTTCATTGTTCCGTATCCATACTAATGCTTAGGTAATATTTCAGTCTCAAGCATATTCCACACATACAGTACCTTAAAGTCTTTACTTCCCACTGAAATTCTTGTATTAATTAGAACCCCTCTTTCTTTATTTCCACTGCAATGGTGTCTTTCAACAGTAAGGCTATTGCCTTAAGCCAAGCACTGGTGGATAAGGACAACTTGTACTGCTTATGAACACAGACTAATGTTCACCCAGATGCAAACAGCATGCCCCACTGACATCCCACTTACAGCTGATCCTCTGCACAGTGATGAATTTCACCATTGTGAAGAGAGGAAAAGTAAGGGAATGGAAAAAAAGGATTTCATACACATTACATTTTTGAAATGTAGACACACATATCCTGCACTAAAAGTTCAGCAACATGTTAGCTGGTGCGCTTTAAAAGGATTTTTCTAAAACAAAAAGGAAAAAAATAGTATGACAAGATGATACATGCAGATTTCTGACAGTACTCTGTTTAAAAATAAACATACATGAAATTTTGGATTTTAGTAACTGTGACACTCAGTCACAGAAGAACCCTTCTAACCCAGGTAGCCTCTCTCACCACATTATCCTAATAGTTCAAATCACCATCATTGTATCTTCCAGACAGAAGGATGAGCATATGCTCTCCTTCCAGGCAATCACCAGTGTAACTCTGCAGACTAGCCATTGGAGAGAAATTCAACCATTTTGAAGCCAGCTTCTTAATTTCCTTCACCAGAAACTGTAGCACTAGCACAGTGTTCCCAGCCTCTAACCATGAAAGGAGCACTCTGGTTTCTTGCACAGCAGTGAAGGCTTTCTTCACAACATATTGATCACAATGACATAAGTCTTCATTAGATGAGGGCTTGAACTATTTTACTAGACATTTAACAGAGAACTAAAACTAGTTGTCAAAAGGTGGACAAGAAAGATGTCTATGAACGACATTCTGCTGAGAAACCCAATTCCTTCATCCCCAGCTGCTGAGAAAGGAGATGGTGCTGGGATTCCTGCATGGGGGCTTCTTCTTACCAACCAGACAGAGATAGATATAACATTCTGCTAAATTTGAAGCTGGACAGAGAAAAGATCTCAATCTCACTTCCCCCTTCCTCAGCCCCCAAACTAGCCAAACCTCTGCTGTTCTACCCACCACGTAGCTCCAATGCCTTCCTCTACTGTCACTCATAGCTTTCCTTAGCAGCAGAAGCACTGAACAGCAATGAACTGACAAGCCTCCTGACGATTTCACTGCTGCCTACAGGGTTCTGAATAGCAACAGTGAAACAGACTAGAGAGTCTTGTTAGTTTCACTCTGTTGATGATGCTTGAGAAAGATATGAACAGCAGAGCAGAGACACTGGAGCCATCTGTCTGAAGACTCAGGAAGACAGTCCTGTGATGGGTCTCAATCAGAAGATTATCACAGTCAAAAGGAATATAAAATTTCTAGGGCTGTCAATTAATCACAGTTAACTCAAGCAATTAACGCAAAACAAATTAACTAGATTTAAAAAATAGTCACGATTAATCAGTTTTAATCACACTGTTAAACAATAACAGAATACCATTTATTTAAATATTCTTGGCTGTTTTCTACATTTTCAAATATATTGATTTCAATTACAACACAGAATACAAAGTGTACAATACTCACTTTATATTGTTATTACAAATATTTGCGCTGTAAAAAAGATTTAAAAAATAGTATTTTTCAATTTATTTCATACAAGTACTGTAGTACAATCTCTATCGTGAAAGTGCAACTTACAAATGTAGAATATTTTTTACATAACTGCACTCAAAAATAAAACAATGCAAAACTTTAGAGCCTACAAGTCCACTCAGTCCTACTTCTTGTTCAGCCAATCGCTAAGACAAACAAGCTTGTTTATATTTATGGGAGATAATGCCGCCCACTTCTTATTTACAATGTCACCTGAAAGTGAGAACAGGCGTTCACATGGCACTGTTGTAACTGGCGTTGCAAGATATTTACATGCCAGATATGCTAAACATTCGATTAATCTCAATTAATTTTTTAATCATTTGACAGCCCTAAAAATTACTATTTTACATAAAAATTTAAACTTCTTCAGAAATGGATGGCTGACATCCCCATCATTCATCAGGGAAAGTTTTCCACTATCACTGGTGAATAGATTTTACAAAGGCAGTCCCAGAATAAGCTATGGATATTGTAAACCAACCTTTGACGGGAAAAAAAGAGCATTTTGAGAAGCCCTTACTTGATTTAAATGTTACTACCTACTAAGTGTCCTAATTTCAATGACACCTTACTGAATCACTTCATTTTTGCATATATGGTCTGATTTGTGTCTAATGTAGTCATAGAACCAAAGTGACATAACTATATTTTAGTGTTGCACCCTATCTTCTCTGACACAACTTGACACTTTAGTCATATGTTAAACTCTGAAGCATCTGTTCGATAATAAACCATTAAACACTTGCCAGGAACCTAAGGATTGCCTCTTGAATAAGCATTGCTAAATTGCAAGCCATAATTTAATACTTGTCTGTTATGATGGTGACCCAATGTTTAATGGAGCTTAATGCTCTTCTGATGCTACTGATTAAATTATTGCGCAGTAGCCCAGTTTCATAATCTACAATTTGCAAGGAGACAAGACAGATATCCAGACACTGTCTTCACTCATGTCAGTGAATCATTTAACTATCAGGAAAAGGTTCTTAATTTAAGTTATATTTAAGATACACCGAGTGCATCATTCATTGGAATTGTTTTGGTGTTTTAAGCCAGCTATCTTATTATGAAAAAGCAAAGCACAAATTATTCCTCAACGTAAAGCGGGAGGGGCAGTGGGTGGTGGAGGGGTGGGGGAATGGGTAAGGGCACTGACCCAGCATGTGCAATGACTTCATAACATGCATAGTACTGCCCAGGAAATTTAATGTTCCGGCCAACAAGCGTCTCTTATTCATTTTCCTCCACTAGGTTGTTTAATGGTTTGGTTACTGCCTAGATGCAGCTGTGCAAACAATCTTTCAATGTCTGGCCAGCCATCATTGGGTTTTAGTCCAAAGCCTCTCTCTCTTTTTCAATTAGGATGAGGAAGGCTAATAAGCAAATCAAGATTTGAAAACAGGATTACAGGTTTCTCAGACAAACAAAATTAAGTATGCAGACACTAGCAGATTTTGAAAGCATCTTATCAAGTAAATTGGTGAATAATAATCTATTTTACATTTAAGGTCAATGAGCAGGCAACTGAATAACAATATTTTCAAAATAATCTGAAAAAGATTTACCCTTCCCATCTTGTGTAATATTGTAGGTTCAAATTTTCAAGAATGTACTACAGAAATTACTACGTTTTCACCAAATGCTTGGGAAACAATACTAACCAGCATTTCCATTTTGAAATACATGGAGATAATATTATTGCTTCCCTCAGTGAATCAGTTGTTCACAGCAGCCTTAAACAGTGCAAAATTGAATATAGGCTCCTTCTTCAGAGTAGCACTATCATACTATGAACAGAAGGTAAGTCTCTTGCACCAAGTAAAGAACAATAGAGAATACACCTTGAAATGTAAAAGTAACAACATAAATGTACTTCTGCTTGAATACTACTTGCACAATTAGTGACCACGCAAGAATGTATGACCTTCATAGAAAAAGAGTGAAGGGCAAATTAAATGCAAGACACTAGCATTAATGCAATATTAAAGCTGAAAAAAAAACAAATCACCCTCTTCCCCCAAACAAACACAAAATCCCTTCACAAATCTGGAAATTTCCCCATATTAAAATTTCTCTTGTAAATGTAAGTCAACCAGGTTGCACTCCAAAATATAGGTCCCAGTCCTACAAAATACTTTAAGTATATGAGAGACGAGGTTGGTGAAGTAGTATCTTTTACTGGACCTACTTCTGTGGGGAGAGAGACAAGCTTACGAGCCACACAGAGCTCTTCTTCAGCTCTGGGAAAGGAACTCCCAGCAAAACGCAAGGTGGAACAGATTGTTTAGCATAGCTAGTTAGCCCATATTGTAAGGGACCATTCATAGTAGAGTGGCCTGTTAACATCTCTGAAGACATAGGACAAAAAGAGAAGATTAGTGGATTACAGATTGTTGTAGTAAACCATAAATTCAGTGTCTCTGTTCAGTCTGTGATTTTTGGTGTCTGGCAGAGTAATGAATTTAAGCTGTCAGGCTTGTCTTTTGAAAGTGTTGTGTAGATTTCCTTTAAGGATGAAAACCGAGAGGTCAGATATAGACTCACTGCTTTGTTAAAAGTATTCACCCACACAATAGGGTGTTTTTCTCTATTATCATTTGCCTATGTGAGTTGATTTGAGAGTGTAGTGATTGTCTGGTTTCACGCACATAATTGTTGTTGGAGCATTTAGTGCACTGGATGAGGTATACCACGTTGTTGTGATAGGCATGTGTAGGATCCAGGGATCTTGAAAGGTGTATTGTGGGGAGTATTGATCTTTGTAATAGCGGAGATAGATGCAAAACCTGCAGATGTGTTGTTATGGCAGGGTTTGGTGCTGCTTTGGAGTTGGTGTGTCCTGGTCTGTGGGGAGCTTGCTTCTGATCATGAGCTTGGAGCGGTTGGGGGAGTTGTCTGACGGCCAGAAGTGGGGGTTCAGGAAAGAATTCTTTCAGAATGGGGTCCCCATCGAGTATGGGTTGTACTTTGATGATACCATCCAACACTGGAACCCATAAAGGGTAAGTGACAACTAGGGATGTGTGTTCAGAGCGGGTTTTATTTCTGCATTGAAGCAAGTTCTGTTGGGGTATTTGGGTGGCCCATTCCATGAAGCAATCTACTTTTCGGGTAGTGTCTCCTTGTTTGGTGAAGACAGTTTTAAGCGTGTTAAGGTGTGTATCCTGGACTTTCTCCTCAGAGCATATTCTGTGGTATCAGAGTGCCTGGCTGTAGATAGCACATTTCTTGTTGTGTTTGGGGTGGTTACTAGATCAAGGAAGGTAGCTGTGGTGAAGATCCATAGGTTTCTTATATATGGTTGTCTCCAGGGTTTCATTGTTGAAGCTGACTGTGGTGTCCAGGAAGTGGATGCTAGCATGGGTGTGTTCCAGAGAGAGAATAATGGATGCGTGGTGATTATTAAAGTTGTGGTGGAAATCTATAAGCGAGTGTAAGCCATCTGTCTAGAGCAGGGGTCTCAAACACGCGGCCCGGGGGCCGCATGCGGCCCGCAGAGTTACTTTCTGCGGCCCGCAAGCTCCTTGTGGCCCCCCCACACTCCCCCAGCGTTTACCTAGAGCGGCTCCGGCCCGACGCGCACCGGGGGCAGGCTCCCTGCCTGCTTGCCTGCCCTGCCCCCACGCCGCTCCGGGAAGCCGACGGAACCCGGGGAAGGAGGGGCGCAGGGGTGTGTGTGGCTGTTGCTTCAGGCACTGACCCCAGCAGCTCCCATTGGCCGCGGTTCCCCGTTCCCATTCCCCCAGTGGGAGCTGCTGGGGGTGGTACCTGAAGCAACAGCCACACACACCCCTGCGCCCCTCCTTCCCCAGGTTCCGGCCGCTTCCCGGAGTAGCGTGGGGGCAGGGTAGGCACGCAGGGAGCCTACCCTGCCCCCGGCTTGCGTCGGGCTGGAGCCCACCCCCCGAACCCCTCCTGCAGCCGAACCCCCTGCCGCACCCCACACCCCTCCTGCACCCCGACCCCCTGCTGCACCCCAACCCACTGCCCTGAGCTCCCTGCTGCACCCCTCCTGCACCCTGACCCCGTGCTGCACCCCGCACCCCTCCTGCACCCCAACTCACTGCCCTGAGCCCCCTGCTGCACCCCTCCTGCACCCCAACCCCCTGCCCTGAGACTCCTGCTGCACCCTGCACCCCTGCCCTGAACCCCCTGCTGTACCCCACACCCTTCTTGTACCCCAACCTCCTGCCCTGAGCCCCCTGACCCCCTGCCGCACCCCTCACCCCAACTCCCTGCCCTGAGCCCCCGCCACATCCCACACCCCTCCTGCTCCCCCTGGGGGCAGGGAGGGGACGGAGTTGGGGTGGGGATTTCAGGGAAGGGGTTGGAATGGGGCAGGGAAGAGGTGGGGCAGGGGCAGAGGGGTGGAGTAGGGGCGGGGCCGAGGGCAGCGGGGGGGAGGTGTCAGTAAATGCGGCCCTCGGGCCAATGTACTAGTCCTCATGTGGCCCTCGTGGTCATTTGAGTTTGAGACCCCTGGTCTAGAGGATGAAAAAATCATCCATGTATCTCTGGTTTATCATTGGTTCTGTGGTGCATTTGTCCAGAAATTCTTCTGCAAGGTGGCCCATGAAGAGGTTGGTATATTGGAGAGCCATCCTACTATCCATGGCTCTTCCCTTGGTTTTGACAAAAAGCATGTTGTTGTTCATTGTAAAACTGTTATGGGTGAGGATGAAATGAATGAGTTTGGCGATGTGTTTGGGGTGGATATCTGAGGGTTGTCCATTGTCTTGTAAATATTTGAGGCAGGCAGCTATGTCATCATTGTGAGGGATGTTGATGCAGGGAGGGAGGTGACATCCATGGTGGCAAGGATGGTGTTCTGAGGGAAGTTATTAATATTGTGGAGTTCGCGGGAGGACGTCAGTTTTATCCTGAAGGAAGCTGGCCCTTTGTGTGGTGAGTGGTTTGAAGATGGTTACTGTGAGCCCAATATTCCTTCAGTAAGAGTGCCATGGCCAGAGATGATGGGTCTGCCTGCGTTCCCTTGCTTGCATATCTTGAGAAGCATGTAGAAGGCCCCTGGGGTGGGTTTGTGGGGGATGAGTTTGTAGATTCTCTTGGAGAACAGGCAGGCAGGAAGCCTGCCTCTGCACCCTGGCTGCGCCGCTGACCGAGAGCTGCCGGAGGTAAGCCCGTGCCCCAATCCCCTGCCCCAGCCCTGAGACCCCCCCAAACCCAGAAGCCCTTTCTGCACCCCAAACTCCTCATCTCCAGCCCCACTCCAGAGCCTGCACTCCCAGCCCAGAGCCCTGACCCCCTCCCGCACCCAAACCCCCTGCCCCAGCCCAGAGCCCCTTCCCACACCCTGAACCCCTCACATTCCTGGCCCCACCCTGCAGCCCCCTGCCCCATCCCTGAACCCTCCCCCCAAGCCCGGAGCACCTCCCACACCCCAAACTCCTCATCCCCAGCTCTGTTGGGTCACGGGCATCAACAATTTTCTTCAACTGGGTCCCCAGAAAAAAAGTTTGAAAACCACTGCTTTATAGTAAGTGGTGTCAGGGAGCTGTAGGTTGGCCTCATTAACATAGTCATTGTGGTTGAGGACTACAATGGCTGTGTACTACTTCGTCTGCTGGTTTGATCACTATCTGGTGATTAGATTTCAAGGACTGTATGGCTCTCCTCTCAGAGGTGAAGAAATTATGGTGGATGTCATGTTTGTTGAGGATTTCGCAGTCAATTCAATACTCCACTAAAGTCACTAGGACTACTCATGTACTTAAAGTTATAGAATCATTGAACTGGAAGGGACCTTGAGAGTCATCTAGTCCAGTCCCCTGCACTCAAAGCAGGACTAAGCATTATCTAGACCAGGGGTCGGCAACGTTTGGCACGCGGCTCGCCAGGGTAAGCACCCTGGCGGGCCGGGCCAGTTTATTTACCTGCTGACGCGGCAGGTTCGGCCGATCACGGCCCCCACTGGCCGCGGTTCGCCGTCCCGGACCAATGGGGGCAGCGGGAAGCCGCGGCCAGCAGATCCCTTGCCCGCGCCACTTCCCGCCACCCCCATTGGCCCGGGACGGCGAACCGCGGCCAGTGGGGGCGGCGATCGGCCGAACCTGCCGCGTCAGCAGGTAAATAAACTGGCCCGGCCCGCCAGGGTGCTTACCCTAGCGAGCTGCGTGCCAAACATTGCCGACCCCTGATCTAGACCATCCCTGACAGGTGTTTGTCCAACCTGTTCTTAAAAATCCCAAATGATTGAGATTCCACATCCTCCCTAGGCAATTTATTTCAGTGCTTAACCACTCTGACAATTAGGAAGTTTTGCATGTGTGTGTTTGCATAATCAAGGCCATTGGATGACCACCATCTGCATTGCACAAAAAAACAACAAGTTTGCCATCCTTTTAGCAATCTGAGTAGCCAATGATTTAATAAGCCTATTATCCCAGAATATTCCCAGATTCACACCAGAAAAGGTCTGAGATGCAACCACCACATCACAATTGAGGAAGCTTATATTTCTGTTACCTGCACTTTTCTCTTGTCCTCTAATTAGAAAATTTCAGTCTTTTGGCTCATCAGTCCCTCATGACCACTTATTTCACTATAATTATGGGAGGAAAAACACTGCATTGATATAATTGAGAAATCATTAAAAACATTTATACCTTGTTTACCTTTTAATTACCGTAGTACATTTTTAAAGTCTCAAAGACATTGTCAAACAAAAATTGTGGAAATATTCAGTTATTTATTTCTTTTAACACACACACACACACACACACACACACACACACACACACACACACACCAAATATTAGCCAACATCAAAAAAGTACTAACGTCTAACAGGATGCATCCACAAATAATTCCAGAACAGTTATAAAATCCATGTAATATAGTGTAAATGATGTTCTCTAAATTCTCACCTTATGTTAGCCAGCAAACACTTAAGCATGTGCGTAAGATTACTCACATGTTTTTGAATGTGGGTCTATATTTACAAGAGTTTCTACTTTTGTATTTGTAAAAAATTCACCCTGAAAATACACCAAACTGGTCAGGGTCATGAAAATAAAGGTGTTACCTTGGAATTAAATATGGCATTTACAGGAAATAAAGTTCTGCATAGTGATAGAAAACCTAATACTACTACCAACAATAATAGATTTTAGGCCCCAATCATGCAATGAATTCTGAAGATGCAGACCGTCTGAGTGGTGCTCATTGCACGGTCAGGGCCTCAGGCATCTGTAGATTTCAAAGCACTTTACAAAGAGCAATCTATGTTTTCAGAATTCCATAGGGTGCAGATCATGAGGGCATGTAGCTATTTTTTGTTCTCTTAAAATTTATTCCATTTTGTAAAAAACAAAAATAAAATAAATTAGCAACCTAAAACCTGACACTCATCATTAAGCATTCTCTAAACATTATTAAGGAAACCTAGGCCAACATAATACAGGAATCACAGAATCCAGGGATGGTTTTACTTGATCAGGTTTTCAGTTAATGAAAACATTGCCATTCAGCATAAAGTAAAAAACAGGCATTTGTAGGGAATTAAATTCATTCTCCTGCATTTCAGCTTTCACCAAGCTCCATGATTGCTACATTCATCATTCTGGGACCTATTTTCCTCAGTCATCTTCAGCATAACTTATTTCCATTTGTTGCCTAGCATTCCACAGGTAAGGGAATCTCTTCTTCCCCAACTATGCTGCCATGAGATTTGTATATCTCTATCACTATTAGGGGAGCTGGCAGCAACTTCTATACTTAGGTTGTCTAGCTTTCCCTTATAAAAAGATTTATGCAACCACTGTTCGCAGCAGGCCTTTGGTATTTGGCAGGGGGAACAGCACAGGGTTAGGGAAACACCTTTTTGTTATCCTGTGAAATTCCATTTAGCTTTTACAGAGATATAAACTGTTAAAAATTGCCTTTTGCCAACTTCACGTACACGGGTATTTTTAAAAGTATCATCAATAAAAATTAAGATGATTTTGACAAAACTTCAATTTTGTGCTGCTGTGTATGTTCAGAGTAGGTCTGGATTTAGGAGTAGGTTCTTTAATTACAGATGTATGTGGGAGTTGATAGTTTTATTTTACAACTATTTGGAAGGCAGTTGTATGGGTAGGTTAAAATGAGGAAAAACTGTACTTTACAACTTTGCAGTGCTCTGAAGATTAGAAAATGTCCTTTGATTTATAATTTAATGTTCCCTTTATTGTAAGCTGTGTAGTTGCACATTTCTAAGTGTTTTGAGGATTTCATGTGAATTATGAAGGAGAAGCAAACCAATGTAAGTGTTACTCTTAGAAGACTAGTGTTGTATCAGCCTTTTAACATTTCATTAAATAGTAGACCCTTCATTTTAAGAAAAAATTATCCTTTTGTCTCAAATGCTAAAGATACCAAAAGACTTAAAGCCAAATGAGAGGATCCAGTTTCCAGATTGTAAATTTTTAAAAATCCTGAATGCACAGAAATATTTTATTAATGGTTTCAGTTGTTAGGCAATTAAAAATAAGTTTACAGAGGAGAATGACACTCAGTTTACCAGTAGTCAAAACATTTCACATGGTAAACAGCAAGATGTATGTGACACTGGTAGACCAGGTGCCAACTCATGCCAATGCCCCTGGTCTCACTGAACACTGACAAATGCGTAGCTGGAAACCTGTCTTGCTGATCTGTGTGTTAGCATTACCAAAATAAATATTAGATGTTATATTGATAAGAATGTGTTTAGTATTTTATAAAATGTTTGTAGGATGCCACGCCTTGTTCTCACTCAACTATACCCATGTTATAATGTAAAGCAAACATTTGCATTGTATATAATCCTGTAACTAAGTAACCCATCAAACGAGAAAGAAGCCTTGTGTAATGCAAATGATGGTCTCTTACAAGAATATATTCAATTCTGTTAATTAAACACAAATGAGCCATTGTGCGAAATCAAGGATCAAAGACTTCCTCCCCACTCTATGAAGAAGGGGCCTGTGTGGGAACTGTTGCTGTCAGTTTGGTTTCTGGGAGAAGAAGCTATAAGTATGGACACAAGGAAAAATTCTTCATCTCTCGACTGTTTGGATTCTAACAGGCAGAATAACCAAATGAAAATACTGAGATCCCCAGAGTTACTTTGGGTATCCCTAGAAGACTTTTGAGAAACTGCCAGAATACTACATCTCTGCTACCTTTTGAAAGTATAGACCATGACTCACCTGCACATATATTTTTACCTGCTTTAACCTCTCAATAAACTCTCATTCCTTTTTCTTAGCTAATAAACTGTTAATTTACTATAGAATGGAGATCTAGGATGTAAGGCAACCTGGGTAAATGACTGGTCTCTTGGGACAGCTTGCAACCTGAATATTTTGTGATTTTTGGTGTAAGTGACTATTTATCAGAGAAACCAGCTTGCTTGGGTGGCAAGATAGACTGAAGTGTCTAAGGGGGCTGTCTCTGACTCCATTAGAAGACTATTGTAGTGCTTTGGGAGTTCACATTTGGTACTAGGTTGGTGAAATCTAATTATAGAACATACGACTGGTTGGGGCATCTGACCCAATTTTGACAGTCTGCCCTGAAACAGGCACTTATGGTCGTGAGCCAGTCTAGACAGTGTGACAATGTATTTTAAATTTTAATTACAATTGGTATTTTTTAACCTGACACCACTGGCTGCCATTCTGTTAAGAAAGGGCATCATGATTAAACATGTTTCAAGGTCTTTTACTTAACTCACCTTAAATGTTAATATTTAAAGTTGAGTGTTCAAAGAATATGTTAAAAAAACAACCATTATAGACCTTCCTTTGATTATATTGTTGACCAATATACTACCTGCTTTAGTTTTATTTTAACAGTCAGAACTGTATTGTAACTTGTAGCTTAATATTGAACCTAGATATTAGCTTGTTTTATAATACACGGAAAGGACTGCAATGTGTTTAGACTCACACATACGTCCAGTAGGGGTTTTTTGACTGCACATTTTACATATCATCTCACACTACAGTAAGATGACAGCCACTAGGTTAAGAAATGCAAACTGTAATTAAAATACTAATGTTAAAAAAAACCCACACACCTCACCTTATACAGTTTAATCCATCTAAAAAGGGCTTCTTTGTTTACTTTGAGAGTATACTACATGCTTTGTGGTTGCAAGCCCTCTGCAGCTCAAGCAGATTCACTCTCAGTGAGCACATCAACATTCCACTAATGGGAGGCATACTAGGAGACGTTTGGCCTGACTCTTGTGTACAGCCATAATGTATACAGAGCAACTTTTGGGGGATGTATGTGGATGCACAAATGGCACCTCTGCCCTCCTACTTCTAAGCCTACTTAGTTCTGGGCTGGTTGCCACGATGAACCAAAACAGCAACTAGAGAAGCACCTTCTATGCCCCCTGTACCAAAAGCAGAAAGGAGGTGATGAATGAGCCTCTCTGCTAGCTCTCCACCATCAGAGGATTCCCCTACAATGGGGTGACCATCCCCCAACAAGTTATACTGCCTTTACAGGTAAAACTGCCAGCAAGACTGTATAAATCAGACACAAGATCTAACTTCATAGCCTTTGGCATATGGTAAATGTGCTTCCTAGTCATTTTCTGTTGTAAATAATGTTTATTTAAGTATGAATGTTTAGTGTTTGTCACAGAGTGGACTGGGACCTTTAAGAAGGAAACGCTGCAGCTCACCTGTGTCCCAGTAACAGGCTTGATGGGGCTGCATAAGAGGACAGGTGTTTCCCATAAAGAGCCAGAGGAAGCAGTAAATGGAAGCTCTGGCAGACAAGAGCTGGAGTGAGTAGAAGACTGTGACTGGGAGAAGGGTTGGGGCCTGGAAGGCAGAGCCAAAAGGGTGAGCTTCAGCTAGGGATACTGGCAGAGAATAAAGAAACTATGACCCAGCTCGGGAAGGAGGGCTGTAGCCCCCTACCTCAGGGCAGAGAGACACTTACCTAATGCAGCATCAGGACAGCCAATATATGTCAAGACTAAATAAATTAGACCCCAGAAGAGGAGTTGTTTTAATTACCTTTGGTCTGTGACCTTGTGATTTGAAGGGAAATTGAAGCAGGGTGCTGCAGAGGGACCTCTGGCACCAACGGGCACTCAGACAGCTGGCCCTGTTACATACAATATTATAAAAATAGTGCATAGTACATTGAGAACATTTTGCATTATTTATTCATTTTAATTAGTATGTTAAAATTTGTTGCACCACATTTTCTATAGAACTTGAAAATTATTCTTCTTAATTATTTTGTGTGAGCTTCACAGTAGAATATACAGATTTTCCTTGGTCTCAAACTATACAATGACTTCACATCAAAATTCCTTTTAAAATGTTTTCTGAGTCTGCCAGTAAATGCTTTGCCCAAGAAAATGTTCCTTTTAAGAGCTGTACCAATCCTCAGAAATAAAAGCTGAAACTGAGAAGGCTGCTGTTATAGAAATGTCAAAGTTCACTAAACGCTTACTAGAGAGTGTTCTAAAGGGTTCCATTCCACATTTTGTATTATTCTTTGGCATACACACACACCAGATAGACTCAAAGGATCCATTAGTTATATATGTAAAAAGCAACAGAGAGTCCTGTGGCACCTTTAAGACTAACAGATGTATTGGAGCATAAGCTTTCGGGGGTGAATGCCCACTTCGTCAGATGCATCTGTTAGTCTTAAAGGTGCCACAGGACTCTCTGTTGCTTTTTACAGATCCAGACTAACACGGCTACCCCTCTGATACTTAGTTATATATGGTTATGCTCAAAGGTATTGGTGACTGCTTGCATCACAAACTTCTTTGAGATTGGGTGTGAATGCATCCTTCAATTATCATAAATGTCAGTATAAATTAATTAGAAGCCCCTCAACTACGACAAAAGGGGATTGTGAACCCGCCCAGGAGTTTGGACTGAGTAGACAGAGGGTTTTGCAGCATACGGGGGGGGGAGGGAGCGGGGAGGGGCATGTATATACAACCCAACACAGAGACAAAATCTGGGAGAGACACAGAAACAGGCAGGCGGCCAGAAGGAGCAGCTGAACGCATGGTGTCTGACCCTGAAAAAGGTTTTTGGCTCATGAGTGCGGGCCAAGAAAGAGTGTTCTTGGTGCTGTGAGCAAAAGAACCTGTTTCCTGCTCTATGTATTCAGAGACACAGGAGTTTGTACATTACTTGCACATAAACGGCAAAGAAAATACCAGACTCCATCAATTTCTACTTCCAACTGGAACGTCCCCACGACCCCAAATTTTGACTTCACTCAGGTCAAAAAGGGGCAATATTATATAAACTTCATAAAACTCATGTTTTCAAGCCCTGTGCACTCTGCAGCAAAAAAGATATAAATTCAGTAGCTAGAAGCCCTGTCTCTCCTCCAGATGAGTGTGGTGCATCATATTAAGTTCTGAGGGACACATACTTTTTTATTATAGCTTTACATGATTTCTGAAACATGTTTATGTTTCATCAGTACAAATTTGTCTCCATGAACAAACATTAAATCAGAACCCAATGGATCTACTCCAATTTATATCAAGTGACGATATCTTATATCTAGTGGTACTCCATGACTATCAATTGTTCACAAAGCTCATCTATGGGGGGAAAACACTTATTACTCTTACCGTCTCTTCCTCCCTCTATTGATTTCACCCATCTGTTATGTACTGCCTTAATCGAGATCATAAGGGACTATCTTTTACTACATATCCATGTGACACGTAACACAGTGGGGTCCCAAAGTGTACATCCAGAATACATTAATTATGAATAAGTGTTTTCTCTCATATTAAACCCAGGATAACAACTAAGCAGGTGGCAAGTTTCAATGACTTCTGCTTTGCCAAGAAATGTGCACACCTTTTATTTTTGTTACCCATCCTCCCCCATTTATCACCCTGGCTGCATGTTTGTCTCATCTATCTTTTCTGTCTTGTCTTTTAGACTGCAAGCTCTTTAAGCCAGAGATACTTGTTATAATGTTCATACAGTACTTCACACAATGGAGCCTCAACATATTTTATCTCCGTACACTAAGATTATTTATTAAATATAAATATTAATAAACTCAATAGGAGTTTCAGTGTTAGAATATTAATCAATTCGTTTTACTCAAATTTTCTGTTTTCAGCATGTTGCAGATTTGTGTCTCTACACGTAACAGTACAGCAAGAAGTTGTCAGGGGAGAGCTGGAGATTTTGACAGCTGTGCAGAAAGAAGTATGGGGGTTTTGGTGCTCAAGCCACAATTGCAGCTTTTGGTACTGGAGAAGGAATATGCCTCCAGTTCCCCCTTTCAGTTGGGACTACAGGAGAAAGGGGCTTGAGTTTTATCTGGGAGGAAGAATGAAGCTTGGTCTTCTAATTACCTGTACCAGCAACTTTTGACAGCAATCAACCATCTCACTGTTTTCACAGTGCAGGCACAATAAATAAGTATGTTGATGTTTTGGCTAAACATTAATATTTTATATTCCAATAGTGTTCAAAGAGCCCATCCAGGATTATCAGGGCCATAGTGCTAAGCACTTAACATACACATAACACAGTTTCTGTCTCAAACAGCAGCAAAGTAGTTAATGCTGACATTTTAACTGATCATCAAGTTTCAAATTTAATCTCTCATTAAGGTAAATGTGTCCAGTTCTCAACTTTACTTTTTACTAATTTCAGGCTGTTTGGAGATTCAAGTAGACTAAGCCAACCGAGCATAAACCAATACAATCTTCACAAGCATAAGGGAAAGAATGTTCAGGTGGGATTTTTTGAAAACACTTAGCACTGGCCTAACTCTCCTCTCACTGATGTTAATGGAAAAAATTTAATTGACTTCACTAAATGCATACTTAGGTCAATGCTGAGTGCTTTTTAAAACTCCCATTCCTACATATTTTAGAGGAATATTGGATTTTGCAATAGCATTCTGGATTCTGGGCCAACTTCAGTAGAAAGCATGAGGTCCTGATCAGGGTACTATAAATGAAAAGGGGAAAATGGCACCTGGAAATGTAAAGATAAGAATACATTATAGCTCATTGAAATTTTTCAAACAAATATGTGCCAGATAAAATATGGGGTTCACCAAAACATTAAACTTGTTCCACAGGAAGATGTCAATGTCAACAAAATGTTCTAATTAGTCCATTCAACATTCTGACATTTCCTGTCCATCAAATATGTATATGGCTACCCTCCATTCTGACAGCCAGGTAGCCTCTTCTAGTGATGAGCAGTGTTATCTGGAGTGCCAAGGCTCCAGATGAGTTGTAAGAAGGAAAAGTGCCCTGCCAATGCTCAAGCTTCTCCAGTGCACACTTAAATCAGTTCTGAATAATAAAAGTGCAGCAAATGAAGTGGTGGATGGAACAGCATAATAACTTAAAACAATTCAAAAGGGCTGCACCTGACATGGAGCACTTGGGAAAGAACAGTTTTGCCTCTTCACTAAAAAAATATTTTTCCAGCCTGACAGCTTTTAGAAATGTTGCTAGTTAAGGCACATTGTGCGTTATAATTATCTTTATTTAAAGAAATTCCTAGGTTTAAATGTATCAAACTAAATTTTCCCTTAACTTAGCCTTGCCATAAGGCAGAGCCACTTATGCATGTGGAACTAATGGTCTCTTATGACAAAGAACACTGAAAATACTCTCTATTATTATTACTGGCTTTTGTATTTTCAAATGTATAAAATGTTTTAATGCCTTATTATTTCTTAGTTTATACAAATTTGGTACAGTGGAGTCCAATTAAACTAACATCAACAAGAAATAAATCTGCCAAGGAGAATATAATTTTTGCATACCAAACAAGATATATGCAGAATAATATAATGGAGATTTTTTAATTAGATAGCCATATAAAGAACTTATTAGAAAAGCTTCTTTTCAATAAAAAGGAAGGTAGGCAATTAGAAGCATTTTCAGTGCATCTAAAGATGATAATCTTTTATATACAAAGTTTTAGAGCAGAGAACTCTGAGCATTTTCTTTCAGCAAAATACATAATGAGGAATTCACTTCACCCATCACGAGAATGCTGCCAATTCTGGGATGAAACACATAGTAATCCTACATGAGAAGATATGAGAAACAAATTATGTATAAAAGAAAATATTCAGTAGTAAAAAGTATAGTATTACCCAAATTGGAGTTTGGCTAAAACACCAGGTCTAACACCCTTACTCTTCCAAAAGGAGTTACAGCAGGGATCGGCAACCTATGGCACGCAGCCCGCCAGGGTAAGCCCCCTGGCGTGCTGGGCCAGTTTGTTTACCTGCCGCATCCGCAGGTTCGGCTGATCGCGGCTCCCACTGGCTGCGGTTCGCCGCTCCAGGCCAATGGGGGCTGCGGGAAGCGGCAGCCAGCACATCCCTCGGCCCCCGCTGTTTCCCACAGCTCCCATTGGCCTGGAGCGGCGAACCGCAGCCAGTGGGAGCCACGATCGGCCGAACCTGCGGACACGGAAGGTAAACAAACCAGCCTGGCCTGCCAGGGGGCTTACTCTCGCGGGCCGCAGGCCAAAGGTTGCCGATCCCTGAGTTACAGGGTCTTTAATATCCAAGAGTAATTAGGACCTAAATTGCATGTGAGCAAAAAAATGGTACCTCCAGTGGTATGTATTCCATAGCAATATACATTGGCGAAAGTCACACCTATACCACCATCTCATGCAGCATTTGGATGTTCCTTGGAAATCTACCAAATGACTGAATAGATTATAAAGCAATTTCTGTTTTCCAAAACAGTTTAGTTTTTTAATGTATTCAAATATTTGTTCCTTAGCAATGTCTAAATCTCTCTGTCATATCTACTGGGGGAATTCTGCACCACTGCATGGGCACAGAATTCAGATCCCTCTGCAGCTTTATTTGCTTCCCTGCAGAAAATGACAGGGAAGCAAAGGGAAGCCACAAAAGCAGTCATGTGCCCATGTGGTTTCTGGTGCCCAGAGCAGCGGGCCTGGGGACACCCGTGGATGTAGTTTGGGGGGAGCATTGCTCCCCAAACACAGGCAAGGCATGGGGGGCATGCACCTCTGCCCCCCCATTTCTGCAAGTGCAAAGCTTCCCAGCTGAAGGATGATTTAGCTCCTACTGCTGACTCTGCAGCTGGATGCTGCCTTCTGGGTCCTAGTGTTGGTCATGCTTCCCTTCTGTGTGCTGGGAGCCTTCCTGTTTTCTGTACAAGGGTGAGTGCCCGTGGTAGGGCGGGGCAGGAGAAATGGGGGAAGGGGGAGGGAAGAGGCAGTCGGGAAGGAAGGTGGAGAAGGGCACGGAACAGTGGGGAGAAGAAAGGGGAGGGGAGAGGACAGGAGACAGTGGGGAGGGGAAGTGGTATGGGATTGGGAAGAGGCAGTGGGAAAGGAGGATAGGATGGGGAAGGGGGATGGAGAGAAAGGTAGGGAAGGGGGAGCCCAGCATGCGGCATCTTCTCAGCAGCAGCTGGGACTCCCCCATTAAGCAGGCCCATCAACCCCCCCCCCCCCAAATGAGCCCTCTCCCCATACTTGGATGGCCCCAACAAGCCCCCCTTACCCGAACCTCCACCCCACTGAGCCCAACCACCTGCAACTAGACCCCCACATTAGCCCCTTAAAGAGCGTAAGATGGTAACAATATATTTCAATTGTTTTCCTCTAATGCAGGGGTCAGCAACCTTTCAGAAGTGGTGTGCCGAGTCTTCATTTATTCACTCTAATTTAAGGTTTTGAGTGCCAGTAATACATTTTAACGTTTTTAGAAGCTCTCTTTCTATAAGTCTATAATATATAACTAAACTATTGTTCTATGTAAAGTAAATAAGGTTTTTAAAATGTTTAAGAAGCTTCATTTAAAATTAAATTAAAATGCAGAGCCCCCCAGACCAGTGGCCAGGACCTGGGCAGTATGAGTGCCACTGAAAATCAGCTTGCGTGCCGTCTTTGGCACACGTGCCATAGGTTGCCTAC
The DNA here is from genome assembly GCF_002925995.2 of Terrapene triunguis. NCBI lineage: Eukaryota > Metazoa > Chordata > Testudines > Emydidae > Terrapene > Terrapene triunguis. Next base: position 20,444,836 of record NW_020664374.1, on the reverse strand, counting down.
CCCTGCTCTAATGGATCTATCTTTAGTTCTGTGATGAACTGGGGCTGTATGTATACAGTTTAGGAATTCTTATCATGAGTGCTTATAGGTAGGGCCCCATCCCACCAAGTCCCACTCCCTCAGCACACAGTTCCCCCACTGAGCCCTACATACTCAAACTCTCCTTCCCCCCGCTGAGCCCCATCCTCCCACACCCTTCCTTCCCTCCTCCCATCAGGGGGAGTTGAACTAAAATTATTTTCTATGGATGCAGCCCATCCCTTGTTCCCACATGTTTGCACCAGAATATGGATGTTGAGTCCTAAGCATCACCCCATTGTATCTGTCTGGGGTGTACCATCCTGCGACAGGACCTGTCAGTAATGGTGGCTCCACATACCTATAAGTAGGGCTTTACCAAATTCATGGTCCATTTTGGTCAATTTCATGGTCATAGGATTTTAAAAATTGTAAATTTCATGATTTCAGCTATTTAAATCTGAAATTTCATGGTGTTGTAATTGTAGGGGTCCTGACCCAAAAAGGAGTTATGTGAGGGGTTGCAAGGTTATTGTAGAGGGATTGTGGTACTGCCACCCTTATTTCTGCATTGCTGCTGGCGGCGGCGCTGCCTTCAGAGCTGGGCAGCTGGAGAGAGGCAGCTGCTGGCCGGGAGCCCAGCTCTGAAGGCAGAGCCACTGCCAGCAGCAGCACAGAAGTAAGGATGGCATGGTATGGTATTGCCACCCTTACTTCTGCATTGCTGCTGGCGGGGTGCTGTCTTCAGAGCTGGGTGCCCAGCCAACAGCCACCGCTCTCCAGCCACCCAGCTCTGAAAGCAGCACAGAAGTAAGGGTGGCACTACCATGACCCCCCCCCCAAATAACCTTTTGAGACAGGACCCCCAATCTGAGAAACGCTGGTCTCCCCCATTAAATCTGTATAGTATAGGATAAAAGCATACAAAAGACCAGATTTCACAGAGGGAGACCAGATTTCATGGTCCAGGACGCATTTTTCATGCTGTGAATTTGATAGGGCCCTACCTATAAGCACTCATGATAAGAAATCCTAAACTGTACACACATAGCCACAGTTCATCATAGAACTAAAGATGGACCCATTAGAGGAAAACAACTGAAATACTGTATATTGTTACCATCTTACACGCTTTACAGAGGCTAATGTTTTGCAACACACCTTTAAAACCTTATTAAGCTTATTACTCTCTAGCTCCTGACCAGTATGACTTCATTTCAAAAACTGGCACGTGTCCCATTATGAACATTTAAATCTTTAATAACTTATTCTAATCTATATGAACATTTAATTCTGAATGGCATTCAAATGAAATATTTTAAAGTTTAGTGACGTCTATAAAGAGTTAAAAAATAAAATTATTTTTACTAGACAAAGCAACTGGATTAAGCACAGAGAAAAGCACAGAGAAAATTAAAAACAAAAATCACATATGCAACAGTGAAATGGCACTAATAAAAAGGCATGCAACAGTTTTAAGTTGGCCTTACAAGCTCCCTCTGAACTCCAGCTTCCCATCTGCTCCATGACAGTAACTTTAAGGGGACCACATTAGGGCCTCATCCAAGCCCACTGAAGTCAAAGATCCTTAGAGAGCATGATTACATGAAGGAACTATGTATCACCTCTGTACAGCTAAACAACTGTGCTGGCTACTTCATAAGTATTTTAAAGTGCTAACTTTGATAACGTAAATGTACCTATATACTGCAATGATAATATTAGGAGACTGCAATATTGATTTTTTAAAAACCTCACTTATTTGGAAGCCACTTTCATTCCAGAATTCGCAGTATATGGATATTTTTAATTGCTGCTGTGTCTTGAACTTGAGAATTCTACAGCAAACTCTGATACACAGCAATCAGTTCCTTTAGAAGTCCATAGTCTCATTGCAATTCTTCCAATAAGACAAAAATTTTGATTTTGTAACATTTACCAATATGAAATTCTGCCAAGGCAGTACTTTCAATACAAAACAGAGCATATGATTAGAATTTCTAGTTTTAATTAACAGTGGAACACAGCATCCTCCATATGTAAAAGGTAGACTTAGTTATTGACATGTATGAAGTTTACTAATATAATAGGAGTGTAAAAAAAATCAGAGATGTCTCAAGATATAATAACTGCTAGGAACAGCAAATGTTATTTAATTCTGTCTTAGTTATTGAAACGAAGACAATTTAACTGAGCTGAAACTTGTATGTATGTAAAGTTATGAGAATACTAATTTTTCATTTGAAATGTGAGATAAAAATAATCTGCCTTCTCAACACAGTCCACAATAATATTATTTTCAGTTGCAACCAGCTAGTATATTCCAGTATATTAAAAAGCAAATGTTCATACCTTTTTCAGGTTGGGCATTGTTTCACTTTTTTTTTATTAAATATTAATAAAAGACTGGACCAGGATTTTATTGTTATTCTATTTTATTGTTCATCTGTATTTTGAGTAAGAAAGATTCCTTTTAGTTACCTAATCTCTTTCCTCAGTCAGTACATTTAAAACTGTCTCATTTCTAAATGAAATTTTCAGTTATTCTATTATGCACCAAGTGCCTGACCTTGCAAAGTGCGGCGTGCCCTGAACTCACATTGTTAGGAAGACAATCAGAGCTCATGGCACAGCATCTTGCAGAATCAAGCCTATGAACCAGAATTTGTCATAATTCAGATGCACAGGGTTCCAGCTAATGTATGCCATCACAGGAATCACATTCTACCTCAAAAACACTGCCAGCAACCCATGGGTCAGATTGCTGCATTGTTATCATTTTTTCATCCAACTTATCCAGGCTTACTCATTCGGAGGCCATCAGTATCATCTGCTTCCAAACCTGTGACAGAACTTGCAACTCCACAGTTCGCTTTAGTTTACGGTAATCTGATATAGAATAGCTTGGATGCAGAGGACAAAAAATTAATTGAGGCTGAAATAAGTGAAGATAGAAATAATTTTTATTAACCAAGACTGAATGCCAAAATAAAAAAAAACTCACTGATGAGACTACCATATCCTGACTTTCAACATTTTAGCAGTTGAATAGAATCTACCCTCCATTTTCCTTACTAAACCCCCCTACTATCTTATACTGAACATTAGATGCTAAATTGGATATATTTTTACAGAAAAGAAAAATTTTCTTTTGCCCAAAATGTTTCATTGTCATTTAAAATACTCTTGTAATTACTGCAATTGTAAGTGAATTTCCAAATGCTAATGTTTCAAACAAGGTGACGAATTGCACACCTTAACAGCACTGGCATGACTCTTCCAGCAGCCTCATCTAAACCAAAAGAATTATTATGAACTCTGGTGCTAAAAAACAACAATTTAGGGAAAACACTAATTTCAGGATGATGACTGAAAGTTCCATGATTACAGAAGCTTTGTTTTCTTTTGTAGAGTTGTTTACTGTGGTTTCATGATAACTTGCATGCATATGCAGATATTACCCTAATACACAATTTGCTAAATCGTATGCTTAAAGCAATGTTGAGAAATTGAAATGAAAAGTCAGAGAGAAACCAGAATCAAACACCTTTCTCTGTGATTAAAGAGTCTACCTCAAACCTCAGAGACCTTCCCAACAAAAACTTTCTTGAAATAGATACATCTCCACAAAATGTTTAATCTTAGATGAAAAAACATTTAGTCAAAAATGTTCCAACCCACTCTATTAAGTGTTATTTTGCTGCACAGTCCAAGAATAAAAGATTATAATGGAAGAAAGAAATCCTTGAAACAGCAGGCCAAATGTTACTACTCTGAATATGCACAGTATTGAGATTACTGATAGTGAAATAGATACCATTCATACTAGCAGTCAGAAATTGGAAAGGGTCCATTAATACCATTCAACTTCATATCTATTGAAAACTATCATTCAGAGCTGCTCTCTTCGCAAAGTATTAGGAAGAGTGGGCCAGCTTGCACAATCTTCATACTATGCTTCATTGAAACACTTCAAATGCACTTAGCATGAATTCACACCATTTGCAATACAAAAACATATATACCCTACCACCATATTAAATCTAGGTCTTCTTAAATGCAAGTACTATTGGAGAGCCAAAAGGGCTAATTTACTGCATTATATCAAACAGCAACTTTCTTGATTTTTTCTCCCCTCCCCCCACCATCTCCTCCCAAAACATTTATCCAAGTTGAACAACCATTTTTGCTGATGCTATGATTTTTTGAGATGAGTGTACGTGCTGCTGCACATCTGTTAACTAATTTCTTGTAATAATTTAATAACTTAAAAAAGACCTTGGGAACTAACTTCACTTAAGAAACAGAGCAGCAGATGTCCTTTCTAGTGATCATCAGGTGTATTCTCCTCCTTCAGGACCTTTCCTACAAGAGATTAGATTTCAAAGAAGGGTCTTTGGTTTTTGGGCCAGCTGAATGCAGGTTTATCCATTCCATTTGACATTTGTTCTCATGAATTCACATAAAGGAGCTCATGCTTGTCTTCGTATACGTCCCACAACGAATAGATCATTTGAAGCCTGCACTACATGCAGAGGTATAACTAACTTCTACTGGACTGAAACCAAGTACTTTTTACTCTCCCAAGCAAACTTCATTTATGCACAGATACAACTGCACCTGTTATTTTAGAGGGACAGTGAGCACATACGCAATACCTATATTGTCCCAAACTCTCTCTCACTCATGCCAAAGCTACAGAGAACTTTCTGAAGATCAATGATGGTTAGGACAGCACAAATGTACTTACAAAGAGTTCAGGAAATTAAAAGGGAAATTGTTGTTGTCATAGTATTTGTTTTGAAACTACCGATATGTCTAAAAATATTTCTTTATTTAACTGGGACTAATGTACACAAGACTATTATTTTCTGAAGAGACCAGTCCACAATAAATGAAAGTAGCAACAAATCTAGAAGCCAATCAAAGTTGGTAGCACAGCAACTTAAGAAACAAGAATTCACTTATTTACTGTACCCTACTCCTGTCTTTCAACTCCCATCATTGCCACATATACTGCTACACAAAGAAGAAGTTTAATATTTGTTTTTAGATCTATATAGGGCAAGCCATATTGGAGAAAAATATATTTTCAATAGTTTAATAGATAATATTTATCATTTCTTGAATAAACTTGTGCTAAGTTGACTGTATGTATATAGTGCTCCCCCACCATCATTTAAAAAATAGCAAAAACAATTAGAAGTCCTTGTGGCACCTTAGAGACTAACAAATTTATTAGTCTCTAAGGTGCCACAAAGACTCCTCATTGTTTTTGCTGATACAGACTAACATGGCTACCCCTCTAAAAAAATAGCATTAAACAAGGAGAACAAATATTTCACTCCAAATACTTTAATACAACAATATTTTAAGTTTCTACAGCATGAACTAAACAGAGGAATCTCTTCATCCACCAAATAAACCTTACCACTGGATAAAAATGGCAACTGTTTAACAGCAACCAGCAATTTACTACACAACAATTTAAGATAGTAGTGAAAGATACTCTATTCATAGAAACCACAAGGATAATTTAATTATGCAGAATATAATCAGAGCACCATGTTTAACATTTCTACTTTTCTACATTTACGAAAAGTGCCAAGGATGGTCAGGAATTCTGTTTAGCACCTTACTAAAAGATAGCCTATTCGGCAGCATTGCATTTTACCACCATGCAGGGGAATGGATTCAATACAGACTCAGAGGGAAGAATGCCACCTAGTGAATCACCAACACGGTCCTACAACTTTTCCTATCCCGCAGAAATCTCTCATCGAAAAAACTTATCTGGCCTGACCTCAATGACGGGATCACAGCACTAGATGGCATGGGTGCAGATTTTGTTCAGCTTTATTAACTGCATACAGATTATCAGGGTGAAAGGGAGGGGTGAGGAGAGAAGGACCTATTTTAAAATAGCTCATTGACAACTGTAGCAATTGTTGACTTGTTAATCATGTTAGAGTAAAAATAAAATGAATAATAAATATTACTGTCTATCTTAAGTTGTAAGAGTTTTGCATTTTAAAGTCTTACTTTGTGTGAACCTCATTGCATGAGCTGAGACCTTTTGAGACAGCCTAGCTAGTAATCTTAATAGATCTGATCTCCAGTCTAGAGGATCTGTGGCTAGAAATCAGTAAAATACTAGCAAGTGATTTTGTATGGCATCCAAAATCTGAAGATGGCTAATAAGTTTCATATTTATTTCCTAGAGAACCTTATTCAGAAATCTGCTCTGCCTATGTTGCTCTAGCTGTTTTGCAGGCCAGGATGAAAAATATTTTCAGCAACAGACCCTCCAACACATGCACTCCCAGCATCCAAGCAAGAAAACAGTCAGCCAATCAGTGGGGGGGAGAGTGGGGAGGGCCAGCCAATCAAATTGGGGGGGGAAAGCCCAGAGGTACGGTGCTCAGTGGAAGTTGTGCCCAGGATGAGTGCCTGCTCGCCCACCCCTAAAACCGACCCTGAAAGCACCTGGATGTCAGGATATCACTGAAGCCAATGAGAGCTTTGCCAATGACTTCAATAGGTGCAGCTGCTAAATCATTAAAATCATTTATTTACATTAGAACATTGAAACTTTAATTTAAAGTCTGAATAAGTTCTTAGTAGATTTACTATTTTACTTTATGAAGCCAATCTACTTAGCTTAAACAGAGGAATAAGATGAATATGCAGCACATGGCAAGCCATGGTATTAGAATAACCTACTTCAGTAGTATACAGCTTAACTACAGAGTAATCTGGTGCGCTCTTTTATATTAATTAACAGTTTACTTGGAAATTACTGCCATATGGTACGGTAGCAGAGGTTAATTACGTAAAGCCCAATACTGCAAGGATGTTGGACACTTTCTGTGAAGTGCTGAGCTTCCTCAACTCCCATTGAAGTAAACGTGATTTGAGGGTGCTTAGCACCTGCCAGGATCAGGCCCATACTTATTTTCAAAGAGTATGTTCTGTGAAGGCAGACAGAACATGAAGGGCTGGATTCTCTGGCCCATTAAGGACTTAAAAGAGCAGTGGAGAATTCCCTTTATATAGGATAGCATTTCTCAAACTGGGGTTCACAGACCACTGCAGGTCCACGAGGGTACTCCAGGGGGTCCGTGGGCCCCACTGATCAATTCCTCCCCCTCCCTCCCTCCTGAGCCTCTCCACCCTCCCTCCCAGTGCCTCCTGCATGTCGGGGAACAGCTGTTCAGTGGCATGCAGGAGGCACTGGGAGGGAGGGGGAGGAGCGGGGACAGGGAGAGCCGGGGGCAGGGGGTAGAAAGAGGTGGGGAAGAGGAAGGGCATGGGTGGAGTGGGGGCGGGAAGAGGTGCGGCTTTCGGGGAAGGGATGGAGTGGGGGCAGGGCCTGGGGCTGAGTGAGGAGTGTGGGGGTCCGCAAAAAATTTTAAATCAAAATGTGGGTCCTCGGGTTGCTAAAGTTTGAGAACCACTGGTGTAGGGGAACCCGCTGGGGTGGAAGGCTAGGGCTTCCCTCCTTCACCTCTAGCCATCCTGATACCCTGCTGTATGGAGAGGGTGGGATGTGGGTCAAGGCATTCCAGGGTTGAGATGAAGGAGTGTGGTAGACCAGAGCTTCACAACACCTTATCCCCCACTGGCATAAGGCCCACAGTGGGAAGTGGAAGCTCCAGGAAGTGGCTCCATGCTAGGGTGACCAGATGTCCTGATTTTATAGGGACAGTCCTGATATTTGGGGCTTTTTCTTATATAGGCACCTATTATTCCCCCACCTCCTGTCCCGATTTTTCACACTTGCTATCTGGTCATCCTACTCCATGCCCTCAGCAGCCCAGCTGCAGCAGATGTTACAGCAGGCCCCCCTGTTGGTCCTACTTACTTACACCAGCGGAGCAAGTTAGAACAGGCTCCCTGGGGCTGGAATGCCAAGGAGCAGGGAATTGAACCCAGGTTCCTGAGGCTGCCCTTCTCCTCTACAGCTGAGCACAGCTTCGATACAGTGAAGTATCTGGGCCAAAAAATCTTTTCCTTTTTTTTTTTGCAAATTACAACTGAACAAATACCATTCTCAAACTCTCCCTTGAAAAGGGAAAAAAAAAAGTGAATCTGAACTAGAACAGAAGAATGAAGAAAGGAACAGCATACTGTGAAATATCCTGAACGTAGCTTTTTGAATATTTAAAATTAATTCAACAATCTTATGATATCTTTTTAAAACAAAAACCAGGCATTTTGAGACATGTTCTACTGTGTTTTTCTTGTTATCCATCAACTTTTGGCGGTGATAGTTTTCCTTTAAAAAAAAAAAACACACAACTAAGAGGATTCAGTTTGACTAATAAGTACCATACTAGTACAGTTCCTTGATTTGGGCCTAATACATTTTAGTTCTAAAGCTAAGTGAGGTAATAGCTTTTATTAGACAACTTCTGTTGGTGACAGAGACAAGCTTTCGTGCTTTTTCTTCAGGTCTGGGAAATGTACTCTGTGCCACAAATAAATACAAGATGGACTAGACTGCACAGCATAAGCAGTTAACACATATTGTAAGGGACAGAAGTTGGTCCAGTAAAAGATATTACCTCACCCACCTTGTCTCTTAAAAAAAAAAAAAATGCATATATAGTCAAAATTTGAAGAACCAGCTGCAGACATCTCTTCTTGTGATACATTTTACTTTCCTCCTGGCTACATACAATCAGATGCATGTCTGAAAATGAAGAACTCTCTCACAAAAACAGTAGTCTTGCTTGCTTCCTTGGAAATCAGTAACAAAAAACATCCCTGGATTCAATGGGAGCAGAACTGCGCTCAATAAAATGTCCATCACCGAGACATACAGACTAGCATCCACAATGCCAACGGGATGTCACTGAGATTTGGTAATGATCGGTGGTTCTTGGAAGCAGACACAAAGTTTGGAGCACTCAGCATTTGGGAATTTACACAGTGAACATGTACAATTCATTATTAGTGAACTAATATTAGAAAGCATACTGCCAAAATTCCTATAAAATAGACATTTCTAAACTCTAATATGAAAAACTGATATGGTTCACATTACTTCTACATTCTGCAAGATTGCCGCCATCAAATAGTAAACCTGTCAAGAATGCTCCATCTCCATTTGTAAATTGTTTGGCTTAAGTGACATGCTGTACTGTGTAACAAAACCCAAAATAACTATGAAAGATCAGAACCTACCACTGCTATGAACATAGCATATAATCGTTGTGGAAATCACTTGAGAAAACATATTGTGAGGCTATGTTTAAACCAACAGATGTTTTAGAAACAGAACAATATGTTCAAACAAAATAAAGGTGCAACAGGCAATATTAAAAGGCCACTGCAGTTAGCACATTTACTTTCATGTTGAACAAAATTGCTTCATCCATTAAGACTATCTATCTAGAAGATTAACAGCTTACCTAATGTATGTGCTTTATGTTATGTTTAAAATATGGTTTTTATTAATTATTTGCAAAGTGGCTGATTGCCATAGCAAAGACAATGTTACCCAACAGAGGGACTTTTAAGCATTGTCGCATATATTAATTTCAACTCAAGTTTTGGTTTCGGCTCATAAACCATGGCACTTAAAGCATCTCAGCCTCTGACTAATATATCTGAATAGATCACCATAACTGATTTAAGTGACAGCTATCAATGTTATTAAAAATCATAATGTCATAAGGATGAGCAAAAATATTGAAGAGATGCTCACAGAAAGAAAAGACAAGGTAAAATATGTAACTTTCAGTGACGATCCTTCACTGCAGTTTTAAAAATGGAATCCTTTTAAAATGAAATTTGATACACTAAATTAAACTAAAAAAGATTAGCCTTTTCACTATACTGTAGGAAACAACTCATTGTTATTCTGAAATTTGTATTAATAAAATTTTCGGAATGGTATCAAAGTTCTAAGAAAGAAAAACATTCAATGGTTCCTCATAATAAAAAGTCTGAAGTACAGCCCTATTTCATTGTTTTTCAGCAACAGCTTTCCTTGTTATGCTTTAAAGTCTAATGGCATCACTTCAAAAGTGAATGGAGTGTTGTATGCACCCTCTGATCTGGCAGAATTTCAATTTGTTATTCTGAAAGAAACTTTATATTTTAATGATAACACCATGTAAAAGTCTGACCTGTTCCACACAGGACAATTAGCAATGACCATTTTTCACTGTTGTGCAATGCTTGGACTACCTACACAGTCTCACCAATGAATACAAGATTGCAGATCATGTGTATGTTTCATACCTTTTACATAGGCAGCTTTATTTCCAGAAGAAAAAAACAGGGAGATTACAATTATTTCTGTTGAACATGTTTTGCAAGTGGGTTATGAATAATCTATTATAATATGAAAAGCAAGGCTGACAGTAGACTCTAATGTAAACATTTGTTCATATAAAAATGGCATTACATACAAAAGCTCAAAACTTTTTAAGCCAAAGAGCAAAAAGCAAATTTTAACCGAATAAACCATTGGAGGACATTTGGAAGGAGGTAATATTGAAAGGCTTGTCTATGGGCCAAATTGGTTTCTGTGTGTCTGTCTGTCTCCCTCCCCACCCCCTAACATAGAAGAGGCAAGGGTGAAAACTTTGTGACTTCGTCCCCAGGGAAAACCACGGCTGCAGGGGCAGGACGTGGAAATGGTGCCATACTGGTGGGTGAGTGAGAGGGGGAGGGGACACAGATATTACCAGCATTATAGCAGATAGTTTGATTAAATTATAATTTTACTGTGTTTTGATTTACTAATGTGTTGCATGTCAGAGGAACTTTATTCAGGGAAAGCCAAGTCCAAAAATGAGTTTTGCAAGAAGTTGTGAAAGTGGCCATATCTGTGGTCATTCTCAGTGCTTATAAGAATGAATTCCATATTCTATGTTCAGCTGCTGTGAAAGTTCTCTCTCTTTCACTCATGAGCCTCCCCATTATTGCTTGACAGTTTAATTGTTCCAGTAGAAAGTAGCTGTCATTGCAGGTAATGGGCACAGAGGGATAAGTGATCTTTCTCAGACACCTAGGCCAGTTCCACGGAGACATTTGAATATCAGGACAGAGACCTTTAACTGAGCTGACTCCACATTTAGTGGAAAGCTAGTGCAGAGAAAACTTCGGTAGTACCGTATGTTCACAGCGAATGCTGTTGCTAAGCAGACAGTAGCTGCATTTTTGCCAATTAGAGTATTTTCAGAATGTGGGGCTTCATTCCTAGATGTAAGCAGTTGCCATGATCAAGCCTGGAGGTCACAAATGTGTGTTTCAACATAGCCACATCTGCGTTCACTAGGATGGGGCATATTTTTTGCCACTATGGCTATATGGACATCCAAATACAAGGAAGATTCTAAAAGATCCCTAAAGCTAAAGAAATCCTAAAGATGCAGACCGTTCTTAAAAGAGTGTCTCTCTTTCTATCAGTCTTCTCGAAGTTCAAAATTAGCAATTGCTTTTCCTCAGGGTGCCAAGTAGCGAGAAAGCTGGGAGATATGAGATAAAGAGCTGTGTCTCTGTACTGCTGGCACTTCACCCCATGCTGTCTAAACAACCTTCCCAAAGGCCTGTGGATAGATTTTGAATAATGAGATGAAGGATTAAACCTGTGGAACTCTGCAGGGGAGGGCTCTAGATTTGTCAGAAAAGTTGCCCATAACAACACTCTGGTTTGGTCTGAAAGGAAAGACCAGAGCCATTTCAGGGAATTTCCATATAGGCCTGCAATTTCTTGTGCCAGGAGTGCTGGGTGATTCTTAAGCATAAAACATATCACTGAAGTAAAGCAGCCACCCCAGGGGTGGAAGCCATCTGTCAATTAAAGCATTGCTGTCAGGCGGGAAGGGTGATGATACCAGAACAAACCCATGCTCTTATGAAAAGGGCTATGGAATTTCTCTTTATGCAGGATAGACAGGGACTCAGTTTTGATGTCTCATCTGAAATATACACACAGTAATCTACATAGTACTCTACCTACCTTGAAAAAAATATTATTCTGAGGAAATTAACAGTGTTTAATATTAAACACAGTAAAATTAAGAATCTTAATTACTTTCTGCTTTTATTTTGTTAGCACTTCCATGCTACTTGTCCCCCAACATGCACTGCTTTAAAAAAGATATTATGGATGGAAAAAAATATAGCATTAAAAGCCATGAGAGAAACTCAACACATCAGATTTCAGTTTCTGTTTACTACAAGCAAAGCTACATGGTAATGTTAATCTACTGTGTTCTCTTTTGATATTAAGCTAGCTCGTTTAGTAAAATATCACAGGGTACAGTTAACAAAGATCTAAGCTTCATTGGATGGTTTGATTTAGCTTTTCAAAACTGATTAACTTTTTCCCCAGCATGGCATCCTTTTTGGGGGACAGAGGCTGGGAGCATTAGATTAAAATTAACTAGCACTTTTTGAAAACTAATGAGTCACCATATCAACCACAGTAAATCAAGCTATTGTCAGCAAACTACAGCTATTATAAATATTCTTACAAGGGATGTAGTTAATAAAAATATAAGACCCTGTAAAGTGCATCTTGGTATTTGGAGAGTAATCATAAATCTTGTCCTCAGCATTTCCCCAATGCTTCAAAAATCTGAAGTGTATCTGACAGCTCCACTTCTCGAAGAAGTGCATACCATGACTCCCAATAAGAATCAGCCATGGAATATGTCAATGTCTCACAATTCCTCAGTGAAATCCACATATGTCCTCATAGGAAAAGGCAGAGGAGTTGATTGACATCAACTTAGTTCAGTGATCCATGAAGGACCTTTAAGAATAGTCATTAAACACGTGAAAAAGCAAAAAAAAAAAAAAAAAAAAAAAAAAAAAATATTAAAAAATTAAAATATTCCTTTCTTCCAACCTCACCATACAAGATAACATACTGTATGTCGGAGACAGAAAAAAAGCCAATCCTGCTGCTGATCTGACAGCTCCGTGTCAGTTCAGTTATTGTAGATGAGTTAATTTTAAAGTTTGCAAAATATCTATGCTGACACAAGCTGAATGCATTTTGTCCTTTTTTAATTGTGAGTTGAGACTAGCGTATATGGATTCTTCCACTTTTATAGATTCTCACTGGTCATTTGAATGTTGACCAACTAAACACTAAGCCAATTCTATAACCACTATGTCCATTTCTTTACTGGAATCCATAGATCATTTGAAAACTATTGGGCCACATTGTGTATATTGGAATTATTAGAAGTTTAAAATCTTACTTTAAGAGATTTTTATCCAATGAAATATCCATGGACTTCATTCCTATTCCTTGCACACCTAGATCTCCTCCTGAAGTCTAGATATATTACGTACTGCTTCTGAGCTTGTAATGCTTTACTTACATTAGTTTATCTCCATTTTTAATATAGAGCTCAAACCTTTAGTCCTTACTCCAGCAAAATGCCCCTCTTTTGCCTGAAAAAATAATTCCAGGCTGGGCCATTTATTGCAAGTGTTCAATTTATACCAGTAAGATTATCATCACATAAATACCAAAAGCAATCATCTGAAGTGTTGCATTCCTCACACACACCTTCCAGATAATAGTAATCAGTAGGAATTTTTTTTCTTTTTTTAAAAAGATTTTGCGCTTTGAACACTGAAAGCTGATCTAAAGAACAATTTTTTAGACAAACTGTTGTACACTCTTGAGAGATCTACTCTTAGCAGACACATTCTATAATTGAATACCTATGGAAAGCAAGCTGTTATAACCGAGTTCAGTGTTTACAGTTTAACAAAATAACCCAATTTCTAAAAAACATTCAAACAGCACTTGATTTCTAATAACAAAGATTCAGTGCAATGGATGCAAACCAGGACTGATCTCCATTATTATGAAGATCCTTAATGCATTTTCCTCAGCGTTCCACTGAAGTTCTAATGAAATAAGACAGATGTACTAATTACACATTTTATTTCTTTATCTTTTTATAGATACAAATTAGTATCTATTAAGCATATGAATACGCTATTTACTTGAGACTCTTTTGTGTAATACTGTTAGAAATAAATGTTTAAAAAGCATTAGGAAAACAAAAAGTGATTGAAGTGGATATCAAATGCCACCATCAGATAATTTGTAAAAAACTGCAATACTTTAGAACAAAAATGATGGGGGTGAAGTCATTGTGACCACCTTCACTTAACCTTTTCCATTACAGTATTTCCAATTGTTCGCATGTCATTATTCAGCAAGTACAGTACACCACACCACTATTTATGTTGCTAATTTCTAAACCAAAGAGTTATAAAATTATGTAATTTATCTACATTTTTCTGTTCAGAGAGTTCTAGTCAAATGTTGAGGCTTCTTTTATAATGAGATGCAATGAACATGAGCTTTCACCTTGAGTGCCAAGTACAAAAAGAAACAAAGGGAAGGTTAGAAGTGCTGTATGTCTGTTCACTGAGGATTAGGTTACTTGCATAACTTGGCAATATCACCACCCCTTCAATCTCCACACTTCCATGCACTAGAAAACCCCACAATTGTTTCCTACATTCCTTTAGTATTAACGCTCAAGAGGCCATTCTATCCTTTTTTAAGGAAATTATTTCACTGCCACCTCCTTGAGTAATTTGAATTTTCATTTCATTCCTACAAAGATTAAGAACAATTTAACATTACTTTAAAACTTTTAAGTATGTCATCAGTATTACTTGCTCTGCTACTGCAGTTTCATTGCTAAGGCCTTGTCTACACTAAAGGGGAAAGTCAATCTAAGCTACGTAATTTGAGTTACGTGAATAGTGTAAGTCAAATTGATGTAGCTTAGATCTACTTACCACGGGGTCCACACTACGCGATGTCAACGGGAGACGCTCTCCTGTCGACTCCCCTTACTCTTCTCGACGGGAGAGCGATTGGTGGTCGATTTAGCGGGTCTTCACTAGACCCACTAAATTGACCACTGCAGCATCAATCCTCCGGTAAATGTAGACAAGATCAACTAAAGCCAAACTAAATTCTGAGTTTAGATACATTTAAAATCAAGTTTTGCAACATAAAATTCAAGCATAATTTGTGTTAACCATGTTTCTTTTATAAGCTTGCATATATTGTTTTTTTCAGACAGATGATACAGTGATCTCTAGACATAGGTTTCAGGCTACAAGTATTTAAATAGTGATATAATTTTGAATACTAGATCTTATTAGAGTAATCATAAACAAGCTGATATTATTTTAATGACTGATTTTACATAGGTGCAGTATTTTCAGCAAAAATATATAATGGCTACATCTTGCCAACACATCTTTTCTAAAAAAAAATTTTTATGTTATTACATTTCTAGGGCAGGACTGGAAAATATGGTATAGCTAAAAATAGGCTAAAACCCACTCTTCCCAAATCTACTAAGCCAAGAAGGGAGAGACTATAGCTTGTTTAAAAATCAATAGTGGAGAAAGTTTACAAAGAGTATTCTAAGCCATCAATTGAGAAAGCTCCCAAATATTCTGTAATCTTTTACTTTTATTGGACTTTTTTAAATTAATACTTCTCGTGAAATATTTTACAGTTACCAGGTACATACTATCAACACTGACAACTTTCAGCCTGTTTCAATAGCTTTGTAAAATTTGGTTACTCTGTAATTTCTTAGATGATGAATGACCATGTTATCCATGTTTTTTGTTTTTGTTTTTAAGTTCTGTGGATGGAGAGGACTTCTGCAGCAGCAAGAAATATGAGTGTTACTGAACATTATAACTCTATTTATGGCTATAAATGCCAGGGTGGAATAACTGAAAACATATGCTATGTGCCTCAAATTTTAAGGATGATGACACTCTCACATTAGTAGGGCGCAACATGTTATGAAGAACTCCCACAATGTAACAGTTGTTCAAAAGTCATATTCATCCAGTTGTGCTGTCTTTATTAAAGGATACATAATACTAGATGTGAGTTATTCAAATCACAGCTGCAGCCTAGATTAGAAATACTAAAAATTCTAGTTTTTAAATTTGAGTTTTAAAGCTGTATCTGTATATAAAATAATATGAAAACATGTCAAAGCTCAATTCCTATCTGGATAAGATTTGTTTTTAAGGGCTTGAGCTGTGGGGTGAATAAATACAGTTCAATAAAGAGTTCCAGGTCAATGTAAATAATACATCTTAGATCATGATCAGAAAGCTTTAAAACTTTTACTAGCATCTAGGGTTTAGACAGGCGTTGTTTTATACAGTGAAATACATTTTATAACAAGATATTGATTTCCAATGCTTCATTCAAGGGGGGAGGCTTCTTTTGGTGCTCACAGGAGATGAAACCCCTGACTAAAAATGGACTGATTACATCTCTCTCATATGGTAGATCTTGCTTAAAGTTTTAATCCTCTGAAGACAAAATACAATGATTAAAGCATGCATTTAAATCAGTCATCTCTATTAACTAACATCAGACATTATGTTAAACTTTTATTATATGAGTAATTTCATATCCCATCTGTCAAGGATAGCCTGAGCTGAAATATGTAATGTGTTTTTTTTTTTAATTGGACCAGCTAAGCTATTTTAAAAAAAAAAACAGATCCATTTTCATGCTCAAGTACTGGGAGTTAATTTTTAAAACAATCCACCCGGTTTCCTCCTGAACATAGGTACTGAATCTTAAAGCATGTGAATTACAGTGTATGAAATACATCATCGGTGGGGGGGGAGGGGTGTTAAACCACTCTCCTTCCATTCCCATACAACAATAATTGAGCAGGCAAATACTATGCGCGTTACAAAGATAGTGGATTGAGGCGTCAGGCAGTCTTACAACGTATATAGGAGCCTTATAGTGAGGAAAGAAGGGTGCAAATGACATTCAGTCTCAATAAAAACGGGGAAAGCGCCTTAAAAGACTGGAAGGATCTAGCATCCCCACTGATGTAAGTGGATGAAATTTTGCGGGGAGAGAGATAAGGGAACTGTTGCGCTCCCCGGCTGTACAGCCACCATATACCGGCCGCCTATAAGCAAATACTCCACCGGCAGCCAGGGTTAGAGGCGCCCGATCGCTCTGGCGGTACAGGGAGAGGAGAGGGAACCAATCGCCCTCACCCAGCAATGCCAAACACGCCAAGCCGCTCGCCCCACAGCGGAAACCAGCACGCTAGCGACTGAGAACCAGCCATCCGGACCGGCGTGTGAGGACCAGGGGCAGCTCAGACGGGCTGGGCTGGCCGGCAGGAGTTATGAAGGGTAACGCAGCAATGAACCACCGCTCCCCTCCAGAGCGGAGGGGTGGGAAGGGCAGGTCCCGCGGGCCAGGCAAATCCCCTGGCCGCTCCAGGAGTGAAAGAAAGAGGCTGGGCGGGGAAGAAGGCGGCTGGCGGTGGCGGATCAAATACCTGCCTGATGACAGGGGACGACAATGATGAGACGGAGAGAACTTGAGTCTTATGGACCAGGCTCTCTCCCAGCAGCGCCCCATCCGACTCGGCCCCGCTGAGTGGCGGCCGAGTGCGGGGACCCCGGCCGAGCACACCGGGACAGCAGCAGAGTCAGAGGGACCGCTCGGTGCCCCTCCAGCCCCAGAGCTGGCATCTGGCCACGGAGAGCAGCAGCACCTGCCGGCGGAGGGGCCGCGGCAGGGAAGGGCGCTAAGAAATGTCCATCCAGGTTCAGCTAAAGTCTCACGTGTAACAGACTGAGCGGGACACGGATCCTGCCCTCTCGGGCTGCGGACCCGGGGGCAGGTTATTTCTCAGCCATCGCACCACACGCCACCAGTTCGCTTGGGGGTGGGGGGGGAGAAGAGGAGAAAGCATAAGACAAACGTGCGTGACACCCAGATTACACCAGCTCGGACACACAAATGCAGGGAATGCTGCCGAGCCCACAGCAAGGCGGGGACAGAGACCCCGGGGATACCACACAGCCTGGCCACGCTAGTTACCTTTCATCCAGTCCACCACTTGACTCGGAGACCATTTACTCACGGGTTCCATGATGAGAGCCATCGGGGACTTGGCCGCCTCTTTGGCGGGCGGAGAAGCGCGGACCCACTCCCCTTGTCCTCCCGGGCAGCCGAGGAGCTGGAGGTGGTGGCGGTGGGGGGCAGGTGGGAGAAGGGTCGAGGTTGCTTTTTGCTGTAGTAGGTTTTCCAACAGCCCCGTACCCGGCAAGCCTCTCGCAGCCCAGCCTCAGCGCCCGAGTCCGCCAGTGGAGGGGACGCCACCAAAGCCCCGCGCGCCTCTCCCGCTCGCTGGCTCTGCTTCTGCGTCTCTCTCGGGGTTTCAATTCACGTTGCTGGCTCGGCGGGGAGGGGGAGGCGGCGGCGGCTGCTACTGCACGCTCCGTCGCCTCGGGCCTCCCGCCCCCGCTGCTCCCGAGCGATCCCCGGACTGCTCCGAAGGCAGAGGGCGTGAGCGGCTGGGCGGCTAACCAGGCGGCCAAGGGGCTGGGGCTCAGCCACTGTCTCCCCCGCCTTCACGGCAGCTCCCCGAGCTCCACGCTTGTCTCTTTCTCCCGCACGGCCGGTGTAGCCTGGCGGAAATGACGAGCTGCAAATAGCTGAAGGAAAAGGCGAAGCCGCCCGGCTCCGCGCTGGGGAGATGCTGCTTCGCGAGGCGGCAGCAGCAGCAGCAGTAGCCGCCGGGGGAAGGCGAAATCTCACGCGCGTGGGGCGAGCTGCACCCGCGCAGCCCCAGCCCCAGTCCCCGGCGCAGCGCGCGCGCACTCCCCGCCCGGGCCGGCGCTGGGGGCGAGGGGGCGGCAGAGGTGGGAGCCGGAGCCCTCCCGAGCGAAAGGCGCGGGAGGCGGCCGCGCAGGGCACCTGTTTCCACTAGTCCAACTTCTGAGCGCGAGGCGCCGGCTTTGCTCGAGCGTCTCGTTAGTTGAAAGGTAAACCCCCGTCTTTCGGGGGGGAGGGGGAAGTAGCAGGAGCTGCTGGTGGTGCTGATGCATCAGGAGGAGGTGGAGGAGGAAATCAAGCCGGGAGGCATCGTGTTCCTTTTGAAAGCGTTTCTGAGTGGGCTCCGGGAGGTAATTACTGAGAAAAGCCCTGCTGGAAAATGGCTGTGATTTTTAATCTATTCAAATACCTAAAATCCACATGATTGGACTAGCAGAATGAATGGAACGTCAAGTGGATGGTGGTTTTGCTCCTTCATGCATATTCAACACGTAATTCACCTGCTACGCCTATACAAGGATGGATGATTTAACTTCAGATAGTTCTGGTTTATTAAGACTCAGCCCAGTTCTGCAGACCTTACTCCAGCTGAGTAATGCTCATTTCCGCCACTATTCCACTTGTTTTAATGAGATTACTGGTGGAGTAAGGGACTATTCGATGTGAGTAAAATTGGCAGAATCAGGGTCAGATTAAGGCAATCCCCAGACTCACCACCACATGGGCTCCCTTTAGTCCGATCCCTGCCATAGCCTTGATCTCCACACCATCGCACCACGTGGGATGCTGGCAGCCAGGGGTATCCACAAATGCAATCTTCTGGATGGTAGGGGTCTGCCACCATTTCCTTTTGGGTAGTCTGGGCCACACCTGGTCTCCTCCCTACTCCTTGTCTCCAGGTGATCTTGGGTCCATCCAGGAGAAGAAAGGACTCATCCTCCTCCCACCCGAGTGCAGGATTCCCTATATACCCAGCACCATCCAAACAAAACCAGGATGGGATGGCAGCAGAAAGAGACCTCTACCGCGGTGGCAGGGTGGTGTAGGTGTGCTCCTCTTAATCAACCCATAGGCAGGAACCCCAGCTCCAAGGAGATAGTAACTCTCCCAACCATTCCTATGCCAAGGGGTGAGGTGAGGACCAGCGTTCCCTCTTGGCTATGTGCAGAACAAATGGCTACCCACATTGAAATGTAACATCTCTGAGTGAAGACTCTCCTACTCTTACTCTATCCCTCCCTCATTCCATCTACACATTCATTTTCTCTCCCTCCTCATTCATTCCATATCCCATATTTATTATTGCCTACTTTCCACCACTTAGTCTTCCCCTCTCACTCTGGAGAGTAAGGGAGAGACCAAAAGAGTGAGAGAGTGAGCTGTGGAGAGAATGCCAACCTGGCAAGGAGCAGTGGCAGCCAGGCCCCCTACCCTTGTGAGTGGTATGGGTGACAGCAGAGGGATCTCCCACACAGAGAGATAGGCATGACATCTTGGGTCCTCTCCCATAGAGAATGGCAGAGATTACAGAAGAGGTCCCCCCTCAGGAGAGTTGGGAGCAGCAGAAGTGGTCCCCTCCCTCCAGCAAGCCAGGGGGTAACCTAGTCCTGCTAATAACAGCACTGATTACATTATACTCAGGTCACTTTCAAGGTTTTCTTTGCAATTAACAGAGCTAGAAACTCTTTTTTAAGGAGGGATAAGATTCTGACATCATTACTTGACTGCAGAAGCATTACTCTAGACTTGTCTATAGCGCATAGGCCTTAATCCATCCTATCCCATTGGCAACTCAGTTTTTTTCTAAGAATGATTTCTTTATTAAATGCCACTAAAACCTATAGTTTTCTGGAACTCAGGATTCCATTTGCAAAGTTTAATTTTAGTCATTTTCCCCTCTGAAAGGGGCAAAGAATGCAAATCCTTACAAAATTAAAGGAAACCGTGGGCTATTGCTATTGTTAAGAATGGTTTCTATTAGCAACCTTTATTCTGGAAGACTTAGAAATGGATATCCAACTTCAGTCCAGACAGAAACATGGCTTGTAATTCATACCACTAATGTATAATTTACAACATTGTGGCTGAGGAGAGGGGCAATCATTTGCATGCTTGGTTAAGAAGAGTTCAAAAACTAATACAAGTTCAAATATTTCACATTTTTTTCTGTGGCTTTTCTGCCCATTTTGTCAATACCCACATGTAAGTGTCCTATAATATATACTTACAGAATAAACTACAGTTACACTGGGGAAAAGGTTTGCAACACTGGAGAAGACAATAGGTTCATCTCTGACCCTTTACCTCTAGCAGCAGTCAGTATCTGTTGCTCGAAAATGCTCTGACCTAATTATGAAATGGTAAATGAAAAATCCTTGCTTACTAACCTCTTAAGTAAACAGTGTATGCTCTGAAGCAAAAGACTTGATTACATTTGTTATTTTATCTGGCACAGCTATCATACGACTATTCAGCTAAATCCTGCTGTCTCTCGCAAACAAGTACTTTTAGTAAAGTCAATAGAACTAGGTGCATGGATTAAAGGAGAAGGATTTGGCCCATTATGAGTGATAAAATTATCCAGCCATAGTATTTAACCTGATGACCTACTGCAGCAGCAAATTCCACAGCCTGAGAATGTGGTACAAAGAAGGTATTTTTTTCAAAAATTGTTCTAAATTCATTGCTTGGTTGATTTTTTTCTTGTTCTCTTGCTAGCGTAAGGAGTCAAAAAGTGAGACTGATGACTTTTACAGTGACTTTCCCAATCTTAAATATCTCAATCAAATTATTTTTGATGCTTTTCCTTTCCAGGCAATGGCCCTGACCCTGCAATCCAATCTACATGCACCATCTTTTTGCCTAGGCAGAGCCCTCTTCAATGAGATTCTGCCGAGGTGCAAGGATCCATTCAAGTGCATCAAAGTGCAGATTGTATAATCCTAGTTTTTGTACTAACTCATGCACGGCAATTGATCTAATACACACAATACTTTAAATGTTCACATGTATTTTTTAAAGTGTCTAAATTTGTATTTGTGCAGTCACATTTGTCAATTAAATACCCTTCCACTTTTAGAGTAGTGAAAATAAAGATAAAAGTAAATCCATTGTTAAATAAAAATGGGGGAGAGGGTGGAATTTAATGCTGTATTACAAGTCTGAAGTCAAAAGCAGAGGATATGTCTGCTTAGGCCCCGTTGCTGTAAACACTTATGTACGTGCTTAATTTTACTACTACAAGTGACTTCAATGGGACTACTCCCAGTAGTAAATTTCAGTAGTAAAATAGAAGTTTTTGTTAGGATTGAAGCTATAGAATATAAGATGTTTGAAGCAGGGGCAATCTTTTGTTGTGTTCATAGAGTGCTCAGCACAATGGTCCCCTGATGCTTGACTGGGGCCTTTTAGGTGCTACTGCAATACAAACGATTAATAATAACAATAAAGATGCAAAAGAGAATTAAGGTACTCTTTGGTCCTACTGGACCGTGATACTCAGCTTTGGGGTGGCAGAATTAGGCTCTGTGTAGGCACTGCACGGCTGGTCTGTTCAGCACCTTAGTAACTCTTTAGACACACACTCCCTCAGTTTTTGTCTGCTTAACCTTCACTTTTTATACTTTATTTTAATTTTATTTTTCTTTTGCCTGAGTGAAGCAATACAAATCAAGAGTCTGTCACTGAGCATCTGTATTATTTACATGGGGCCAAACTGTACACTGGCTCTGAGTGATGGATTGCTGAATATCTGTGGATTTCCCAGAAATTTCAGAGACTGCTGATGGGATATATAAGCCCTGCACACTGTTCAATGACAAGTTACAATCTTTCTCTGGAGTAAAAGACAGGGATAGCTCAGTGGTTTGAGCATTGGCCTGCTAAACCCAGGGTTGTGAGTTCAATCCTTGAGGGGGCTATTTAGGGAACTGGGGTAAAAATCTGTCTGGGATTGGCCCTGCTTTGAGCAGGGGGTTGGACTAGATGACTTTCTGAGGCCCCTGATATTCTATGATTCCAAAGATATTGTTTCAGATAACAGAAACAAGTTAGATTCTAAGAGAAATAATAATAAGGCTAATGGAAGTAGCCCCAAATAGGCAAATTAGCTGGGATCTATTAAACATACCCAGAAGAAAACTGTGAAAAGGGTAGTATTTCTTTCAAGCAAGGAAAGCTTGCCCATTTTGTGGCAAGATTCAGTTAGGCATTTACTTCAAGAAATACATTTCTTATGCTCTTTCATCCAAATGTCTCTGAGAACCTGATTCTGCCATCCATACTTGCATTGAGTGATAGCTTACTCTGCAAAGTTTATGGGTCAGGTTCTGAAGTCCTTAGGTTGGGTAGCACCCAAGTTTAGTAGGACTAGCATGAGTAACAATATTGAAATCTGCCACCAAATTGATGGTGCACATGGGACTATTTGTGTAGTAAGCTACCACTCAGTATGAGTACTGGGTAGCAGGGTCTACCCCTAAGTAAAGAGGTCCAACTGGTGAATGATATTTCTGATTTAATTCTTGGCCTAAGTTCAGTTCTTCTCTTTCCTCCCCTTTTCTCCCCTCCCCTCCTCTCACCACTCAATTCATCTTCTCCTCCTTCAATGTATTTTAAAGTATTAGTTTAATGACAAATGTCATCTTATCCTAAATGTCATCTTACCCTTTGGATATGCCTTAAATCCATGACCACTTAATATGATATAAACTAATTTTTGAGGATTAAACATTTTAATCTTGATTGTGTAATAATGACTTGATGTTATATTTATTGTGTAATCAGAAATACAAATCATAAATCCCCCAAAGGACATTTAATCATTTAAACCACTCAGGACTCACTTAAAGCTATTAGATGAGAAAGGTGGCCAAGGGGTAAAAATTCAAAGACTTCAAACACCTTTTATAAAACAAAAGATCATGGTTTTTAAAAGGATTTAAAAATGACTGGCCTGAGTATTTCCCCTAAGAAATCCCTATAATTTCAATTAGGTTTCTTCATTAAATAAAAAAGAAATCCTGCCTTTGAACCTGTTTTACGTGCAATTTGAGTCCCATCACATCTCTTAAACAGGGGCAATCAAGTAAATTGTGTACTGGGACTTGCTCCATTACTGGCTGTATAAGGATATAAACAGGTTTAATAGATTTTAGGATCAGGAAGGACCTGTGAACATCTAAGCCTGACCTTCTCTATAACACAGGCCATACAATTTCACCCAGTCATACCCGCAAGGGCGAGGGGGAGGGGGAGATTATTCTTTTCCATGGTTATACTTGTTTTTTGTACCAATATGTATCAATTACTAATCCCTTTCCATATGGAGTTAAGTGGTACATTTTGCCCCTCTCAGGAGAACAAGTCGTAATTTAAACACTATGGAACCATTAGTACTTATATATCCATTGCCTATAGTATTTATAACTAATCTGAAATACTCATGTGTAACTAACTGCAAAATGACAGAATTCAACTCAGAGATAGTGGGGATACATTCTAAACTGAAGAGCAATTTTGAGGATCAGAAACTGTTGTCCCATGGAGTGACTGTGAAAGCTGACAGACTGTGCAGTCCATCTCCTTTTTAGATGTAAACTAATTAAATGACAAAAACAAGCACTGAGCACATACAGAATTTTCAGGCAAAGCACTATTTCAATCATTTTTAAGTTTCATGTCCTCTTTGGAGTTATGGTACTTCTCTTTAAATAATTTGTAGCTAAGATCCTGCCCATGACAGAAGTATTTGGGCTGCATACATAGTAAATATCATATGACAGATTAGGACCCACGGATTAGGTTGGGGGCTCATAGACTTGTTGGTGCCACTAGGCATAGCTACCAGGTAACTCGGGGGGGGGGAGGTGGAAGGCCATAAGTGTCGATGAAACCCCCCTGCTCTGGGTCTAAGTGAGCCAAAGTAACTCCATCTTGTGAACTTTAACCAGCCTCTATGCTAACTGCCTAGAAGCAGAATATGTAACAGTCAGCTTTTTTAGCAGACAGCTGCAGTTTCGCTCACACTAGCACAAGCAGTAGTGATAAGGAAGAAGGAGGGAGGAAGGGGGGGAAGTCTACTACGTCGAGGCTTGCAAGGCCAAAGATAAACATACGGACGAGAACTTTTCTAACACGCCACAATGTACTGCCTACTGTAACCGCTGTTGGGAAGGGAGGGGTGGAGGGGAAACAGAACAAAGGCTTACTCAAGCTGCTTGGAATATAATATGGGAAACTTGCTTGTATTTGTTGCACTTCTGATTTGAGACATGCTGGTCTCCTGAGTGCCTTTTCGAGATCTCGAATAAACTTGGTTTGCTTCTCCACCCTGGTGTGTTTATCAGTACGACGCACACCGGGCAATGAACCCTGTTGCCCCCTCGGGCCCTCTGGGCCGGCAACAGTTTTGGCGCCCAACGTGGGGCTTGAGGCTGAAATTTAGCCTTGCCCGGATCCCTCCTGGCAGCCGACGGATTACGGCGACGACCGACGCCCAGCGCGCACCGGTGACTTCATCGGGGGGCCTCGGCGGAGACGTGGTGTGATCGACCCCGGAGGGCACAACGGTGCAACGCACATGGACAGTGGAGAAGCAGTTGTGGGCGACGGTGAGGAACCGGACCCTTGGATAAGGTAGGAACAGTCCAGTGGGGACTTTACCTGTTTTGACCTGGGGACGCCCAGTGTCTCCCTAGAGTATGGGGCAGGGACAGAGTACAGCCGGCGGGGTACAGTGTATGCCCTTAGAATGCATTCTAGCAAACTGGGACGTGTTTGGGTCAGATTCGATGCTTAGGAGTAAACTAAAAAGGTTCTGTACAGTTGACTGGCCTCAATATCAGCTAGAGTGCCAGGAAAGGTGGCCACCGGAAGGATCACTTAATTACAACACAATCCTTCAGTTACTTTTGTTTTGTCAGCAAACAGGTAAATTGAATGAACATCTCTATGCGTATACGTTTATGATATTAAGAAATAGGCCTGATATTTTGCACAAGTGCCATTTGACTCCGACAGACTCGGTAGTAACTGCTGCTAATCCCCAGAACCCTCCCACAGTTGTAATGGCAGAATCGGTATCCCCTTTGGCTCCAGCACCCCCACAGGCTCCAGAGAGTACCCCCTCGGTGGGATTGTATCCGTTGATTACTGAGAATGTGGTAGCCCATCCAGGAACACAGGATCGTGCAGCCCAGATTGTGCCAGTGTATTCTCATGTCCCTTTTAACCCAGTGCACCTAGCTGCCTTTAAGGCAGAAGCAGGGGAATTCTCAACGAATCCAAATTGGTTTATTTCAATCTTTGAAGGGTGTCTAGCAAGCCATAAGCCTGACTGGGATGATTGCAATATACTGATGAGAACCTTGTTGTCTGAAGTGGAGCGGAATCAGGTTATAGCTAAGGCTAGGGAGGCAGCACAGAAGAGGTATAATGAGGACAGAGAAGGCATTTAAGGTTTTAAAAAGGAAAGCTATTGGACACCAGAGGTTGTACTGAGTGGAATCCTCAAAAGTGGGTGTGCTCGTCCTGGTTTGTTGCTCCAAAGCTCTGTATAGAAGTTATGTTACTGAAAGGGTGTATAATGGCAATGTGTACGTGTTCATTGTTGGGAAAAGGTGTATGAGTGAAGAGTGGAAGTTTCCTTTGGAGGTTAAAAGAAGCCAAGAAAGGGAGAAGGAAAAAGAACAGAACGAGTTAACTGGAAAATATAGCTAGCAAGCTCAGTCGAAAGATAAGATGCTGGCCCCATCCAAGGACATTGTTCACAGCTAAGACTTGGCTGACAACCAAGAAAAGGGGGGCCTGAATGTGTCCAAGCAACCGTAAACGGCTCAGGGCATTTCTGGGCATGGCAGGCTTTTGCAGAATATGGATCCCAGAGTATGGACTGTGGGCTAAACCTCTGTATGAATGTGCTAAGGGAGCAGATCATGACCCCTTTCGTTGGTCCCCAGAAGCGGACAGGGCATTTAAAATCTTGAAAAGGAAGCTGATGGAAGCCCCAGCCCTGGGTCTGCCGGATCTCTCTAAGCCGTTTCAACTGTATGTGCATGAAAGGAAAGGGGTAGCCCTGGGAGTGCTTACTCCGGCCTGGTCTACACTAGGCGTTTATGTCGAATTTAGCGCCGTTACATCGAATAAACCCTGCACCCGTCCACACCACGATGCTATTTAGTTCGATATAGAGGTCTCTTAAATTCGACTTCTGTACTCCTCCCCAACGAGGGGAGTAGCGCTAAATTTGACATGGCCATATTGAATTAGGCTAGGTGTGGATGGAAATCGACGCTAATAGCTCCGGGAGCTATCCCACAGTGCACCACTCTGTTGACGCTCGGATGCTCTGACCAGCCACACAGGAAAAGCCCCGGGAAAATTTGAATTCCCTTTCCTGTCTGGGCAATTTGAATCTCATTTACTGTTTGGACATCGTGGCGAGCTCAGCAGCACTGGCAATGATGCAGAGCTCTCCAGCAGAGATGGCCGTGCAGTCGCAGACTAGAAAGAGGGCCCCAGCATGGACTGATCGGGAAGTCTTGGATCTCATCGCTGTGTGGGGAGATGAGTCCGTGCTTTCCAAGCTGCACTCCAAAAGACGGAATGCAAAGATCTATGAGAAGATCTCTAAAGCCATGGCAGAGAGAGGATACAGCCGGGATGCAACGCAGTGCCGCGTGAAAATCAAGGAGCTGAGACAAGGCTACCAGAAGACCAAAGAGGCAAATGGACACTCCGGAGCCCAGCCCCAGACATCCCGTTTCTACGAGGCACTGCATTCCATCCTTGGTGCGGCCGCCACCACTACCCCACCAGTGACCGTCGACTCTGAGGATGGGATATTGTCCACGGCCGGTTCCTCGGACATGTTAGCAGACGGGGAAGATGAGGAAGGAGATGAGGAGGACGAGGCAGTCAACAGCGCTTGCAACACTGATTTCCCCGACAGCCAGGATCTCTTCATCACCCTCACAGAGATCCCCTACCACCCGTCCCCAGCCGTTAACCAGGACACAGAATCAGGGGAAGGATCAGCCAGTAAGTGTTTTAAACCTCTAAACATTTATTTTTAACAGAACATGAATTTTAACAATACCAACAATGGGTTTCTCATGATTAGTTTGCCCTAGGCACTTAACGTTTCAGTCCCTGGCAGTGCAACTATTAAAAACAAATCTAACAATGTCCGGTTTTGCATGATTGTTCTGCCCAAGCCGCTCTACTGTTTAGTCCCTGCCACTGCAGCTACAGTAAAATGCGGTCTACATGTCCGGGGATAGAGCAGAAATCCTCCTGGGACATCTCCACGAAGCTCTCCTGGAGGTAATTGGAAAGCCTTTGCATTAGGTTCCTGTGGAGAGCGGCCTTATTGGGTCCTCCGTGGTATGAAACGTTTCCGCGCCAGGAGACCATCAGGTACTCCGGGATCATTGCCCTGCAGAGCATGGCCGCATACGGCCCTGGTCTTTGCAGGCTTTCCCGGAGCATTCTTTCTTTATCTCTGTCTGAGATCCTCATCAGGGTGATGTCGCTCATGGTGACCTGCTTTGAATTAGGTAGGGGAATGTTAGTATTGGGACTGCTTGCCCGTTCCTTTACAGAACTGTAACCGCCGGTTTACAGCCACGCGGTGGAGGCGGGAGAGGGGCGGCATACAGGGATCTTTCCCTGGGACAGCCGCGAGGGGGTGGGACAGGGGCAGAGTTGATGCTGGCCGGATTGCTGGCAGCATGGACTAGCATTGCTTTCCATGTGAAAGGAGGCCAGTGCTACTATCAAAGTTTTAAGCAGCCACAAGTCTACGGCTTACCATGTCTGCCTGCTACAGAAATTCCGGTATCCTGTCCCGCTTCTCAAATCGGCAGTGCAAGACCCCAGGCACTGAATGCGAGGGCCGAAAATTCGACCTTGTCCTGAGTGCACATGTGATAGGTACAGTGCATGGTCTTGTTCACAGAGAAAGACTATGTTCTTTGTTCACAACTACATTTATCTTTCTGAGGAATTCACTCCCTTTTTCCCATTCCCACAGCCACATCTGCGACTGTCTCCCAACCCAGCCTGGCATCACACTCACAGAGGCTAGCGCAGATTAGGCGGAGGAAGAAGAGGACGCGGGAGGACATGTTCTCAGAACTAATGGGCTGCTCCCGAGCCCAGGCAGCAGAGCAGACCTAGTGGAGGGAGAACTTGTCCCAAATGCACCGGACACACATGGAACGTGAGGAGAGGTGGCGGCAGGAAGACCAGCAGGCGACTCAAACGCTGCTTGGACTTATGAGGGAGCAAACGGACACGCTCCGGCGCCTTGTTGATGTTCTGCAGGAATGGAGGCAGGGGGGACAGAGCCCCGCTGCAGTCTATCAGTAACCGCCCTCCCCCGCCACCAAGTCCCATATCCCCCTCACCCAAAGTACAAAGAAGGAGGGGCAGCAGAGTCCATGAAAACACTCACTCCACCCATGCAGACTGCTCAAGCACCAGAAGGCTCTCATTCCCCAAAATTTGAAAAGTCCTTTTCTTCCCGCCTCACCCAAGCCCTCGTCCAAGTTTCACCCCCCAGTTTCATGTGTGGTTGTTAATAAAAAATACATTTCTGTTCATTACTGTTTCCATCATGTTCTTTAGAGGAGAGTCTGTCTGAAGGGGGGGTAGGGGGGTTGGTAATGGGACAGGACAGCAGCAGGGCACACACACAGTGCAGTCACTAGTTACCCTGGTCAGTCTGGGAGGTGGTTTTCATGTTCTGTGGGGGGGTGGGGGGTTGCTCTGTGACTTTGTGGCGGGGGATGGCAGTTACAGATCTTATGCAGCGGCCCTTATCCTGGATCACAGAGCCACGCTGCAGGGGATCTGTAAACCTCCTCCCCCTGCCACAAAGTCACAGAGCCACCACATACACGCAGTCCCCATCAGGAGGGCTGGCAGGCTCCGTTGAAACAACCAGTCCACCACTGCGGAGCCTGTCATTCCTGCAGTTTAGAAGCGTCATTTGCATCAGTACACTACACTCGCTCCCCACCACAGTCTGCGTCCCAGGTTTAAAACATTTCCGCGAAAACAGTAATAAAGAAAACGGTGTCCATTAACAAAATAGAAGTCATTTTATTTTTAAAGGTGTGTTGGAAGGGGGTGAAGGGGGTATGTAACTGGAGAGGATAGTCAACATTGACTGGGTAAAGAAACGGGGGCAGGTTCAGCTTCTCCGTACACAAACTTAAAAGTCACAGGTTACCCTACTCACTCAGGAACCTAGCTTTCAGAGCCTCCCGGATGCACAGCGCGTCCCGCTGGGCTCTTCTAATCGCCCGGCTGTCTGGCTGGGCGTAATCAGAAGCCAGGCTATTTGCCTCAACCTCCCACCCCGCCATAAAGGTCTCCCCCTTGCTCTCACAGAGATTGTGGAGCACACAGCAAGCTGCTATAACAATGGGGATATTGGTTTCGCTGAGATCACAGCGAGTCAGTAAGCTTCTCCATCTCCCCTTGAGACGGCCAAAAGCACACTCCACCACCATTCTGCACTTGCTCAGCTGGTAGTTGAAGAGTTCTTTTTCTGTGTCCAGGGTGCCAGTATAGGGCTTCATGAGCCAGGGCATTAGCGGGTAGGCTGGGTCCCCGAGGATCACTGTAGGCATCTCCACATCCCCAAGAGTTATTTTGTGGTCCGGGAAGTAAATACCTTCCTGCAGCCGTCTAAACAGACCAGAGTTCCTGAAAACGCAAGCGTCATGAACCTTGCCCGGCCATCCGACGTTGATGTTTGTAAAACGTCCCCGATGGTCCACCAGTGCTTGCAGCACCATTGAAAAGTAGCCCTTTCTGTTAATGTACTGGCTGGCCTGGTGTTCCGGTCCCAGGATAGGGATGTGAGTTCCATCTATAGCCCCACCGCAGTTTGGGAATCCCATCGCGGCGAAGCCATCTATGATGGCCTGCGCATTTCCCAGGGTCACTACCTTTGAGAGCAGTACCTCAACGATTGCGTTGGCTACTTGCATCACAACAACCCCCACGGTAGATTTGCCCACGCCAAAGTGGTTCGCGACTGACCGGTAGCTGTCTGGCGTTGCAAGCTTCCAGAGAGCTATGGCTACTCGCTTCTGGACAGTCAGGGCTGCTCGCATCCGGGTGTCATTGCGCTTCAGGGCAGGGGACAGCAACTCACAAAGTTCCAGGAAAGTCCCCTTCCGCATGCGAAAGTTTCGCAGCCACTGTGATTCATCCCAGACCTGCAGCACTATGCGGTCCCACCAGTCCGTGCTTGTTTCCCAGGCCCAGAATCGCCGTTCCACAACATCCACATGACCCATTGTCACCGTGATGTCCTCAGCGCGGGGTCCCGTGCTTTCTGACAGGCCTGTGCTACTCTCAGACTTCAGGCCCTCACCGCGGTGCCGTAGCCTCCTCACCCGATTTGTCTGCATCTGCCTCTGGGAAAGGTGGATGATAAGCTGCGAGGCGTTGACAACGGACACAACTGCAGCGATGGTCGCAGCGGGCTCCATGCTCGCAGTGCTGTGGCGTCCGCGCTGTCACTGACCAGAAAAGTGAGCAAACTGATTTCCCGCCGGCGCTTTCAGGGAGGGAGGGAGGGCGGTAGTGATGGACAGATGACGACAGTTACCCAAAAGCACCCTCGACACATTTTTTTACCCAGAAGGCATTGGCGGCTCGACCCAGAATTCCAATGGGCAGTGGGGACTGCGGGAACTGTGGGATAGCTGCCCACAGTGCACCGCTTCCAATGTCGACGCTTTCCCCGTTAGTGTGGACTCACAAAGTCGAATTACTGTCCTTAGTGTGGACACACACATTCGACTTTGCAATATTGATTCCACATATTCGATTTAAGTGAAATCGAACTACTCTCGTAGTGTAGACATACCCTCAGTTATTAGGCACC
The DNA here is from genome assembly GCF_002925995.2 of Terrapene triunguis. Lineage (NCBI taxonomy): Eukaryota > Metazoa > Chordata > Testudines > Emydidae > Terrapene > Terrapene triunguis. The sequence continues at coordinate 20,413,268 of NW_020664374.1, read as the reverse complement.
TGGAAACGTCCCGTGGCATATTTCTCTAAACAACTGGATCAAGTTGCAAAGGGGTGGCCAGCATGCTTGAGGGCGGTCGCAGCCACTGCCCTAGTGCTTGGGGAAGCTGAAAAACTGACACTGGGAGGAACTGTGCAAGTGTATATTCCCCATATGGTCCAAGCCCTGCTAGACACTAAAGGTGGTCTCTGGCTCACCCAGGCTTGGGTTGCTCGGTACCAGGCAAAACTGTTAGAGAATCCTGAAGTTACCCTACAGACCTGTCCCTCCCTTAACCCAGCCACTCTGTTACCAGAGACAGAAAAGCAGGAACATGACTGTCTGGAAATCATAGATGCCCAATACTCCAGCCGCCCAGATTTAAAAGATCAACCACTCCCAAATGCTGATTTGGAATGGTATACCGATGGCAGTAGTGCCATTGTGGATGGGCAAAGGAGGGCGGGTTATGCTATTGTGACCCTTCATGATACCGTGGAAACTGAGAGTTTACCTGCTGGGACATCTGCCCAGCTTGCTGAACTAGTGGCCCTGACTCATGCACTCGAGCTGGCAAAAGACAAACGGGTTAATATCTTTACTGACTCAAAGTATGCTTTTGGGGTATTGCATGCTCATGCTGGTCTGTGGAAGCAAAGAGGGATGCTAACAGCCCAAGGCTCCCCGGTTAAGCCTGGGTCTCAAATTCTCCGGCTTTTAGAAGCAGTAAAACTCCCCTCAGCAGTAGCAGTGGTGCATTGCAGAGCCCATCAAAAGAAAGATCAAGATGTAACCAAGGGCAATGCCAGAGCAGACAGGGAAGCCAAGTGCGCTGCTACCCTGAAATCACCAACAGAGGAGAATGCCCAAATGCATGCCCTCATCCCATCAGTAGGTGAGCTTGCAGCCCCTCAGTACTTCCATGATGACAGAAACCTGGCTGACAGGCTCAGTCTCCAGGAAAAGGAGGGATGGCTTTATTCCACAGAGGGAAAAATCCTCCTGCCCAAGGGCCTGATCCGACCAGTGTTGCAAAAACTGCATCAAACCACCCACGCAGGCAGAGAGGCTCTTACCCACCTTATGAATAAATATGTTCTAACCTCTGGACTTAAACCCCTAGCATCCCAGGTACAGGCTGAATGTTTAATCTGCCAAAAGAACAACCCTCGACCAGGAGTAGCAGTGCTGCCAGCCACCCTGGAACCTACCCCAGGCCCAGGATTGGTGTGGCAAATAGACTTTACTGAGTTTCCCCGGATCCAAGGGTACAGGTACCTCCTCGTCTTGGTGGATCGATTCAGCGGATGGCCCGAAGCCTTCCCATGTTGTAACAACACTGCCAAAACGGTGGCTCTTAAGTTTGTCAAGGAGATCATTCCCCGCTTCGGACTCCCCCAGTGGATGGAATCTGATAACGGAACACACTTCACATCTGAAGTTGTTCAAAAGATATCAAGTGCCTTGCAAATCCCCTGGAAGCTCCACACACCATGGCGACCACAAGCCAGTGGAGTAGTGGAACGCACAAATCAGACACTCAAGCGACACCTCTCAAAGGTTTGTCAGGAGGCCTCTCTTAGGTGGCCTGATGCTTTGCCCCTTGTGTTACTCCGCATTCGTGCTCTCCCCAAGGGCAGGTTAGGGCTTAGTCCCTTCGAAATCATGTTTAGAAGGGCATGGCCTCTGAATGGTACACCGGTTCTGGCAGGAGAATGGGAAATGGGGTGTGGTTTCTTGTCTCAGTACATGTGCTCTCTGTCTGCTGTTCTTTCTTCTCTTCACAGATACACCAAAGATTCACAGCCTCTTCTGCTGGATGCCCCGGTCCACTCCTTGCAACCTGGTGACTCCGTTCTCGTTCGGACCTGGAAGGACGAGCCTCTCCAAGAGAAGTGGAAGGGACCCCATACCGTCCTGCTGGTTTCCCACATGGCAGCAAAGGTCAAAGGACACAAGAACTGGATTCATCACTCTCGACTGAAAGCAGTACCCACTCCTGAACAGTGGACTGTCCAGCCTGCAGAAAAGACTGCCAGCGACGATTTGGGACTCAAGCTGTTATTCAAAAGACAGTAAGGGTAGCTGGGAATGCCTGGTGATCTCTCTGAACAGCCACAGTGCACTCCCCACGACAACCCTGAGCATTGGTTCTATCTATTCACAGAAGGTCGACCTAGCCTATGGTCCTGGTCCTTTTATTTTTTGATTTGTTTGGTGTCAGTGATTTTTATCTTCTGGGCATTTGGGTTGTTGTAATCACAATATGGGTTCAGGTTTAGGGTCTCTCACAACATTCCTTTTTGTCACAGAAGCAATCCTTCTGTTACCCACTCTTTCACCCATATCGCATGCAGGATGGGGAGCCATCCCTGCACACATGGCTACCAATACATATGAGGCCCTAAAAATTGCCTTTGCCCATGAGTTCAATCTCTCCCACTGTTGGATATGTGCCCAGATTCCCCACCATTCAGCTGGATTGTCTTGGAGAGTAGTTCCCCAAAATTGGTCAGACTTTTGTCAAAGGTGGATGGTTACCAGCAGCAGCACCTCTGACAATTTAAGTTTGCGATCCAACTGTACTGCGGAAGCTCCTTATGGCCTACACAATGGCTCTTGGAATTCCCACTATAGTAGCACTCTTAAGCCCCAGCCTATTCGTTTACGCTCTCCACCCACTGGTCTCATATGTTTTCAGCAAGCCAGTACAAGTAATCATACTTGGTTTGCCGGCATTAGTACATGTAGATTTTATACTGGTCCTGGTATAAATCTCACTGTTCCTGTACTAAATGCCACCGGTTGGCAAACAGGCACTGCATTTTTTGCCCTTTCCCCACAAGCCACCCTACGGGACCTACAAGGTAACAATGGAAAGGTTAGTTATGGTGAAGCATTCTGGGTCTGTGGTAATAGTGCCTACAAATGGCTTCCTCATGGTTGGCATGGTAGCTGTTATAAAGGCTATCTCGCTCTTCCCCTCCGTGTTCTAACCCAGGCTCCCTCAGGTCGCCCCAGGTACTATCGGTCCTTGAGAGCTACCATTGAACCCATCGGTGAGGGAGACAGATTTGGAATGATATTCCTCCCTACTTATGGAGTGGGACGGCTAGCCCAACTCTACAGGAGACTGTCTAAATTTCTCACCCAATTTGCCAATGATACCCTGGCCATAGAGAAAGGCCTAAGCTTTGAGCTTTACCAACTCCGGTTATTATCTCTGCAAAACCGCCAGGCACTAGATTATGTGTTAGCCTCACGGGGCAGGGTCTGTGCCCTTATTGGAGAAGAATGTTGTACCTATGTCCCAGAGTTTTCACAGGATATTAACAAGCACATCTTGTCAGCCGAACAGGCCTTGAACCAGTGGAAGGCCCAGGAAGGAGAACCCACTATTTTTGATTCCCTTTGTGGTTGGTTACCTGGTCTAGGGGACCTAGGGGGAGGCATTGTTCACCTCCTGCTCACAGGTGTTGTGATATGTTTTGTTCTTTTTCTTTTGCTCGCTTGCTGTAAAGTGCTCATACATAAGATTTGTACCTCCCATTCCCCAGAAGTTCCTTTATACCCTCTTATTGATGATCCCAATTGCATGGAGCTTAATCGCATCTTGTTTTTAGAGTATGAGAAAATGCTGCCAAAGGTTTGTTGAGTGTTCTCAAAGGAGGGAATTGTTGGTGCCACTAGGCATAGCTACCAGGTAACTCGGGGGGGTGGAAGGCCATAAGTGTCGATGAAACCCCCCTGCTCTGGGTCTAAGTAAGCCAAAGTAACTCCATCTTGTGAACTTTAACCAGCCTCTATGCTAACTGCCTAGAAGCAGAATATGTAACAGTCAGCTTTTTTAGCAGACAGCTGCAGTTTCGCTCACACTAGCACAAGCAGTAGTGATAAGGAAGAAGGAGGGGGGAAGGGCGGGAAGTCTACTACGTTGAGGCTTGCAAGGCCAAAGATAAACATGCGGACGAGAACTTTTCTAACACGCCACAATGTACTGCCTACTGTAACCGCTGTCGGGAAGGGAGGGGTGGAGGGGAAACAGAACAAAGGCTTACTCAAGCTGCTTGGAATATAAAATGGGAAACTTGCTTGTATTTGTTGCACTTCTGATTTGAGACATGCTGGTCTCCTGAGTGCCTTTACGAGATCTCGAATAAACTTGGTTTGCTTCTCCACCCTGGTGTGTTTATCAGTGCGACGCACTCCAGGCAACGAACCCTATTGCCCCCTCAGGCCCTCTGGGCCGGCAACAGACTCACATACTTTAAGGTCAGAAGGGACCATCATGGTCATCTAGTCTGACCTCCTGCACATTGCAGGCCACAGAACATCATTCTGACTTTGGTGAAAATTCCTTCCTGACCCCAAATATGGCGATCAATTAGACCCTGAGCATATGGGCAAGACCCACCAGGCAAATACCTGGGGACAGTGGCTTCATGGCTCTGGGGGGGCTAGAGCCAAGGAGCTGCAGAATATGCTTCCTTAGAAATCTCCTTAGAAGCTTTTTCTAGTTGTAGCAGTAACTCCCACTTACACAACTGCAGGAGTGGTACTAGAGCTTTGTTGTGACATCAGCAAGGAATTTCATGACAGCATAGCTCATGCGAGATGATCTGTGCTGCCCTGGGGAAGAAAGAGGCAAGTGAGCATTGTGGAGGCTGTGGGCCTCCATGAAAATGATATTGCACACCTGAACAGCCCAAGATATGCAGGTTCAGAGAGCACAGCCAACCTGCCAGTTCAATGGTGGTATGGGGCAGAGGGAAAATCCTGCTCCACTTTGAAAGAGGAAATGAGAACTCATGGAGTTTCCTATCCCTAGGGGGAAAAAACATGTAGAGGTAGAATCATAGAATATCAGGGTTGGAAGGGACCTCAGGAGGTCATCTAGTCCAACCCCCTGCTCAAAGCAGGACCAATTCCCAACTAAATCATCCCAGCCAGGGCTTTGTCAAGCCTGACCTTAAAAACCTCTAAGGAAGGAGATTCCACCACCTCCCTAAGTAACCCATTCTAGTGCTTCACCACCCTCCTAGTGATAAAGTTTTTCCTAATATCCAACCTAAACCTCCCCCACTGCAACTTGAGACCATTACTCCTTGTTCTGGTACCACTGAGAATAGTCTAGATCCATCATCTTTGGAACCCCCTTTCAGGTAGTTGAAAGCAGCTATCAAACCCCTCTCATTCTTCTCTTCTGCAGACTAAGATAGTCCGTCACAGGTAGTATGTGACCATTTATGTTTTCCTTTTTTTAGGAAGAGGAGAGGAGGTGGTTTGTTCATTCAACTACCTTATTGGAATAAGACTACATTTATACTACAGCAACAAATGCACTGCTTGAAACAATAAAAATCCCAAGGCAAATATTCATAGAAGTTCTTCTGTGTTAAAAGACTACTAGAGCGGATTATAAAAGAAAACAGCTATTAATTATAAACATTGGGTTCCCACACATTAGCATCACAAATGTAAAATGGCAGCCCACAAGAGTAGGTTCAGAAATCTCATTAAAAATGTAACTTAAAAAGAAATGTTGCAGTTTATTTGTGGTTGTACATACTGTTTTATTACCTTTTGAATGTTCATATTGCTTGTCTAACCAGAGTGGGCAATATCTCTTTAAGTATATTTTTAGTGATAAATGTATATATGTGAAAGGATAATTAACATCTGATCATTTTCTAAACCATTCCAAAAATAAAACAGAATTCTAGAATTGCCTAAGAATGTAGTAATCCAAATTACACAGTGCAGTACAAAAGGAAAAGAATAATGATACAGTAATATAAAAACGGCAAAACCACAGTGAGAAGGGACATTTGTCAGTATACTCAGAAAAGTACAATCTGTCTTCCTGGCAAGGAGTACAAGTACTACATGCCAATTCTTCTTTCTGACTTCAAGAAGAGTTGCCATATGTCTTCAAAGTCAGAAACCTCCTCTTAAATATAGGATTCTGTTTGCTTATACTGTGTGTAGCTGTAGCAGGGATGGGTGGCATTCACACTGACTAAATTGGAGCAGTTATAAATCTTCTAGTGCCACTAAATAATGTGTCAATCCTGTTTTCGTGGGGTTTGGATATCTGAAATAGGAAGGAGCAATCTGGCTGCTAACGAATAAGGAAACTTCACAGTTTTACTTTGTCTCCCACACCAACAACTTGCTCTAAAAGTTCTTTTTTATGCAAAAATCCCCAAAATTTCTCAAGATGAAAGTGATTTTAGTATTTTCATATGTATACCACATTATTAGAATGAATTACATGCATTTACAAATATAGCATCTCTGTGCAATAATTAAATGTGTTTTGATGTTTCTTAATATTACAATGATTAAGTATCACTCATAAATTATCTTAAATGTATATGGTGCTTCAAACATAATGCATCATACATTAAGTAGAAAGAATTGCTGATCATATTTCAGTCAACACTTCATGAACACAAAAGACAGCCATAGAAGAGTATGACTAACAAATTGCCTTTTACTGGATGGTTGTCCGCAGTCTAGTTACGAGGATCAGATTTCCACCTGGGAAATAGACACCATCTTGGCCAGACAGATTCCCAGCAATCAGCAATGCCACCCTTGGAATCTGCTGAAGCTGGTCTCCTTTATTGGGTTGACTTAGACCACCACTAAAAATTCAGGAAATGGGAAACATAAGTACCTTTGAATGGGGTTTTGGCAAAGGAGGTGAGTAAAACCAATTAGCTCTGTTCTTTGAATACCAATTGTGAGACAAAGCTGCAAGCAACTGAATCCTTTCAGAAATCCCTTAACCGTCTTAATTTTAAAAGGCCTGTTGATGGCTGGTATCACACATATCTCATCTATCTGGGCATTTCTATTGTGCTTCTTACTGTGGTGTCTGAGCATTTTATGGAATTAAATGGGTCTGCTATGTAGTCACATTAATATTGATGTTTGGTTCTCTCTCTTCTTCACCCACGTGGGAAAAAGGGAGATATATTTTATTACTAAAGTTATTATTGTGGGAAAGCTATGAAGAAGAGTGGAATCTTAAGTTTTGTCCAGAAGTCAGTGAGATTCGTGATTATACTAAGCTCCTGAGGGAGACACTTCCAGAGCTGTTGCTCACCCATCAGAAAAAGCTGTGTCTCCCACTCTCATGACTCATAGGGCCGGTTTACATTAAGGAAATTTGCACTGATGTAATGACATTGATGGTTTAAATGTAGACATGCTGCATAGGTGCAGAGTTTACACCACTGCAATGTAATCCAGTAACATACCAAAATAAACTGTGCAAGTGTAAGACATTGTTTGCATCAGTGCAAAACTTTTATATTAGGGCTTGCACAATGTTGTTACACTGATGCAAATTCCCCATATGTAGATAGAGCCTCACGCTTGCTCCTGAGGAATGCAGCTATCATGAAAGGTCATAGTTACATAGAAAGAGTTGAGTCCCTGAAGTAGCCTAGATTCAGCCCTTTGAGGGTGTTGAAGGACCAGAATTCTGAATTTGGTCTGGTATTTGTTGTGTGGCAAGTGTAACATCTGGAGCCCCAGGATGCTGTACTTGCATTGTGTGTGTTACTTAATAGGTGGGCTGCAGCATTTTGAGCCATATTGAAGTTTTGTGTTCCCCCGGAGATGATGATGTTATTTCCAAATGCAGCACACTGCATTAGTTGAGCCTGAAAGTCACATATACCTGGCTCCATACAGCCAAGTTGGTAAATGATAGGACAGGGCCTAGTCTCTTGGCCAGTGGTAGATGGAACAAAGTGTTTCTGGCAGCTGTGGCTATTTGAAAATCCAATAGCAACATAGTCCATGAGGATCCAAAGGCTGTGAACTCTTTTGGCCTCCTGGATTGAGGATGATATTAGAGTTTTGCTTAGTGCTTTGAAATGTTCTCTTCCCATTAACATTTTGATCAGGTTTAGATGCCCTCAGTTACTATTGATCCCAACACTGATTTTGCTTAGGCATTGGGATAGCTGGGAGGTGGTACTGTTAACATTTACTGTGAAAGATAAAAGATAAGTAGAATTGCATTGCATGCCATCCTCATACTGGAGGTATTTGGAGCCAGAATGTTGCTTGATCTCCTTAAAGGTTGTAGATACATGTTGAAGAGAATAAGAATGTGGACAGAGCATTGTATAACTTCAAAAGTGAGGTCTCTAGAGGTGGAGGTGCAGATGCCCATTACAAACTGCTGAGATTGTTCCCAGGGGAAGGATCTGAACCAGAGCTGCACATGTTCATTTTCACTGCCAGATTTTTGAGGTGCAGCAGTAGCATCTCCAGGGTGATAATATGCAACACTTCTGTAAGGTCCAGCAGTATGGGAGTGAGTGTTTATCCATAAGTCCATGCCAAAAGGAAATGATAGTTTTTGCTGCCAGCACCATCCATGGACCTAAAATGAACTTGCCTCAATAGACTATATATGGAAAATTACACTAAATCATTTTGGTTTTTTCTATCAATTCAACAGAAAGAAAGTGACAGTTCAAAAGGAGAAAATCTTGAGCAGACTTCATGCCTGACACATCCTACTACACTTTGCAAAAATTACCATAACTACCTCCAATAATTACAGGCTATATTCTACACAAATGTATAAAGCAACATGAAGATATCCCGATTTCCATGACACCTGTCTCTTCATTAGCAGCAAGAATCTTCTATATAACTGCCAATAATCCTGGAGAAACTAGAAGGGCTATATGGTATGAATGTGTCATTTACGCAGTTATTTGCTCAAGGAAGAATTAAATCAATTTGTGAAAGCCATGATGTTATAGGCTCATATACATACATCTGAAAGGTATAAAAGTCTTAGGGATGTAGTCTTATTTTGGATATTTTGTTTGAGCTCGTATCACTGCACATTGTATTGTTAACACAGCGACAGCACAAATGTACACAATGGGAGTAAAAAGAGATTTTAGAAGATAGCTGATGACATTATATCTTGTATGAGATCATAATTAAACCATTAGTTTGACCAGATGATCCAGTATTGCTATGAGAAATGAGATTAGAGCCTGATGTAATCCATTCAAGTGGAAAGAGTTTGTTAAACTGATTGCAGTAAAATAAGATTTTTTTTCTGGGCTGTTTTTTTGTTGAGTTGGACATATGGATTTCAGGATACAGACGTGGCTAACAAATTCTGATCACTGTATCTACTGTGCCAGATCTGCAAAGATGGGAACTGTTGGGAAATTGGACCTACAAATTTAATTTAGTTGTGAGATCAATATGGAAGTTCATAAAATGTTAAAATAACCTATAATAACAAATGTTAACAGAAGGTAAGCCAATGTTATAAACAGATGCAACAGAACCAAACAGAAAGACTAAATTAGTCCAAACAAAAAGGCCAAGTTGAATAATTTAAGGACTATGTTGAAATCATGCTTGGTAAAAACAGAAAATGTGGAACCAGAAATTAATTAACCAAAGTGTGTTGGATATTAGGCCAAACTGGTGGACAAAATAATGAGGGGATGAGCTATTCCACCCTCCATTCCCTTTGTGGTTCCTTAAGAAAGAACAGATGGAGGAGAAATACATATGGAGGCTACTAGAATAAGTTTCACCAATATGGCTGCTACTCCAACTGCCTCCTGAGACCCCAGGGCCCAAAGAGAGGGACCCAGATAACATCGCCACCTCTACCAGCTCCAGCTGAATCCCAACTACCACCTGAGGTGAGATGGGATTGAACTTTAACAGCAACAGCTCTAGCCCATCTTAACTAACTTCTTCTCTTTTCCCCAAAAGGACAATTACCATCTTTGGTACCATTTAAGAGACTGGAGGGTTTTCTTCCTAAAACTCTCTCCAGCTAAAGGGAAATGGAACAAGAAGTGTTCTTAAAATGAAAACCTTATGTTACATTTCAAATACTTTAATGGTTTTCCCTTCGTTTCTGTATCTTTAATAAAAGGTTAAAAAGGATTTTTAGTGGTGTGTTAACCATGGTACTAAACAGCCTGAGGTCTCTGTATACCAAATCCCAAACCTTGTTTAATCCAGTCACTGTCCAGCATTAAACAGTGTTATGTTAACACCTTTGACCCAGTTATTCCATCTAAATTAATATAAGAGAATCTTTGTTAGATTGTTTCTTTTTATTCAATCTATTTTATAAACTTTCATAAAGTCCTGGTAAAATACAGTAATAGCATCTCCGTGCCAATACTTTTGATACTAACAGAATACCCTCTGCAGGATTTGTTGCACAATCAATATTGCCTCTCTTGATGTATATTATAAATTTCCAAATCATTTATATTCTCTGGATAATTTCTGTTTCAAGTATCTTCTCCATGGATGGTGTAAAGCTTATAGGCCTAAGGTATCCAGGATATTTTAAATACAGATGTTAAACTGTTCTCCAGGCCAGTAATACTCATCCCTTTTTCCAAATTTAAAGCACACATCTGTTAGGCGATTACATAATCTTTAGCTAATTCTTTAATAATTTTGGAAAGGCATTACAAAATATTTGGTTGAAACTTAGAGCCTGGGAGGTGCTGCTGGCCCCCTGCAAAATGCTGACTGCCTTCCACTCTCATTGAAGGGTTGCATACAGCTGATAAATCAAAATGGGATGAATTTACTATACATCAGCTTTTTGTCTTCCTACCTTTCTAAAATGTCCTTTGAGTCTATGCACTATTAATCCCCTTGACCAACAGCATACTGAATTACTCCACTGGGCCAAATTCTGCTCTGAGTTACATCTGTGTGAATCCAGAGTAACGCCATTAACGTCTGTGGACTTTCATTGGTGTACATACAGAGTATCTAAAAGTGGAATCTGGCACATTGACTTCAACAGATTTATGCTCATATAGCATCAGAATAGTGACAACAGAATTAGGATCCCATTGTGCATTGGTGGTTGTTAATACCAAGTGCCTTGAAGTTTGTTTTAGAGACTTTAGTTAGCACTATAGCAGTCCTGGCACAGTAGCCCTTAATGGTTTTTTTTAGAAATTGTTATACTATTTTTCAATTTTGAAACTTTGACCTTTCTGTACAGGATGAGAGATATAGCAGAAGAATAAATTGTTCTGCCTTTTTCCTCCTAAAAGTCAATTAATTAGGTTTGTCACACTGTATAACCTCTCTCTCTCAAACAGGTCAAGTCTTTCCAGAGAAACCAAGCCAATACTGAGAAACATATGTTGAAATATTTTGCAAATAAACTGGTATAACAATGATTATTTTTGTTCCTTTTGTTTTACTTTTGCAGTGAGAACAAAAAGAAAAGAAAGCAGTTATGCTAAATACTAGACAATATTTTTAAAATATTTATTTGTCATCTATACTAAACCCCACAGGTTGCCAATGTTTTTTGTAATGCTTCAAAATGTCTTGGCTTGATAATAAGCAACTCATTCCTCTTATATGAAAAGTCAAGTTTATTATAATTTGAAATCAAGCGGCTATTCAGGAAGCAATAGAGCAAATTCTGTCAAACTGTAAGAATTGTTTAAGTAAATGTTCATCTAATCCATAGAGGGCATAATATCTTACAATATTTAAAAGTTTGATGGAATCCTAATATACAGTTTACATCTTGCAAAGTAAGTGAATAGTTAGGGTGGGTTTTTTGTTTTCCCTCATTGAGGAAATATTAACAATCTAAGATCTAATTTGTGTCTCTCAGGAATTCTCTCACTGTAGATCCATCATTATACACAGCCTATTTAACATGATGTTTGAGTATAGAGAGTATGTAGTTTTAGTTCTAATCATGGAATGGAGCAGGCAGACAAACTGTACTGTTTCCTGCTTCCATTGCTTCACAATACTCATAATTAGCCCCTTCTCTGTTCGTGTTTCCTTCTAAACTACCAGCATAGGCACTTTTGTCCCAGAACCAGATTAACCATTACACCACTTAACCCCAGACCTAATGGCTTAAATCATAGATATGCTTTGTCCCCTGATATAGGATGACACAAATGTTTGTATTCCATATTCTGATCTTTCATTGTCTTCCAGAAAGATTTTAATCAAGCTCAGAAACTATGTATGGGTGTCTCTTCTGTATCATCCATTGTATATAAGAACCGAAGAGCTGCCATACTGGGTTAGACCAATGGTCCATCTAACCCCATATCCTGTCTTCCAACAGTGGCTATTGCTCAATATTTTGAGGGAATGAACAGAACAATTGTCAACTGAGCCATTCTCTGTCATCCAGTCCCAGTTCCTGACGTTAGAGATTTAGGGACACCTGAAGCACCTGATCATCTTGGCTAATAGCCATTGATGGACCTATGCCCCATGACCTTATCTAATTCTTCTTTTAATCCGGTTATACTTTTGGCCTTCAAACATCCCATGGCAATGAGTTCCACAGGTTGCTTGTAAACGTAGTGAAGAAATACTTCCTTTTATTTGTTTCAAACCTGCTGCCTATTAATTTCATTGGGTGACCCCTAGTTCTTGTGTTATGTGAAGGGGTAAATAACACATCTTATTCACTTTCTCCATGCCATTCATGATTTCATTGACCTTTATCATAACTCCTTTTAGTCGCCTCTTTTCTAAGATGAACAGTTCCAGTCTTTTTAATCTCTCCTAATATGGAAGCTTTTCCATACCCCAACAATTTGTGTTGCCCTTCTTTGTACTTTTTTTCAGTTCTAATATATCTTTTTTTGAGATGGGGTGACTAGAACTACATGGTGAATTTAAGGTTGGGCATACCATGGATTTATATAGTATCATTATGATATTTTCTGTCTTCTTTTCTATCCCAGTGGTTCTCAAACTGTGGGTTCGGACTCCAAAGTGGGTCACAACCCCCTTTGAATGGGATCACCAGGGCTGGCTTAGACTTGGTGGGGCCTGGGGCTTAAGCCGAAGATGAAGCTTCAGCCCTGGGCAGCAGGGCTCAGGTTTCAGGCCCCCTACCTGGGGCTGAAGCCCTTGAGCTTCAGCTTTGGCCTCCCTGCCCAGAGCAGTGGGGCTCATGCTTTGGCCCCTCTACCCGGGGTTTTGGTGGGCTCAGGCTTCAGTCCCCCCTCCTGGGGTCGTGAAGTAATTTTTGTTGTCAGAAGGGGGCCATGGTGCAATGAAGTTTGAGAACCCCTGATCTATCCCTTTCCTAATGGTGCCTAATATTGTTAGTGTTTTTGACTGCCTTTGCACACTGAGCACCTATTCTCACAGAACTATCTATGATGGCTCCAAGATCTCTTTCTTGAGTGGCAACTGCTAATTTAGACCCCAGGTATGTATAGCTGGGATAATTTTTTCCAGTGTGAATTACTTTGTACTTATCAATATTGAATTTCATCTGCCATTTTGTAGCCCAGTCACCCAGCTTTATGAGACCCCCTTAGTAACTCTTCACAGTCAGTTTTGGACCTAACAATCTTGAGTGATTTTGTATTGTCTACAAATTTTGTCACTTCACTGTCCACCCCCTTTTCCAGATCATGTATGTATATGTCATAGCATACAGATCCTTGGGGGACCATGCTATTTATTGTGAAAATTGATCACTTATTCCTACACTTTTCCCCCTATCTTTTAACCAGCTACTGATCCATGATAGGACCTTCCCTCTGATCCCATGATTGCTTACTTTGCTTAAGAAATTTAAGAGCCATACAGATAATGGTTTGTGGAAGGAGGAGGCAAAAAGAGAGGTCAGCCTTTTAATTTAGCTAATAACTGATTTCACTGCAGATTCTCTGTAGAGATAACAAGCACCTTCAGAGTGTGTCAAACTATTTTTGAAGAATAATTCCAAATGAATAACAGAATTATTTTCTATTCTTTTTATTCCTCAGGTTTTGATCTAAGAGGTTATTTCAGCCAGCTGTCAATCATATAACTAACACTACTTCATATTTATAAGGCACATTACGTTCAGTGATCTTAGGTATTACAAATATTAATGAATTAAGCCTCACATTATCCTTCTGAAGTATGTATTATCATCCCCTTTTTACACAGATAGGAAAATGTGGCACAGAGAAGCTAAGCAACCTGTTCAAGTCACAAAGTAAGTTTGTGGCACAACTGGGAAGAGAACCCAGATGTCCTGGCTCCCAGCCCTGTAACTACGCAACTGTCCTTCCTTTCAGATATTTCAAAGGGTGGGCATATAATTCTCAAAACTATTTGCAAACTATTGTACCATGAGGCTCGTGCAATTTTTCAAAATGAAAAACGGAATAAAATTTAGCCATAACATTGGCTGAATATGGTAATGACCCAGTTGTTTACCATGAAATGTTACATAGTGTTACATAGAATAGCCTGCCATTTTGAGTCTTTGTACAAAGAGATTCTTTCTGATGCCCTTTATTGTCCATTAGCGGTGGGGAGGAGAACTGTGTTACAAATTATTCATGCTGTCACAATATATCATTAAAGATCAGGTAACTGAAACAATCGTTTCTTGTCTGTAGCTAATTGAAATATGCTTTCATAAACCAATGGTTTGTGTGAATGTCTGTGCAGCAAAAAAGAGATGAGATTGTCAGTGAAGAGGGGGTCAGTGTTCCTCTGGATTGTGGGTCAAGTTCAGATGATGCAAGTTAAACCATCTTACACATTAGCGCCCCAAGGAGCTTCTTGTATCCATATCACCAATACGTAAGGGAGCCTAAGTACAAGCAATGTATACACCAAACAGAAGTGTGTAAAGAGTTAAAGTTGTCTCCAAACTCCTTTTAACATACACTTTTATACCTTCTTCCAGCTCCTTAAAATGTAAGTATAGCAGAGTGTAAGGGAATCTGAGTGTAAAGGCATCTAATTTACAATACCTTACACATCACCTCTGTATTTAGCACGTCTTTGAATCCTATTTCTTCCAGTCACTTTGTACCATTGTGAGGTCTTTTTCATCTTTTTCATCCTTCCTGCTCCACCTCATACTCCCTCTCCTGGCTGCCAGATGTTTAGAAATTGAGTAAATAAAAATTGATCTTCCTTTTTTCTTGAATGGATTCTTTAATGGTCTACATATTTTTTTTACCTTCAAAGGAGATGACCTATAAAACTTAAATATTCTTTAAGATACTAAATATATTAATTAATATTCTTATAGTTTTAAGTTGTACAATGATAGGGCTAGATCAAGAAGATTAAGGGTATGTCTACACTATGAAATTAGGTCGATTTAATAGAAGTCAATTTTTTAAAAATCGATTTGATACAGTCGATTGTGTGTGTCCCCACTAAGCGCATTAAGTCAGCGGTGTGCGTCCATAGTACCGAGGCTAGCGTCGACTTTTGGAGCATTGCACTGTGGTAGCTATCCCACAGTTCCCGCAGTCTCCGCTGCCCATTGGAATTCTGGGTTGAGCTCCCAATGCCTGATGGGGCAAAAACATTGTCGCGGGTGGTTCTGGGTACATGTCGTCAGGCCCTCCCTCCGTGAAAGCAATGGCAAAAAATCGTTTCTCACCTTTTTTCTTGGGTTACCCGTGTAGATGACATACCACAGCAAGCATGGAGCCCGCTCAGCTCACTGTAACCATATGTCTCCTGGGTGCTGCTGGCAGACATGGTACTGCAGTGCTAAACAGCAGCCTCCCCTTGCCTTGCCTTGCGGACAGCAGACGGTACAATACGACTGCTAGCCGTCGTCATCGTCCTGTGGGTGCTCCTGGCCGACCTCGGTTAGGTTGGTCGGGGACACCTGGGCAGACATGGGTGCTCCTGGACGGCCACGGTGAGGTCAGTCGGGGGCACCTGGACAAAAATGGGAATGACTCCAGGTCATTCTCTTCTTTAAGTTTCGTCTAATGGAGATTCAGTCCTGCCTGGAATATCATGCCAGCTGGAGGCTTCTGCCTCAGGCTGCTCTCCCAGTCGGCAGCACCGCGCGGTCACACCTACCCCAGCCTACCCCTTGCTCCCATGGCTCATGAAGCCTGGACGGTAGTAAGGAGCAGTTCAACTATAGGCTGAGCAAGTGCATAATGGTGGTAGAATGTGCCTTTGGATGTTTAAAAGCTCGCTGGCGCAGTTTACTGACTTGGTTAGACCTCAGCGAAACCAATATTCCCATCGTTATTACTGCTTGCTGTGTGCTTCACAATATCTGTGAGAGTAAGGGGGAAGACGTTTATGGCAGGGTGGGAGGTTGAGGAAAATCGCCTGGCCGCTGATTACGCGCAGCCAGACACCAGGGCAGTTAGAAGAGCACAGCAGGGCACGCTGTGCATCGGAGAAGCTTTGAAAACCAGTTTCATGACTGGCCAGGCCACGGTGTGAAAGTTCTGTTTGTTTCTCCTTGATGAAAACCCGCCCCCTTGGTTCACTCTACTTCCCTGTAAGCCAACCGCCCTCCCCTCCCCCTTCGATCTCCGCTTGCAGAGGCAATAAAGTCATTGTTGTTTCAAATTCATGCATTCTTTATTAATTCGTCACACAAATGGGGGGATAACTGCCAAGGTAGCCTGGGAGGGGTGGGGGAGGAGGGAAGCACAGGGATGGGGTAGTTGTAGAGGCACCCCCTAGAATGGCATGCAGCTCATCATAGAAGCGGCATGTCTGGGGCTCTGACCTGGAGCGGCTGTTTGCCTCTCTGAGTCTTTGGTAGGCTTCACGCGGCACTGCTGCGGGTCCCTGTTATAACCTCTGTCCTTCATGCCCTTGGAGATCTTTTCAAATATTACGGCATTTTGTCTTTTGAAATGGAGTTCGGATAGCATGGATACATCTCCCCATACAGCGATCAGATGCAGTACCTCCCGTTCAGTCCATGCTGGAGCTCTTTTGTGATTCTGGGACTCTATGGTCACCTGTGCTGATCAACTCGCTATGCTGGCCAAACAGGGAGTGAAATTCAAAATTTGCAGGGCTTTCCCTGTCTACCTGGCCAGTGCATCTGAGTTGAGAGTGCTGTCCAGAGCGGTCACAATGGAGCACTCTGGGATAGCTCCCAGAGGCCAATACCGTTGAATTGCATCCACACTACCCCAAATTCGACCCAGCAGGGTCGATTTCAGCGCTAATCCCCTCGTCGGGGAGGAGTACAGAAATCGATTTTAAGAGTCCTTTAAGTCGACAAAAATGGCTTCATCGTTTGGACAGGTGCAGGGTTAAATCAATCTAACGCTGCTAAATTCGACCTAAACTCGTAGTGTAGAACAGGGCTAAGTAGCAAAATGTGGAACTACAGTACTCTATACTTTTCTTGATGTCACTATCCCAAGGTGATTGAGATTCTAGAGCTTCTTGAAAAACTAGTTTTGCTAATGAAAGGTCTGTTTTCCAAGGAATCATGGAGTTCAACTACAGACTTATGAAACAGTAGTATTGCAAAGTGTCTATGGAGTATAGACTTTTCCATCTCAAGGAAGCATTTTTTTTCCTTTAGGTTGTATAAAAAATTATAAAAACCAGTCTTCTTCGGGTCAATGACAATTCTGTACTGTACAACGAAACACAGATCTACAAAGACTGAGATTCTAGGATCCATTCCTATAGTGTTTGTCACACAAAACATTCAATGGTACTCTGCAACCATTATCATACTGCAATCAGCACCAGAGTAGAAATAGGTCACATTAATTCTTATCCCATTAAAAAGAAAAACAATCGGCAATAGAGACTATTTCAGTGATGTAGCTTCTCTGAATAGTTTTGTGCCATTTAAAAGAATGTTAATGAAGAAGCTAAGAATTGTTATAATAACTTTAACATAAACTGTAAATCCAAACATTAAACGGTAAATCCATGGGGCAGGAGGGGGTGCTTTTCCTGAGCCTCAGCATCACATTTGGGGATATTCCAGTGTTTTTGCTATGCACTGCCATTCTTAGGCCTTTCTTTCATAATAGAAAAAGGTGGATTCCAAATCTTTGGGCCAAATTCATCACAGGTGTATAAAGTAGTGTAAGTTACGTTCCTTCAAACCTCCTTAAACCAGCTTTACGATTCTATGATTAGGGATAGTAATTGAAATGGCTGTAACTTACTTTTGGGGGGGGGGGACGACACATTAGCATGTACTCTAAGAAGGTGTAAGTTAAAATAGCCCCACCTGACTTTAACTTAAACCTTCTTCCATCTTCAGTGTGTAAGTTACACTTGCTTAAACTCCTTTGTACATAGATAAAAATAAGTAGCTCTAAGAGTAGAATCCGTGTATCGGAGTCTAACTTATGCCACTTTAGGCACTGCTTCTGGTCCTTTGTTTATAAAACACAGTGGGTGAAAGCACTTTACTGTCTCTTCTGTAAACACTGGTAATTACACTGATATTACTATAATGATAGTTTTATAGTTATACAGGATCTAATGTTAATATATTAAAATAAAAATGCAAAGTATTCCATATAAAATTGGTACAATACTATAGAGGAAATGAGCATTACCTATAATGTACTTGAATATGACCTTTTTGGTACAGTGCTGTACTTTTATAAAGTATGTAAGTGTGAAGATAGGATATGGATCCTTGGATGTGAGGTACATATTGGGTTTAACACTTTTCATAAGCACTAATCTTCCACTACTTTCAAACAGTTTACAGATTGGGCCTGATCCTCTAAGAAGTTGAGTGCTTCCACCATCCAATGAAGTCAGTCTAAAACTGGCTTTACAATGCTCATGGCTTTGGGTTCACAGTGTGTGTATGTTTGATTATATGAAGATAAATAGTTCCAGGAAGTTATGGAAGTATGAGAACTAGCTTTAGGTGTATTACTGTGAAAGGAACATGAAAAGGAGGCCAAAAGGACAATATTGGAAATAGAGGAACAGATCAAACAAAGAGGAAAAGAAAGTTTAAAAAGAAAAAGGAGGGAAGGGGGAAGAAGGCATTTCCCCACTACTCCCTTCCTAGTGCATGTTGATTTGTTAACATCATGAGAGGAGTGCTACTGTTCAGGGCAGCAGATATTATGCCACATTATTAGTATTTTCTGTTTCTTAGAGAATGGTATTCAACTGTTGGTTTAGCTTATCTAGAATTAATGTCATATGTTTTTTAAACTTCTGCCGTACACTACTTTTTCTACTAAAACTATATTTTTTGTGAAAAAAATTCATTTAGCTGGAAAAGCCATTTTTCATTGAAAAAATGTTGCAACAGAATTTTTTTGACCAGACCTAGATTCTATTATTTATCCTTATAAGAAATTATTCTTGAATCTCATTTTTGGATTTTTATTGTATAATCATAACTGGATTAATGGGTAACACTGATCTTTGCCAATGTAGCTCAAAGTTGCTTAAGGAGTGTGTGTATTTAACGGTTATGTAATACATAGAAATGATAACCCATCTTGTTTATTGTGAGAGACTTGCTTTATATTATTTGAGTCACTGAATATTTTTCATGGATCATTTTAAAAGTTATTAGACTGGAGTTATATTAACATAAATATACACAACTCTATTTTGTGTATTTTATATATATTTGTGTATTTTGTAAATATATACAATATTTTGTGTTCACATTTCAACAAAAAGTAAAATTATTTTGTGGAAGACAAACAGCTTAGGAGCAAAATAGTATTTAGTCAAAACCCCTTTTTCTGCCAAAAAAAAAATTTTGACAAACAATTTATGACTGGCCCTACTTATCAATGCCTGTGAAATTTAGAACCTTATTCAGATTAATCTTACAGTGATTATTCTCCTGTACAGCCATCTTTAGGGCCAAAAACAATACAAATTCTTAATTAGCCAAATAACACACCGAATAGCATCACTACTCATTAAGGCCCCAATCTTGCAAGGACAATCAGCTCTTCATGGGAAGAGGAGCTACTTTACAGGAGCACTTCACGGGATAAAGTGTGGCAGTAGGCAGTCCACTATCAACTGTCATTAGTATGTCTCCAACTCCAAATTTCATATCATGAAATTAGAGCACTTACATGAAAAATAAGCAAAAGCTAACGTGGTGACAAAGCCTTACACTTAGTATCAGTCACATGTATGTTTGAAACACGTTATAAAAACAATGTACTGTGTTGCATATTTCTGATACCTCCTACATGCAAAGAGGGGAAGATATGTGGTTGCTCTGGGGCCCAATTTAAGATGATTTGGATGTCTTGCTTGAGAATTGCACCCATAATTCCTTCATTTCTTGGGCTCCTACATCCTTGAGAGTTAATATTAACTCAAACCACTGATAGGATCCTGCAACCTTATCTTCACCATACTATTTATATATGGAAATTTAAATATTATACACATGCTCAACAGATACTGTAAAAGATCATTCCACATATATATAGACCAAGTGGAATCTTTCCAAAAATTCATAGTTATCCCTACCCTCCTCATTTTCAGGCACTCCAATTATTTTCACATTTTACACATGAAGATGATTTTCCAGCATAGCTATTGTTGAATGTAGAGCCTTATTCTTTTTAATCACAGCTGTGCATAATGCATTAATCTTTTTTACTCCTCTTCCATTTCTAATCTGGTCTGCGTCATCAACTGATCTATTGTATCCATGCAAGTCTCTGTGCTGCAGCTGGAAACTCCCAAAGACAACAGTTCAAACTTATTGTGCACTGCAATAATGCTTGCATGGACAGTGTCCATCTTTTTACTTAGGGCATTTCACAGAGGACTGCACTGAAAGGTACTAAAGCACAAACAGTAGCAGTGTGTGCCACATCCCCTTAATGTTCTTTGGGTGAATTCTTGGCTTCATGGAAGTCAGTGGCAAACTCGCACTCACTTCTGCAAGGGCTCCATTTTTCATAAAAGTTGTGTCTCTGGGAGCCAGATCTTTAACTGTAAATCAGCGTAGCTCCGTTTATTCCACTTCTGTCAAAGCACTAGGCTGATTTACACCAGCTGAGCATCTGCCACTTAATTCCATTTAGGTTTTGTGATATTTTAGATAGAACTTAGATTTCAAAAGCTCTAAATTAAAACATTTGTTATTTACCAGCGTTAAGGCATTCATGCCAAGCTCAGAGAAGAGAGAGAATTTTAATAAAGTTTACTAAGCAAGTGACATCCCTATGGGCTTGATTGAAAGCCCATTGAAGTAAATAAGAGTCTTTCCATTGACTGCAGTGGACTTTGGATCAGGCCTTATAGCAAGAAATACATTGAAGAGTCAATTTTAACCAATACTTACAAAAATGTATAGTTTTATTAGCAACAGACATTGGGACTCATAGTTTTTTAAAACTTATAAAAGAGATTACATTATTTATAAGTCGATGGGTTGGTAGTCAGAGTGTAGTAAATGGATAGAAAAATCCTGCTGCTGTGGACAGAAAATTCTACAGAAGGAACGCATTTCCAACAGGTGCATGGAAATGAAATTGGAAGTGAAATTTTTGAGCAATAAAAGAGAGGAAGTCATTGATCAATGTCTTCTTAAATCTGGAGGTGTGTATTTAATTTATGGAAAGTGCTAAGAGTAGTTGATGGAGGAATTATATACTGTCTTTTAAAAAAGTACTTATTAAGAATTCCACTTACGCCTGAAATAGCCTTTTCAAATTCTATGCCAAATTCTCTCCCTTGCTTCATTCAAAAAACTTACTAAACATCCTCAGCTCTAGAAGCATTCTAGCCATGTGACTGTCACACTTTGTGGCCCAAAGCCACAGGTGAACACCACACCCATGCAGAATGCTCGATGCAGCCACAAGGGTCTCCCCATGTGGAACAGTTTACAGGCTGGGGCCTAAATTTGCTTGGTTTTATTTTTTCTGTTTGTTTTTCTTGTGCCTGGAGATTGTAATGTCTTCAGAAGCTAAATTCTGCTTGCTAGCTGGTCCTCCCAGCTCACTCATTGTAAACTACAGTGTACATTTATATGGGCCTACAGTTTACTGAGCTGCATGAAATAATTTTGGTGTTGTCATGGTTCTTGAAAAAATCTAACCCTTATTTAAGATTAAAAATATGAGTTTCACTGTAATAAAAGTTGTTTTTTACATTTGTTTTATAACTCAGTGAACTGAAGTAATAATAACCAGGTTGCCTTCCTAATTGGCTTTGAGCATATTGCTAAATCTGAGAAACTTCCTTAAATGAAAAACAGAAAGGATAAATATGACTTATAATTACATTATTAAATATAATCCGATTAAAGAGCAAGACCATCTTTATTTACTTGCTGTTTAATGAACATTGAGCAGATTTTGTAGACAATGCATGTCTGTTTAGCCAGAGTTCACATGCAGGAGGATCTGCTAGACTGGATTAGCAGGAGAGTTCCAGGTTCGGACTAAGGTGCACTGGCACATTACTTAAACATGTTATGCTGGGATCTACCCCGTGCTTTTATTGTACCTTTATAAATACCATATTGACCTTTATAAACACCATATTTTCACAAATTTAAGAAGAAAAATAAGAATTGCACACCTACACATACAGAGCAAACCCAGGAAATTCATGTTTATATCTGACACTCATGGCATTGTGGGAGGAAAAATAGGCATAATGGTGTGATTTTTTGTGGCACTTTAGAGACTAACAAATTTATTAGAGCATAAGCTTTCGGCTGCTACTCTGAAAGGTGTGATTTTTGTGAACTTTGAATCTAGTGGTTCATATTTTTTTTAACTTAATTACAGTTCTTGGGGGCAGGGTATTTTTTGAGAGAGAAAACTTCATAGAAGAGTATTAAACAATCCTGAAAATCCTTAGATAAACACATTGTTCGGCTTTCCAATCACATTAAGAAATAATCCATAGTATTTATTATACTGTTGGCCAACATGTAATACATACACAATAATACAAGATGCTCTAGTTACTTTTGATCATTTATAGGTTAATTGAATAATTAAGATCATAAGAATGGCCATGCTGGGTCAGACCAATGGTCCATCTAGCCCAGAATCCTGTCTTCTGACAGTGGTCAATGCCAGGTGCTTCAGAGGGAATGAATAAACAGACAATCACTGAGTGATCCATACCCTGTCATCTACTCCCAGGAGTTAATTGAAATAGTTATTATGTCACAAAGGCCAAAAAGCTTCGTCAAAGCCAATCAAATCATTTGGTTTAATAAGCAATAAGGGATAAAATGTGAATATTTATTCTGCACAGCAGTTTTGTTCTCTCATGTAAATACCTAATTATAAAAAATGATCCAGATTGTTTATCAGAGCAGCATCTGTTCTCGTCTTTTGGACAGGCTGCATGGTTTGGCAACTTATTATCAGGAGTAATACGTAGCTAGTATGTGATTGAAAGATTCTACTGGAGCTGTCCAGTCTGATTATTAATCTAAGCATTTTGCATAAAGTATCATAATGTGTTATATCAAAGTTATACTCCATGTGCACTGAATATTTTGTCTTCCTTTAATATTCAATTATACAAACTCAAATGGAAAATTAATTTAATAAACTGTCACTTTCTTTGCCATAACTACCACTTCTATGTTCAATTCAGCCTTCTGTACACACATTGGGACAGGCTACCTGTAAGCAATTACATACTTACTTTATGTTCAAGTCGTACTGCATCTTCTGTTCTCTGAGCATAAGATTATTTCTCCCTTAGATTTTGTACTACCATATTCCTGTTCCTGATATCTTCACTTAGATTATATTAATCTCTTTAATCTAGAATAAAAAGAAATTGTTAAAACCTGGGAGAGTATCAACTTTATCTGGGCATATTACTAGTGCTATCCCAAGTGGAATCTTTCCCCCTCTCTTTGAGTATACAAAGCAACAAACAAAGCTGTTTACAAGATACTGCCATTTAACATGATTTTCACATTAGCACATTAGGAATATGGTTGACTCCTACTAAAATCAAATGACATGCATTTATCCTACATTAAACAGAGTGACCTTTTCAGTACCCCTTTGCATGTCTCATATGTGCAAGAAAAGAACCCCAAATATGATTAATGAACTGTTCAACCCATGATAATGAAATCTTCAAAGACTTTCTGTGTATGTCCTTTGCATACCTCCCTCCCAAAGCCCTGCTAGAATTCACTTATGGTGATTTTGGGGATAATGCAAATTGCCATATCCATTTTACTTGCCTGAGATGCTCAATACTACAAAGGCTCCATTTTGTAATTACCCTTAATAGTCTAAATAGGAGATAAATTAGGGGGTTGCTCGTTTGGGAAATCAGAATACTTAGACCTGAGCTCTAGACTTTTCTGCTGCTGGTAGTTATATTTTATTTGTGCAAATGCATGTACGCTGTAATAAAGCAATGCTCTAGCATGGTTTCAGTGACCACTGTCCTGCAGCATGTGCAATCTTTTGAAATGTAAAATTAGAAATTTTGGCTGATTGAAGTCAAGCAAAACTCCCATTAAGTTCAACAGATTTCCCTCCAACAGTATTCTTTATTTACTATTTTAATCAATTTAGTGTTCCTGTGCTCTGCTAAACCACCACCTCATTTTACCTCAGCTGTAGTTTACTGTGTATATATTATTTATACTATATATTATTTGAACATCAGTTTGGTGAATTTGTAAAGAGCGTTGAGATACTTTGGGATGACAAGCACTATGTAAATGTGAGACATGATCCTTTTTTCTACTATTGTAATTTCAGTATGCATTTGTGTATTTTCCCTCTTTTCAAATTAATTCACTATTTCCATGGCATGGAACTAGTAACATGCAAGAAAAATATGTTCTATTACCTTTTTTGGTGCTTCGTGTCCAAAACTGTGTTTCTGTTCCAATGTCTGGCCACACTGTCTGTTGTCTATTCTATTTAATTTAATTTGCTCAATTTAAGTTATATTAAACTCCATCCTTCTGAACTTGAAGGAGGTGAGTGTATGACATCTGGCATAAATTCTTCTTGCATTGAGGTATTAGTACATGGGTTGATAATCCAAGTGCAATAGGAGTGAGCCACAGATATATCCCTGATATTGTCCCCAAACTAAAAAAGCACTTAAAACATTTTTAATATTAATTCATTGGACTACTCATATGTTTAAGTACTTTGCTGGATTGGGGCCGTTGTCTATAAGGTTAGCACACATCCTTAATATTGTAATATTTATTCCAAATGTCAGACACTGATATTCTGTATTTGTGTATTGTCAGAAACAATTCACATAAAATGAGACTGCTTATATATTTGTAGTATGTTTTCCCTTTAGTGGAGGTCTATGTGAAGAAATGCATCATCTCACACTGCACAAATATGCTATTTTACATTTCTTAAAAAGGCATATTTATATGTAACCTGTCTCATACACAGAAAGTTCTAAGAAATATCATGGCTTTTTAAAAATGAACCAAGTGCTAATATTGTTGCTGAAGTTGAAGTACTTTGAGGTGCTAATATTTTTAGGTGAGGTCATGTTCTTCTGTAATTTGAGTCTGGTGGAAAAGATTAGGTGCAGAGACATGTTAAAAAGAAAATGCCTGAATCCTATTGGCCCATTCTGGAACCACCATGTTACATAATTTATAGTCTAACCTCATAAAAATGTGAAAAATAACCCTCCTAATAAATATATTTTACCTCTTGGATAAAGCTAAAAAGCAAATTCCTCAATGCCAAATTATAGTAAAAACCAAACAAACAAAACCCAAATCAAGAACTATGTGGAAGAACGTAAAATGATTTGCCTGAAAAATATGCATTATTTTGAAATATGTACTGATAACCAGGGCCGGTGCAACCACTAGGTGAACTAGGCAGCCGCCTAGGGTGGCAAGTGGTTGGGGGCGCCCAGGGCCATCCTCAGGCATAGGCAGCTGCGTAGGGCCCCTGAAAATTTGGGGCACCACTGGGTCTTAGTGTCCACCCCCCTGGTTTTCCTATCCCTGTTCTGACCCTTCCTGCAGGCTCTGAGTCTTCCTGGGCAGGGGATCTAGTAGTTAAAAGAGAAAAAGTCTCCAGCCTGCCAGACCTATTAGCACAACACTGAAACTGTTGAGCCATTCAAGGGGTAATGAAGACATTTAACAGGCATATGCCAACCCCCAGGTATCTACTGTCAGTTTCTGAATGTACTGACAAAAACAGTTGTGCATGACTGTAATATTTACTCAGAACATGTCAGTCTACAGGACCTTAGTTTAAAATTTGCTTTAAAATATTTCATTAGTGAGTTGGTGAAGATTATAAAATCATATCTCTAAAAAAATCCTTGCATAGATTTTTAGATGCACAATCATCTTTAGCCTTAAATGCTTGGATCTTCAGACATATGG
The DNA here is from genome assembly GCF_002925995.2 of Terrapene triunguis. NCBI lineage: Eukaryota > Metazoa > Chordata > Testudines > Emydidae > Terrapene > Terrapene triunguis. Next base: position 20,387,143 of record NW_020664374.1, on the reverse strand, counting down.
TTTTTTAAATAAATTCTTCAAAAGACCACCTTTATCTAAAATGCACATTTTAATTACTATAGTAAAAAAAACTTACTCCCAAAGTCTTCCTGTCCTTTCTGTCCATCTATTTCTCCCGTCACCCCTCCCTCCCACCCATTGAAGGAAGCAACAGCCCTTTGCTTCCAGATAGCTGGACAAAGAGTTTCCCTTTCTTTACTTCTGACTATCTGATGAACTAGTTTTAAGCAAAATCAGTACCTTAGTAAGATATAAAATCCTTTGTTATGCCTAAAATCTTTGGAAACATATTTTTTAAAGTTGGTGAAATTTCATAAACATGTGTATTGTTATGGAGATCACACACAGTAAATTAGTGTTCCCTTTTTCTAAAAGCAATGAACATTGTTATGAACATGCTAAACCTCTGTGACTGATTAATTTAAAATAATGTCTGTTTCAGTGAGTTAAATATGTAGTAATCTGGAATGATTACTTTATGAAGGCTTAAGAGTACATTTAAAATATAAAATCAGCTTAGAAATACTGATTAAGAAAATGTAAAACAGAGAAGAGCTGCATCATGTATTCCATAAGATTTAATGTTGTATTCAGCAAGACTGCTGACTCGCCCTTACTACAAAGTTTTTGCAAATAAATGTCTGACAAACTTCAGGGCATATAAAAAAACCTGTGACTGAAATTTCTTATTCCCAAGTTTAGTGCTTTTAATTAGGTACCTTCTGCATGTCCATTCTGCGTGAGGGAGAGGGTACAGGGGTCTCTGCGGGGAACTGTGACTCTCCGCCACCGTGAGGTGGGCCGGGCGCCTTGTTATTCTTTCTGCCTTGTCCCTCCGCCCCCGCCGGGCTGCAAGTTCAGGCTGCTGTCGGGCATAGGGGCACCAGTTTAATAATAAAGCATAGGGGCTCATAAATCCTAAGGATGGCCCTGGGGTTGCCAAAAAGTGGTGCCCTGGCTCGCCAGGGAGGAGCCGCTTTCCAGAGGCACTGGAGAGCTAGAGCGTTGGCTTGCGGGGGCGGTGAGCCCCAGCCATGGAGGAGCCGGCGCGGCGCAGGGGGGCAGGAGCCCTGCAAAGGCAGTGGTGCTGCTAGCGGGGAGCAGCCGCGCCCTCTGCCCCTCCTGCCCAGGCTGCGGCCTGGTGCCCCCCCAGGGGGCTCCTGCAGGCTGCAGCAGATGCATGTGGGCAGAGGCCCCCGTGCGCCCCCCCGGATCTCCCCTCGCCATGCTCGGGCTCGGCAGCTCCCGGGCATGTGAGCCGCCACCGGGGCGCGGGGCCCTGAGCCTGCTCTGGGAGGGGCAGCGGTGGCGGCGGCGGCTTACACTCGTGGGAGCCGCAGAGCCCGAGTGTGGTGAAGGGGGAGCCGGGGGGGGCGCACGGGGGCCTCTGCCCACATGCATCTGCTGCAGGAGCCCCCAGAAGGCAGCTCCTCCCTGCTGAGCTGCTGCAGCGGCCCAAGCCCAGCAAAGCCAGTGAGTGGACTCGGGGCGGGGGCCGCCAGGGTGGGGTGGGGAGGGCTCATGGGGGGGGGCTGTGCACCCTCCAGGGGAGTTCAGGGGGCAGGGAGGGGGGAACCTGGTCTGGGGAGCAGCCCCTGGGCACGGCTGGCCCCTGGGGTCTATAAAGGCTCATTGGGATTTGCCCCTCAATGAACCAATGTTACGGGGGGAGGGGGCGCAAGATGGAAGTTTTGCCTAGGGTGCAAAATATCCTTGCAAAGGCCCTGCTGATAACAGCAATGACCAGATAGAATTACATAAACATGATCAAATAGTTAGCAATAAGGCACAGAATGTAATAAAATATCTTGATGGAAAAAGACTGGTCAGTAATAACAGGAAAAAAAGTTAACTCAGGACATTTTTCAGACCAGTGAACATTTTGCTTGCCGATCAGGAGAGAGACAGCACCTCTGTTGTTTAGATGTTTATGTACAATATCACGCAAATATAAGTGTCACAGCTTAGTCAGTGAATCTCAGGAGGAGCTGTGTCCTGTTATTAAGATGTCCATTATGGAACAGTTATTAAACACCACTCCAGCTACCGTAAAATGGAGAAAAGTACAATTGAACTGCCATGGTTAGTAATGTGGCCCTTTAGGGCCCCATTCATCAAGGATGTTTGCTGTGTCTGTACTTGTTACTTATTTATTCACTCAAAATATTGCACCCTGCCTCATCCATGTAAATAACAGAAGATCAGTATATTTAATGCAATTTAAAATGTGTTACCGGGCCTAATGGGAGACATCACCAGTATACTGCTGAGGGTGTTTGCAAACTATAAAGAAGACAAAGGGCACCAGCAAGATTACATGAACAACCCTGATTCAGCACAAGTTACAGTAGCTTCTGAGTAGGTTTAAGTTGCACACTGTCCATTTGTTCAATTATTTAATATGTAGCATTATAAAGCAAATCATATTACCAGGCTAGACTCTTGCAATGCCTTGCATTTTCCCTGAGCACTAGGTGATGCTGTCTTTCAGTCCTACTCTCTACCTTCAGCCTCACCCCTACAATCTTCTCCAATATGAATACTTATTGTAAAGAACACCAGAAGCCATTGACTGAATGCAGGGCCTTGTTCTACACTTGTGTCAGGTTTGTAAGATCCCAATTTGATTCAGAATCTAAGAAGGTTCTGTAATTTTCTATGTCTACAGATATATCTATAATTTTGTATATCAATAGGTCCTTATCTTGTGGACAGAAATAGGGATTGTTTTCCTTGGTATCTCTTGAAGTGTAAATTGAGTGTTTACAGCAACATTTTGAAAGCATACTTTGTCTTTGGGTTTTATTGTTGTATACTTTAGTGTTGTAGTGCAAAGTAACTGCAGTAGGAGCAGCACCAGCAAAAGCAAACTTCAGTAAAATATTTCTCTTGACTATCTTGCAGCACAGCTGCTGCTGGCTATCAGACATAGTACCACAGAATCAGAGACTGAGGAATAAAGTTAAATTACCCACTTTGTACAAGGAATTGCACTAATACCTGATAATACATAGATGTAAGGTGCTTGGGGTAGGAACCATGTCTTTCTGCATGTTTGTACAGCTCCTAGTACTACAAGAACTTGATTCTGACAGAGGTCTTTGAGTGCTTTTGATCTACAAATAGATAACAACAACAATACAGTAGTTGGTAGAAATGTAAAACTGAGCTTCCCACCATTTGTGGTCATTAAAAATCTCACTGCATTTTTAATAATAAAGCATTAAAATGTAATTAGTTTAATAATAGAAGTATTATTACTGATTTGTATTAGTGTACCCTCTAGAAGACATAGTCATGGACCAGGACTCCATTGTGCTAGGTGCTGAACAGACACAAGACACAAAGACGGTCCCTGCCCAAGGGGCTTACAATCTAACTGCAAGACAAGAGACAACAAATAGCTACAGACACATGGGGGTGTACAATTAGATAGTAGGAAACAATTAGATAGTATTGGTCAGCATGACAGGCAGTGGTCTCTCCACACTAGCAGCCTAACCATAATCAACTGTTTTGTAGGCATCATGGAAAAGAAGAGTTTTGAGAACGAATCTGAAGGTGGATAATGAGTTTTGTGGATGTTTACAGGGAGTGCCTCCCAAGTGTCTAAGGTTGCATGGGAGAAGCATGAAGGTGTTCATTTGAAAATTTCACAAGTGCGCAGTCAATAAGAGGTGCTGCTAGCCTTAATGTCTTGGCCTAATTGCAATTCAGATAATTACTTTTACCTACTTTAATTTTCCCTCTGATTTTAACAGGATATAGTATTCCTCACATCGTACCCTATACTGTTGTGGGATACTAAATAGGGCTGTCAAGCAATTAAAAATTAATTGCGATTAATTGTGCAATTAATCATGCTGTTAAACAATAATAGAATACAATTTATTTAAATATTTTGGATGTTTTCCACATTTTCAAATATATTGATTTCAATTTCAACACAGATTACAAAGTGCACAGTGCTCATTTTATATTTATTTTTTATTATAAATATTTGCACTGTAAAAATAAAATATTTTTTTCCACCTCACTTAATACAAGTACTGGAGTTCAGTCTCTTTCAATCATCAGCATGTACGGATGTCCTCTGGAATGGTGGTTGAAGCATGAGGGACATTTGAATCTTTAGCACATCTGGCACGTAAATACCTTACAATGCCGGCTACAACAGTGCCATGGGAACGCCTGTTCTCACTTTCAGGTGATATTGTAAATAAGAAGTGGTACAATTATCTCCCTTAAATGTAAACAAACTTGTTTGTCTTAGCGAACAGCTGAACAAGAAGTAGGACTGAGTGGACTTGCAGGCTCTAAAGTTTTACATTGTTTTGTTTTTGAGTGCAGTTATGTAACCAAAAAAACCCCAACATTTATAAGTTCACTTTCACAATAAAGAGATTGCACTACAGTACTTGTATAAGGTGAATTGCAAAATACTTTTTCTTTTGTTTATCATTTTTACAATGCAAATATTTGTAATAAAAATAATAATATACTGTGAGCACTGTTCACTTTATATTCTGTGTTGTAATCAATATATTTGAAAATGTAGAAAAGCATCCAAAAATATTCAATAATTTTCAGTTGATATCCTATTGTTTAACAGTGCGATAAACACTGAGATTAATCGTGATTAACTTTTTCAATCATGATTAATTTTTTTGAGTTAATTGCATGAGTTAACTGCGATTAATTGACAGCCCTAATACTAAACTGCTTCTGCATTCCATCCAACTAGTAGTGATGGGTGAATGGCCTCCTATATATCCCTGTCCAACCTTGCTGTTGTGTAGTAAGGATGAATTAATTAATGTTAGTGAAGGAATTACAGGACCTAATCCAAAACCCACTGGAGTCAATGTGACTCTTTCCATTAACTTCAATGGCCTTTGGATCAGACCTTTAGACTTTCAGATGAAAAGGAGTATAAAAGTACAACAAGCTGTTATACAGAAAGTGTTTCCCTAGCCCCCTATTTAAAATCTGTGCCCAAATATGTAGTTGATAAAACCCTGCTCACATACTGGAGAATGTTCACTTGTTTCCAGTGTTCAAAAAGAAATTATGTGCAGACAATGCATCCCCTTCCAGGCAATGCAAAAGAGCCACAGGAAAATGAAGATAATCCTGCCTATGTTGAATTTTGATCAATACGGCCCTTTGAGTAATATTACAGAAGTATCTAAAGCTTCCTCTCAAATCATTGTCTGATGGTGGGCTTTACCAAGGAAGAGTATAAAGCTTCAGCAGTGTTGTGGGAGTTTTTGAGTAAGAGGTTAAAAGAAGAAAACTTAATTGAGTGTGTCCCCATTGCTTAAACTTGGAAGTAACCAAGTAGAAAAGAATGGCCATTTTAAGAAGGAGCTTTAGCACTGAACCACGGCCATTTAACATTGCAGAGAGTTATACTGGTTATGAATATGACAACTCAGTAAGAATAAATTGTCCTCCCGGTGTCCTTTTAAGGACAGATTTTATACGTCACACACACACTGGCTAGCAGGATGCTGTATTACCTATTGGGAAGTAACTACTGTGGTCATTAGGCCTGCAAAGGCCGGGAACAGACATAATGCCTCCTAAAGGATGAGGGAACATTACCACAGGCAACTTTGATTCCTCCTCTTCTACCAGTGTGGATCATACTGCCCTGCAGCTATATGTTGGTGTACAGGGAGGAAAGTAGAGCCATGACCACCGCTTATTGCCCAGACATGACCCTCAGGAACACTGAGCAGGGCCAGCTTTGACATCAATGCAGTTTCTTCAGATCTGTATCACTAGTTTACATACAGTGTAATACACAGAACAAGCCTTGTTGAGTAAATGCAGAATTTTAATGATGTTGACACTGTCCTTCCTCTTCTACTCCTCCCTACTGTCTTGTTAAGCTGTTTGTCAGGTCATGTCCAAAATGAGTCTGTAAGCTCCTCAAGGCAGGGAGCTTGCCTTTATGTGAAGGCATCTTGCATTCTAGTGAAATAATAAATAGTAAGTGTGGAGAAATGGACAATGTATTATTTTTATGACTGTTGTGCATACCTCTGTGTTCGTTTACGATGGGCTACTTGCTATGACATTAGATTAAATAGGGCTGTTAGGGGAAACAAGCAGGGAAGTTAACACAATGACCTAGATAAGCAGCATCTCAACAAACACAAAAACCAGGATAATAGCAAATAATGGGCAATATCTTAGCCCCAACCCTGCTGACATAGCTGTTTTACCAAGGTTGTGAACCTGAAAACCAGGAGGCACCAATCACTTAAAAAATCCTCCCACAAGAAAGTGGGTGGGGAGAATTGTCAATTGCTGCAGATTGCCATAGGCTGACAGAGTCAGTGGTCTGCAGTAAGTGGTCCATGACATGGTCACCAAGAGAGTGGGGGAACCAAGCTAAGTCATGTCTACCTACAGACTTGAGGAAGTGCCAAGCATAGGTAAGACAGTATGTGCACAGGCCTCTTTGTTGCTTTAATTCCATTCCTTGGAGTGTTGTACACCTTTTGGCAAAATAAATCCAAATAAAAAGCGTTGCTTCTATATGACTGCACACTGCTATTGTCCATTGTCTTCACCTGAAGAGGAAACTCTTGCAGATGCCAAGCAAATTGGGCCTGTTAGGTATCACAGTTGACCACCAGCGGATGTGACCCAGAGATCCAGTCAGACAGCAGTTGCATTGTGGGGTCCCATTTCAAAGAAAAGTAGAGTCATGGGCCTCCACTTGAAAAGGGTGCTCCTGGGGGACTGGAAAAGGGACTCAGAAGAGATAGTTTACCCAGGGACCATGACAATAAAAATAGTCCAGATTGTGAGAAATTTTTTTTGTCTATATAAATACAACTGTGTGTGCATGTATACATCCACACAAGATGGCCTACACTCATGGGTAGTAGGTGTTGGGGATCTATTGGTGTTGCCCCCAATCCTCTGTGGTATGGTGGGTACTGTTTTTATTCATCCATTGCAGAGCAAGGACATTTAAGCCAAACAGGTCATAGCTAATATGATCTTACGTTCTAGCTCTGCCCTTAAACATCTGAAAGAGAGTGAGCAATAAAGTCAAACTGGGACAAGTTTTTCTGTCTCTGTCATATATTGGCCAGAAATTGGCTATCTTTTAAGTTTTTTAAATAGCATATGATAGGAATGAGTGGGCTCTTTCCTACATTAAAGTCTTAGAATGGAGTTAACCTTCTGTATAATATTATACTAGTATGATTAAATGAAATTCCTACATTTTACAAAGCATTGGAATTTGATACTTTCATAAGTGTCACACATTGTACTAAAACAAGAAAGGTCTGAAAAAAATGTGGACCACGGTCTTTTGAAAGCAGTGAATAGCTGTTCACAGTAAAATGATCTCCATGACCAAAATTCTGTCCTACATGCCGGACGGGCATGCATAGTAGCTGGAGTCCCCAGGGGGAAGTCTGGTTGAGTCAGTATAAGAATTCTTTGGAGGAGTCAGTATCAAACTTCCCCTTGGGGCTGCAAGGGTTAACATGCTGGAATAGCAGCTCCTCCACCCATGACTTATGCCATCCACTTTACACCGAGCCACCCATCTCCACATGACCATGGCTGGAGTAAGCAGGGTGCAGGGACTAGGCTGTTCAACAGGAGTCTGTCTGCCCCCTGAGCAGAGGTTCTTTGTGAGAGGACTAGGTGGGAAGCTCCTCTTTTGTTCCTCTCTCTCTTTGTAGACTTGTGCAGGCATCAGCCAGAGAATGACCCCATAAAAAGCACGAGCTTTCTAACAGAAGGAACAGATGGTCCAGAGGTTAGGGTGCCAGCTTGGGACTTTAAAAACCCGGTTCATTTCCCTGTTCTGTGTGACGCTGGGCATATCACTTAGTCCCTCTATGCCTCAGTTCTCTATCTGCCGAATAGGGACAATAGCACTTTCCTACCTCACAAGAATTGTTGAGAGAATAAATACATGGTGAGGTGCTCAGTTCAGATACAACAGTAATAGAGGCCATATAAGTACCTAAGATAGACACATCCGTGTAGGAATCATCATTAAAATACAAGCTCAGTGGTTCCCAAACTTGTTCCACCACTTGTGCAGGGAAAGCCCCTGGCGGGCCGGGCCGGTTTGTTTACCTGCCGCGTCTGCAGGGTTGGCCGATCGCGGCTCCCACTGGCTGCGGTTCGCTGCTCCAGGCCAATGGGAGCTGCTGGAAGCAGCGTGGGCCGAGGGACTTACTGGCTGCCGCTTCCAGCGGCTCAAGACATTCTGAATCCCTCTGCTAATAGCATTTACGGGACTAGGCCACTGCAGTGAAGGAGGCAAAATGAGCCTTCTCTTCTTCCACAATCAACACAGCAGAATCTCAGTCAGCACAGATATTTAGCTAATTAACCCAGACACTAGACTCCAGCATGGACTGATATGAAGAACTGTCAATGTACTTGACTAATAAGATCAACAGAATACATATGATGCTATCTGAGAGGAAATTCCACCCCCAGACTGTATTAACTACTCTACAACCCCTGACTGAGTCTGGCCCCATCACACATGCTGAAGCTCATTAAACTCAGAGCCACAACCTGTGAAATGGATCCATGCCCCTCCTGACTGATAAAAGTCAGTGAAGATCAGCTATGCCCACTACTAATGGGAATAGTCAATGTCTCCTCCAGAGAAACACTCCTATCAAACTCCTTAAAAAAATGGAATAGTACATCCAATACTCAAGAAGCCAACACTTGACCCTGAACACCTCTTCAGCTACCTCCCTGTCTCCAACTTCCCATTCCTGGGCAAAATAATTGAGAAAGTAGTAACCATCAAACTCTAACAGGACGTCAGCCAGCAACCTGGATGCCACATACTCAGGGTTCAGAACAGGGCATGACACTAAGGCTAGGTCTACACTACAGCGGGGTTCCGACCTAAGATACGCAACTTCAGCTACGTGAATACCGTAGCTGAAGTTGCGTATTTTAGGTCGGCTTACCTGGCGGTGAGGATGGGGGAAAGTCGACCGCTGCCGCGCTGCCGCCGACTCCGCTGCCGCCTCTTGCCGAGGTGGATTTCCGGAGTCGACGGCAGAGCGATCAGGGATCGATTTTACCGCGTCCTCACGAGACGCGGTAAGTCGATCCCCGATAGACCGATTGCTACCCACCGGATCGGCGGGTAGTGAAGACATACCCTGAGATAGCTCTAGTGGCCGTAGAAAATGACTTCGTGGCCATGGACATAGTTAAGATTTCCAGCCGGATGGTTGAGCCTTTCTGCTATCTTTGAAGGCCACAAAATACTACTAACAGGCCTACATGACATAGCAGAGGTACATAGTCCAGCACTGCAGCGGCTCCAGTCATTCCTCTCCAGCAGAACTCAGAGTGGGGATGGGTATCTGCTCCTCCTCTCTGAAAATCCTCAGATACAAGCTCCAAGAGGGATCTGAACTAATCCCTCCTTTATTTCAATAGCTACATGAGACCACTGGGGTAGATAATGAGACACGATGGGTTCAGCTTTCAACAGTATGTCAGTGACATACAACTATATATAAAAGAAATTAGCTCTTGGGTGAACAGCAGCCAGCTCTAGCTAAATCCACAAAGACCAAAGTGCTGCTGGCCAGAAATAGGAAATGCTTTGAAGAGGTGTCCAAGATGTTATCCCCATCTTCCACCAAAAGCAAACAGCTCCCATTCAGCAAAGTGGTGTGAAGCCTCAGGGTCCTGTCTGACTTCTCACTGAGCTTGGATGGCCAGGTAGCATCAGTTTCCAAAAATGCCTCTTTACTTCCACCTCTCTGGGAAACTTAATCCTGTCCTCCTGGATGAGGACCTAGCCACAATGGTCCATGCATTTGTTACCTCCAGACTGGATTACCATAACTTATTAATAGATTCAGAGTTTTCAAGAAGTCCAACTGCTGTGGTTATCTGGTCTGACTTCCCATATAACAGGTCATAGAATGTCCCCAAAATAATCCCTAAAGCAGACCTTTTAGAAAAATATCCAATCTTGATTCAAAAAGTGAGTGATGGAAATTCCACCAAGGCCCTTGGTAAATTCTTCCAGTGGTTAATTACTCTTACTGTTAAAAATATATACATTATTTCCAGTCTGGATTTGTCTAGCTTCAACTTCCAGCCACTGGCCCAAGTCATACTGGATCAAGTCACACACTCTGCTAGATTGAAGAGCCCATTATTAAATTATTTGTTCCTCATGTAGGTACTTACAGACTGATCAAACCCCTTCACCTTCTCTTTGTTAAACTAAATAGATTGAGGTCCTTGAGTCAGTCACTATAAGGCATGTTTTCTAACCCCTTAATCATTGTATCTGAAGCTGAATGTGAAGACAATACACAGACTTAAAGTGGGCAGGCAATCACATTCTGTACTTCTTCTTGGCACAGGCTGCTGTGAGCACATTAAGCCCATGATCAAGTGCTTCCACTGGCTCCAGTTAGCTTCTGATGCCTGTTTATGGCCTTGGCCCTTATCAAAGCAATTAGTGGCTTAAGCCCCAGCTATATCAAAGACCAAATTTTTATCTAGGATCTTCTGTGACAGCCGCGCTCCTCAGGGACAATGCAGATAACAAAGCCAAGGACAAAGCATGTGAAAGCTGGAGACAAAGCATTCTCTGTCAAGGTGATCTGGCTATGGGACAGTCTTTCAGAGGAGATCAGACAAATCCAGTCTCACCAGCTTTAGGAAATGATGCAAAACTTTCCTTATTGAGACTGCCATCAATAAGGCTTTTGCACTTGCCTTTTATTCTCAAACCCCTATTAACTCCCTGCCTCCAACATAAAACCAAAAACCAAACAAAAAACTACCCCATTCAAACTTTTGACCCTAAAAAGAGATGTGCCAGAGACTCCAGGAAGTCCACTAGGGACTTCACTATTGCTGTTGATTTTATGTGAAAGGAGCTCAGATGCTACAGTATAAAACTAATAATCTGAGAGAGAGAGGTATATGTAGTCATTTGTGAAACTTTAAAAAAGAAAAAAATACTGGCTTCTAGATACCTGAGCAAATGGCAGATAAAATAGAATAAATTCTTCAAAGTTTTGACTGGGATGTGATGTGCCTTAAATGTCCATTCATGACTGCAATGACAAAATCGTAGAAGAACCTTGCAGAATGACCCACAAGTGATATAATACAGTAGAAGATCCTCTTGACCTGCCTAGCAGTAGGATATTATGGAACACCTATGTTACTATGGTGTTTTATAGAATTCATATAGAAAGTACATTGAGAAAATTACACCCCTTACCTAGAAAATTCATATCTACCAATTTTCTGGACTGAAAATAGAAGACAAATCTCAGAGAAACACTTTATAAAGATTGTGGTTACATATGCAATCTTCCCTATTGACACAGCATTGCATGACTGAAATTGGGAACAATTTCTAGAGTCAACATCAACATAAATATCCAGCATTCCCCCTAATCCTAAACTCCTTATTCTTCATGTACTTTAACCTTTGTTTCCAAGTTGGTCCATCTGACATTGCTACCAATTAAAACTGATAACTGTCATTGGAAGGGTGAGAGAAAGTAATGGAGGTGAAGCTGAAGCTGCACTGTAAGAGGCATTGTAGCAAGCATTGCCAAATAAATTTGACACTCAGCAAGAACTCCTACGACAGAGACAAGTACAATTAGTTCAGAATCCGAGTGCCAGATTATCCCCTGTGTTAGGACAGGCTTGTGCCATTTGCTTACAAAAAGCTACCTTAAAGCTGGCTGAATCAGCCAGGGCAGGATCGTTCCTGTGCATGTCTTTGTCCCAGCAATTTCCAGCTGATAGAATGGCTCCTGGCGACAGAGCTGCCCTTGACCTATTTTAACTTGTCCGTGAGGCCTGGCCTAATGCATCGCAGCTCCAGGATCAGAGGTGGACAAAGGCAGCTTAAAGCCACCATTGTGCACCTCCCTCTCTTGTTCCCTTCCCTCATTTATGATATCCAGCCATAAAGAGGGGCCCAGAAATTGTTATTAAAAATTGAGTGGCAATCCTGCAAACTTTCCACTGTATCATGTGTTTTTAGTGCTGTTAATTCTTGTGGTGGTGGCAATATCAATGTAAGCAATTCTTGAAGGAGAGCTGCTAAGGAGCTAAAGCAATCTGGGTCAGGTTGGGCCTGTGGGCGGAAGGCACAAGAAGCATCCTTTTGTACTGCCTACACGGCCACTGTCCATAGCTGAACCTCAATGCTCCTTTAGCACAAGGCTAGCAATTGGTGCTAACTAGTAGTGCTAACTGTCCCAAAAGGGGCAGGGAAGAGGGTAGGGCCATAGTCCCACTGTTCTGCACCAGTCCAGCCATAGAGGAAAGCACCCCCTGGGCACCTGACAGCTCCAAGAAAGGAATGATGATTCTTGGAATTTCTGCTGGTGAAGTGAATTCCCACAGTATCCCCCACAATGTAAGTCTTTGGCTTAATGCCACAATTTAGCTCTTTTTGACTAATTTGTTACCATAACAAGTTTTTAATTTAAACACTTTTGAATACAATGGACCCCCCTGATCCTGAACTCTGTTATAGTGAAACTCCAAATGTAGGTCTAACTTAGAAGTGAGGAAATATATTCAAGATTTCCCCCACTAATTCTAAACCAATGGGAGTCCTAGTGTAGTCAAGACTCTGGAGGCTAGCACCATTTATACCACCATTTTGAAATGACTCACCTTTCCACAGGTGGTCAAAATGGTTTCAGCTGCTGGAGATTTGCCAACACTAGAACTTCCACTATCTTAGAACTTGTGGAATGTGGGGGTAAAAATTTATCCAGCATAGATTTGGCCATAGTAACCTGGACTAAAAGTCTCATTTCTTCAATGCATTTTAATGGACTTTGCCACTATAAAAAGACTAGAGGGAGATATCATTCAAATTGGGACCAACTGTGTCAAAACCCCTTGGAATCCAACACTCATCACTTCTCAGTTCCCCTTTCTCTCTGCTCTGAGTAAGCAGGGGAGAAGAACAATTGCCACTGTCCCATATGAGGAGGGGAATGGATGAATTTGTGTCTGTCCTGCTCCAGCTGCTCCATGCTGAGGGTGAAAACATGAACTTTTCAGCACACACTTGTCTCCCACAACTGCCAGTGGCCTGCAACTGCACATAGTGAAGAGAGGCCTGGCAACTTGTCTTGGGAGAAAACCATTGTTTCCCCTAGAAGGCCCTCCCCCCATATAGTGCAATTCCATACATAATGAAGATTTTGGGGTTAAAAAAAGCATTTCACTGAAAGAGGATTACATTCTCTCATTATGTGTCATCTTTTGATATGATTCAGACATTTATGCTTAACTTACTCATGATATTTCAGATGTGTTTGAAAAGAGCTGAAAAGAGAAGACAAATACTATGAAAAACAGAAAGAGAAATTGTTCACATCTTTTGACCAAGCTGATTAGTGGCATTGTAGCATTCATTTAAAAATGCTACATAAAATTAAATAAAATAATTACATTGTCATATCATTGGGGCTTAAAACAGCCCAGGAGAGGGCTGTTGCTCGAGTAAATAGCTCCTAGGCTGATTGGGGAAGCAGCCGGAGTTAGGCCACGCCCCAATCACGCTACAGCTGGCCCTATAAAAGGCCAGTGAGCCAGGAGCTAGCAGACTCTCTCTCTAGCCTTTGAGAGGGAGGGACCAGGCTGCCTGGGGGGAGCTGAGGAAGGTACTGAGGGTGGAGCAGTGCTGGGGAGCTCCAGCCTAGCAGAGCCCCAGGCTGAAGTAAGGGCCCACTAGAGGGTACTAGGGCTGCAGAGGGGTAGCTCTGCTATAGGTAGAGGCAGCAGGTCCAAACCCAACCTTGCCTGTGATGAGTGGCTTGTACTGCAGTCTGCCCCAGGGAGCACGGGCTCATTGCTGACTGGCAGTAGCCTATGAATGAGGAGAGGTGGGGTAGTGGGTGGGGGTTTTTTGGAGAGGGGAGACCCAGAGACTGAGGGGTGTACTGCCAGAGGGCAGCACCCCGGCGTGACCAGGTCCAGGAGGGACCCGGGGGCCAGGAAAAGCGGGACACTGGCCTGCAGAGGGCGCTCTGACAGCTGGAGAGCTAATTCCCAGAAGGTACCAGCAGGAGGCGCTGCAGTGGTGAGGCATGCACCATCACACCAGGTTACAGCTCTAATCCTATCTTCAAAGGGATTTTGTGTGAACATAAGCATCTGTTTGAGTGGATCACATTGCAGGATCAGGGCCTAAAATGGTGAAGATTCAGATGAATCTCAGTCTCATTCTATAGGATGTTCTATTAGATTCTGATGAATTGTGATGTAATATGACATCAGAACAATTCTCTCATCTTACATACCTCATTTGGTAGAGTTGGCAGCCTTTGCTAAGATAAGACACACACCAGAAGGGCACTTTCTTTCTCCTGGATGCAGATTTTAGAGCTTGATGTCCAGGTTCTGTAACTAGAGGATAATCCTTATATCTAGGTAGGCTAGTGTAGAGATCTGGACTCACCCCTGCGGCGCCTCCTGCTGGTCATCCAGGGAATTAGCTCACCAGCCTCTCGAGCACCCTCTGCAGGCCGGTGATCTGCCTGTCCTCTTCTAGCCCCCATGTCCCTCCCAGGACCTGGTATCCCTATTACTGGGATGCTGCCCCCTGGCAGTACCACACAGATCTGGGTCTCCCCTCCCTGGGGAACCCCCACCCACTATCCCCACCTTGCCTCAGCACTAGGCTACTGCCAGTCACCATCTAGCCCCCACTCCCTGGGACAGACTGCAGTATAGGACACTCATCACTGGCAAGGTTGGGTTTGGACCTGCTGCCTTGGCCTAGCTTCGGGCTGCCCTCTGCAACCCCCAGTACCCCTTGGCCTAATACTAGGCTGCAGCCTGGGGCTTTCCAGGCTGGAGCTCCCCAGCCCTGCTCCCCTACAGGTACTCTGCATCTAGCTCTCTGCAGCCAGGCCCTTCTCTCCCTGAACAGAGAGAGACACTCTTGAGCTCCTGGCTCCCAGCCTCTTTATACCGGCCATCTGGGCTCTGATTAGGGTGTGGCCCAGCTGCAGCCCCTTCCCCCAATCAGCCAGGGTTTTACCTTGCCCAGCCCCAGCCGTCTGCAGGGCTTTTCCAACCACTCAGGGCAGGAGCGGGTATCCACCCCGCTACAGCTAGGCATTGTAAACAGGCCTGCAGATATCAGGTTAGGCACTCTTCCCCACATTCGTTATTGTCTGCAGCAATGACCCACAGTCACAGTATGGGGATTACACCACATCAAGCCGTTTCATAACTGAGACACCTTTGGATAAGCCAGAAAGTAGTTGTTGAGCCTGCTCCAAAATCTGCAATCAAGTAGACAAGCAGGCAGATGCAGCTATGGACTCCTGAGTTTACTTAGTGTGCTAGACTCTCCCACCAATGCTTCCACTCTGTAAGGATGTAGTTTTCAGCTTCTTGATGGTGCTTATCATCCACACAATGTAAAGAGCCAGTAGGGCTCTTGTCCAAGAATGCATGAGCTGCCATAGCAAAGGGTGTCAAGAGATCAGCCGTGGTATCACATCCTGGATCACAAGAGTGGGATTCCTCGACTGAATATGAGCAGACCTTCAAGTTGGCACTGTGTGATGTCTTCTGTCTGAAAAATGGAGCATCAGTCAATTGGAGATTTAATTGGTCAGTTTCATCTGTTTCAGGTCTCCAGGCATTAGTAGTAATGGAATCTCATTAAAGGTCTGACGGAGACACATACAGAGAGGAGGTTGGTATATAATTCAAGAAGCAACTAATAATACTGGTGGCCAAATGCAACTCTGTGTTGACAATGAATGTGGCGGCTGCACCCTCAGACCACAGAAAAGTACTCATTTGGAGCAAACACCAGGGCTAATATAAATGTATGAAGTACCAAAGGGTCTGCTCTCCAGAGGTTCCTGATAGTGTTCACATCAAGGCAACATGGGAAGAGATTTTGATTTTCAGGTGTTCCAGATGAGGTTGGTATGTCAGGCAATGGTCAAGTTTTATGCTCAAATATGTGACAACTGGATGGAATGGCAGTAGCTGACCTTGGACACAGATCAAGATGGGTTGATTGGCAAGATGGAAAGTAGTTGCCACTGTTTTGGTTTCACTGAGAATTAGTCTCCATTATGGGAAGTAAGTGGTCAAAGTATCTATGTCTTGGCTGACATTCCCTTCAATCCTGTGGAAGTCATTTCCAGGGTCAGCAATACAGATGTCATCAGAATTCACATACTTCTCAGCCTGTGTTTCACGAAGGTCATATGTGTATATACTGAATGAAATGGGAGCCAAAACTGACCCTTGTGGAAGGCCATTGCAGAGATGTTTAAAGCAACTGATTTTCTCCCCAACTTCCAGAATGAAGCTTTGATTGCTAATTATTTCTTGAACAAACCACACCATCAGCCTACAAAGAATAATTTTCATCAGCTTGGTAGTCAGCTCAACATGCCACACCATGTCACAGCAGTCAGATCTGTACGGACTGCACCAATTTTCTTTCCTGACTCAAATATGTTCTACCAGATAAAGAGACACTGATCACAGAACTAAACGTTAATGGTAGCTTAGGTACAAGTGATCATGACTAGGGCTCCGTGTCTGTCACAGAGGTCGTGGAAGTCACAGGTTCCATGACTTCCTGCAATCTCCATGACTTCTGCAGCAGCCAGTGTGGCTGACCCCAGAGCCCCGCAACCAGCCTCATCAGCCACTGCTCTGGTGGCCTCAGACAGCTGGCCCTGGGGACCGTCGAAGCAACAGCTGATGCGGCTGGCCCTGGGGACTGCCTGAGCAGCGGTCACAGGGGTGGCGGGAGCAGCCATAGCTCAATGGCTCTCAGCAGTGGTCCCGGGGTGGCCAGAATGGCACAGTGCCTCCAAGGTCTTTCCTTCCCCCGGCAGATGGTGCCGCAGGCCCCCCAGAACACTCCCCCACACACAGCTGGTGCTGCAGGACCTCAGGGCTCGCCAAGATTCATTCAGGGGTATTTATAGTACAATTTAATCATGGGTATATTTAGTAAAAGTCATGGACAGGCTGTGATTTTTTGTTTCTTGCCTGTCCATGACTTTTACTAAAAATACCCATGATTAAATTGTAGCCTTAATCATGACTTGATCACATGTATAATGCTCAAGCAGAGTGAAGTCCAGACCAGTAATATATATGTACTTGGTGCTTTAATAGGGCCAATTTCACAAAGCTGAAAACAATTATGAGCCAAATCAGCTGGGAGGAAGAATTTAATCAGAAAAATGTGAATGATAATTGGGAATAATTTAAGAACATCCTACTAGAGGCCTGAAAGTGAGAGAGAAGGCTATGCTAGATAAAAAAACAACCTGGTTTAGAGGGGCAGCCATTAAAAATATATATAACAAATGGAAGAAAGGGGAAGCAGATAATAATGAATATAAATCAGAAGTTAGGAATTGTAGAAAATTAATAAGTGACCCAGGGGAAATCTATGGCCAGCCGAGTTAAGGACAATAAGAAGGATTTTTAAAAATATGTTAGGAACCAAAAGAATCCCGACAATGGTATTGGTCCATTACTACACGGAAATGTTAGAATTATCAATAATTATGCAGAAAAAGCAGAAGGGTACAATAAATATTTCTGATCTGTATTTGGGGAAAAACAGATGATGTAGACGTATCTTATGGTGATGATAACACTCTTTCCATTCCACTAGTGTTTAGAAAGGATAAATGGGTTATAAAAGACAGGTCTCAACATATAACTGTAAATGGGGAATTCAGTGGGGTCCTTGGCCCCCATGGGCTCTTGATTGGTTTCATTATCCTAGTAAAGATCTCTCACTGATTTCCTTTTCCCTGGTTCCAGCATCTTACAGGGTGAAATTCATTTGATTTGTCAAGCTAGCACACCTTTGCTGACTTTTAACATTGTTGAAACACATGGTATATAAACCAACTTTTATTTCAGAGGTTCATATTCTTGAGACTGTTAAATTTGCATTACACAGTAATACTCAAGGAAGCTGTTTTGCACATCTTGATAGAGTAAATTAATGATAGAACCTCCAGCAGGTGTGAACAGAATAGTCATAAATGGTTTCTTAAACCATCAAACAAGTATCAGTTGGGAAAACTTGCTTTTATGTTGCCAAATGAGATACCTACCAAACAGATAGCTTTAGTTGATTATTTACAAAATATGTCACAATATTATTTCTACTCCTCTTTTCATGTACTATGTTTGTTTTACTTGTCTTTTCCTTCAGCAGTATTGCATTTTTGCCACAAGGTGATTTGTATCAAAATATTCTCTGTGGTAATTAAATTGCTGATGTTTAAAAGTTGCTCTGCATAGTGAAGACAAAGACATTTGTACAAAAGAGGAAAAGTAAAAATAGTGGAGTGAATTGCTTGTCTCTCTACAGCCAGGGATCTTAGTATATTAGTATCAATACTGCTATATTCTACAGCTCAGTTATTTGCTGCATCTATATAACTGAACTGTTTCATCCAGTAAACAAAGACACATACATATTCACTCTCTCACACACAGTCATAATAACCTTCACAGAAATTCCTACATCTCACAACAGTGATATAAATTAACTTTATACTGCACATGTGGATGTCACCAAACTCCTTTCACACAAATGACTACATTGTTTCCATAGTAACTAATGCACTTCACACAGGCAAAGTGGGATGAGATCTATAAAAATGAAAAAGGCGAAAACCCCCAAAGCCTCAAGACATATATTCAACATTATAAAATAAAATAAAATAAAATAAAAAAAGCCAGTGGTGTGAGGTACCAGAAAGGTTGGGATACCCAGATTGCTATATTGCTATATCATTCATTACTGTAGATGTATTGTATCCTCCACAATACTTTGCTTGCTGACAATAAGTTTCATGGGTGAAATTCACTATTGTGCAGAAGTTCCAGCACAAGGCCCTGTTGACCATTTAAGATACATTTCACCCTTTATATGAACAGTAATTTATGATTTGCTACTAATAAGAGCAGAAAATCCCTTTGTTTATCAGGAGTTGTAGATACTGCTTGATCCTTTTCTCATGGCTTTTATATAAAGAAATGGAAGAAGCAGAATAGCCACATTTTTCTCTTCAAATTCACAGCTAGCTTCCCCTGGCTGTCATACCTTGATCTTGGTGTAACTATTGCACTGAATTGTTCAAGTTTCCTAACTCAGCTCTGCTGACTCCTGTCCTAGTGAATCTAGCACAGCTGCTATGTTGGGTGCTTAATGCTGTGTTTAAACCTGTTTTTGTTTCCTGGCAGATTCTGGCTGGCTGCTATGTCACCAGGGAAGTATGGTGGAAGCTTCAAGTCTGAAATATTTTTACATGGTCTGAGCGTGTCTACTTCTCTGCTTTGCTACAAGGCTGTCTGTTCCTTGGCAACGGTTTGCTTATTGTTTCAGCTTCAGGTTCAGCTGAATCAGCGCTAAGCAAATTGCTGGTACTCTCCTTAGTATTTGTATCCCTTGTAAAAATGATCAGCTACAAGTCTAAAAGGCTACTGCATCAAAACCAGAGAAACATCGAACAACAAAAGATTGTATTTATCTATTTTCTTTGAGGGCTTGGGAACAGTTTAGTCTTGCATGGCTTATTATCAAAATGGGTTTATCAGCACTACCTGAAGTGTGAGACCGGGACAAGATAGATGTTGCTATACATGTTTGTTTGGTTTTTTTGGGGAGGGGGAGGGTGATTTTTTTTTTTAGCCATCTTCCTTTTCCAGTCTCTTGGTCCTTCTCTCTGTTTGTTGTATAACTCAAGTTACTTTAAATGGTCTGTTTCCCTTTGAATTTCTTTTTGTTTGTTTGCCCTCCTCTTTGCTAGTGGCTAAATTCATAATACCTTACCACTATTCTAGAGAATGTCATGGCTGCTACCACACACTGCTGTTGTGGGGGTGTTGAACCAGCAATTAGAATAATTGTGAGGAATCTGCCTCTCTGTGGAGACTTGAACCAAGAACAGAGGCTCTCATAGCAGCTTTAGCAGCAGCACTAACTAAGGATCTCCATTTTCCTGGGATAAGTAATACTTGTAGCTTCTTTCCAGGCCTCCAGCCATGAAGGGCGAGTGTGTGATATCATTTTACAAGTGATATCACCTCTTAGAACAGTAGGTGTGAGCTGTTTATGGGAAGAAAAAATAATTACATGCAAGATTATGAGATGATGGAAGATCTCAGGGGGCTGATGGTGAACTATAGAAACGTCCGTCACATGGGCACATGTACTTGTAACAACAATCAGCACCACAGCGGTCTCAGCAGAGAGGCATAGGCGTGAACTGGTGTGCAGACTGAACGACCCTCTCGTCTCTAGAAGTGGTCATTCCAGGTCAGGACTAGAATGCATTGGTGAGGTTGTAACAAAGAATGGTGAAGAGATTTGAAAGCTAATTAAGTTAGCCACTTAGGGCCTGTCCATAAATTGTGTAACACAGTAGTGGATGGGTGGTTCTTAATTGTGTGTGTTTGTTTGAGTGTTACAAGGGGTGGGTGGGTCTTGAAAATCACCAAAAAATGTGTTACTTAATTTATGACAGCCCCCTGGACCAAAATCCTAAAAGGTATTGAGGTGCCTATCTCCTAATCAATGGGAGTTAGGAAACTCAGTACCTTTGAAGATCTGGGCCTTAGGGCCTGTTTCTCACCAAGGTCCCTTTACAACGTTTTAGCAGTGTAAAGGAGCCTCAAAATGGATATTAATATAATTTACACCCACTTAACTTCTACACTGCCAGATTGGGGCCTTAGGGTGAAAGAGAATTAGGCCTTTACTTTCTCAGTTCTCATTTACCCCAAAGATAGCCTTGTTAACCATGTTACCATCTTCAATGTTTAGGGCTACCCAACAGTGTATTGTGGTTAATACATGGCTCCTCATATCAGTTTTAAATCAGTTTGTATAAGAAACTTTGCACAGACTTATCTTACCACCACCATTCACCACAGGTGCTACATGTATCATAACACGAAGCTAGTTTTTAAAAAAAACCAGGGCCCTTTAAGATGAAATCACAAAAAGTAATGCCTAATGGAACCGTGTCAGTGATGTCATCCAGAAAAGAATTAATGGACAGGAGAGAACTAATATAGAAGTAAAACACTAGTCCCAGATTTACAGAAGGGACTGATAATTTTAGGTACCTACGTTTTCTATTGTCCAATTTGAGATGCTTTAAAGGGACCTAATTTTCAGAAAGTGCTGAGCAACTGCCCTTTGCAAATCAGGCTCCTTTAATGCATATCAAACTGAGCACCCAAAATCACCAGTCAGTTTTGAAATATCTTGCAACTAGTCTCCAAGGAGGATGTTGCTGGTGGCACTTTTCTATTGCACTCCCTCCTGGCTACTGCATGCAATTCTATTAATATTGCTGTCAAATCAAAGGCCAGGCATTCCCCACTCTCTTGGATTACTAGGTATGGGACTGTGTCTTCATATATGCATAGAAAGTGCCTAGCACATGGTGGATGCTCCCAAAATCCAAACAAAAATAATCAGATGCTTACAGAACAGTGGTCAAGGGCAAAAAAAACAGTAAAATGGCAGGCCTAACTGCTGGAGAAACCAGAATGTCTTTTGAAAGTGCATCTGTACTGCCTAGAGTATGCAAATTTTAGATCTTTAGCAACAAGCTGACAAGATAGAATGCGTATAGTTACTTAATCTAATTAAATGTGCCAACTCCTAATCAGATATAAAAGTACATAATGCTCTGTTTCATTACAGCAGTTTTATTAAAATGTGCTATTGTTGCAGCAGGATAGCAGTATGTATCATGGCTAACTATTATATTGGCAGATTGGCTGTTAACACTTGGTAGCTAGATATGAGTCTTCCAAATAGCTTAGAACATAGATTTAGAACCCATCAGCAATCTTCTTTTAAAATTTCTCAGTTAAACTGTAATGGCAGCAAAGCCAAGCTTTTGGTACTGTGACATCTCAAGTGTCTCTCTGTGAGGTGTGCTGACTTTAGGACAGATTCTGATGTTCTTTACACCTGTTAAGTAATACCTGACACCACATGTGAGCCCAATGAGGATAATGGGATCACTCATGGAGTAAAGTAAGAGTAAGGGTATCAGATTCTAGCCCTTTGTGTGTTGGAGGGAGCGATGTCACCAACACAGAGGAGAAAAGACCCGCTATTACAGGCAGCTACAGATGTTTGTTTTTAGCTCATGTGATAGAGTCCTGTGTTTTTGGAGCTGAAGTACAAGGATTCTAGTCTTAGTTCTTCCCTTTGTGTTTGATTTATGTAATAACTGAGCCTGTTCTCTGCAGTGGACGTTCTTATTAAAACTCCCAACATCCTTGAATTTCGAGTCGTTCCCTTTCCATGGCTTCCTCCTCTGCATCAAGTTAAAGGACATCCATTTCTCTCTTGTCTTTTGGCTGCCTGCACTCATGCCCATCTGTTAAGATAGGCTGATGTTGCTTTCAAATTGGACTCTTGCTCAGGCATAGATCTCAGGTGAAGATGGGATTATATGAGTTGTCCACTTAACAATGGAAGCATCATCTCTTAAGCAGGAAGTACTTCTTTGTGCTAGCTCTAAAGAACTGGTAGTACATGTCTCTGTGCTTAATCCCACGTGTTGACACTTAGTATATTGTACATATACATCATACAAATCTTAAACAGCAGAGTGTGCTTGCTAGTAGAAAGGAAGGCAAAATTACAGAGGTCAGGAGCACTTCTAGAGTCTAACACTATGTTTTGTTACTGCTGATACCCTGAAGATCCCCTGAGCTGGCCAAATGTATGAAATGCAAGAATACTGTTTGCATTACTTCTGTGTAAATGTAATGTCATGGATGGCAGTGGTGCATTGGGCGCCAACTAAAGAGAGGAGATGCGTACTTACATCAAAAAGAAATCAAGCAGCCTAAGAATTGCAACTTGCTTCATGAGTAGTAAGGTGTACTGATGCTTGCTTACATGAGGCAAAGGCAAAAACATTTACATGTGTTGGTTCTAAGTGAAAATTACCCTTATTTGCACAGAACCTGTTAAAATAAAATATTGGTGCAAAGCAAGGCAATAAATTACTAGTGCATTCAGAAGGGAAAGGATATTCAAATTCTAACAAATGCCCATTACCAAACCAAAGGGACAGAGAGATACAGGCAAAAACTCCGTAGAGCAAGAGCAGTAACTTACAGTACATAAAGGCACAGCGATTGTGTGGATACAGCGGAGAAAAACATGGCATTGCTGAAGTTTACTGCTGTACAAAATGAAACAAATTAAACCGCTTTGCAGAAACATGCAAATCAAACATGCACAACAAAAAAAGCCAAGTATATGATAAATAGGGCCCTACCAAATCCACGGCCATGAAAAAAGGTGTCATGGACCGTGAAATCTGGTCTCCTCCATGAAATCTGCTCTTCTGTGTAATTTTACCCTATACTATACAGATTTCACCAGCGTTTCTCAAACTGGGGGTCCCGACCCAAAAGGAGGGTCACAGGGGGTCGCAAGGTTATTGTAGGGGAGTCACAGTATTGCCACCCTTACTTCTGTGCTGCCTTCAAAGCAGGGTGGCCGGAGAGTGGCAGCTGCTGACTGAGGGCCCAGCTCTGCAGGCAGCAGCGCAGAAGGGTGGCAATGCCATGCCATGCCATCCAGACTTCTGCACTGCTGCCTTCAGAGCTGGGCGTCTGGGCAGCAGCCACTGCTCTCTGACCTCCCAATCCTGAAGGCAGCGCCTCTACCAGCAGCAGTGCAAAATAAGGGTGGCAATACCATGACCCCGCCCCATACAATAACCTTGCGACCCCCTCCTCCCCCACAGCCACCTTTTGGGTCAGTGTTATAACACCGTGAAATTTCAGATTTAAATATCTGAAATAATGACATTTACGATTTTTAAAGTCTTATGACTGTGAAATTGACAAAAATGGACTGTGACTTTGGTAGGGCCCTAATGATAAACCAACAGGTGACTGAGAACAGTGGTGTCAGATCACACACTTTTTACAGATAGTCAGAGCTAATGGTGATCAAAAAATGAAGCAGCCATGAATAAAGCAAGTGTTTTGAACTTATCTCTAGGCAGAGAGGGCCTTTAACAGAGTTTATGTGAATGGATGCATGGAAGCTCTCCCTCCCTTTTCTCCCTGCAGAATGTGAAAAATGTGGGGCAGGACTTTTTATTTTGCAAGTGCTGTATCAGAGGGGAAGCCATCCAGGGACAGAGTGTGTTTGGTGCACAGACTTCTGGGAGTGACAACATTCTGGAAGGCTGGGGTGGCCTGGCTGCACTAGGACTGAAGAGAGCAGAGGACCCTTCTCCTGAATGCTGTGGTTCATGTGTGTCTAAAAATTCTATGGTCCCCATGGCTCACGTGTGAACTATTATTAGTTTATTAAAATTCTTTTGTTTGTTCATTTTTTGACTGAATGCAATGTGCGACATCCTGGACTTTGACCATGTATAGCCCAGAGTAGAATTCATCAGTTATTTTGGGGAAGAGGGCATTTTATTGTTGGTTATTCAGTTATTGTTTTTGCTGAACCATGTATGGTGAGAATGTTAAAATAGCAGGCACCAGGGCTTATCTTCACTCCCACTCCCACCATTGATCCTTCTGGGGATTGTATTTTACACACTGCCTGCATAAGAAGGGAAGAAGTAGTAGTGGAACAGAACATGGGGCAGAGGAGAGTGAGAGTTGGTGACTGTGAGAAGTGGAAAACACTGGCACAGTGTAAAAGTGTTTTGATAAACACGTTTCTTTGAGAATGACTGGAATGTTTATTGCTATGCTGAATCTAACCAGGCCCGACAGCTGCAAGGAAGCTGCAGGAATGGAGCTCAGATTCCAGCTGAGGTTCAGAGAAGAGCAAGAGAGCAGGTTATCCAAAATGTCACGCAGATGCTGCTGCTCTGAGACCAACTTTGACAAAAATATCCTCTCAGACAGATTTATGGTCCACATTCTTTTCCAGTTCTTTGGATATTTGGACCCTACATATACACAGCTCATCTTCCAGATATCTGAAGTTCTTCCAAATGAGGTATTAGCTGTTTGACAGTTAATAACTACAGTGTCCTACAAATGCATCCTTTCCCCCTTAAAGTTGGACCTCAGGTACTTCAGGCCTCAATGCAGCTTTGAACTGTTTTTGGGTAAAGTACATTTGTTCACTTAATTTCCCGATAGGAGTTTATTTTATCTTTACATTAATTTGTAACAGGAAGATCAAAGAATATCCACATTACAAACAAATATAACATATTGCCAATCAGCATGGCCACAACCTTTCCAGCCCAGCCCACCATCTCATCACCCTCTCCACCACCAGCAAGAAATATACTGCTAATTATTAACTGTAGGTCAGACAAGACAGATGACTCTTGTACTGAGACCTCCAAACTCAGACTTTGGTGGCCCATAAAGAAACGCAAGAGTCCTCCACCAAGAATGATCTGATTCCCTGTGTTCTGGCAAAGATAACAAAAGAGCATGACAGCTAATGCACCTACTATGTCATGGGAGAGGAGAGGGCGAGATAAGGGATTGGGAGAGGAAAAAGGAGAGCAAGAAAGAAGGGAGAGAAAAAAGCTTGGAAAAGAAGAATGACAGGAAGTCAACAGGCATGTGGCAATTTTACTGTTTATTGATTTGTATTATAGTAGCACTAAAGGTATGTCCACACTGCAATAAAACACCCACTGCTGGACCATGTCAGCTGACTTGGGCTCAGGCTGCAGGGCTATAAAATTGCAGTGTAGACATTTGGCCTCGATATGGAGCCCATGTTCTGGGACCCCGCCAGACTACATGGTCCCAGAGCCTGTGTAGACATTTGGGCTCAGGCTGCAGCCCAGACTCTGGGACCGTCTAGTCTGGCGGGGTCCCAGAACATGGGCTCCATATCAAGCCCAAATATCTACACTGCAATTTTATAGCCCTGCAGCCCAAGTCAGCGGACACCGGCTTGCTGCAGGAGTTTTATTGCAGCATAGACATACCCTTCAAGGCCCCAACTGTTGCGCTAGGCACTGTAATACTAACTGGAAGAAATGGAGTAAGTCAATACTAAAAAGGGAATTTGGGTGGAAATACAGTGAGGAACTTATCTGTGAGCATTTTGAATATTCAGTAGATAGTGACTTTGTATTAGAGGGCTTCACTGTACCTTTAGGCAAGAGAGTGGTACTTAAAGAGAACAATGCCAAGAGCAGCTCTGGAAGGTACTGTGACTCGGAGACACCTTCCCTGCTCCACCCTTGATGTAAAGGGAAAGTAATGTGCTTTGCTCCTGGTATAGGCCAGCAGCACATTACACTATCCACTGTGCTGGCTCAGCTGTGTTGGCTGGTGCATTGAGAGCGGAGCTAAGGCCCCTCTTGCTTCCTGCCATCTGCTCTGATGGAGCAATAAGATGATACTTACCCCCACTCACTCTGGTCCAAAGTCCTGGTAGGCCACAACAGACATTAAGGGTGTGTGTGTGTGCGCGCTTAATGCTGCATGTGGATGCATAATAGAAGTCACAACCTAGCCCATAGAGTGTAAACTGAAACCATTATGCTGGCTGCTCATACTAGGTCTATGGAGGAATTGGACGGACTTTGTTGAAACCCAAGTACAGTATAGGGGATATAAAATAAGTCAGTCAACCAAAGGGCCTTCTCCCCATTATCCTTTATCTTTTTTCACCTTTTTCTCCTATTAGTGATTTCATCATTTCAAACCTGCCCTCCTATCTTTGTCCCCAGCCCTTCCTTTTGGTTGCCATCATCATCTTTCCACAATGTAAAAGCCTTTCATTTCTGCACCCTGTCTTCTATTTTATCATCAGTTTTCTATTAAAGGGCCAAGATCCCTGCTGATGTCAACTGGTGCAGTTTTATTGACTGCAATGGAGCTTTGCAGATTCACACTGCCTGTGGATCTGGCCCAAAGATTTTAGAAGTCTCTGCCTTGCTGTTGCAGGTCCCTTGCTGTGCAAATTGGTATGCTCAGAGGCTTCTTCAGATGCCAGTTCACAGGGGAGCATTTACATAGCCCAAGGTGTAAATTGGCAACATGAGAGATTTTTAAAATCCACAAGATGACCAGTAGACTCCTGGTATATTTGAGGGAGGGAGGTGAACTCCCAAGATTTCCCCTGCTAGTTCTTAATCTACCTCAAACAGCTTGCCTGTGTGGTTAGTGTTCTGCCTTGAATACAATGGGGTTGCACACGCAGGTATAAAGTGAGGAGAGAAGTTGGAGCCCAGTATTAATCACTTGAGTCAGTATGATGTCATTAGCAGAGCTGAGTGAAGAATTTGCAATGAATAATTTCAATATAGGCAACAAATTCCATCACTTTTTCTATTCACTAGTTGTCCAGTAGGTGAGGAGACCTTTCCCACATATAGTCATTCTTCAGAAGTATTTGCAAAATTGTTTTTTGGGAGATTGTCATAAACATACAGCTAAGGGTAGCATAAAATCCCTCCTTTACCTGTAAAGGGTTAAGAAGCTCAGATAACCTGGTTGGCACCTGACCAAAAGGACCAATAAGGGGAGAAGATACTTTCAAATCTGTAGGGGAAGGTTTTTGTTTTGTGTTCCTTTGTTCTCTCCAGGTCAGCAAGGAATCAGGGCAGGGAAAATACATCTCCTAAAGCCATACCTGAACTAAGCCTCTAAGATTACAAATTGTAAGTAATAGGAAGAAAATGCATTAGATTATCTTTTCTTTTAGTTTGTGAATTGTCCCTATACTATGAGGGAGGTTTATTCCTGTTTTTTGTTTGTTTGTTTGTTTTTGTTTTTTGTGTGGTAATTTTAAAGTTTTGCCTAGAGGGGGATCCTCTGTGTTTGGAATCTGATTACCCTGTAAAATTACCTTCCATCCTGATTTTACAGAGGTGCTTCTTTTATTTTTTCTTTATAATAAAGTTCTGCTTTTAAGAACCTGATTGGTTTTTAGTGTCCTAAAAACCCAAGGGCTGGTCTGTGCCCACTTTGTTAACCTATTTGGTTGGTATATTATTCTCAAGCCTCCCCAGGAAAGGGAGTGAAGGGGCTTGGGGGGATTTTGGGGGAACAGGAATTCCAAGTGGTCCTTTTCCTTAAATCTTTGTCTGACTCACTTGGTGGTGGCAGCATACCGTCCAAGGGCAAGGAAGAATTTGTGCCTTGGAGAAGTTTTTAACCTAAGCTGGAAGAAATAAGCTTAGGGGGTCTTTCATGCGGGTCCCCACACCTGTACCCCAGAGTTCAGAGTGGGGAGGGAACCCTGACAGAGATCAATAACAGAAGTATATTTGGGAATATTAACAATTTTCAATTTACAAGTTACACTCTGTTGATTAGTCACATAGTTTTTCTGTGGCCTGGTTGGACAATGGTTCTGTCCTCTGGTTAGGTAACATCTGTGCTCTGCCTAAAAACAATGGCAGGACAAGCTTACATATATGACCAAATATTTGTACAATGAAACCACCTTTAGTCTTGTAGTCCTTGTTTCCAGTGCTTTGTCTCTGAAAGCTGTGGGGAAATTCCATCATACATAGTAAAGTGCAGGAATTTGGGTCTAGAAGCCCGTAAGCAGGAGCAAACTCAGAAGCAGCAGCATTATTCTCATTAAGAGTGTGAACAGCATCATTATTGGCCCATCTGCAGGGCTCAGATTCTGGGCTGCAGCAGAGGAGTACACAGCACATATCAGAAGACGGGAGGAGTGAGGGAGGGCAAAGAGTGGCTTTTGCAGTCCCACAAAGCTGTAGCCTCTGCTCCAGTCCCCAGCTTAAGTTAGAATAACCTGAAGGCCTCCGTAACTTGTGCAGGCTGCTTATTATTCCAAGAGGCAATTTCCTAGCTTGGGATTGCTGTGATCTGGAGGAGTCCTGGCTTTGGCTCCTACTCCAGCTGGGGGAGGCAAATATCTAGGTTCTGATTGAATAGGATATCTAGGCTAAATCCCATAAACCAAATGACAGGACACACTCATAAACAGCAATAACGGAAGTAACAGAGAAGCATCTCCTAAGTGCAGGTATGAGAGCCCCTACTGCTCCAACAGCTGACTCTTCCTTAGCACTAGTCTTAATGTGGTCTGTTAACACAGGCAGC
Organism: Terrapene triunguis; assembly: GCF_002925995.2. Classification (NCBI taxonomy): domain Eukaryota; kingdom Metazoa; phylum Chordata; order Testudines; family Emydidae; genus Terrapene; species Terrapene triunguis. The sequence goes on along the minus strand of NW_020664374.1, from coordinate 20,358,013 downwards.
TATGCTGCCTTCTTCCACAGAAAAATGCACATAACTAAGTGAACACACAGCAGTTTTCTACTACAAGACTGTACATGCTGTAAAACACAAAACAAACCAGCTAAGGGTTAAAAATAAGGTGGAAAATAGGGTTTCACCCACTCTATTTGCAAATCACATGCAAAATGGATTTTATATTTAAAGATAGTGCCCCCTATTACCATTGCAAGGCATTGTTTCAATATCAACTCTGGAAAAGTGGCCCTTATTTGGGGGGGGAGGGATAGCTCAGTGGTTTGAGCATTGGCCTGCTAAACCCAGGGTTGTGAGTTCAATCCTTGAGGGGGCCACCTAGGGATCTGGGGCAAAATCAGTACTTGGTCCTGCTAGTGAAGGCAGGGGGCTGGACTCAATGACCTTTCAAGGTCCTTTCCAGTTCTATGAGATAGGTATATCTCTATCTATTCCTTACTGAATCAGCAACTCCACTTACCACAACACATCTGGATTTCCCCCCAAGTTTTCTCATGCAAGTGCTGAGACCTGACAAGTTTGTCATGGGATAGCCACAAGCATGCAAACTAGGGATGACCAATTTCATTTCACTGCAAACTCTGGAAAAGTTAATCTGGGACTCCAGAACATTCTGATTACTTTTACCCCCCAATGAATCTTTGTGGCATGAATAATACTATAATTGTAGGACATTCCACCCCCTGAAAATACATAATTCATGCTGGCATCGGCACAGGCTTTGCTCAACTTCAGGGAGAATGTTAATTTCCAACAAGGGAATTCCTTATTTATCCATACCAAAAAATAATGTAGATGTCAGCACTGAGTGCAATTTGCATGTTATGCATCAACAAAGGAGTTGGTGCCAGGCTGTTAGTGAACACTGCACAGAGCTGAGGGTTTGTGCGTGTCACGGGAAGTAAATTATGCTTGATTAAGCTCATGTTTCCATCTTCAGACTGATGGTATGGAGCCTCTACCGTGTCACCCAAAATTATGCAGTGGCACCAAGAGCAGAGACTGTGTGAAGGCAACAGCTCATTAAGGCATCGGAAGTGGTAGATTCAAATGAACGGAATGCTATGTTGGTATTTTAATTGTCAGACTCTCTCTACTTTTGCCCTATTCTATTACTGTTAAGATTTGCAAGATCTTTCTCAATGATATTGATTCATAAAGATTAGCTCTGTGGTCAGCTCAGAAATGGAGCATTGCAATTTCTGGCAGACTTATTCTGAATTTGCCACAAACACACAAAGGAAACCAAGAATTAAAATGTTGTTATAATAGGCTGTGAAATAAACCACAAGATAAAGATGTTTTGGAAATGTGTTTGTTCATATCTCTTCTTTTCAGCATCCTCACTTTAACTTTGTATTTATTTCCTTCCTTTGAAATGTAGCAACTTTGTAAGTATAATTAAGAATGGGTCTGTGTGTGCTCTGTACTTTGCAAACATGTGGATGCTGCCATGGCAACAGCAAAGGCACACAGAAAAGAAGCTCTTGCTGATTAATGTAATTACACAGCAAGCATGTATAATGCCTTTAAATGCAGCTTACTTCTGCATGAAGGAGACATGAAAAATGGATTATATGTTGTATGTGTGTTAACTTTCTAAAAATGGTCTTTGAATATATTGCTATATTATCAGTTGTTGCAGACTTTATTTACTTCATCAGGGTTCCATTGTGGCACGGTAAGAAGATCACCAGGGAAGGAATTTGATTAAAAAACCCAAAACTTTTATTAAGACGATATATTGGAACATAAAGCTGTGGAGGTGGGGGGCGGGGGGGGGGAGGGGAATAAAGGATTTTCTACACCTGGTTAGTTTTGGTAACATTTAAAGCTGTTTTCAAAATGGGAAGCTTTCACAATGCAATTCATTTTACAGCTTTAGTGTTCAAACTTCACATCCTTATGCACATGAGTAATATTACTCTTGTTTCAGATAAATGGGAGCACTCATACGAGTAACATTTCCCAGGTGCCTAAGTGTTTCCAGTGTCAGGGCCTCTGAAGTATTGATGCAATTCTCATTAGCAACTAATGGCACGCGCATTTGTCCCAGACTTGCATTCCTTCAATATTCACCTACTCAGTAGGTATTTTTGGTATGTAAGGAACAGAGAATGCAGAATTGGGCTCTCTGAAGGAATAAAAAAATCCCTAGGATGCTAATCAAATAAGGTGGGAATGAACCTTTTAAATAGTTTATTAAGAAGCTCATTCCAACACCACTCAGACTCTTTCAGTAAGAGATTTTGAGAAAGGAAGAGAGGGGAGAACACTATTTTCTATTCAGGTGTACTCTTTGAACATGACCATTTATGGAAATAGTACACTGATGGATGCTATGGAAACTGAATTGCAGATTACAAACTGTGGGTGTAGACTGCACACACAAAACAGGGGCCACCCTTCTAAGAATGTACTTTGTATCCAGAGGACATTCCTCAGTAGATTATAGCAATTATATCAAATCTGGGGTGCAAACAGTTGGGCAATGGCAATGTCTTAGGAAATGTATAAGAAGAAAATATATTGCTATTGTAGGTATTGTAAATTGTAAATTGCACCAAAAAAGCTGAAAATTGACATTTGATAGTACCAACATGTACTCTTGATCCAAGAATTGTCTTTTAAAAGATGAATCCTATTTAACACAATCAGTGTTATATTTTTAGACTATCTTTCCTAACTCTTATAAACCAAAATTCAGTATATGCAAACTTGTATCAGGTGAGGATCTGGTCCAGCATAGTCTTATTTGGAACTTATTTTTTATTGGGATGTATACGAAGGTGCCAGTTCTTGGGTCTGTCTATCAAACCTTTGGCACAGGACCCAAAGAGTCTTTATGCCATCTTTATATTCCCTCGATTTTGGGAATTGATTGTGGGCTGTACCTGAGGTTGGTACAGCCCACAGCATAATTTAGAGCATCTTCAGGGTTGCTCTAAACTGTGCATGGCTGTCCACAGTTCCAAGGAGCCATTCTGACATCCAGGGATAGCTACAGCATAGCAATATCCTGGTTTATGTGTCCTGCTACTATGACAACCAATTTTTATGAATCTCATATGCATTTTACTCTAGTGCACCTTTCCACCATTTCCCTACCTTATTGTCTGTGTCTTCCACCTATTACATCTTGTCATAGTCTTAGAATGTGAGAGCTCCCTGGGGCAAGAATTGTCTGGTTTTTAGGGGGGCGGGGCACATGAGGGGGAGTTGGTACATTGGAGCCTCAATTCTGATTGATGTCTCTGTGCATTACTGTAATACAGCTAATAACTGTAACAACTTATGCTGTACAAACAGGGATCTCGGTTTCCTTAGTTTCACCCAGAACCTACTGTTTAGAACCCAGCTCATGTATTCTTTTCTTGTAGACCTGTTCAGTAAATGACTAAAAATAAGATTTTGCATTTCATTCCTGTGACTTTTAACATTTCTGTAAATGTAAGTAGTAAGTTATTGGACTTTTCCCCTCAGAAAATAAAACCCTTCACTTAATGATCCAATATATCACAGAAGCTATTTGAATTTATGTTTTGAATTTCACACTAGGTAATAAAGAAGCTAGAATAAGTCTTGTGCAAATGGATTGCATTTTGAAAGAGATTTTGTACAGAGATACTTCCTTACCTCAGAAAGGATTCACGTGCCACTGCTCCTGAAGGAATGTGTGATTGACTGTGCACCAAACACCTGTAAATTTATCTGGTGATGTAGATCAAGTAAAGGGGCCCAACATTAAGCCAGAGTTTCTATTTTGCTTTGAAGGTTGCACATATAGTTGTAGCTTTTCAGGCCAAGCTGTGGAAAGTATTTGAGCTGTAAATTTCAAAGCAATGTAAATTAACAGAAAAAATGTGGTTCTTACTTGTCTGGTAGTCCTCTAAATCAGGTTTGTTTTCATATAAAATGAAGGTTGAACTTCAAACTATACAGCTCCATTATAAACTCCTTTCCGTGAGCGGATATTTTTACAAGGAATTCTGAGCTAAAGCTAGGAATGAAAGTTATTAGCTATTGACAAATTATTTTTTTTATATTTTAAGTCATACGAAGACACAACTAGAGTATTAATATTTTTCATGTGGACTGGCTTGTGAGACACATAAATTTGAGGAAGTGGCTTCAGATTTGCCAACTTTCTTTCCCCTATAGGATGATGTGGGGGCATCCCTGAGAGAATTTTTACTATGGGAGGGAATGATCTCGCCCTTAGGAGCTGATCTCATTGTTTTATCACTGATTAGTTCAATACTGATTATAACTCTACGTCTTATTTCTGCTTTCTCAGGAGATGCTCACTTATTGCCTGATCCTCCCCCATTGAAATCAACAGCAGCTTTATCCTTGAGTTCGGTGGGTGCAGAATCAAACGCCTAGCTTCCACTTCTGTTTTCTGAATATTATGTTGAATGTCTTCCCTGGGCAAATTTCAAAAGGTTCAGAGATTTGGGGCTAGATCCACAGAGGAGATTTAGGTGGGAACTGCTCACCCGACTTTTAGGCTCTGCCACATCAGGCATCTAGGCTCCCTATAGAAAGCATGGGGAAAAATAGGCACCTAAGAACGGGATTCCTAGAAGTCAGCATGGTGAGCAGGGAGCTACCTAAGCTGACCATTAGGAAACAGTGAGGAGAGGAGCTTGGCCTAAATCCAGCCCCTGAAAGCTAGTTAGGTGCATACCACCAGATCTGAGGAAGGAGCCTCTCTCTGTTCAGGATTCACAGCTGTGAACACTCTCTTGGGGTTAAGTGCCAAACCTAAGTAACTCTACTCTCATGGTGTAGGAGGGAGGAAAGGGAGAGCACCCCCCATTATAGGCAATAGCTCAATGGGTAGAGCCCTCACCTGGGATGTGAGAGACCTGTTTTCAAATCCTTGTTCTATCTGATTGGAATAGTGACTTGAACCCCGGTCTCCCACATCCCTGATCACAAGGCTACTGGCTATTCTCAGTCTCTCTTTAGAACCTGTTCCACAGTGTATAAATAATTAAATATTCATTGCAGCAGGGACTGGAACCTGGCTCTCCCACCTTCCAGGAGAGCGCCATAACACTGGACCATAGAGTCTCTTTCCTTCTCTTGCCCAATGACTTCTTCAACAGAAGAAATTTAGAACAACTGACCTCAGAATAGCCAGTAGCCTGGTGCTTAGGAGGGGGAGACGCTTTAGTCCCTGCTCCAGTGCAGGCATTTAAATATGGGTCTCCCACATGCCAGAGCTCTAACCACTGGGCTGATAGGTAGGCACCCCCTGCCCTTCTGTGAGCGTTAGTTGTGTTCTGAGCCTGCCTACTGGATCAGCCCCCACAAGCAAGATAGGAGGGGTAATGCCTAGTTTGTGAATGGCACCAGGGCTCAGGGGTGAGTGAGTGAGTGAGGACTCTGCATGGCTTGGCATCATCTGGACTTAGATAGCTTTGTGTATGCCCACTAGCAGAAATTTAGGCATGTAGGAAATTTAGGCACCTACAAAGCACCTCCGTGTGGGATTTGATGCCTAGACGTTGGACTTAGGCACCTAAGTGCCTTTGCTCTAAATGAAAGGTTTGGTGGGTGAGCCAAACTTTATTTTAACTCTTTAGACCTGCTGTAAATAGATGCCCTTAGATAAATGTTTGGAAACTTCTAGTACAGCATAAGAAACAGGAACAAAGAAATGTCAATTAATTCTCATGGCTTTCTGGTGTAAGGCAGAGTCTACCAGAAGTCTGAGGTTTCCTTTCTTGTGCCAGCCATTTTTTTTTCAGAGCCATGCTCTGAACCAGGCAGATTCAGTGCCCTAATCACTGGGCAATTGGCTATTCTGGGGTAGGTCTCCCTCCTCTCAACTGAGATGTTTCTGTGAAAAGTTTTGTTTTTGACGAATTGGTGTTTCATCAAAAAATTCCTGCCCAGCTCTATTTGTATTAGAGTTGCATGAAAGGTCCCAAGGTTCCACCATGATAGATGCTATGATGATATATAATACAAGGAATTCTCTGTCTTAAAGAGCCTACAATCTCAGTTTGTGACTAGGCATAATAGTAGGTGAAACAAATGGGGCTGAGGGAGGATGGGGTAATGGTTATGTGATCACACACTTTCACAGACTGTCTCAGATCACCATCTGCCTAGCTGGCATCAGCCAGCAGCATTCTATAGAGGCATCCCAGTAGGCAGGGATAGGGATGCAGACATTACCTCGTGTGTGGGTCTAGTCAGGTTAGACCTACCTGAAAAAGAGATTCTAGACGAAAAGCTGCTACTATTTGTACATTTCCTTGTTCTTTTTTAAAGACTGGAGATACAATTTGTATTTGTATCATAGAAAGAGCAGGATGATTTATGGCTAAAGTACTGAGAAATGTAAAAGATGCTCCTCTAGGTTATGGCAGTGCAGCTTTCCTGTGTCAACAAGGCCATGAAGTCTCATTCTCTCACACTGCAAAACCAAATGAGTGGAATCCCGCCTCCACTTAAGTCAAAGGCAAAACTGCCCTTGACTGAAATGAGGCCAGGATTTCATCCAGTATTTTGTCTATAGAGGTATGTTTATTGAAATTCATCATTAAAAGTTATTAATTAATTAATTAATATGTAAACTAGGTCACGTTCTGTTAACTTACTGATTTTAATGGAAGCTGCATCCATATATCTGAAGGCAGAATTTGGCCCGGTGAGCGTTCAGTGGGATTTTTCTAGAATAGCGTCCAAAGAGCATACACTTCCCTCGGTTCACTAGTGTGCATTCAAAGAAGTACAATCAGAAGGCAGGCAGGTTCTGGGAGGCATTGCATTGTAGTGGGTAGGATGCTAGACTAGGGGGGGTCAGGAATGTTGGATTCTATTCCTGGCTCTGCCCCAACATGTTATATGACCATAGCTAAGTCATTTCACATCTCTATAACTCTGTTTCCCCTCCTGCCCATTGTTTGTCTCCTTTATTGACACTGTAAGGTCTTGGGGGGCAGGGACTCTCTCTTACTCGGCATATGTACAATAGCAGGCACAATGAGGCTCAGTCTTGGTTGGAACCTTAAGGCCTGCTGATAATACAAATACATAATAATAAAATATTGCTTTTGGCCTAAATGTTCCAATCAATTATGCCACTTCATCTTTGTGAAGAAAAGTTGTTGTGCCAGGCCAGTTGGGGGTGTCCCACATGAGCTATGCTCCCAGTTTATTACATATCCATAAAGAAGCCAATATAAGTCTTTGTATGGCTGGGCCAAAGAAGATCAATTACTACTCATTCTCATGAAGACAGGGCAATATGCCAATCACAGGGAGGAATCACTCTTGAAGAGTTCTCTAGTTTGATGCCTCTTTGCAAAGAAGCCAGTGTCACCTATTCTATAATTCAGTTTAAATACACCATTGGGGCGGGAGGGTATCTCTCATTAAGAGCCAAACTTAGTGCATATACACACTGGTGCATAGACACTATAAAAGCTTTAGTTTTGCTTTGGTATAGGTCTATTGCATTCGGTTTTTTCCCCATTTGGTGTTCACTGAAATCAATAAATAGGAGCCAGACCATAATAAGGAAGCCCCTTTCCTGTTACCATCATCACTACAAAAAGTCACAATGAACTTGATCCAACTCCCACTGAAGTAAGGGAGAAGACTGTTATGGATTTCGGTGGAATTTGGGTTAGGCAGAGTAAATGCTCTGTATTCATACACATATGTTTACTAACACCAGGTTAAATTATCATCAGAATTGCCATCTTACATCATCTTATTGCTTTGATTCTTCTAATTCAAAACAGTTAATGTTAGCTACCACTCGTTCACAGAGACTCAAACATCAACCCCCTGCCATCTTCTCCTTAGTAGGCAATAGGCTGGATACAGATAGAGAAGACACATTTTTACCTAAATAAAAGAGCCTAAACTGCAAGATAGTAAAACAAGTCCTTGGAACTCATTGTCCAACAAGAAGTCATAGTGTACCATATTATTAGCCAAACTAGCAAGCTCTTCATGCTAACACTGATTAGCTAAATCTCCACAGTGAAGCATGCCATGTAACTTTCTGTGACAAAACAACAAAAGAGATTTCTTTGAATAACCATTGATTTGACAGGAAGTTAGACAAATCCACTCCAGCATTTATCTTCGGCATTTCAGACAAAAGGGTATATTTAGAGAGAAACTGAGAAAACACCAGATTGTATCAAGCACCAAACAGATGCAAATCTTTAACATAATGGACCTAGTGTAATGCAGCTATTCTGGTTTATAACAGTGGAGAATCAAGGCTGGGTCTACACTACAGCGGGGTTCCGACCTAAGATACGCAACTTCAGCTACGTGAATACTGTAGCTGAAGTTGCGTATTTTAGGTCGGCTTACCTGGCGGTGAGGACGGGGGAAAGTCGACCGCTGCCGCGCTGCCGCCGACTC
>NW_020664374.1:20318564-20349198 GCF_002925995.2 Terrapene triunguis | reverse complement strand
CAGGACCCTCTGTTGCTTTTTAAGGTAGCTTATAGAGGAGGAGGAGGGAACCAAACAAAACCAGTATAATCTCTATACAGTCCCCAGGTCCAACTCAGTAATGACTACAAATAAGTCTGAACTAAAATCCCGTATCCTCAACTTTGTGTGCGTGTGAGGGGGACTCAGAATCTGAGTTCAGATTTGAATCCAAATTTAGCACCTGCCTGCTAGCTCTGTATTGTCTGAAACAACAAGCTTCCAAAAACAGGTAGTCCAAACTTTGCTCTGTTTGAAAGCTGGATATGAATCATGGTTCAGCACCATCCCAGGGAATCACTTACATTTACTATGTCTACATTAACTGAAAATTCCAGTCTCCACTTTTAATTAAGTTCCCTCTATATTATGGTTATAGTATATTCTGGTATTGACTGAGGGCAAGACCTTGATCCACAGCCATATAGTTTTAGTAGGATTCTCTTCATGGTTCGTGTCCCATAAGACAACTGATATTGTGTACTGACATTCTGCACCAGCAGTCCCATCTGTTGTAAACTGAAATTGGGCCCTCTTTGCTTGCCATATGAACATCTGCAGGAAGTCCCTTGATCTGTCACCCACACATGTTCAGTTGAACAATAGCGCATTATTTTCAGACAGAAGGACTGGCAGCAGGAATACACTGCATTCGGACAGTTCTTTTGCACAACACACATGAAGCTAAGCTGTTCCTGGCTACTATCTTCAGAGAGAGTCTATTTTAATATTGAGAAATACGCAGCCAGGCATCTCTTGCCTGCAAGGATTAGCAATGCTACCTGATATTCTAATTAGGTGTATATTAAGCCATACAGCTGGCTGTGCTTCTATATATTTTAATTAGTTGTGTGAATATGGATAAACACAAACTCCTTTTTACATTTGACGGTCTCAGAATTTATTTTAATAGAATTCTCAATCTATAAAATGCCTTTATCTGATATGCTATATGCACATGGACAAAAAATAAAAACAAGCTGATTAACAACATGTATCTAAACAGACTCCCACATAAAAATAGTTCATTATCCTCCCTGCAATGAATGCTCCAAAGCAAGAGCCTGAAGGAATAGATGAGCTTTGTAATTTTCCCTGAAGGTCAAAAGACTCTGGCAGTGATAAAACAATGAGGGGATCAAATTCCAGCATAGATGCACCTCTTATAAAAATTCCCTGCCTCCAGTCTCCTCAGAGGTACAAGGATAGGGACTATTAAGAAAAATGCCTCAGCTGATTTTGACTCTTGAGATGGTTAATGGAGAAAGAAGCAACCTCTAAGCTAGACAGAACCTAAATTATGTAGGATTTTACACATTAAAATCAATACCTCAAATTTTACTCAGAAACGGACTGAAAAAAGTCTCTGGTTTCAAAAAAATCTATGGAATCTCAAGATTCAGAGTGTAATAGCAACGATAGGCCAATATAATAGACAGTGAAATAATCCAATAAGCACGCCATAAAGGCATATATGACTGTGCTGAGGTAGTCATTGGAGAGAAGTGGGTGCAATCATCTAAATGTAGGCGGAAAAAATACTTTGGCTACCATTGCTACTTGGGACTCCAGAAAGAACTGGGGATCCAAAAGCAGACTCAGACTGTGAATATAGCTGGTTGAAACATTTTTGATGAAATTTATTTTCATCGATAAATGCCATTTTGTTGAAACCCAAATGTGTCACAGAAATGTATTGATTTCAACAAAAAAATTGCTGGGAAAATTTGTCAGGTCTAGGATGGAATCTGAGAAAGGGAGGCAGAGCAGGGAGTTGAATCTGCATCTCCCACATCCCAGGTAACTTCTCTAACCAGGGGTTTATTGGCTATTCTGGGGTGTGGTTCACACACTTTTTCCCCTAGTAATTTCTTTTTCAACAGAACAAAAACAAATTTTGAAACCTCAACATTTTTCATAAAACAGAATTGTTATTTTCCAGCCAGCCCGATTTGTGAACCTCTGGTGTTCATCACTCTGTCTCCCTCTCAAGATGCTTCCCTGTACCTATCCATGCCACTTCCACCTTGACTGAAATATTCAGCCCACTAGGTCCCATCATCCCTCTCAACCTGCCAAGGTATGTGACAAAGACCAAAAATAAGGTGCACAAAGTAGGAGATTTAAAATACTGTGAGATACACTGGTGTAAATAGCTATGTGTATGATGATCTCAATTTAATGATCCTTTATTTCTGATGCAAACAAGTTTCAACACTAAAAGTGAAGGGACACCAAATTGGTATGGAACATAGGGAACTTTGGGAATTAAATGAGTGATCTCCCTCAAAGTTAGGGACATTTGAGAGCTATGAGTTTCATTCAGTCCTAACCTGCACTAGGAATGCAAGGAGGTGCTATCATTTGGATTTTGCCAAGACAGGAAACTGAATGTCATCTGCATACTAATGGCACCACTGCCCCAAACATCTCATTATCTCAACCACCCACTCAGCCTCAACAAACAGGAAGAAGTAGCAGATTATAACCATGCATAACCCCCTGAGAGAGTCCATATAGTGGAGTGGCAGTACCTCCACCTCAGAGAACTCTGAATGGGAAGGGTGAAACTACTTGAGTGATGTGGTCTATTGCAGTCAGGGGAAATAGGCAGGTCAACGGAACTTCATTTCTTGTTCAGTGGTATCAAGGGCTGCTGACAAAGTCAATATTTAGCATTTATTCATTGCTGGGAGTCTGCAATTATCCAACCAGACCTAACACAGTTTGAAAGGCTGAATCTGGCAGACAACAGATGACATCAGAGTTGCTTCATCACAACCTTATGAATCATATTAACTCAGAGAAAAAAGGTAGAGATAGAGTGATAGTTGGCAAGACTGTCAATGCAAGAGATGGTTTCTTGAGTGGGGGCCTAACAGCCACTCACTGAGAGAAACTTGCTCACCTAACTTTCCATAGAAAGGCATTTGACTTTCTCCACCCAATGTATCTTCACTAGATTTTAAACAGATGAATCATATTCACAGGTTGCAGATTAAAGTTCCCCAGGCATATTCAGAACCTGAAACATAACATTCTATTTATATTCTATATTTACGGTATACATCTTATGGAAAAATTATTAGATCTGGTATTTAAAATAGCTTGAATATGCATGCAAAATAGACAAAAACAAGAGATGGAATGGAATAGATATATTAGGTCATTACTTTGTAAAATGTTGTGATACCTTGGAAGTATAAATGGCACTATATAAAAGCAATTTCTATTACTATGGCCTGCTGGACATACAACCTATTGGGATTGAAGCTGAGGACAAAAAAAAAAAAGGTGCTGGGAAGTTTCTTATTGGCAGTGTATAAAAAAAAAAAGCCAGAACATTGATCATGTGGGATTTTAAATTGCCCAGGTATTGACTGAGAGGGTTTTAATGGTAAATCTAACAAAGTATATTCTTAGAGGTAGCACAGAATCACTTTCTAATACAGTTTGTTGAACAGCCAACATACTTGGGGACTGTTGTGGACATATATCTTGGAAAGACACTCAGTTAAATAGATAGTACATAAGACTGAGTTGTATCCAGGAGCTAATGATAATTATACAACATTGAAAGTGCTTACTGAAGATATTCACTGTGTAAATTATAACATAAAAGGATTAAACAGTGGTATTGGCTGTTCAGTAGTTCAGCTGTACTGATTCTGAGCCAGTGCCCCAGCATGGTGGAAGGGGACACTATACTGCCAGACATGAGGGAGATTTATAAACCACAAGTAGTCAGGATATCAAAGATACTATGGCATTTGTTACCTATGCTGGTCAAAACCCAACTCGGGGACTGCACCTGCTTTAAAGAGAGTATAGTAGTGAATTCTTATCTTATTCTTCACTATTAGCAATTGGCCAGGGTAACACTATTTTTCTGAAATACGACCATATGAGTTTGCAGTTAATTGAACAGTTTGGGGAAAAATATTGGAAACAATTTAAGAGATTTGTTGAGAGAACACTGAAACAACTATAATGGTATTGTAAAGGGGAAATCAAGCTGACTATAATGAACTCACTGGAAGATTTATTTTTATAGAGACAAAACTACATAGTCAAGAGAATTCCAGACCAGGAGATGGTAATCCTGTGAGAGAAGCCTGGCTCAAAAACAGAAAACAATGAGTAGTTTTGCAAACTGGAGAGAGTTTCTATGCTATATGGAGGTCATTCCTCAAAAATCCTTCTCTTAATGATATATAGAGTCTATATGATTTGACTCAGAGTCTTAAAAGTTCCATGGAGTTCTCTGCTAGAGAGACTACGTCCTAATCAGAAGGGGAAGATTCTTCAAAGGGTCACATGGCCTGAAGTTATTCTTTCTGGCTGACAGCTCCAAGATGGGGGACAATATCTGGGACACATCAAGAACAAGTCTTTCTTGCCTTGCTACAGTGACAACTGCTACAAAGGAAGAGAACCTCCCCTCAAATGAGCAGGTGAAAGTTACAGCAAACAGACAAATATTTCTTCAGATGTGTAGGAATTCATTGGTACAGGAGGTCAGCCAGGCAAACATAATATTTGTAGTTTTTGTAATATTGTAATTCTGTGTTTTAGTATGAGTACCGAATGTCTCATGCTTCATCTTCAAGCTTCACTTTCCTTGAAGGAAGGATGGTTTTGTGGTTAAGACAGTGAACCGAGTCTAAGGAAATCTGAGTTCTGCTCTGCCATAGACTTCTTGTGTGGCCTTGGACAAGTCATTTACTGCCTCTCTCTGTGTCTCAGTACCCCATCAGTACAATTGAGCTGATAATACTTCTTCTCTCACACCTAGGTTGCCAACCCTCCAGGTTTGTCCTGGAGTCTCCAGGAATTAAAGATTAATCTTTAATTAAAGATTAATATTTAAAGATTAGGTCATATGATGAAATCTCCAGGAATTTGTCCAACCAAAGTTGGCAACGCTACCACCCTTTGTCTGTATGGTCTATTAGAATATAAGCTATTTAAGGCAGGAATTGTCTCTTACTCACATGATGTACACTGTCTATGTTGCCAACCATACTATGGGCAGTCAGATTTAGTGGTGAAGGCAAGAGTTCAGTCTACCAGATGACCTGGGTCCAGGGTGGGCAAACTCCAGAAAACAAGCCAAGGGTCAGTACTGGAGGAACAGAAGCCAAATGCAAGAGCCGGGAGGGTGGGAGGTGGGAGTGGGGTAAACCAGAGTCATAAGTAAGGTTGCCAATTTTGGCTATATTCCTGGAGGCCTCATCATGTGACATAACCTTTAAAGATTAATCATTAATTCCTGGAGACTCCAGGACAATCCTGGAGAGTTGGCAACCATAATCAGTACCAGAGAATGAATGCTAGAACCAGAGGGTCAGCCAGAGTCATAAGACAGAGGCAAAGCTTGTAGTCAATGCCAGAAGGGAGCAGGGGCTGGAACACGGGCAAGCCCAGCTTCAGGCATGGTCTGCACTGAGCTAAACCAGCAGCCAATCAGGAGCTGTGGCCACTCAGAGTTCTAGGCAGTGCAGCAGGACTCATTGGTTGCTTAGCAGCATAGTTAGTCAGGGAGCATGCCAGCAGCTGTACCTAGCTGGTCTGGTCCTTGACAGCCCACCATAATGGAGGCTTGACCTTGGTTGGAGGTCTCTACTCAGTACAAATAATTACAATAAAAGTACATTAGACCCTCTATTTATTAAGTAATTGGGGACCGAGACGTTCATAAAATCAAAATGTTCATAAAACTGAACGTCACAAAATTACATTAGGTACAGTGCACATGTTAATTTAATAACCATTCATTGATAGTGTATATAACAGGGCAATACATGTATAGTGAGCCTGTTACAATCTTGCAAATGGATTGCACTCATGTAGTACTGTATGTACATACTTTCAACAATCTCTACTTTCTTTTGAACGCTGAATACAGTTTGCTTAAGTTTTGCAGCCATCATGAAAAAGAACACTTAAGAACACGGGGGCACTCACACACAATTGTTCTGAGGTGTGACTCTCCTGAGACTAAGGGTATGTCTACACTACGAAATTAGGTCGATTTTTATAGAAGTCGATTTTTAGAAATTGATTTTATTCAGTCGATTGCGTATGTCCACACTAAGCACATTAAGTCAGCGGAGTGCGACTTCACTACCGTGGCTAGCATCGACTCAAAGAGCGGTGCACTGTGGGAAGCTATCCCACAGTTCCTGTGGTCTCCGCTGCCCATTGGAATTCTGGGTTAAGCTCCCAATGCCTGATGGGGCAAAAACATTGTCGCGGGTGGTTTGGGGTGCATGTTGTCAGTCTCCACTCCCTCCCTCTTTTCCTCCCTCCCTCCATAAAAGCAACTGAAGACAATCATTTCATGCCTTTTTTCCTGGGTTACCCATGCAGACGCCATAGCATGGCAAGCATGGAGCCCGCTCAGCTCACCGCTGCTGTTGCGAGCACTGTAAACACCTCGCGCATTATGCTACAGTATGTGCAGAACCTGGCTAAGAGATGGCAGCACGAGGACGATTGTGAGGAGGACATCGACACAGATGTTCCTGGAAGCACGGGCTGTGGCAATTGGGACATCATGGCGGCAGTGGGGCTGGTTGATACAGTGGAACACCGATTCTGGCCCCGGCAAACAAGCACAGACTGGTGGGACCGCATAGTGTTGCAGGTATGGGATGATTCCCAGTGGCTATGAAACTTTCGCATGCATAAGGCCACTTTCCTGGAACTCTGTGAGCTGCTTTCCCCTGCCCTGAAGCGCAGGAATGCCAAGATGAGAGCTGCCCTGAGAAGCGAGTGGCGATAGCCCTGTGGAAGCTTGCAACGCCTGACTGCTACCAGTCAGTCAGGAATCAATTTGGAGTGGGCAAATCTACTGTGGGGACTGCTGTGATTCAAGTAGCCAATGCAATCACTGACATTCTGCTATCAAGGGTAGTGACTCTGGGAAATGTGCAGGTCATAGTGGATGGCTTTGCTGCAGTGGGTTTCCCTAACTGTGGTGGGGCGATAGACGGAACGCATATCCCTATCTTGGCACCGGACCACCTTGCCAACCAGTATGTAAACCGCAAGGGGTACTTCTCAATGGTGCTGCAAGCACTGGTGGATCACAAGGGACGTTTCACCGCATCTTTATGGACTCCGGGTTGTTTGAGCATCTGCAAGAATGGACTTACTTACTTCCCAGAACAGAAAATTACTGTTGTGGATGTTGAAATGCCAATAGTTATCCATGGAGACAGCCTACCCCTTGCTCCCATGGCTCAGGAAACCATACACAGACAGCCTGGACAGTAGTAAGGAGCAGTTCAACTATAGGCTGAGCACGTGCAGAATGGTGGTAGAATGTGCCTTTGGATGTTTAAAAGCTCGCTGGTGCTGTTTGCTGACTAGGTTAGACCTCAGCGCAACCAATATTCCCATTGTTATTACTGCTTGGTGTGTGCCCCATAATATCTCTGAGAGTAAGGGGAAAGACATTTATGGCGGGGTGGAAGGTTGAGGCAAATCACCTGGCTGCCAATTTTGAACAGCCAGACACCAGGGCGATTAGAAGAACACAGCGAGGCGCGCTACACATCAGAGAGGCTTTGAAAACCAGTTTCATGACTGGCCAGGCTACGGTGTGACAGTTGTGTGTTTTTCTTCTTGATGCAAACCCGCCCCATTTGTTGATTTTAATTCCCTGTAAGCCAACCACCCTCCCCCCTTCGATCACAGCGGGCAAAGGAAATAAAGTCACTATTGTTTTGAAACCATGCATTCTTTCTTTATTAATTAAAAAAAGGGAAGATAACTGATAAGGTAGCCCGGGTGGGGTAGGGTGGGTTGGGGGTGGAGGGAAGGACAAGGCCACATTGTTTATTGTAGCTACACTACAAATCGAAACTGTTTGAATGACAACCTTCTGTTGCTTGGGCCATCCTCTGGAGTAGAGTGGCTGGATGCCTGGAGCCTCCCTTCCCCTCCCCCCACGTTCTTGGGTGTCTGGGTGAGGAGGATATGGAACTTGGGGAGGAGGGCAGGTGGTTGTACAGTGGTTGCAGCGGCGACCACTGTTGGCTTTCCTGCAGCTCCACCAGATGCTTGAGCATGTAAGTTTGCTCTCCCATTAGCCTCAGCATTGCATCCTGCCTCTTCTCATCGCGCTCACTTAATGCTTTCCTGAACTCTGCCACTGAATGCCTCCATGCATTCAGCTGTGCCCTATCAGTGTGGGAGGACTGCATGAGCTTGGAAAACATGTCATCGTGAGTGCATTTTTTTCCCCTTCTAATTTCCGATAACCTCAGGGACGGAGATCGTAGGGGGAGCATAGAAACATTTGACCTGTTGGGGGATAAAAAGGGAGAGTAAAATTGAAGATGATACATTTCTGAGAACAAAAGGGAGACTCTTTCACAGTGAATCAAGCAATTCACAGCAGACAGCACATGTGCTTTAGGTGCAAGGTCGCATTTTGCCTTTTATACTGAGCGCCTGCCGGTATGGTGACACATCACACACAGCTGGGCAACAGAATTTGGTTTCCAGGCAGCCATGGTAAGCCAAAGGGTATGCGGGTTTGGCTTCTAATGCCTTGATAACATGTTGGAATGTTTTCAAACTGCAGTGCCCTCCTTTCCCATAGCAAGCAATGCCGGTTGGGTTTGCCATTTAAAAGGAGGGGTTGCGGTTTTCAGGTGGATGTGCAGCACACACCTCCCCCCACCCCCCACCCCTCTGCATGGCTATTTGGGATGATCCCTTCACCTCTCCCCCGCCATGTGGCTATTCTCAGGGATGATCCCTTTTAGCCAAGCGCAAACAGCCCTGCATGAACGGGGTCCTCTTACTGTTCCCTTACAAAAATTCCCCTATCTCAACCAGGTGACCATGAATGATATCACTCTCCTGAGGCTAACACAGAAAGATATAGACCGAATGTTGCTTGAATGCAACCAAAATCCAGAACCATTCGCTGCCACGCTTTGTGCTGCAGTGATTCCAGACTACTTGCTACTGGCTTGGTGTGGTAAAGTGTCCTACTGTGGAGGATGAAATAAGGCAGCCCTCCCCAGAAACCTTCTGCAAAGGCTTTCAGAGTACCTCCAGGAGATGTCCCTGGAGGATTCCCGCTCAATCCTCCTTCCTGTTGCGTGAGATCCCCCCTTGCAGGTGTCCACGGACAGTGGTGGGGTAGTGGTAGGGTCCCCCCCCCTAAGAATGCCATGCAGCTGATCATAGAAGTGGCATGTATGGGGCTCTGACCCAGAGCGACCATTTGCCTCCTTTGTCTTTTGGTAGCTTGCCTGAGCTCATTGACTTTCATGCGGCACTGCTGTGTGTCCCTGTTGTAGCCTCTGTCCATCATGCCCTGTGCGATTTTGACATATATATTAGCATTTCTTCTTTTTGATCGGAGTTCAGCCTGCACAGATTCTTCTCCCCATACAGCAATCAGAGCCAGTGTCTCCCGTTTGCTCCATGCTGGAGCTCGTTTGCAATTCTGGGGGGACTGCAAGGTCACCTGTGCTGCTGAGCTCCCCACGCTGACCAAACAGGAAATGAAATTCAAAATTTCCTGGGGCTTTTCCTGTGTACCTGGCTAGTGCATCGGAGTTGTAAGCGCTGTCCAGAGCGGTCACATTGGAGCAGTCTGGGATAGCTCCCGGAAGCCAATAACGTCGGTTTGCATCTGCACTACCCCAAATTCGACCCTGCAAGGTCAATTTTAGCGCTACTCCCCTTGCCGGGGAGGAGTACAGAAGTCAATTTTAAGAGCCCTTTAGGTCAATGGAACGGGGTTGCTTGTGTAGATGCATTCATTATAAAATCGACTTAACGCGGCTAAATTCGACCTAACCCTGTAGTGTAGACCAGGGCTAAGGTACTTTCACTAGAGTGCTGGAAGGTCACCCTCACCCTGACTGTGTGTGACTAAAGCTTTCTGCTCAGCCACATACAGATGTACCTTGTTGATCAAGGGATACAATGGTTCATATAACCAGTCATTCATAAAATCAGTGTTCATAAAATCAAGTTTCTACTGTATTACATATGGCCACTCTCAGAGGCAGAAACACCAGATTTGATCTCTATTCTTGCATGGCAAATCCTATATCTTTACATTTTCTTATTCAATGTTGGCCTATTTTTCTATGCACTACAGTTTTTCTTCAATGGGGTATTTGTCTTTTTCCTCTTTGTGGTTTAGTCAGTACCTATTATTCAATAAGCTGCACTTAAATAACAGGTTTTAGTGGCTGGACCCTATTCAGAAAGGATAGATATTTGTCAGATTGCTATGGATTTTGCTCTTTTGCATCCATTGGTGTGCTCTAGGATTAGTTCAAGTGTCAGAGGTTTCTAACTCACACTGTAATGGAACATATCATGCAGTATGAAAGAAGGGAATTCCAGGGGAAATTAGCCATCAATAGTGAAGTTATGACATAAGTAAGTTTCCTAGGAGAAATCACCTCACAGAGCTACATGGAGTACTCTAAATTATTTCTGTAAGAAGAAACAAGATTGCCTACAATTAAATCTATTGACCCTGCTGTGTTTGGAATAACTTGCCAATATATTGTTTATTTTTAAGATACATTTGGATCAGATTGTGAAGTTTAGATCAATACATTAGTAGCATTGGCACTGGCACAAAATAAACATTATGTCTTAATGGTGCAGCATCCTGCCTCCCTATATTTTTAAAAATCATTTAGGGCTTTATCATGCTGTCACTGAAGACAATGGGAACAGAACTGCGTCATCTATTTGTAGTATGCTACCGGTATTGCAGTTTCCCTGAGATTAAATGTGAATTGGCTCATTCCAAAGGTTTTGTTTGTTTGAGCAGCAGGTGAGGATGAACTAGCTTTTCTTCTTTCGCATCCTACTACCTTCTCACACACTGCTTGCTTTAAACAACACAGATACATTATTGCACTTGAGGTAGTATAAACAGTGGTCATTTTCATATTAAGATATATACTTGTTGATATTAATTTTGTCATTGAAATGTCTAAGCTTTTTTGCTATTATTGTACTAATGCTGAGAACGTAGTATCTTAGATTTTTTTTTTTTTGGACTACTTTTGAATTTTTTTTTTTAACATCACAAATCTTTCCTAAGGTTATTGTGAGGATTACCTCACCAAGATTCCAAATGCATTTTAAGAGAGACTTCTGATGTTCTGACATCTAATTTTTCTGTTGAACGAGTAAAGATGGCCTTGTGGTTATAGAGCACTGGCCTGGCACTCACAATATCTGAGTTGTGCTCATGACTCTGCCATAGATTCCCTGTATGTCTTTGGGCAATTCACCTACTCTTTGTGTGGGTAAATTCACCATCTATGAAATGGGGATAATAATCTGCCTTTTTCCTTCTTAAAGAGACAAGGTAGGTGAGGTAATATCTTTTATTGGACCAACATCTGTTGGCGAAAGAGGCAAGCTTTCAAGCTGACACAGAGCTCTTCTTCAAGTCCGGGAAAAGTACTGAGAGTATCACAGTTAAATACAAAGTGGAACGGATTGTTTAGCATAAGTACTGTAATCAACACATATTCTAAGGGACCATTTGAGGTGAAGTCGCCCATTAATACCTCTGCAGTCATAGGACAAAAAAAGCGGGGTTAGTGGGTTACTGATTGTTGTAAATTTAATGTCTTTACTAAGATAATGAATTTTAGTGTCTAGAAAAGTTATGAATTTAAGCTCATCTTTTGAAGGGAGTGTGCAGGTTTCCTTTGAGGATGAGGTCTGAGAGGTCAGATATGGAGTGATCGTTTTGTGAAAAGTGTTTGCCCCCAGGGGACAGGGTGTTTTTGTCTTTTATCATTTTTCTGTAGGAGTTCTTTTGAAAGCATAGTGATTGTCTGTTTTCACCCGTGTAGTTGTTAGGGCATTTAGGGATGAGGTACACCACATTGTGTAATAGGTATGTGCAGGAACCATGGATCTTTAAAGATATGTTGGGTGGGGTGAAGATATGTCTTCAGGTTCTGCATCTATTATGGCAGGGCCTGGTGCGACTTTGAGTTGGTGTGTCCTGATGTGGGGAGCTTGCTTCTGATTATAAGCTTGGTGAAGTTGGGGGGGGGGGTTGTTTGAAGGCAAGAAGAGGGGGTTCAAGAAAGATTTATTTCAAGTTGTGGTCCTCATTGGGTATGGACTGTAATTGTTTAATGATACCTTGTATGGATTCCAGTGTGTGGTAATAGGTGACAAAGGGGTGTTTTTCCCCCCTGTATTGAAGCAGGTTGTCTCAGGGTATTTGATTAGCCTATATCCATCATGTGATCTACTTCTCTGGTGGAACATCTTTGTTTGGTGAAGGCGATTTGAAGTTTGTTAAGGTGTGTGTCCCAGATTTTCTCCTCAGAGCATATTATAAAAGCATACATAAAATTACCTGCACTGGCACCATTGACTAGCAGCCAGGAGAATCACCCCATTGCACTTATAATAAATGAGAGGAAAGGATTATGAGCCTGAGCCAAAGCCTACCAAAAGGAATCTTTCCATTGACTTCAATGGGCTTTGGATGAGGCCCTATATATTTTAAAATTGTTATAAAGCAAAAAAGCATGGATTCTAGACAAATTTAGTCCCAAACAATTCTAAACCAGCAGTGAATATTATTTGTTATATTAAAATCTACTTTCTGCTGATGGCTTGGGAAAATGGCTTTTATTTCATATGTAATGAAAAATCAAACATGCAATTTTAAAAGTAATTTATTTAAAATGACAATAGACTTGTAGCCTTTATATTCTGAATGGGTTGATATTACCAATGGGATCTTAAATCAAGGTAATCTATGCCAGAAGTTCGCCCTTCCTAAGGACGACAGTATTAGAATTAGCAGGGCAAGAACCATCAGTAGAAATGTCATTAGGTCTGGAGACTCTAGGAGCACACGAGGAACAACAGCAGAGATCACAACAGCATTCACAAGTTATCAATCTTCCCTTTATTAAAAACCTTACTACACAGATAATCAATGACACAATTACAGATATAAATGAAGAAGGAGCAAACCAAAACTATGTGGCGCTGGGAAGAAGGATAAAGGAGTTCGAGGCGCAAGTAGTGTTCTCATCCATCCTCCCTGTGCAAGGAAAAGGCCTGGGTAGAGACCGTCGAATCGTGGAAGTCAACGAATGGCTACGCAGGTGGTGTTGGAGAGAAGGCTTTGGATTCTTCGACCATGGGATGGTGTTCCAAGAAGGAGGAGTGCTAGGCAGAGACGGGCTCCACCTAACGAAGAGAGGGAAGAGCATCTT
Organism: Terrapene triunguis; assembly: GCF_002925995.2. Lineage (NCBI taxonomy): Eukaryota > Metazoa > Chordata > Testudines > Emydidae > Terrapene > Terrapene triunguis. The sequence goes on along the minus strand of NW_020664374.1, from coordinate 20,335,921 downwards.
CGCAAGCAGGCTGGCTAACCTAGTGAGGAGGGCTTTAAACTAGGTTCACCGGGGGAAGGAGACCAAAGCCCTGAGGTAAGTGGGGAAATGGGATCCTGGGAGGAAGCACGAGCAGGAGAGCGCAAGAGGGGAAGACTCTTGTCTCATACTGAGGCCTGGTCCACACTAACCCCCCACTTCGGACTAAGGTACGCAAATTCAGCTACGTTAATAACGTAGCTGAATTCAAAGTACCTTAGTCCGAACTTACCGCGGGTCCAGACGCGGCAGGCAGGCTCCCCCGTCGATGCCGCGTACTCCTCTCGCCGTGCTGGAGTACCAGCGTCGACGGCGAGCATTTCCGGGATCGATCCCAGAAGATTGATTGCCTGCTGCCGAACCAGGAAGTAAGTGTAGACGTACCCTGAGAAAGAGGGACGATCAATGAGTTATCTTAAGTGCCTATACACAAATGCAAGAAGCCTGGGAAACAAGCAGGGAGAACTGGAAGTCCTGGCACAGTCAGGGAACTATGATGTGATTGGAATAACAGAGACTTGGTGGGATAACTCACATGACTGGAGTATTGTCATGGATGGATATAAACTATTCAGGAAGGACAGGCAGGGCAGAAAAGGTGGGGGAGTTGCATTGTATGTAAGAGAGGAGTATGACTGCTCAGAGCTCCGGTATGAAACTGCAGAAAAACCTGAGAGTCTCTGGATAAAGTTGAGAAGTGTGAGCAACGAGGGTGATGTCGTGGTCGGAGTCTGCTATAGACCACCAGACCAGGGGGATGAGGTGGACGAGGCTTTCTTCCGGCAACTAACAGAAGTTGCTAGATCGCAGGCTCTGGTTCTCATGGGAGACTTTAATCACCCTGATATCTGCTGGGAGAGCAATATAGCGGTGCACAGACAATCCAGGAAGTTTTTGGAAAGTGTAGGGGACAATTTCCTGGTGCAAGTGCTGGAGGAACCAACCAGGGGCAGAGCTTTTCTTGACCTGCTGCTCACAAACAGGGAAGAATTAGTAGGGGAAGCAAAAGTGGATGGGAACCTGGGAGGCAGTGACCATGAGATGGTCGAGTTCAGGATCCTGACACAAGGAAGAAAGGAGAGCAGCAGAATACGGACCCTGAACTTCAGAAAAGCAGACTTTGACTCCCTCAGGGAACAGATGGGCAGGATCCCCTGGGAGAATAACATGAAGGGCAAGGGGTCCAGGAGAGCTGGCTGTATTTTAAAGAAATCCTTATTGCGGTTGCAGGAACAAACCATCCCGATGTGTAGAAAGAATAGTAAATATGGCAGGCGACCAGCTTGGCTTAACAGTGAAATCCTTGCTGACCTTAAACGCAAAAAAGACGCTTACAAGAAGTGGAAGATTGGACAAATGACCAGGGAGGAGTAAAAAAATATTGCTCAGGCATGTAGGAGTGAAATCAGGAAGGCCAAATCGCTCTTGGAGTTGCAGCTAGCAAGAGATGTTAAGAGTAACAAGAAGGGTTTCTTCAGGTATGTTAGCAACAAGAAAAAAGTCAAGGAAAGTGTGGGTCCCTTACTGAATGAGGGAGGCAACCTAGTGACAGAGGATGTGGAAAAAGCTAATGTACTCAATGCTTTTTTTGCCTCTGTCTTCACAAACAAGATCAGCTCCCAGACTGCTGGACTGGGCAGCACAGTGTGGGGAGGAGGTGACCAACCCTCCGTGGAGAAAGAAGTGGTTCAGGACTAGTTAGAAAAACTGGATGAGCACAAATCCATGGGGCCGGATGCGCTGCATCCGAGGGTGCTAAAGGAGTTGGCGGATGTGATTGCGGAGCCATTGGCCATCATCTTTGAAAACTCATGGCGATCAGGGGAGGTCCCGGATGACTGGAAAAAGGCTAATGTAGTGCCCATCTTTAAAAAAGGGAAGAAGGAGGATCCGGGGAACTACAGGCCAGTCAGCCTCACCTCAGTCCCTGGAAAAATCATGGAGCAGGTCCTCAAGGAATCAATTATGAAACACTTAGAGGAGAGGACAGTGATCAGGAACAGTCAGCATGGATTCACCAAGGGGAAGTCGTGCCTGATTAACCTAATTGCCTTCTATGATGAGATAACTGGCTCTGTGGATGAGGGGAAAGCAGTGGATGTGTTATTCCTTGACTTTAGCAAAGCTTTTGATATGGTCTCCCACAGTATTCTTGCCGCCAAGTTAAAGAAGTATGGGCTGGATGAATGGACTGTAAGGTGGATAGAAAGCTGGCTAGATCGTCGGGCTCAACGGGTAGTGATCAATGGGCTCCATGTCTAGTTGGCAGCCGGTTTCAAGCGGAGCACCCCAAGGGTCGGTCCTGGGGCCGGTTTTGTTTAATATCTTTATTAATAATCTGGAGGATGGTGTGGACTGCACTCTCAGCAAGTTTGCAGACGACACTAAACTGGGAGGCGTGGTAGATACACTAGAGGGTAGGGATCAGATACAGAGGGAGCTAGACAAATTAGAGGATTGGGCCAGAAAAAACCTGATGAGGTTCAACAAGGACAAGTGCAGAGTCCTGCACTTAGGACGGAAGAATCCCATTCACTGCTACAGACTAGGGACCGAATGGCTAGGTAGCAGTTCTGCAGAAAAGGACCTAGGAGTCACAGTGGATGAGAAGCTGGATATGAGTCAACAGTGTGCTCTTGTTGCCAAGAAGGCTAACAGCATTTTGGACTGTATAAGTAGGGGCATTGCCAGCAGATTGAGGAACGTGATCGTTCCCCTTTATTCAACATTAGTGAGGCCTCATCTGGAGTACTGTGTCCAGTTTTGGGCCCCACACTACAAGAAGGATGTGGAAAAATTGGAAAGAGTCCAGCGGAGGGCAACAAAAATGATTAGGGGTCTGGAGCACATGACTTATGAGGAGAGGCTGAGGGAACTGGGATTGTTTAGTCTCCAGAAGAGAAGAATGAGGGGGGATTTGATAGCTGCTTTCAACTACCTGAAGGGGGGTTCCAAAGAGGATGGAGCTCAGCTGTTCTCAGTGGTGGCAGATGACAGAACAAGGAGCAATGGTCTCAAGTTGCAGTGGGGGAGGTCTAGGTTGGATATTAGGAAACACTATTTCACTAGGAGGGTGGTGAAGCACTGGAATGCGTTACCTAGGGAGGTGGTGGAATCTCCTTCCTTGGAGGTTTTTAAGGCCCAGCTTGACAAAGCCCTGGCTGGGATGATTTAGTTGGGAATTGGTCCTGCTTTGAGCAGGGGGTTGGACTAGATGACCTCCTGAGGTCCCTTCCAACCCTGATATTCTATGATTCTATGATAATATGTCCAGCATCATTGTTCTCATACCTCACATCTCCAAGTGTACCATAAAGATGGGTGGCTCATGCAGTAGGTGGCCATCTGTGGAGGGTCTCCTGATGGATTCTTCCTCCCTATTCATGCTGGGGAACCCCTCTTATGCTGTGTTATGCTCAAACCTATAATCCATATGCATTTGCCTGAGGGTTCCAATCCTTTCCCCTTATCAAGATTTCCACTCCTCATAAAATTTGGGGTTCCCCACTTTTTAAAGGCCATCCTCTTAGTTCTCCATATTTTCACTAGCATTTATGTCAACAAGTCCCCATAGTAACCTGCAGTCACTGCAGAATTTTCCATGATGTTGCAATCAAGCATCTTGTGTTATTGATGGGTACCGAACATCACCTTTTAGCACATCATTTACAGTAACCTTGTAACTTTACTGGTACAGGGTTACTCTTGGGTCACCTCCTCGTGTCAACCCTTCTTTAGGCCTGGCCCTAAGGCCTAATGTGGCTAAGTTAAAATCTTACAGGCCTCTGGCTGCAGGCTTTGCATTACAACCTTGCTTTGCTTATATACCTACAGGGATACAGGAACAATTTGTATACTGGGAGTGCTGAGAGTCATTGAACAAAACTGTAAACCCTGTATATAATGGAAACCACTTCAAGCAAGGGGCTGCAGCAGCATCCCCAACAGCAGTACCTATGTACCTAATTCACATGCATCACTCATAAATGCCCATCAACCTTATACCCCTATAATACTATCCTACTTATTCCTATACCTAATACCTACAACTTAATTCTATTCATCACACATTGGTTACATATGAATTAACCACAATAGATAACTTAGGCCTTGGCTACACTCGCACGTTACAGCGCTGTAAAGCCTCCCCCAGCGCTGTAACTCACTCCCCGTCCACACTGGTAGGGCACGTACAGCGCAGTATCTCCCTGGGTACACCGCTGCAGGTACTCCACATCTCCGAGAGGAATAACAGCTGCAGTGGAGTGGCTACGACTCACGGGTGTGAGTGTAAACGCTTGCAGCGCTGTAGCTATACTAATCACCTTGTCAAGTGGCCAATCCTCTCCATTGTTGTGACCGGCTGCAGGAATGCGGAAGTGCCGGTTTCAAAGCTCGTACCACAGAGAAAAGCAAACAGATTGCAGCTTGCTTTGCGTGAGTGAATGAATGAGCAGGGGGCCGGGAGTTCGGAACTTGCAAAATAGAGAGCTGACATGCTCCAAAAAGCGCTCTCTCTCCCCCCACACTCCCTGTCACAATCCATCCCACCCCACCGCTCCCAACACAGCTGCAAATATTGCAAGTGTGGCCACACCACTGCGCTGGCAGCTGTCAGTGTGGACAGACTGCAGCGCTTTTCCCTACTCAGCTGTACGAAGACAGGTTTACCTCACAGCGCTGTACAGCTGCAAGTGTAGCCAAGGCCATAGTTAAATGATTATATAAGGTGATTGAAACAGAAATTTATGTCCGGTGCTTATATTATTAGTGCTGTTCAGTAAATTCACAAATCTGTTTTCTTTTGTTGTTTTATGTATAAAAACCTAGTAAATCAGTGCTAAGTCTGAATAAACTACTACAAAGTGTTTGGGGATAGACAAAGGGAAGAAGTGTAGTCACTGATCTCTGATCACATAGACCCTCACTAAAGGATGCAGATTCCTTAGCCTTATTCCAGACTTAGGGTACGTCCAGACTACCCGCCGTATCGGCGAGTAGCGATCGATTTATTGCGATCCCCGAACGCGCTCCCCATCGACTCGGGAACTCCACCGGAGCAAGTGGCGGTTGCGGAGTCGACGGGAGAGCCGCGGCCGTTGATCCCGTGCCGTGGGGACGGGAGGTAAGTCGGAATAAGATACGCAGCTTCGGCTACGGTATTCCCATAGCTGAAGTTGCATATCTTACATTGACACCCTACCCCCCCCGTGTAGACCAGACCTAAGGATTGCAGTGCTACCCCGTGTGGGTTGGGATGTGGGTTCTCTGTAGCCCAGACCAGTACAAAGCCCATTTATTGTGGCTTGGTGTGTGTTTGACTACACCTTAGTAACAAGCAAGTACTCTTCACCATTTCCCTAGAGCAGTACAGTATGGCTGACGGGAGTGCTCTGATCTAGGCATTGATTGCTGTTTCAAGTTGCAGTCAAAGGCTTGGGAACTAGCAGGGCCGGCTCTGGCTTTTTGGCCGCCCCAAGCAAAAAAAAACAAACAAAAACCTGCTGCGCGGCCGGAGCGCGGGTGCAGGGGGACCGGCTGGGGGGGAGAGGGGGAGGGAGCGGGCGGGAGAGAGAGAGAAGGGGGCGGCCAGGGCTACAACAGGGGCGCTGCCACGCGGCCCTCCCGCTGCGCCGCCTCCTGCCGCCTGCCGCGAGGGCTCCACTCCGGTCGGAGGGGAGGGAAGGAAGAGGACTGCCCTGCAGGGCGCTCTGGTTCTCCGCACCGCCGCCCCCTACAGGGTGGCCGGAGCGGAACAAGAACAAAACAAAAACAAAAACAAAAGCAGCCGTGCCGCCCTAGGATTGGGCAGAATGCCGCCTCGAACAATCTGCCGCCCCAAGCACCAGCTTGCTCAGCTGGTGCCTGGAGCCGGCCCTGGGAACTAGCCATTTTGTTTATCTTTTGACTAAGGTGCACTGAAAATATATTGCTTCAATGGGTCCAGTAACAATTAGCTAGACAGGAAGCTTATTTTTAAGTAGGAACTGTACATGATTAAAAAATGACCCCGCATTTTAGTCCACATATTCCATCTGCTTTCAAATACTGTGCATTCTCCTTGCAAAATTTTTTCCTTCAGTTCATATTAGTTGAACTGGGTTCCTCTGTACAAAATGTGTAGAGATTTAGAAACACTTAGCTACTAATACTTCCTATCTATTTAAAAATATATATAAAACATTTACTAATTACGTGTATTTCTCAATTTTGTTGGCTACAATTGCTACTATAGACACAAATGGCTCTTTTTATGGCAAGGCTCTGTTGAAAAAATTTTAGTTTGATACTTCAGTATACCAAGCCTATGAGTTTGTTTAAATAAAGCTCATGACAACCCTAAGTGTGCCTGGCATGCCAATCTTTTTAAAAGCTCTTTTGCAGAGAAAAGTGCCTTTTGAATATTTGAGATATAGATTCAAAAAAAGCAGATGGCTTGAAAGGTATGTATTAAATCTTAGTTTAAAAGTTACTGAGCCTCACATTGAACATGTTTACTTGCTAGTAAAGCAACCTGGGAGGAGATTTTGGGCCAGACACTCAGCTACTGTAAATCCTTACAGCACCATTTGGCTCATAATATGTACGCCATTGCTTGCATTAATGTTTTTGTATATTTATTTACATATAAAAATTAAAAGTGTCTGTATTTTCAGAAGATTGGGGGACTGAAGTTTTAATTATCTCACACATTATCATCATAGTTTTCTGGACTTCATTGAAGCACAAATATTTCAAGGGTACAGAGGTTGATAAGCAAACCATCTTAACTCTCTGTGGGCATTTGAAGCATCTGTCACACAAAACACCATTTCTGTTAAATTTTTTGATGGCCGAAACTCAAGAAGTCCAAACTTGTGGTTTGTCAGCCAAACTTCACAAGTCTGCACAGGTGGGCTGGAAATCTTACAAGCAGCCTTTCTTGAAAGATTTCTTGAGCTTCTTGCTTCCAGTTAATACTTTTTCCATAGTATTTTGAAACTTATTCCTGATTCTGGGCAGCACCCTGGGAAAACTGAGATACAAGAGTGAAAAATAATTTGAACTAGTTTGCCTAGTTAAAAGAGTCACACTACCAGCTTTAGGATCCCAGGCTACAGGCTCGATCAAAGAGGAGAGAAAACAGCCATTTCACAGTGTATTAAGTATTTCATGGATATTATTCTCTTAGGGCCAAATCTTGTGGCCCACAAAGCAGAGTGGGGAGGCCCAAAAGACAGAAAATATGCTGCGTGCGGGAGAGGAAAATGAAGAGGCTTTTCAGAGAAACAATGCAGTCCATTCTTTGCCATGGAGCCTAGCTCACAGGAAGATTATGTGGATGTGAGCAAGTTAGGGACGTAGTAGGGGCATGGCCAGTGTGTCTGCAATTCAGTATATCACCACATTTTGCAATGCTGAAGAGAGGTACAGCCTTCAAATAGAGTGGTGGCAGGTGTTTCAGACCCTGTCTCCATATAGGAAGAAGTAGGATTCCATACACCCACATACAATTCCATGCAAAGCAACTTTATTCAGGCTCTGCACAGTGGACCAGAACTTCAGTGCTGACAAATTATTAGTTCTGCATATTAGTTTTCCTGTGAAACCAGAAGTTGCAAGCACAAGCCATTGATTAATTTTGTGAGATGGCAAGATTGTCTTGGGTGCAGCGCACTCTATACATGTGTCTGTTAGTGTGTCACTCTGTAATGAGGCCAGCTTCAGAAACTGATCATTTTTCAACTCCCTCAATATGTAGGTGGAGTGTGGAGCAGAAAGGCATATAATTACTGATCTGGTTGCAGAGTTCCCAGGATGATGCTATGATTCATATGATTTATTATGATCTTGCCAAGCCTTCTCAGACTTGTAATATCCAGGACAGGCTAATATTCAGTAAGTTTTAAGAGGAAAGGAGATTTGCATATAGTTTTTCTATTGCTTTAGAGGTTCTAATTTCATTTCCATTAATGTTATTTATTTGTATTTCACTAGCACCCTCAATACACTAGTAAATGTCCACACTCAGGAATGTTTGGCCCCTGTCATAATGAATTCGTTCTGTTTCCAAAGTTAATTTCTGCAGCTGCTTACAAAATTTCCTGTGTATAAAACTTCCCATTCAAATTCTCAGTCATTTATTGGAATTAAGCATGTACTACACCCAATCTTAAAAATGACTTCTGGCATCTTAGAAATGTTACACATGCCTTGAACAACTGATACTGCTGTACATAACACATTGCCCTTCCATGGTATGTGAGATATTCCTAACATTGCATATTACATAACTTTGCCATGAAACTTTAATTCTTTTTATATGGAGAAGCTGAGAAAGATTTTTGGAAGCTCAGACATTGAATAGCTCATCCTTAATGATGGCCTCACCACTCCCCTCCTCCCCCCCCAAGAAAGGCCAGAACTATAATAAATGGGCTCATATAACAAGTTCCATGAAGTGTTTTAAGCAAACCAGAGCTCATGCCAAGAATGGTTATTATTTAATACTTTTATTGCGTTAGTACCTAGGAGTTCCTTTACAGTTATGAAGTTATGAGAAAGTCTTTTTATTTGAAGAAAATACTGTATAATGCCCCTAAATTTAACATTTTTCAAAGTGATTATTATTTACCAATTGTATATAACAACTCCATAGGTAAGCATGACACGTGCAGAGTCTAGATAGCTAAATGATCTCTGACCCAAGGACCCTGACTCTTGATTAGAAATTGTATTATTAATAATTATTTCTGAACACCAAAATGTGATAGATGCCTCAGAAAAACAAGACACATACTCACCTGAAGAGTTTGCAGTCTAAATGTTCTATATGATATATCACACAACTCAGGGACAGACTGCATCAGACAAGGGATGATCCAGACTTGCAAAAACAAGCAACTTCATAGACTTACTTTGTGGAAGTTACACTTCATGCTATTTCACTGTTGTTTAGCTTAGAAGTGGGGCTTGAGGGGAATTTGAAGGAAGTTATGTAGCACTTAGGATAAGAGAGGACATTCCTGGTGTAGGGATGAGGGAAAGCAAAGGAAATACTTATGGGAGAAAACTGAAAAGAGGACATTAATGGCTTTTTAGTTGTAGTATATAAGCCATTATGCCACAGTGTTGTTACATGGTGGATGATGTACTGTTTACATCTGACAGGTGGCAACCATTCTTTTTATTTTGTTAGGATCAATTTGTGAAAAATGTGAAAGATTTAGGTTTAATTGCTTTCACACCTTGTTTTACTGAAAGTGTTACGAAAGAAGCCAAGTTATCTTGTAGTCTGTGTATTTGTTTATGTGAGGCTTCCTTTATCCTTCTTCAGTACGTTCCACAAATAGGCATGACATGTTTTCACTAAGGAAGATTCTAATTTTTATGTGGATGCTACACATCTTCCTGTGGACCACTAACGAGGTACGTGGTGGCTATTATTAAATCCATAGTTGTGTCATTGGAGACGCTGAGGAATGGAAATGGACTAGAAGACCAGGCCCCTTCCATATTTAATTTAAATGTACAGTAACTCCTCACTTAAAGTCATCCCGGTTAACATTGTTACATTGCTGATCAATTAGGGAACATACTCGTTTAAAGTTGTGTAATGCTCCCTTCTAATGTCATTTGGGAGCCGCCTGCTTTGTCTACTGCTTGCAGAAAGAGCAGCCCCTTGCAGCTAGCTGGGGGGGGCTTGGAACCAGGGTTGACCGGCAGCCCTCATCAGCTCCCCACTCCCCGAAGTTCCCTGTGCAGCAGCTGCCTGCAGTTCAGCTGTATCCCTCCCCCCACTGCCATGTGCTGCTCCTGCCCTCTGCCTTGGATCTGCTCCCCGAGACTCCTGCTTGCTGTGCGGGGGGGAGGGAAGGAAGTGGGGGGCTAATGTCAGGGTGTCCCCCTCCCCCTGCTCCTGCACCCCGTTTGCCCCATCTTCCATAGAACAGGGGGGACAGACCAGGACTCAGGGAGCTTGCAGCAGCTGTGTCTCAGCAAGCTGATCGGGCAGTGTACTTAAGGGAAATGCGCCTATCTCCCTCCATTCCTGCTGCCTTGTGTAGAGAGAGAGTTAACCCTTGAGGGCTCAGCCAATTGCTAGTTCATCATTTAGCAGTAAGGGAAATATCCCACCCTCTGACTCCTCCACCTCAACCAAGCTTCACAATCATCATCACTGTGTACCAGTATTAAATTGTTTGTTTAAAACTTATACTGTGTGTGTGTATATATATATATATATATATATATACACACACACACACACACACACATATAGTCTTTTGTCTGGTGAAAAAAGTTTCCCTGGAACCTAACCCCCTCATTTACATTAATTCTTATGGGGAAATTGGATTCGCTTAACAGCATTTTGCTTAAAGTTGTATTTTTCAGGAACATAACTACAACGTTAAGTGAGGAGTTACTGTATTAGCATGGGTGAAGAGAAGGCACCTCAGAATCTGGCCTTCTGAATGATATCATGTGAGGAAGGAGGCAATGCAGAAGTGGTTGGGTTTTTGGTTTTGTTTTGTTTACAAAGAAGTCCTTACCTGTACAAGAAACCACATAAATCCTTGATACAATATATTACTTGAGATCTAGGGACAGAGAGATTATTACCAGTGTTGGTTCTTTGTATATGCTAGCGGCTGTCTTTAGTTACAGTATATTTCTAATATCAAAGAGAGGAGTAAATCAAACTGAGCATTCACTTTTAGAACACATTTTTTTCCTGTGGGCATTTAGTGCATGTTTCCTTTGAATTACAGTCTAGTCTTTTGATAGATTTTCAGTACATTTTGTTGTGACAGGTTGGCTGACAGGAGAGTGGGAGTGTAAGGCCTGGTCCACACTACCCCCCCACTTCGGACTAAGGTACGCAAATTCAGCTACGTTAATAACATAGCTGAATTCGAAGTACCTTAGTCCGAACTTACCGCGGGTCCAGACGCGGCAGGAAGGCTCCCCTGTCGATGCCGCATACTCCTCTCGCTGAGCTGGAGTACCGGCGTCGACGGCGAGCACTTCCGGGATCGATCCCAGAACATGGATTGCCTGCCGTCGGACCCGGAGGTAAGTGTAGACGTACCCTAAGGGTTTAGGGCCTGATCAAAAGCTCATAGAAATCGGCGGGGAGGAGTGGGGAGGACACCTTTCCACAGACCTCCACGGGTTTAGATCAGGCCTTTAACAAGTTTCCCTTTTGAGTTGTAGGATTTGCTTATCCATCCCTTGTGTGTATGTTTGATTCTTTTAGCTGTTCTTCGCTTTCTAAGGTTGGTCAATGGGCTGTCTTTCTCTTAACCATTTCCATTATTGTTCCTGTTTTATGATGTGAAGGACTGAGAGCAATCTTGTGCTGGAAGCCTGAATCTTGTAACTTTATATAATGAACAACCCGCTGCTGTTTTTGAATTGGATACATAGATTAAAACAGAAAGTAAGGTGCCTATGAAAACAGAATGGGTAAAATTCTCACATGTGAGCAGGTGCAGAATTAGTAAAGTCAAGTGAGTTGTATTGACCTAGTCCACAAGTAAATTTGCCCTAAGAAGCTAACATCCTAGACAAAAAGCATGGTAGAAACTGTGATGAGTCTGGGGGCAATCCAGACCATTGAAGGGTTGTGTCATCACCCGTCCTGTAACCCTGAGTGCCTCACAATGCCTTGCTGCTGTAGGTTCTGACATGGGATGCTTACAACTAGCCTGCAAGTATACAGATCACACCCTGAGTGTCTGTGTGCTGTGCAGCCCTGGTTCAGCAGCCCTGAGTCCACCAGCCTGTCTACAGCCCCACTCTGGCTTCCTGCAGTCTTGGTTACTACTTGCAGGGTGACCCAACACACTCCCAGTCTCGAACTTTCCCCAAACCCTTTGTTCTGTAATGTCCAGCCCTCTTCTGGACACTTTAGAGGAACAAACAAACCTTATTATTTCTCTGAAGATACAAAACGCACCAGCTTGCCACATCAGCTGGAGTTAACATTTACGTTCATTCAAACACAGCACTGGTGGTTTAGATTACTAGTAAAATAAATGTATTAAAAAAGAAGATAGGATTTTAAGTGAGTTCAAATAAAAGAGATAAAGTTTTTGCATGCAGCCCTTGCTAAAGGTGAAAATGCATCTAAAAGTCTAAAACTTAGTCTAGCAAGGTACAGGCTTTGTTCAAGATAGTTTCTCACCTATATTTAGTTTTCAGAGACTTCAACCCCCGCCCCCTTGAGTGAAGGACCCATCTTTCTCAGTTTGCAAGAGCTCTGTTTCCTTGGGTCTTTCTAGTGATGGATGCCAAAAAATGGCTTCTGTCCTTGCTTATATCTTCCAAAGTTCAGTGACAATTTCACTTATAAATATCATCTAAAAATTCAGGTCTGTCCCAAACAGTTCAACTGCAAATATAACTGGTACAAAACAATAACAGAGACCCATATCCCAAAATAATTGCTTCAGTCTGGCAAAAAATATCCTTTGATTTTTCTGTAAAAAAAATAAAATAAAAATACGGTGTAGTCCAGGTACATGCTGATTCTCTTTGCCCTGGAACTTGAATATGACATCTGCTTTGGCTGCCTTGTTCGGCATCCATGAGGACTTTGAGTTTAAGGTGATTCAGCTGTGTGGAAGACTGATTCATGGCATACAATAATATCCTTGCAAAAGTAGAAACAAATTCCATTAAATTAGGTCCCACAAGGATAGTGTACCCACAGATTAAGAGTTGGGGGAGAGTGGCAAAATGGCCATTCGTTTTCTAAATCTGGTTTAAAGACCAGCCTAAGGAAAAATGAAGCAGTTCTACCGTCTAAAAATTGCCCAGTTCTTTATTATGACTCATATACAACTAAATAGTCAATATTTGGAATTTAAAAAGCAATATGCATCTCAGTTTCACAAAGTTACCAAATAGTAGCAACAGCAAGTTACCAGATTCCAAAGATATACAATCCTTGGTTGTTTTTTAGGGTGTTGATAAAATTCTGAGGTTTTTAATCAGTTTACTTTTCCGGTGAGCACAGAAACACAGCCACTAGAGGAATTAAGGTCTGCCATGTGAACTTCTATTTGCTTCAGTTTACCTGAAATGCCTTTATCTTTCAGTCCAATTATTGATTGCTATGGAATACTGAATCTCTTGTGCAGTAACTCTGTGCTTTTGATCAGAGGAGATAATTCCACTTGAACAGGCACTCAGACAATAAATAGAGTTCTGCTGGAGGAGGTCCGGCCCTGAGATGTAGATGATCTACCCTTCTCTGTTTCAGAATTAAAAACCTCACAACCTCTCTAACCCCTTCTTTTCTTCCATATACATCTTTTTTTCTGGGCAATATCGCCCTTTCACACAGCTTCAACTATCATATTTATGCTGCAGATTCATATCTTCCTCACCACTCCTGACCTGTCTCCCTCCGTCCAATCCCAGACCTCAATCTGTCTTTCTGACATTTCCTGCAGGATGCCCTGCTGTCAACTTACATTTTAAAAGTTTTGAATTAAAAATAATTTTTGAAGCCCTCTGAGAGATGGTGAGGTGAGCAATGAGTAACTTGCTTTAAGCAGCACTTCACTTGGAGTACAACATGGTGAAGCCAGTGTGGAACTGAGGAAGTACATCTCTTATTACCTAATCCTTTCAATCGGCTTCTTCACTTAAAAAAAAAAAAATCTTAGTTGGTTTTGTATAGGGTTTGTGGAAGAGTGGTTCTTAAGAAGGAGGGTGATGATGTTGTAGATCAACCGAGGGAAAGTATTACATGCATAGGAAAAACATGGAAGACTGAAGAGATTTGTGCTATTCAGGTGGAGGGATTGGAAATGTTCTCTTTCTTTTCCCTTACTCCCTTCTGGGAGTGGTTGCCATGTTTTGGGGATTTTGCCATTACCATCTTACACCTCTTGTGAACCACTTGTGGGTCATGGACTACAGCTGGTCAGGGGAAAAAAAGTTTGCAAAAAATTCAGTGGTATTTGATTGGCCAGGTTTAAAATGGACCCACAGTTTTGGCCTTAGAAATTAGTTGAGAAAATTATTTTATTTGAATATGCAAAATATGAAAATCTGGTGATTTTTTTTTCAAAAAAATTATTAGCATTTATCATTTACTGAAGGAAAAATTTCAGTAATGGTTTCAATTAAAATAAAGAAAAATTTCATTTTCAAACAAACTTTGACCAGTTCTTGCTATGAGCCTGTGACGTTATCTGATTAACATATGACCACGTGACGCAAGTCATTGTTACTACCACTGTTATGTAATTGCAACGAATCTTATACAAAGTGTGATGCATGGCCAGAAAGGGTTAAGCATCCTGCAGGCTAAATGACAGAGAGTCAATCTGTAGAGACATGTTAGAAAAGAATATAAATGGTAATTAGGACCACTCTATGCTAGATAGGCTAGAGCAGATAGTTCCTGTCTGTCACTATAGCTGTTGATTCAGATATCAAAAGGAAATATTAACATTTAAGTGAACCATAAACATAGTAATATCACTGTATTCATCTCTCTGAAATGTATAGCAAATCACCTGAGAATGGTGGAAAACAAGCAATTACCTTATGTTAATTCATATAGCTAATTACCAGTGATGCTTAGGAAATAGGCAATTATGGAGACTTTGAAATAGACCTAATGTTCACCTAAGGACTCTGAGCTGTCAAAGGAGACCTGAAACTATATAAGCATGTCTGGGGTCCTGATCCTTTTTATCTCAGATTTGCTTGATGCTTCATGCAGGAAAGCTTAAGCCAAAAGGCTGAGATCTCCAGTCCTAACCTGGAATCACCCTGAATGTAAACATTGGACTATAACCTATGAACTAATTCTGAAAGAACTCTTTGCAACTACAAAGCTCACCATCTCTACTATGAATCTGAATCTCAAGAACTGTACTCGTTTCTGTATGTATACTGATCTTTTAACCAATACTTTTTTCTTTTTAAAAATAATTTTTAGTTTAGTTAAGAAGAATAGGCTGTAAGCGTGTATTTGAGTAAGATCTGGAATATTCATTAACCTGGGAGGCAATGTGTCCGATCCTTTGGGATTGGTGTAACTTTCTTATATGATGAATACGATTTTCAGTAATCCTCATCATTAGACTTGGGTGTCTTGGTGGAGGCCTAAGGTGGGGTTGCTTTAAGGGCACTGTGTTGTTGGCTTCTGGGTAATCAGTGAAGTATTATAGAAGCCGTTTTGTGCTGGTTTGGTAATCTAAGTATTGGAATATCCACCAGCTTTGGGGATTATCTACCCCATTCTTTGCAGTTCACCCTAATTGAGTGACCTCAGTTGGCTACCCTGGGACTCTGGTCACAGAGCCCATTTCAGAAATGATGCATTAGGTAATCAGACCAGTTCAAATAGGGTATCTAATGGATTAGACACACGTATGGTAGTCCGGATACATGGATTCCAATCCTGGCTCTGACACTAATTTGCTACATGGCCTTAGACAAGTCAGCTAATCTTGGTTTCAGTAGTTGTAAAATGTGCTTAGTGATATTTACCTACATCAGACCCTTGTTTTGAGGCTTCAGTAAATGATGCTTGTAAAATGCTATCTTAAGAATAAAGTATTTTAAAGCCAGTCATTGGCAGGGGTGGGAACAGAACTCAAATGCTGGACTTCAGCCCTGTGCCCATCACTTTCTAGTTTTTTTGCATATAGAAATTCACATTTTCCCCCCATGCAGCACATATTCAACCCTCCAACATTTTGCAAAAGTTTAGTGTATGGGCATGCATTTTTCCCCCTGAGATGATCCTCTCAGATACCTTCATTATCTTTTTATTTCATCCACATCATTCTAGAAACCCACATCTTCCCTGCCCCTGACCTTACCCTTGACCCTTTCCT
This sequence comes from Terrapene triunguis, assembly GCF_002925995.2. NCBI lineage: Eukaryota > Metazoa > Chordata > Testudines > Emydidae > Terrapene > Terrapene triunguis. The sequence continues at coordinate 20,320,055 of NW_020664374.1, read as the reverse complement.
GAAGGATGAGCACATCAATACATTCCTCAGTAAAACAGAAGGGGTTGCTCAAAATGTTCATTCAAGAATCTTCCAGTAATTAGCATTCTGCTTTGAAAGCCCTGCCAACATTTTGGTGTGTACCAAATACCTGATTCCAATTTTAATAGGCAGTTGGCAGGATAGATCACTCAGAAGAGGAGGGTAACATTTTGGTATCTTGCATACAAAATGGATAGCCTGTATTTTATCACTCTCACATCTCTACTTAAAAAAAAAGTCTGTAAAAGAAGAGAAGTTGCAAAGACAAAAGTTTATTGTTTGTCTGATTTAGGGGACAGCTGCCTTTTGAAATAATTTATTAAGAAAAAAGTGATCTTTAACCTGAGGCAAATAACCTGGCAGGAAATATTGATAGGAACTAGGTATAACAATGAAAACTGATGGTAAGGAACGAATAAATCAACCACATTAGTGGAAATATTCGTACAGAAGTCTAAAAGAAATTGACAGAACCTGAAGAAAAACAGAATTTGCCTTGCCCTAGTTCTAGGAAGTGACAGAAGCAAAATTTTAAATATCATTTACTTGCATATGAAAGTGGCCGACTTTTGCTTGTTTTTACTACATAAAAGTGAAATTATTAGATTTCACTAAGGGGATTGGACAGTACCTGTATACCAGGGTGGATAAAAAAAAAAATCAATGATTTAAAATCTGATTTTTTTTTTTTATAAAATGCTTTGAGGAAAAAACCTATCCAAAGATAGCTATAATTTATCTTAATTAAAACTCAAAGATCTCATCATGGAATAGGATTATAAATTCTATAGTATGAGACAATATATTCATGTAATGCTTACGAAAAGTTTTGTAAATGAGTTCCAATAGTTCATGGATTAGGGACCCAATTTTATGGGGTTCCAAGGGCTTCTGTATAGATTATTTAGGTTAATCGTTACCCAATGGAACTCAGTGCTCAGTCTAGAAGATAACATCAGAGATGCTTCCTTTTGCAGTTCTCAAACTCTGGATTTGTCTCTCCAGAGGTAACATGCTTGTTAACAGCAAAAATGTTTTTAAATAAATAAATAATATATAGAGGTGAGACTTAAGACCAACTCTATTGTCCCTCTGCAAATTTGTGTACACAGAGTCAACCCAGGAAACTACAGACCAGTTAGTTTAACTTCTGTGCCAGGGAAGATAATGGAGCAAGTAATTAAGGAAATCATCTGCAAACACTTGGAAGGTGGTAAGGTGATAGGGAATAGCCAGCATGGATTTGTAAAGAACAAATCGTGTCAAACCAATCTGATAGCTTTCTTTGATAGGATAATGTGCCTTGTGGATAAGGGAGAAGCTGTGGATGTGGCATACCTAGACTTTAGTAAGGCATTTGATATGGTCTCGCATGATATTCTTATCGATAAACTAGGCAAATACAATTTAGATGGGGCTACTGTAAGGTGGGTGCATAACTGGCTGGATAACCGTACTCAGAGAGTTGTT
>NW_020664374.1:20303848-20318164 GCF_002925995.2 Terrapene triunguis | reverse complement strand
GGACATTAGGAAAAAGTTCCTAACTGTCAGGGTGGTTAAACACTGGATTAAACTGCCTAGGGAGGTTGTGGAATCTCCATCTCTGGAGATATTTAAGAATAGGTTAGATAAATGTCTATCAGGGATGGTCTAGACAGTATTTGGTCCTGCCATAAGGGCAGGGGACTGGACTCGATGACCTCTCGAGGTCCCTTCCAGTCCTAGAATCTATGAATCTATGAACCTCTCTTTGAAAGTGCAAAGTTTCAAAAAGTTCAATAATAGAAGATTGTTGGGGTGGAATAGATATGGACAAGAAGAAGTCTGGAGATAAATGTGAGAAGTGAGGGCCATAGCTTGTTTTGTTAAAATATTATAGGTTTTCTGTTGAAGAAAAAAAATCCAGATTACATAATGTTGTTGTTTTAGTTAAATAAAACAATTTAAATGTCTGTCTGGTGATGTTCTCCTCCTAATACAGCATGGCAAGAAAATATCCTCCAAATATTAATGTTTAACTTGTAGAATTGGAGATATTTATGAAGTCATTGGGTGGTGAACTATCTGCTTCAATTATCTTTGGTAAATGAAATAACCAATCATTCATTTTCTGATATAACTGTAAAACTAACCTGAATTTTTCGAAAGATATCACTGTTTAAAAATGTATAGTGTGTACCTTCTAAAGTTGAAGCCTACATCTATCTCTGAGTTGTGAAGAATATGTATTAAGGTTATAACAACCAACCAAAATGCATTTTTATGTAGAAAACCATGATTAAATCAAGTCTTCCTGACTAGTGATTTAAATCAATTTGATTTAAATCAAATCCACCCTGCTGTATACAATACTAGCACTTTTCCACTTGCTCTGCTGTTTTTTTTAAGTTAAGCATCTATTAAAAATAAAATTAAGTTTCTAGCCCTCATGGTGGCTAAGGAAACCTTCTGCATGTAACCCAATGAAGTGCTGTCTTCCCGAATCACAGGCAAAAGTAATTCAAGATGAGCAAGCAGCCAGATTTGTCCTATGGGAGGTTTACTCTGCAACCCAGTAATAGCAATATAATTTGTGAAATATTGAGAAATCATTTTAACAGAACCTTCCAGCTGTTCTGGGTTTTGAGTGTACTGTGGCTGGAGCATGGGTAGTAAACCACCACTTCACTCTATCTTGATGCCTAATCATATTTGGGAGGGGAATAGAAGGACAAAGGATTAACGCTGCTTATTGTGACATTTTTAGGATCTGAATTTTCCCCTTAGGATTTCCCTGGAACAGGGAGAACCTCTGTATAAGATGAACCAGAGAGAAAAACCTATGGAGAAATGGAGTCTTTATGGAAGTAATCAGGGAGAAGTATCCGAGGGATATATTTTCCCTTCCATTATCCTCCTCAAATCTCCCTTTTTTGTCCATTGTTTACCCCATAAAGTTGATCATCATCATCCAAAATTTATATTGTGGTTTCATCTAGAGATCAAGTGGGTTGGGCTCCCAGTGTGCTAGGTGCTGTACAAACATGTAGTAAAGGACTGTCCCTGCCCTCAACAGCTTACAGTCAATGTTTATAAACACCCATTATTTAACCCAATCCAACATACTGAACTAGGAATATCAGTGGTGTCCTTTCTTTAGGTGCCCTTCCTCATCTTATCTGATAGGAATAAATACATGTTTCTTCACTTTACCTTTACTATAATTCATTAAGCATAACATCAGAAGCATAACATCTTGTAGTGGAAGTAGACAACATGAGAATCAATATACATTTCACTTGTATAATCATGTAAACTTGCAGAAATGCTAGTGAAAACAAGCTTATTAAAAGATTTTCTGATCCTATGCTCCTTTTCAGTTCCTGCACACTGTAACACCTTGAAAACGAAAATCAAGAATAGGCCAGGCTCTAAACTGTATAGTTTGGTGCTGTTAAACATTTGTCTACTACTGCAACTAAGTTAATTTTACATTTCTTGAATTGTGGGTTGAGTCACGTGCTATTGAATGAGCTCTGACTGTTCTATTAGTGGTACAGTATAACACCTACCTACCCACAGTCAGCATTATGCTTGAAGGAATTTTAATTAGCGCTATAAGACCTTGGAGAACCTATACTTGTGAGCAAGCTTTTTTCCTTCAAAAACCTGGATAAGCCATACATTCAAGGAGCACTCAATTAAGAGAAACTGTACTTGCCTTTATTTTTAAGAATTGCTCCCTTGCTTTGACTCTGCTTCCTGTGACTCCTGTGCCTCTGAATTAGCGGAAGTATGCATTAAAATGACTGGAACAAAGCATACTGCACTCTCTTTCCCAGCTGAAATAGCCCACTCTGGTTCCCATGAGGATCTAATAAACACACTAAAACCAAAAGTCGTAACAGTTCAGTGGTGGAGGCAGCACGCATTGCCCTGTGGCATGGACCACACTTGATACAGACCTTGGTTGATTGGTTCTTTGTGCCCCATTCCCTGACCTTCAGGTAATCTTTTTAATTTCATAGATTATAAAGCAAGAAAGGGCTATTGTAATCATCTAGTCTTATCTCTTAGTTAAAACAGCTGTAGTACAGACAAGTGCTGATCAAAGACTCACCTTAATTTCTAAGCCCCAGTCACTTGATATTTAGCCAGGGTTACCAAAGTTATCATGTTTGATCCCTATCATGTGACAGTTTCCAATGGCAACTATTATATTTTTTTAAGTAATCTGTAAGTAAAACAATGTGTAAAATATTCAAAAAAAAAAAAAAAAAAAAAAAAGCACTGAGTGACACTAAGTCCCATTTTCAAAAGGGACAAAAATACTTTAAAAATCTGCATTTTTAAAAAATATGAGACTGAAGATCCTTAGTCATTTGCGTGTTTTTGAACATTTTACCCTTAGGCTCTTAAGTGCCTTCATCATTTTTGAAAATGGGACTTAGGTGCATTAAAATATTTTAACCAGTATAAATTACAAACAACCAGCACACATTAATGCAGCCACTTAATGAAGCATACAAGTAGAGACATTTAGCATAGAGGTAATTTGGTGAAGAAGAGAGTAATCAGGCTCTTATGAGAGAGTTAAGGATTTGTAGCACTCCAGTCTTTGTGCTTGAGATCATGTTGCAATCGATGGCAAGCAATACAGCATAAGTTCTATCATCTAACTTTAGGTACACTACCAGTCCCTAATGCTACAGTGGAAGTGCTAGCAGTATCTTGTGCCTAGTGATACCAGTGTTCCTAATAATTCCCAGCGGTAAAATGAATCATATTACATAATAAAATGCAGCTAGAAAGTATTACTGGACTAGTTTTATGGGATTATGGAAAATGCTAAATTGTGCATTTTCCTCAAAATCTTGAATAAAATAGGGCTGATTCATTAGTGCTACCTCTAGATGATAAAAAGGTAAATGTTGATAAGTTCTGAAGGGTCCTCCCGAGCATCAAAGGATACAAGGAGGAATTGGAGGAACTATTCTGGACTCTGTGTGAGAAACAGAGGAATCCCTGAGGGAACTCATTTACCTTTGCTCACCTCCAAATTCTGCAATGAGGCATGAATATATGTTTGAGTTAAAATCATTAACATCATCTCCTACCCTCTCCTTTCCACATGTAGAATTCTGCCTTTAACTTCATTCTCATCCCCAGAACATGGAAGGTATTTCACTCTTTAAAAAACAAAATCACCACCCACCCTTCACACAGACAATTTTAGTACTATGGAAAGTGCTAGCACTAGAGACTCAAATCCCTCAGTGTTCCACAGAGCAGGCACAGCAATAACCCAGCCTTCTGCATATGCCAATTAATGTGCCGTGACCTGAAGGGACCACCTTTGTAGTGACAGGATGTGAAAAGATAATTCAGTCACTGGCCTCTCAGCTGAGTCTGTCAGGACAAGGTTGCTAATTAATGGTAACTGAAGTGGGTTTTGTGATGTGGACAGCAGTTTTCTGGGAAATGGACTAACACTGCTGGTTGTTTCCATTGATCAATAGGCCACCACCAGAGGGTAACAATTTTCAGAAACTAACCTGGGCTATAGTCCCATTAAAGGTGAAAGGCTCAAATCCTTCTGTTTTCCCCACACAAGTTTCTTTAATTCACTTTTCTCTGTGCTGACTAGTCTCCATCCTGACCGACTCTCCTCAACTGCCTACACCAGTGCAGGACTAGACCAAGCCACTGGTGTGATAATTGTGCCTACAAATTTACCCTGGTTGTGAGCCCAACTGTGAAGAGTAAATGTTCATAAAATGTCACAGTAACCAAGAACAATACATGTTGATGGGGAAAGGGGCAAAAGGGAGACAAAAAGACTAGGTTCATTCAAACAAACAAGCATATGGAGTTAACTCAAGGACTGTGTTAAAATCATGCCTGGTAAGCAAGAGAAGTGTGGGGCTAAAAATCAGTAAACCAAAATTGGTGCATTGGAAGTTAGGCCTAATTGATGGCTAAAAGAAGAAGACAGGGTATTCCACCCACCACCACCACCACTCCACCTTTTGGGGGGTCCTTAAATAAATAAATAAATAAATAAATAATAATTTAACAAAAACAAAAAAAGAGAGAGAGAGACTTTGGGAGGAAAATAGAGATGAATGGATGGATGGATGGATGTGAATGTTGGCTGATTGAAAGATCAGAGAAGGGGAAGGAGCAAGCTTAACTCATGGCTGCCATCCCCACCATCTCCTGGGACCCAAGACCTGTCTTCCTGATCTTGAGGGATGTCCTGACCAGATTGGGCCACGAAAGCAGGATCCAGATGACATTGCTACTTCCACTGGCTCCAGCAAAATCCTAACTATTATCTGGCATGTGAAACTTTGTAAACGGCCCCCTCTCCCCCACCAAAATCAGGAGTCCTTTTCCTCCCCCACCCTATTTCTTCTCTTTCCTAACCCTCTCCTTTCTCCTTCTGGCTCATAGAAGTTGGGCTTAGCCAGCCAAGATTGTTTATTTTGCACTACTGCTATAAGCTTGTGACCAGAGAGGCAATGCCCTAAAGAGCCTGACATTGGTACAAGATTGCCAGGTCTGGGAGTGGCAGATATGTCCATGTGCTGAGCCTGTGGTTTTCCTTCAGTGAGGTTGAAAGAGTCAACACCACAGACAGAAGCTGCATTTTTTAATCTTTGCTGTTCTTTTCTCACTTGTGTTTGTCTTGTGTGGTCTGTTAGCAAATGGGATTGGACTGTAACAACAGCTCCAGCCCATCTCAACTAACTTCTTCTCTTCCCCCCGCCCCTCCAAAAGGACCATTATTACCATTTTTATAGCATCTCAACGAGTGTCAGACAAGGAATTTTCCTTAGAAAAATCTTTACGGATAAAGATAATGGGAAAGGGAACAAGGGATGTTGTTTAAATGAAACCCTTACTTAATATTTTACATTTCAAATGCTTTAACTGTTTTTTATTACAGCTACAGAAAAAGGAAAAGTTTTCAAAAAATGTAATGATGTATTTGCCATGATGCTAAGCAGGCTGAGGTCTTTGTATACCAAACCCTGAATCTTGTTTAAAACTGTTTAATGTTGGACAGTTACAGGGTCATGTTAACACCTTTGCCTCTTTGGGCCCATTCATTTTATCTAAATTAATACAAACAACAACAACACCTGGTGCTGCAACAGTTGCTGTAGAACCTATATTTAACAACCAGAAAAACACAGTGCAAACGATCAAAGCAAGTTACTTGGTTGCCTTGATGCCGGTATGGTATAAAGGGCTCGTCCATTAGAGTTTGAATCTCTCATTAGTAGCTCACTTCTGCTTTAATACCAATCTTTTGTTTTTCAAAGGGTGCTGCTTCCTTGTTAGTTTGACCATGTTTTAGCATTTGTTTTAAGTTCAAAATATCTCTGTGGAATTTCCTGCTCTTGAGTACCCACTTCAAAATGTGATTTAAACAATCTGGTATTTGTGTCCTAAAATATATATTGAAAATATATTTGTGACGGGTTGGATCACAGAAACCCCCTTGGGAGCTGCCACCCAATGTGCAAAGACTACCCCTGCTTCTGTTTTCCCTGCCAGCTCAGGACTCCAGCACCCTGTCTTGCTGAGCCAGCCACTCCTGTCTGGCTCCAACACAGACCCATGGTCTGAATCACTTGTCCCAAAGCTGCAAGTTTACCCGAAAACAGCTCACAGAGGTGTGCTTGTCTTTAGCACTCAGATGCCCAACCCCCAATGGGGTCTAAACCCAGATAAATCCGATTTACCCTGCATAAAGCTTATGCCGAGTAAACTCATAAATTGTTCACCCTCTATAATACTGATAGAGAGATATGCACAGTTGTTTGCTCCCCCAGGTATTAATACATACTCTGAGTAAATTACTAAATAAAAAGATTTTATTAAATACAGACAGTAGGATTTAAGTGGTTCCAAGTAGTAACAGACAGAACAAAGTAAGTCACCAAGTAAAATAAAATAAAATGCGCAAATCTATGTCTAATCAAACTAAATATAGATAATCTCACCCTCAGAGATGCTTCAGTAAGTTTTTCTCAGACTGGACACCTTCCAGGCCTGGGCACAATTCTTTCCCCTGGTACAGCTCTTGTTGCAGCTCAGGTGGTAGCTAGGGGATTCTTCATGATGGCTCCTCTCCCTCTCTCTTCTGTTCCACCCCTTTATATATCTTTTGCATAAGGCGGGAACCCTTTGTCCCTCTGGGTTTCCACACCCCCCCCACTAGAAAAGCACCAGGTTAAAGATGGATTCCAGTTCAGGTGACATGATCACATGTCACTGCAAGACTTCATTACTCACTTGCCAGCACACACATATACAGGGAGACTCACAGGTAAACACAGCCATCTGCAGACAATGGGAGTCATCAAGATTCCAAACCATCATTAATGGCCCACACTTTACATAATTAGAATAGGCCCTCAGAGTTACATTTTATATTTCTAGTTTTAGATACAAGAGTGGTACATTTATACAAATCAGATGATCATACTCAGTAGATTATAAGCTTTGTAATGATACCTTACAAGAGACCTTTTGCATGAAGCATATCCCAGTTACGTTACATTCACTTATTACCGTATTTTCTCTAAAACTATCCCAGTTACATTATATTGACTTATTATCAAGTTTTTATAAAACCATATAGACTGCACAATGTCACAATATTATCAAAAGACAAATTTGAACCAATTACCCTTACAATTGAGAAACAAAGGAAATCAATTTCTAACTCCCGCCCCCCAACACCCTTGTTAAGAAGTTAAGGCTACAAACACACATTAGTGTTGAGAGTATATATTTTTATTGAGAGTATTTTTAAAAGTATATATATACTTTTCAGAACATTGGTGTTAACCCCCCTTCCCTCCCCCCACAAAATTCCCTGCTCAGTTTATTCTCCCCTTCCCAATCAGAGATTTCTTCAGGTTTGCAGGAACAGAGCTCCCTCCCGACAGACATTAGGTGGTGTTCAGGGAGCATAGAAGCATGTAGCACCGAGTGTAGGGCAGAGGAGAGAAGAGTCCTTGGAAGGGTCACACTGGAACTGGGACACATTCCCCCGTCAGACTATTGCAGATAGCATAACTTTAATTTGCTCCCACTTTCCATTCTTAAGCAATGATCTGGTCAGGAAATGTTGGAGAAACACAGTCTAGCTGTAGTGACCATTTGTCTGACACCTTCAAGCAGCTTGTCTGATTAGCTTCAATTCAGGTGGGAATTTTTTTTCCTGTTCCCATTGAAGTCCTTCTCCTTTCCCTCCACCTCCAGGGACTGGCTCACATGCTGAGGTCTGTCTTGGTAAGGAAATCGGTTAGAGACATTTATCTTTCTAATGAAAGCTTAGGTCTCCTGTTGTATTTGAAGTCCTATGTTGAACTCATTGGAAATGGTGCGCCAGAGAGACATGCCTATATAAAATGTTGAGAACTTTTCAAATGTGATTGTAATCAGGTCATCTTTGGTCTCCCACACTAAGGCCCTCAGAGTTACATTTTATAATGATTTACAAAAAGATTTGTAAATCATTTATAATCATTTACAAAAGATTTCAGTGGGCTTTGGCTCAGGCCCTACATCTCAACGGGGGCGGGGGGGGGGATTTGATTAAGTAGATCCTCTCTCTCCTTTCTGTGCTTAAGCAAAGGTGGAAGACTTTTTGAACTCAGGTGAACCCCTCATACTTTATAAATCCCTTGTCCAATTCACTTCATATCTCAGCCCCACTTATAGCTTACAGATTTTAAGGCTGATATTACTTTGCCAAGAAAGGACTGTCAAAGTGGGAGAAAGAATTGAGTTCAAAAGGGAAATGCTGTTACAACCTTAACCATGAGGTGGGGATGGCTGCTGCTCCATAATAGAAATCATTAAAAGCACTAACAGCAGTAAACTCCTCGGGTTCTATAGATCACCTCTCAGTTTAAATAAAAACTCTATTTTATACTTTACCACTAGGATTTTATGATATTAAAGAGGAGGAGAAAAAACAAAACAAGGACTGTGTGGGATGAAGAAATTAGAATCCAACATGTAGGTTTGCCCTACATAATGAAGAACAGCTGAGACATGGGGAAATGGGTTAACTATTCCCAGGTCTGCTACTTAGAAACTTTACTGTATTCCTTTAGTTTGGATGCCCTGGTGTGGTATTAATTACTGCTAATGTGGTGCAGTCTCATGTCCAAATGTATTTGAATAGTTTTCATCGGTTTAAACTCTTTAAAAATAGGCTTTTAAGCAAATGAAGTTAGCACATTCAAATATTTGTTCAGGGTTTTATACGTTTGTTTTGTTTTGCAAGTGAGGCAAAGGAAAATGAGTATATAACTGTTACCTGTGTAAGGTTTAAATAAAAGCAGGTGCTTGTGTTAAGTGTTTTCTCTTCTGCAAATAGTGTTAATGAGCTAGGGTTCATTATGGCACAGGGAAATCATTGAAAGGATTAAGTCTGCATTCACTTCAGTTTGAGGACAAATTAGGTTTGAGCTGAAGAGGAAGGAATTAGAGTTTCTACTCTAAAAATACAGACTGTATCTGTTTCAAGAAGCTTATAAAGCAAGCAAAGGAATGTGCTCCTCAGAAAAGCAAATCCAAGATGGCAGCTAGGATTTCAGGGCTGCTGCAACATCCTAGACAAGCTTGTCTTAAAGGCTGCAACACTTTAAAAGTGACAGCATCGAGCATCTTCCCATGAAAAATGAGTCACTTCTCCAGATTTGGCAGACTCCTACAGGCACAGCATGGAGTCTGTGTTCAAAATAGCAGTGATAGTGACAACACGAAATATGCCCACTGCTGTTTTAAAATGTTTTTTTTTTTAAATATGTACAACTGGCTTTAAACACATATGCCCTTAACAGAAATGTCACTACAAGGATTATATTTTATTAGGCGAAGAACAGGAGGTACTGAATGGAAAAAACATGTCCATATAAAGATGGTATTGGATTTTCTGGATAGTTAACATGGCTGAGGACTTCAGAGTGAAGCCCTAATATATAATAGCTTACAGACAACATTCATTTCAGTGACAGACAGAACAGCTCAGGTTATCCCAACTAAATTCCTTCTGAAAAGTAAATGTCTGACAGACCACATATACACGTAGCAACTCCGCAGCTTTGTTTTGTCAGCGACAATATATTTGATAGCAATATGCTATATGCATCATGCAGTCACAAGGTAACTATCAGGCAAAATTCATCCTCTAAACTCAGTAGGTCAAATGCTGTGAGGAGTTAGAACCTTTGGAACCCAACTGAAGATGTCATGTGGCATAAATTGCTAACAGTGTTTCCCCCAAAATCTATAGCCAGAACATCAAGTAACAGAACACTTCAAGCATACTTTATACCAAATTAATAAATTCCCTCTGATGAACGCTATGGATTTAATGTTGCCTTTTCCAGACCAAAAAAGAAAACTGAAATAGTTGCTAATGATGCCACGACCTGAAGTTTTCCAACTTCTCTATTTTTCATGAATATACCAAGGTGCCCCAACATCCTAGGCAGATATTGTATGGGGAGTACAATACCCACAGTTACCCCAAAGATGACATTTTCTGAATTAGTGTCAGAGACATCGACAGTTGTACCTAGTGATTGCAGCAAGAGTTGGTAGCCAGAAAAAGCAGCCCAGGGTCAGAGCTAGAGTGATGGTCCAGATGCGAGTCAGAAGTTAGTACTGACCCATTTCTGGCTCCCATTTCTGAGTCAGAGGCCAGATGCCAGAGTCAGGGTCAGAGCTGGAGTCAGGAATCAGAGCCGAGGGTCATAGGCAGGTTGCCTGGGGCCAGGGCCAAGGCAGAAGCAGGCACTTTCACAGGCCTGGGCAAATGCCTTGAGCAGCCACCAAACATTTTTGCCACTTTCTTTGGTTTCATGGCGAAGCAGACTTGACTGGATAGTATACAGCCACGACCAACTATAATTCCTAAGTAGCTAGCAGTTTATATGTGCTCATTCTGCCTGCTGTCTTTCAGGCAAAGTAACAATACCTTTCCAATGCTATCCTGTTTCCCTGCTATTTTTACTAAATGGCTTAAGCCAGTGTTTCCCAAACTTGGGACGCCGCTTGTGTAAGGAAAGCCCCAGGCGGGCTGGGCCATTTGTTTACCTGCAGCGTCTGCAGGTCCAGCCGATCGCGGCTCCCAGTGGCCGCGGTTCGCCGCTCCAGGCCAATGGGAGCTGCTGGAAGTGGTGGCCAGTACGTCCCTCGACCCGCGCCGCTTCCAGCAACTCCCATTGGCCTGGAGCAGCGAACCGCGGCCACTGGGAGCCGCGATCGGCTGGACCTGCAGACGTGGCAGGGAAACAAACCGGCCCGGCCTGCCAGGGGCTTTCCCTAAACAAGCGGCATCCCAAGTTTGGGAAACACTGGCTTAAGGTAACAAAAGTTACGTTATTTAAATTCCTCAAAAAGCTTTTCCCTGTCTTTATTAAAGCCCATGCATACCCATAAACGGGGAGCATGTGTTTCTTCTCCCTTACAGGGTGCACATAGTCCATCTTTTTGTTTATTTGTTCAAAAAAGACTTTTGTTTAAGCCACTATGGCTACTTTAGTACTCTAAACTAAGTCACTGCATTTTCCTCTGGACCAGGTAATTATCCTCAACTCTAGAGCACAATTCAAAAAAATAGAATCTTCCTCTTTTCATTACTCCATTTTTGTGTGTGTGTGTGCCATTCCTCTTAAACTTTTCTGTACTAGGCTTTTGAATTCCCCTTTATCCAGGAAAATTTCTGGGTCAGTCCATCCATTTCTTACAGTGCTTTTAGCAGCTTTGTCCACCATTTTGTTATCTCAGTATACCCTAGTATCCAGGCTCATGCTGCATGTATCCCCTTCTATACTAGCTTTTATTAGGCATATAATTTCATTGATTAAATCACTTCCACACAGGGGGACACCCTTTATTATTACCATAAAGCCTGCTACTGAGTCCAAGAAAAATGTCCTCCACTGCTGTGTGTACATCCCAGAGCCAGTTTAACACTAGCAGTTTTGCTATTAGTTCAGCTGTCATGACAGCCGTAAAATAGGATATTCTTTTAGATGTACTAAGTCCTAATTTTGGTATACAATATGCCACCCCATTCTATTTTTATTGGAACCATCTGGATATATTTGACAACAACTCCCCTTTTCATCTATACACTGGTACACTTCATTTTTTATACCTGTTCTCCTTTTTACCCTTAACTTGATGAAACAAATCCACATTTGGACATGTCCGCCACCAAACTGCTTCTGCTGCTGGGCTTAAGAGCAGGTCTGCTGACTCTTCCTGCCAATCAGACAGCCTACTACAGACCAACTGTGCTTATTAGGTTGTCCAATGGCTGCTGTGGGCCCAGATTCCTGATAATTAGCTTGCTCACAGCATGTGTTTGGGCCTTTTTATAGCCCTTGTTGGAAGTGAATGGGAGTTTTGCCTATACAAGGGCGTCTGCCAGGCTCAATGTGATTGTTCCTCAGTGTTATTACCTTACATTGGCATCTACTGAGGGGCTAAGACTGACTATTTTTCTTTTTAATTAATAGCGATGCATCAAAGTCACTAGAACTTGGATGCATAATGGAGTACAAGATAACTCCTTTTCTGTGACACTGTTCATTTGGATTCCCACACGCTTTGTCACACTGTAAAGCCCCCTCATGCTGGCATAACCAAGAGCTGAATACTCTTGCCTGACTTTACAACAATAGATTTACTAAAGGGCAGAAGATCAAGATACAGTAAATAATGTAGATTGCGAGCTAAGATGTGAAAATATTTCTTGAGCTCCTGCCACCAAGTTTTAATCTGGTTAAAAGTCAACGGTAAAAAACTGCTTCCTGCAAAATCATAAAGTCAACTACTTCAGTCTGTAAAACCCTCAAGGGATTAAGATTAATATAGTATGATACAGGCATAATAGTTAGATATCATGATTTACTGCCACACTAAAAATCTTAAAATAGTCAATAGAAATATATTTCAGTTGCAGCTTTGTTTTTCCTGCATCATCATTGGCCATAATATAGGCAAATAGGAATTTATTTTAAGCAAGACTGACCTACACAGAGCAGATATTAAGGCTGAAATTACAGCTCCCAAAACAGATAAATAAGTACTAACAGTTTATACCACTGAAGACTGGTGAACCTGTAACAACTAATATGGGTAAAAAGGAAATATGAATGGCAACAATCACTTTTCAAAGTCAGAATGTTATGAAATCAAAATGAAATGGCTACACATTATATGCTTGCAGCTGCAAAGTCACCTGAACTGACCCCTTGAGGACACCTGTACTTTGTGGAATCTGCAGATAGCACAGAACTAAATTCTGGCACAGGTGGCATGGTTATAGGAGAGGTGATCTCTGGCTACTGCAAGGGTGAGTTATAGGCTGTGGGTAACTGGAGCAGCCCCCATGGGGCCAGGCTGGCACAGATTTATCCCAGGATCTGGGGCTGTGAAGGTGGCTTACATTCATTTTAATTCCCAATTCCAGGCTTGTGCAAAGTGAAGATCAATAGAACCAGAGGATCTGCCCATAGTGTTGATGGGATGAAGGCAATTCAAACACTACACAGTTAGAAATGGAACTGCAGTAACTTTATGGAGCAGGAAAGATTTGTAAAGTCTGCAGGATAACCTCCCACAGCCCCTTTGCTCCATTGATGTTTTGCTTGTGTGTGAAAGGAGAATTGGGCCCAGTATATATCATTTCACACAGCTCTAATCACCTCTGCATTTGAACAAAGAATATTATTGTGTGGGTCTCACATAAATTGCCACTAAAACCAAATTGTTTAAGGTCTGCAGAGAAGGTGAAGTAGTGCAGGTTCAGTTAGAAAACAATGCCCTATGATAAAAGTCAAAAGCATGCAGAGCACTGAGGAATTAGCCTTTACTTAGGCTATAGATGGCTACACTACAGCACTTACAGCGGCACAGCTGCATTAGTGTAATGCTGTTAGTGTGGATGCTCTAAGCTGACGGGAGACAGCTCTCCCATTGACTTAATTAGCCCCCACGAGCAGCGGTGGCTATGTCAGCAGGAGACATAGCACTGTTAGGCAAGAGTTAAACATTCAGTTAGCAGCTGAGGCAGAAACCCACATAACTAACAAGCAGAAACACCAGAGGCCCAAGGACAATGGCAGCTGTAAACACCTGATAACTTAAATGGTCAGATGTCTGCCCAGCAACACTTTTCCCCTCACCTTCTCATTTATGCACTCCCTATCCGTGGCCCCACAAAGTCGCGGGACCTCCTGGTCAACTTCCTCTTGGCCCTGGCTAAACAGGCCATCTATAAAACCAGGGAGAGGAGGTTGGCCGATGGAGGTTCCTGTGACTGTGGGGCCTGTTTCCGATCCTCTGTCCATTCACGTATCCGGGCAGAGTTCCTCTGGGCGGCGTCCACTGGCTCCCTTGACACCTTTGAGGAGCAGTGGGCGCTGTCCGGGGTTCTCTGCTCGGTGTCCCCGTCCGGTTCCCTTCTTTTGACCCTTTAATCGCACTCCTGTCCCTGTTTTTACATTAGTTGTCCCCCGTAATCATTTGGGTTTTAGGTCCTGTGGGTCCTCCCCTTAGGCTGGGGGGAGGATCCTTTAGCAGTGGGCGGGCTTCGCCCACCCACTTCCCGGAACCCAATAGGTACAGAGCGTGCTCAGTGTCCTCTGTGGCTGCCTTGTTGGCTGGAGCTCTCCCTTCTCCTTCTCCACTCCACCTGCCTTGCTGGTTGGAGCTCCTTCTCCCTTCCTTCCCTGGGCTGCTACTGCTGGCTGGAGCTCCTTCCCTGGACAGCTGCTGCAAAAAAAAAAAAAAAAAAAAAAAAAAAAAAAA
>NW_020664374.1:20300407-20303748 GCF_002925995.2 Terrapene triunguis | reverse complement strand
AACTCGGCCTCTCAGTAAGGAAGAACAGTACAAACCCTCCACAGCTCTCTGGATATCCGTGAACACTCACCCCTATCCCTACCCTCACCCCTCCCCTTCAAGGTAGTCATAGATAATTGATGTAATCAGAATGGTTTCTATGCATATGTTCTGCTCCTGTCATTATTATGTTAAGTGTTCTCTCTCTGAAACAATGTTTGTCTCTATAAGTACAAGGTAAATGCAAACGAATTGATAAGAAAATGTATATAATTGGTCACTGTAAGACCGTACTTTTGAAGCTGTTTATCAGTCTTCCCGGTGCCGTGAATAAACCTCTTCAGTATTGTCTGTGCTGCCTGATTTTTAGGGAAAAGAATCTCCTTGCTTCACAGCACTGTCCACGCCAGCGCTTAGGTCAGTGTCACTTACATCGCTGGGGCTTATTCACACCCCTGAGTGACATAATTTATACCGATGTAAGCTGTAGTGTGTACAAAGCTTTGGTTACAGTTTTGCTGAACCTTGATGTTAGCCAGGTTTCTACAGCTGCACTGCAAGCAGATCTCATTAATTCAGCGCATCACATGGTAGTAGATGCCACAAACTCACCAACCCAGCCTTTCCTAAGTGCAACTATTGCACCTTCTCTATTCCACTACTTAGTCCATGCGCTCTGAATTATAAACAACCCCTTCTGGTTAATACAGAAGTAGGATTTTTCTGCTCAAAGATACAGTGCGTTCTTTTTTATGGTGCCATGAAAGGTGGGTAATAGCCATGTAAATTCAGATTGTACATACCAAGCCAGAAACTGTTCTTTAATTACTATAGTTATGTGCAATATAATGGATAAAATGATGCAAAGAGAAGTAGTAAACAAAATATAAAAGTAGCTTACATAAATGCAGTCAATTGTCTAAATGGAACGGAAGGAGGGAAACTTGAGTAAAAAAAGGGGTCAGCAATCTACTTACGTTTTATTACTCATGTAGGGACTAATACTGTCACCCTTATTCCTGTTGAAGCAACACCTTGTCCTGTAAGTAACTTGTTTTTAGACCTGTCTGTGAAGCACCTAGCCCAGTAGTTGATGGGATATAAATAATTATTCAGTGTTTAAGCAATACCATTTTATTAGGATTCTGTTTCATCTCCTGGGGATGTAGACACATTTGGCAAGACTTAATAGCTCACAAAATATTAGAATGTAAATCCTGGGGGGGAACATACGGTCCTTGTCCCTCTTTTTTGATGAATACCATATTGGAGTACAATTATTTTCAGGAAGTCCAAGAGGTAATTACTAAGCAACCATTATACAATCATTGTTCTCGTGGCACACTACTGGATTATTTTAATATCTCTTAACAAATTAAAGTGCATTTATAGAATTTGATATGGAGAGATGTAAGTAGAGGCCAAGATTTTAAAAATGGATGTCTAAAATTAGGCTAATTAATCCTTATGCAGGCACCCAAATAATTGGTCTGATTTGCAAAAGTGCTGATTACCTAGCAGCGTATAATGAAGTCAAGGGGAACAACTGGGTGCATGACACATCAGAGGGTGTTTTGAAAATCAGATTTCTTATTAGGTGTCTGAATGTGGATTTAAAAGCCTATTTTAAGGCACCTTGACCAATATGTATGATAGGCACTGAACACAATTCTAGACATGTTGGTAAATGTGCAGTCCCCCCCCCCCATTTTAAACAGTTAACCCAAAAGAAGATGACAGTAATGAGACAAATTGACAATTATAATTTAAGTAGTTAAGAGCATCATCTAAATCTACAAAACTTTAATGTATGACTCTACCCTGATATAACGCTGTCCTCGGGAGCCAAAAAATCTTACCGCGTTATAGGTGAAATCGCATTATATTGAACTTGCTTTGATCCACCAGAGCGCGCAGCTCCGCCCCCCTGGAGCACTGCTTTACCGCATTATATCAGAATTCGTGTTATATCGGGTCGCGTTATAGCAGGGTAGAGGTGTACCAACAAAATCATTTACCTGATGAAAAACTGTTTGCTTACCAACAGTTTTCTCTGCATTTATTACTTCAAATAACATCATTTTTCAATGATGCAAAAAGATCTGTGTCCCCCTCCTCCCAGTTACAATTATACATTCATTCAGCCAGATTCATCCCTGGCGTAACTCCATTGACATCCATCCCATGAATCATTTTGTATTACTACATATATCAGCATAAATCCTGCAATGAGATACATGCCTACAGACCCTTGATCACACCTGGAGGCCTACTGAAGTCAATGGGTCTTCAGCTTAGTGAAGTGGTTCTGTTGGGCAGGTTAGACTCCAGGACCTGGACCATGCTTTGTGATCATCTAATGAAATACTTTATTGTAATGCAAATAAGGAGAAGAGATATAGTTGCTGTGGAAATAGTTTTTCCTGACTTGTTTGATTAAAAATTGAGCTGACAGAAATATGGGAAAAAAAAGTTGTGTGAAAAAATATTTTTGAATTTTTCATGATAGTTTAAAAATGTCCATTTTTGAACAAGTTCTATTCAGTCAGATTTAGGCCAATCAGTTCAAAAGATCAAGGCATGTCAGGATAAGGTATGGAAAGAGTTAATCTCAATAAACCTGGTCAGTCTGTAGGGATGAATGTTATGATACTCCTAAATTAGTATATCCAAACCACTGCAAGTTCATAAAGGAAATCAGCAACTTGCAGACTGCAGCTACAGAAGTGGCCTTTGGGTCAATGCAAACAAGCAACACATGTGCACACATACAGGCATCCCCTTTCACAGATTCTAGCTCCTTTCCGCCTCCAGAGTACAGTGTTTGCCATAAAAAAAGTCAATAGGCTAGATCCTGGGTAGTTGTACTATGTGGGCAATTTAAAGGGGACTGATATAGGGAAGTCCTGGATGGCTTAAAACCAATGTACCCAGCTTTCCACTACAAACTCTCAACCTTCAGAAATAGGTGGCAGGAGGAGCCAGAAGAAAATGCAGAGGGTATCACGGATGACAGAAGGGCAGCATTTCTAGGAATGGATTCTTTTCTCCGCTCTCAACTTATAGGCAGTTTCTAAATATATTTGCTTCATTTTCTTTTATTTAGAAACTGGATTTTTCCTCCCACCCACCTTTCCTTCTAGACATCAGTGTGAAATACATATTAGTTCTCAACTATGCAAAAGTCATTTTCCTTTCCCCTTTTATTCCTAACCAGGTAAGGTAGCCTGTAAAAATATATTCTCTTCTCTGATTTGTAAAGTCATTTCTCCCCTTTGGGCTCTTAACTGCAGTTCTAAAAGTTGTATAATTGTTTTCATAGATTCATAGATTCATAGATTCTAGGACTGGAAGGGACCTCG
>NW_020664374.1:20274676-20300007 GCF_002925995.2 Terrapene triunguis | reverse complement strand
ATGTCCAACCTAGACCTCCCTTGCTGCAGTTTAAGCCCATTGCTTCTCATTCAAAAATATTACACACACACACATATATACACATACGCATATATATATAGACCTGGAAGACACTGGGAGAGAGGAAGCAGTGCTGGAAGTAAGAAATGTTTGAGAAGTAATCCTGTTACTGTTTCTTTAAGAGCCCAGGGTCAGGAGCCTTGCAGAGGGGGCAGGGCACGTCCACCTGACCAATTGGGGATTAACTTGGAGAAGGGGATCAGCATAAGGCTCCTTCCTCTCTCATAACAGAGCAGTCACCAGGAAATAGTAGCAGGGAAAATCTGCCCTGCTGAGCAGCCTGAAGGCTAATTAAGGAAAAGGAGCCAGGTCCTCCAGGGAGGACAGCTGAGGAGTCCTGCTTAGGAAGGACTAGAAAACCTGAATAAAAGAACCCAGCTCCAGGAGGGTAACTAGGGACAATCCCGAGAAAGAAGAATGTGTGGAACTAACTCATGTAGCCCAGTTCCAAAGAGGAGAGCTGGGAATTCCTGCTTAAAGAAGGACTGAAAAGGAGTAACACTGAGAAGGACCTGGGAAGTGTTCCCAAACCAGAGTCAGGTTTCAGATGCAGGAAAGAAGAGTCTCCTCAAGGAAAGAGGCAGAGATGGCTAGTTGAACTAAGCCTGAGGTGGTGACAAGTTTCCCTTGGTGTATCTGAGTGAGCTTCTACTTGTGCTTATGACTATCAGTAATAAATGAGATCCTTGGAAGAGGCATGTTGTTCAGATAAAAAGGTCTGAGTGAATTTGCTCAAAACTCTAGTGAAAGGAAGTGAGGCAGGGCTCACCTCCAGCACCATGTCTGACCGAAAGAGGGTGCACCAGGGTGACCTCCATGCCATCACACTTCTGCTTGCCACCACGAATGGTGAGCACCTACACAGAGTTGTTGTTTAGATGTGCTGGCAGCTGTTTGTGATGAAGGAGTAATTGCCTGTTGATGCAGTTAATCACTTGTATTTTGAGGCAGGAAATAAAAAAGGACCTCCAACCAGGAAGTAATGTGCATTCTGCCCAGTTTAGGGAGAATGCAAACCAAGGAAAGCTCATGAACATAACCTTATTGAAAACCCACCATAAGTGGTCTGTGACGGGGCTCCACTCACCACACTAGTGCCTCCTGCTGGTTGTCTTGGGGATCAGAGCCATAGGTTGGTGCACCCACTCCAGGTAAAGTCTTGCCCACCATCACTTCTGCTCCCGGACACACATCACTCCAATTACTGCAGCATCCTTTTCATAACACGGCCCTCTGGCTGAGCCACACTTTGTATTTCTCCCTTCTGGGGGCCAGTACTGCAGTCCAACTGTCCAGCCACTTCCTCAGTGGCAAGTGGGGGGAGGAGATCCAGGCTTACTCACTACTCCGGGTCCTAGCCCAGGGACCCTGTAGATGGCAGCCATGTGTTGCATCCCCTCCAACCTCTCAGTGCATTTCCCTGGGCCACTTCCCCATGGCCTTAGCACCTTCTTCACCCTTACCTCAGGGCCTCAGCATGCCAGTCTTAGCAGCCAGCCAGGAGCTCTCTCTAGCTTCCTCAATCCCGGCTAGTAGCACTCCTCTGTCCAGGATGCTAACACTCCTTCCTCTTGTTAGGAACCTGGGCTTCCCTCCTTGAGCTCCAGGCAGCTACTGACTGTGCTCTGCCCTGCAGCTGTTTTTATATGGGCCTGCCAGGCCATGACTGGCTACTTCTCGCAGCCCCACTCCTATTGGCTGCTTTTCACGCAGCCTCCTTACGACTCTATTGACACTTTACAGGACAGTATGGGGCGGACGCCCCATTGCGTGGTCTCAG
Organism: Terrapene triunguis; assembly: GCF_002925995.2. Taxonomy (NCBI): domain Eukaryota; kingdom Metazoa; phylum Chordata; order Testudines; family Emydidae; genus Terrapene; species Terrapene triunguis. Next base: position 20,298,167 of record NW_020664374.1, on the reverse strand, counting down.
AATGAGGTAAAATGTGCTAATGCATCCTTTAAAATAAAGCATGTGACAATGTTGCCAACTCTTGCAATTTTTATCCATGGTCTTATGATATCTAGTGTTTTCTTGACGCCTCAGCTCCTGGGGTCTTCTGTCTACACAAAATTCTCAGCTTCATTTTTTTTAAAGTAGGTTTCTAGTACTCATGGTTGTGGACGAAAGCTTGAAAACATTACCTGAGTGTGCTTTACAGACTCAGAAAGAGAAGACTAATAAAACAATTTTTTAAAAACTCATTATTTTTAAGCCAATCTCATGATTTTTGTGGGACCTGACTCATAATTGTTGAACACTTGGGGTTGGGGTAATCCTGGTGACATAATAACCAATATAATGCCATGATAGTGAAAACAGTGTCCATCGTAGCTTGTCAGTTCAGAACTGTAAAAATGACTTGTATGGAGATATATATATATTTTCTTATAGTGGTTGTGCTGGACAAGTTAGGTTATGTCACAACTTCTGTTCTAAACACCTTTTTTATTTTTATATTTTTACAATGTGCTGCAAAAAATTATTAGGCTGAACTTTCCCAAGAGTGGTCTTAATTGTTTTAAAATGTTTGTACAAAGTTCCAGCAGGCGTATCTGAGTTATGCAATGATTTAAAAAAAAAATTATTTAAAGGAAAAATGTGGTGAGGAGAGGGTGTTGTTTTGCCCCCAGGCAAATAAGTCAAACAGATCTTTCTAATATGAAATTTTCAGAGTGGTTAGTTATCACTGAACACTAGGCCCTTCACTTTTGACCTTCCTTCAGGTTAAAAAACAAACAAACCAACCGCTGCCACCACCACAAACGTAAGCTCTAGGCTTCTAAGGGCTTGTTTTTGTGTATGCTTAGTAGTGACTTTTACTGATGATGAGTGGTAGTTAATTAAATGCATTGCTGAGTTAGCATCATAGCTAATATGTATAGAGAAAGTTTTCTATGTTGAAAACATTCTCTCGACAGATTTCAGTTCAGAATGTTAAGAGCACTGAGAGCTGTAATATCAACTATAGCACTTATACTTTATATATACATGGAAAACTTGCACTGTGGACAGATTTCAAAGCAAAGCAGATTCTATATTAAAATCATTTGTTCATGTACTTCTGTGGAGCTATTAGACTCTGAAGAAGGCAGGCTTTTTTTCCTGTGCAGTTTATAAGCTCCCTTAAAGAAAGCTTTATACATTTCTTAAGCCTAACAGGACTGGATTTTTCCTATTTTTTTTCTTTTCTTTTCCCCCCTTGAAATAGAAAGGAAAATCAAATTACAAAAATGTGCATCAAGGCAACTTAACACTTTCCAGGGCTCTCCTTTAGATTTAGGTACACCACTACCCCAATATAACACGACCTGATATAACATGAATTCGGATATAATGCGATAAAGCAGTGCTCCGAGGGGTGGGGCTGCGCACTCTGGTGGATCAAAGCAAGTTCGATATAACGCGGTTTCACCTATAACACGGTAAGATTTTTTGGCTCCCGAGGACAGCATTATATCGAGGTAGAGGTGTATTTATTTATTTTTGGTAATCAGATGCTCCATAGTTCAGATATAGTCTCAGCAGTCATACAGAAAGGTTCTGAAACTTTTTCTCCACATGGTGTGACACATCTCTATATGCAACATAAGAACCTGACCATGCAATCAGATCCATATGAGAGGACTTGATGCCTCCATGAAGCCCCTTTGGATTTAATGGGACTCCATGCGATATAAGAATAATTTCATGTGGTTCCAAACGCCCTTTGCGGACATCTGATATTAGAAATTCATGTCTGATTTGCAGTCCACTAACAACCCAGCCCATTTCCTTTACGATTACTGCTGTCCAAACACGAGTTTCTCCTTGAATCAAATATCCGTGTTCTGATTATTTTCCCCCAGAAGCATTAACATGCATTTTTCAAAGCTGAATCTCTTTTTGTTATTTTCTGAACATGTTTCCAATCACCTTGATCTTTATTTCTCTACCCTCACAGCTCTTTGCAGCTCCTTCCAACTCACTACCATCAGAGAATGTAATTATCAGTTTTCCACCTCCTCCTCCAGATCATTAATTAAGATTTTTAAAACATGTAAAGTAGCAGAATTAATTTGTTTACCAAAAACAAAGGTCCACATCATTCTCCAGGATTTGTTAGGTCCAGAAAGCAGCTAAACTGGCTTCTGGAGGTTGGGGGATAGGCTGATGGGAAGAACATAGAAATTGCCATATTGAATCAAATCTGAGACCATCTAAGTCCAGTTATCTTGTTTCTAACATCTCCTGTTCTTGGGGGAGGGAAAGGATCAAGGTAGGCCTTAAGGGTCAAGTGCCCTTTAGCTGATTGGCACTGTAAAAAAGTTTGCTCTGAAACTGCTCATGCTGTCCTTGTCCTTATTACCTTAGCTTGCATAGCTACAAATATGCTTAGGGGTCTGGTCGGAAAATGATCAGCCCTTTTAATGGATCCAGTTACAGTGTTTGTCCTGGCTTCCTGTGTCACTGAATTCCACAAGTTTAGGAAATGCTGTGTTTAGGGGGAGGGATAGCTCAGTGGTTTGAGCATTGGCCTGCTAAACCCAGAGTTGTAAGTTCAATCCTTGAGGGGGCCACTTAGGGATCTGGGGCAAAATCAGTACTAGTGAAGGCAGGGGGCTGGACTCAATGACCTTTCAGGGTCCCTTCCAGTTCTAAGAAATAGGATATCTCCATTAATTTATTTAATATGTTATGTAGCCATTTCATACAGCTCACCAGACAGTGATCAAATGGTAACAACTTTCAGCCATTACTAATCTGGGTTTGATTCACACAGGGGACTTAGACGTGACACAATCCCATTATTAATCCTATAAACCATCAACTTCATCATGCCTCTCTCTTCCCATTGTACTTACACCACTGTTCAGGACATCTACTCTTTAGTATTGTAATACATTCAAAAGTATTATTGGAATTAATTCCATTAGGCTCTCTGGGGATATGAAAAATCATTACAAACAAATCCTGAGTTGTATGCCATACTAAGAGAACCCAAACAATGAATTTAAAATAGAAAATCATTACAACCCATGTTCTATTTGTTTGCCATGATTCATGGAAATAAGCCTTTCTCAGAAGTACAAGAAACAGGTGAAAAAGACTTCAAGGGTTTTGAAATGTGATGTTTCATTATTCATCAGGTTAGAGGACTGTTACATTTGTAAGCACAGTATGACCTATGACCTAGCTCTATGTACATTATCTATGTTTACTATACCATACAATCCCTAAATGAGGCGCAGATCCTGAATAAACCTTATTCATTTGAGCAGGTTTGAATCATGGGAGTAGTTACCTTTGGTTTCAGTGAGACTATTTACACATGATGTTAGTAGTTTCTTTACTGACTTTACACAGTCTCTAATAGTCAATGCGCCAGGGCTCAGCAATGAAAAGGAACAGCGCACCTCAGGGAGAAGTTTGAGTGTGGTGCTTCTAAAAGAGCAAAGTTATTTTGTGCCAAAAAAGAGAAGCATAGGACTCTGAGGCAAAAAAAGAGAACTACCATTTTGTGACCTAATTGTATTCTGGTCCTCTCTGTTCTGTTAAGTGTATTGATTTCTTGGGTGTACTGTTCTAACATAAATAGGGCAGCTGAAGATAAACTATTCCTTTTCTCAAATCAGAAATGGGGTTTCTCAAAATCAAAAAGAGAAAAAGAATACAAGTCACATTTAGATAGTCTAGGATTCCCGCATCACCAAAAGCAGTTTACGTAGGGCTATACTTTTAATAGGAGATAGGGAGACACGGTATACAGTGCAGGGCAATATTTTCATGCATTATAATCTCCTAGTATGCAGGCAAATTTATTTTTTAATCATGTGCACATGAGTGCTAGTATTTCTTATATCTGGAAGGCAAAGGATTCTTAGCCACTATCGATATTTTAATATAGAAAAAAGTATCATGCAAAAGATGACTCCTATGTGGAGTGTTAAAGTAGACAGCTGTCAGCTTCTTAAGCAAGGCACACATGAGGTGACATCCTGCTGTACCAGAGATTTTTCTAGGGATGTTGATTGTGGATAGATTCTTCTTCCACAGAGAATAGGATCATGAGTTAGGGATAGCAAAGATTGCTGGCGGCCTATTCTTCCCCCCTCAAAACATTTTGAGATAAATAGCTCCGATCACTCCCACTATTTTAAACCCCAATCCTGCAAAGACTTACACACATGTTTAACTGTACACATTGTGAGTAGTTCTGTTGACTTCGGTGGGACTGCTCACTGTGCACTAAAAAGCATCTGTGTTGGCAGAATTAGGCCCTGGGATTTTCTATAGTATCAAATTGCTTCTGCAGTAAATTAGATCTGCATTAGTCTTTAATGGACTTAATAGGTGAAATCTTGGCACCATTGAAGTCAATTGCAAAGCTGCTGTTGACCTCAATGGAGTCAGGTTTTCATCCCATGAGTCTTCTGTTCTTCTCCCTTCTCTAGTAGAGGACCTTGGGCTTTATATACATTTGTTTTTCTCGACTTCTTTCTTTTCTCTCCCCACCCCCATACCTCGTTGATTTGTTATGGTGTAATTTTTTTTTATTGTAGACTTTAATGCAAAGTTTCAATAAAATGTTAATGTACTACATTGCATATTAATATTATTTATTCAGGATCAGGGTAATATTCAAAGAAACTGGCTTAAAGATTCTGTCTTGCTGAGTAAGGAGCCCTCCCTCTCTGAGTATGCTAGAAGGAGCAAGTATTTACAGCGTGGCCTCTAAGTGGTCAGATTCTAGATTAATCTGGCCTCTGGAATTGCTCATTGTGACTGTCGCTCTTCTTTCACTGAGACATACACAATAGCCAGGGCCAGCTCTGGCTTTTTTGCCGCCCTAGGCAAAAAAGCCAGCGGCCGCCCCCCCATTGCGGCAGGGGAGGGCGGCAAGCCCGGCTGGGGCTCTCCGCTTTCCCCCCGGCGGCCAGAGCGCCCGGGGGAGGGCGGAGAGCCCCCGGCAGCCAGAGCGCCGGGGGGAGGGCGGAGAGCTCGGCCGGGCCCCCGCTCTCCCTGACCGGCCGGAGCACCGGGGGAGGGCGGCAAGCCCGCTGCGGCTCCGCTCTCCCTGGCGGCCGGAGCGCCGCGGGGAGGGCGGCGAGCCCAGTTGCGGCCCCGCTCTCGGGCCGGAGCGCCCCGCCGTGCCGGAGCACCCCACCGTGCCGCCCCCCTCCAGGCGCCGCCCCAAGCACATGCTTGGTGGGCTGGTGCCTGGAGCCGGCCCTGACAATAGCTCTCCCAAGCTGTGACACTCTCTCTTACTATGCTGGATCCACAGCTCTGAATCAAACATCTGGCTGTGGTCTGCACAAGCACTAAACTGATGAAATTAAGGCGAGAGAGCAAGAGATGAGGAAGCATTTTTATTTTCACTATGCTCTGTTGTGCTTCTGTATGCAAAATATGAAAAACATTATGAGGTACTATAAACTCAATAACTGCTCTGTCAGGAGGGTTTTGTTTCTGAATACAAATAAGTGGCAAGATGATTGTGCTCCACAATTTTGTATGCCCTGGTTTCTGATCCATTGAGTATGTTTTGCATTACAAATTAAAAAAAAAAAGACAAAAACAAAACAAAAACCTAGAGATAAAATATAGCACTTTGTCGACATTCTATTGCCAACTTCAAATGTTCTAAAATCATAACTCAGACCTCATCATGAGAATGGTTTTAAAATCATGAGAGTTTTATTTTAAAATAGTTCTGATTCTTGAGGGAGCCCATCACCCCTACTTTGTGTACAATTATTTCAGGTTGAAAATCTTAGGGCAGGTCTACACTATGGGGTTAAGTCAACATAAGTTATGCAACTCCAGCTATGTGATTAACGTAGCTGGAGTCAACCTAGCTTAAGTTGACTTACTGCGGTGTCAACACCGCGCTGGGTTGACGGGAGAGTTTCTCCCGTCAACTTACCTTATGCTTCTCATTCCAGTGGAGTACCAGAGTCGATGGGAGAGTGATCTGTGTTTGATTTAGCGGGTCTTCACTATACCCACTAAATCAACCTCTGGTGGATTGATCTCCGCAGTGTTAATCCATGGTAAGTGTATACATGCCCTCTGATGCACACACAATGATGTAGGTGTCCCACCATGCTAAGAGAGGGACTCCATTTAATTTCTCCTAACCACTGGGATGGAAGGACTGTTCTTTTCCTCTCCATTCTTTTCCCTTATCACACTCCTCTCTGCCTTCCTATTCTCTCAGCCCTTCTCCTATCTCTCTCCCTGTCCCCTCTATCTCCTACTCCTTCACATTAACTCACAGATTCCGATACACCACCTTTTCCCTTCATTTACCTGTCACCCAGATTTTTCGTAACTTTCCCTCACAGTCTCCTGCCCTCTCACATTCTCCTTCCTTGCCCCATACTGCCCTGCTCCATATAGTGTCTCTCTTACATCCTTAGTCTCCATTTTGTCTGACATTTCCCTGCCACATATCTGACTTCTGCTTCTTTGCCCTACCCCTCACTCAGCCTCCTTCATCCTCTATCCCCCCTTAGCAGTCTCCTTTCTGCTCTCACTCTGCCCCATATGCATTCTACTGTCTCCACAATCTCTCTCTTGCCCTCGCCTCACATTCTGTTGTGATTTGTGGGAAATATTACCATGTCAATTACTCTGCCTAGAGATAAAATATATGTTTTTGGTTTGGAGAATTTACCTTTGCCATTCTATAACACACATAGTACATGTCAGATGTGGGTATTTCATCTTCATCAGTGCATCTGCAGTCTGAAACTATAAATCTAAAATCTTAATTCTATGTTCAGTAATGGGCCAAAATGTTGCTAGGGTGGAGGTAACAAGTTGATCAGTGACAAGATGGAAAATGAGATCCACCAGGACAAAATATCCCACATGAAATGAAACAAACTCATTTAAACTGTCCCAGTAATATAGTGTTTCTTATTTTGAGATGGCGGGAGGAATTGGTTGGCTGTTTCACAACAAGTTGGCTTTAGGATTAGTGACTGGAGCTGCTCATACTAGAGGTAAAGGTCTTCCCCATTGACCCTTGACCCCGACCTGATCTTAGTAGATTTATGCTTATGTTTATACTTTAATTTATATGCTAAGAAAGCTAAAATGCTTAAAGATGCTGATATTAAAGCTGTAATTCAAGTAGGGGAAATAAATGTAAAAATGCTTGAAATAATGCTTTACAATTAGCCAAGATATAGTTAGTTAGCATAAGGCCTAAATAGTTATCATGAGTATTTGACATAGAGTCATAAGATTTAGCAGTAGGTATTTTGGGATAAACTTCAAGGAACAGACTAAGCTTAAAATAATTGAGTGGGGGGCATGGTCCATGTAATCGTGGAGCAAAACCGCATTAATGTATTGAAACCATTGTGAAATGTATTGACAAAAATAGCCTATGACAATAGTTGGAACCCTAATTATGGTCCCCTGGAATGACAAACATGGTAAAGGGGCCAAGACAAAATCAGATATGGTCCTGGATAGGAGGAGGAGAAAGGACAATATGATTATAAAAGATTCCTGGGTGCACTTGGATGACAAGATGGTGGAAACCTGAATGTCATGCCCACTTATACTGCTACCCTTCTCAGATAATCTGAAGGTCTCCATCAGGTTGTGAATATGCATGATGGAGTGGGGGTATTTTTGCTATATGTATCTATCTTTTCTGCAGTTGCTCTTATACTTGTATTAATTTGGATACTGAATAAAGTCTTCATGTCTCTATGTATGTGACTCAGCAATCTCATTTCCTATAATAAATCATTTAGCCACCTGACTAAAAAGATCTGTGATTAGTCACTTGTGCATTTTGCACCTAAATCAATCAAAAGGCTACACCCATCTTATCTACAGCATGGGACTCTCTTAAATAATCCTTATTCTATGTGCAGAACTCCCATTGACAACAACGTACGTTCTACATGTGAAATGAGTGCAGAATATGCAATATGCAATGGGGGCTGGTTAGGAAAAAAATGTCCTAAAACTATTTGTAAAGAAAAAACAAAATTGTCCGTACCTACACAATTTGACAGTTGACTTTGTTTTAAACTTACCGTAAGTATCAGAAAATGGGAACTGACTTAGGATCTCCCATCATACGAAACCAGAGAATACTCTTTCTGCTGTTACTTTGGTACAGTGGAAGAAGAGGCCTTCAAGAAATTCCTCGACTAGCAGCAGGCATTTTGTCTTCTCCTGAACATTTAAATTAAGAAAAAACTCAATTATTTGATTAACACACCCACAGAGATGGAGGCAAACTGTCAGACGGTACATTCTATGTGCTCAGCAATGGCTGACTACCAGAATCATTTAAGAGTATGTGCAATGACATTACTGATATTTTCATAAGTCTTTGTTTTTGATTGCAAATGTTTATATTTAATTCTACTCTCCATGCTTCTTTGGTTTGACCTCTGGATTATTTCTATTCTTTTATCTTTTCACGTAGCTGAAGATTTTTCTTTTTTCTCCCCCAAAGCTGGTAACTATAATTAAATAGGGTTTGAGAAGCACATTAATCTAGTAAAACTTCTCTGAATTTCTAATGTGCTAGGTAGCCTGTCTGTCTAATATTTTAATTACTCCTTCACTCTTCTCACCACACTACTATGAAAATATCCAATGTTACTTCAAGATATTTTCTTTACCCTTTGTTGTTCTAATTCATCCCAATTCATTTGGTATTATTGCTTTTCAATATTGCAACATATAAAATAGCTATTTCCACTGGCCATTCTCTTATATTTCCCCAGTTATATGTCTTTTTTGGTGGTAGGGGGTGCATTTTGACTTCAGTTCAGCAAGCTACTTAAGTATGTGTAAATGTAAGCATATGAGTAGTTCCATTGAAGCTTTCCAAACCAAGGGCCAGATTCTGCCTTGGGTTGCAGATATGGGCACACCTAGAAAACCTCAGCGAGGAGACAGACAGAAACGTTCTATCCTTATCCTTGCTTCCCTTCCCCCTAGATTTTCACAGTCCTTACTCCCTCACGTGGCTGAGTGAGGGCTGCTCAGATTGTGACTCTGGCCACAGGAAGGCAGCAGGAACTGCTCATCCAATACTGTCCCTGGAACGTCATGAGCAGAGAATGGGTGGGGAGCGGTGAAGTGTAGGGGGAGCCATAGCTCCATCCCATCTGCTATTTGCTAGCCAAAGCAGCTGACCTAACACGTGGGAAAAGTTCTCTGCTCCACAAAAAGAGGATGAAGTAACTAAATTCCGTTCCTAGAGCAAGGGAGGAGTTGTGACTATGAATCACAACTTGTTTCCTGGTCTGCTACTGGGGTGGCACAGCTACGTGTCACCCCTTACTGAGAACAGAATGTAAAGCTACACAGTCTAGCCCTCTGATGCCACGCTGCAGGTCTTCCATAGTCAGAGCATCCAGGATGAGGCCAGGATAGAACATTGCCCATGTATTTTCCACCTTGTCACTCTAATATCCTGGGACCAACACAGCTACCATAGCACTGCAAACAACGTATGTTTTCATGCAGTTGTGCTGTTACCTCACTCCCACAGAGCCCTGACACTGCAAGGAGCACTGGAATGGGTTACCTAGGGAGGTGGTGGAATCTCCTTCCTTAGAGGTTTTTAAGATCAGGCTTGACAAAGCCCTGGCTGGGATGATTTAGTTGGGGATTGGTCCTGCTTTGAGCAGGGGGTTGGACTAGATGACCTCCTGAGGTCCCTTCCAACCTTGATATTCTATGATTCTATGATCTGTTTGGCGAATGGGTTGATGTGCAAGGTAAAGGGTGACTAGAAGGTGAGCTTATGTTAAACACTCCCTTTGTGACTTTTCTGTGTACCTGCGTGGGTGTAGTACTCCATCTGAATCAATTGTGTGGAAAACCGTTTCCATTTCTGATTCCTGCTTTGGTAGTTTTCTATTCATCTCAATCACGAATTTCAGCATGAATCCTTGAGACAGGGGACTGACTGAAAATGCCCTCTTTGAAGTTGCTTTGACAAGATGCAAGAGGTTGGCTGTAGCCCTGGTTGACATTTTTTGAACAAAAAGGTTTTGGTTGGAGTGTTCTTTTTTCAAAAAAAAATTTAACACCTGTTGACAAATTTTTCACGACATTTGCATTAATTTTCAAATCAGTTTTAAAATCTAAATAGCAATGATGATCAAACCCTGGTTTTGGTAAACAAATACACGTAGATAACCATTTTGATACTAATGTTGATAAAATAGGCCACGAAAAATTTAATGAAGAGTGAAAAATCATGTAAAACTGAAACAACTTCAATATTTGTAGTAAAAATGTTTTTTATCTTTCAACCAGTGGATGCTGGTTGAGTAGGCTCCTAGAGTGAACCTTTTTTCCCTTAAAAAGTTTGTTTAGGAAAAGGGCATTATCTGACAGTCTCCATTTATCTGGTTCTGTGGGACACTAGACACTATTCCATGTGCTACATATTGGTAAAAACATGAAAAGACTACATGCTTGCAAAACTAAACTGGCTCTTTTTAAAGAGAACTTAGATGCTGCAACTGCAGCTAGCATTCTAGCCATGTGCGCACAGACTGACTTCCTGGTATCTCTTTCAAACTCTTTTCTCCTGCAATCTGTGTCCCTTCCTTCCTTCAAGCTCCATGCAGACACATGCGGCAATTCAATGACTACATCATTGGAAAAGAATAAAGCATAACAAAAATCTAATTGTTGCAGCATTTTTAAAATTTCCAATTTACATTTCTCACATAAGCAAAGATCTTACCACCTGGCTTTCAGAACAGCTAGCAATTGCCTACACTTGACCTGACCTTGCAGCCCTCCTTAGGTATTGATGTAAATGGGACTTTTACTAAAGACTCCAAAGATGGGTCTATATATGTAATTGCTCTCTGACCTCAGCCCTCTCTCCTCAGCTTACCACCAACCCTTTCCTTTCCCCACTACCTGTACCCCACCCACCCCAAAACCCTCAGGGGAGTCTACTGCCTGACACTAGATTAATCTTCCTCCAACCTGCTGCCTTTGGGCTATTATTTTAGAGAATCATTAAGAGACTCCACAGTGGAGCTTTGTTTGGAGAATCACAGCTATACGCTAAGTGAGAACTCACTGAGAACTGCAGAAGCATTCAAAAGAGCTTGTGCAACAACATTCCCTTTGCTGCTATCCAGCTGCAAGGGGTGTATGTAACACATAACTGTGAGGGTTTGTCCTGCTCTCTATTACCAACAGAGGGCAATATTATCCTCTCAGAGCTCAGCTGTGAACTTCCACTTCCCCTAAGCGCCACTTTTATCAGTGGGGGATGATTCTGTGAGGACAGGGAAAGCACAAACGTTCCTACCATTAAATGCATTTGCTAGAAAATAAAAATCAAAATTATCATAAACACAGTCCACATTATTGACTTTTTTATTTAAGTGAATATTTGTGCATTGTTTTTTAAGGTTTGAGGCCCTGCTCAAATTATTAGTATGCTGCATGAATGGCTCATTCAGAATTTCACAGAGGTAGCAAGGATAAAACTTGTCTTCAGGTGGCTTCAGGAGCACAGGCCCTAGTGTCTGAGCTAAAGAAGAATCTCCTTAAGCCATCAGCAGCACAGGCCCCTATGACACACAGTTGAGCCTTTCTGACACCAGAGGCAGTGTCACATGTTAGCCAGTTCAAAACAATTCTATTATTTCTTCTTATTTTGTCGCAAAGTGACAGCTCTGTGCTGGGCACTTTCCAGAGACAGAAATGAAGACAAGATACCTGCCCTGAAAGCTTACTGTCTAAACAGACGCACAGTAATGAGGAAAAGGGGTAGGGTGCAATGAAAAGCTGGTTGATAAAACTATGGACTTTAGCTCACGTCATTTTCATTCTATGTTTTTTAAACTACTTTTATTTTCTGCTAATGTTGAGTTCAGGTATCGGTTTTTCTTGACACATCTGAGGGAAAAACTAATGTTAATTTTCCTAGTTATTATAACATTATCCTAATTCTATAAATGGGACAAGGACGATGGATGGGAGGGCAATACCATCCGTCTCAAAGTGATCGGGCAGAACCTCTTTGGGAATGTATCTGTAAAGTAATTGCTTGCTTTCTCTGTTACTAATAGAGTGCCTATATACCTAATCTGTTGAAGCTTCTTTGATTAGGCTTTCATTAGAAGAGTCGTTCTTTTGGATTTCCTTGTGCTGTCTTCAACAATTCTAGCTATGAATAAATTAAAATTAAACAGTTTGGGTCTGGACTGGGGACATTTAGAACAGAGAGATAAGCTCAGTCATTCTGAGTGCACAGCCTTTTCTTTGTTGTGTTTCCTACAAAGTATCTTTACAATAGTGACACAGTCATTCTGTTATTTAGAAGACAATTCAGCCTACAAAGTGCCTTTATGCAGGTAGAAATCTTATAAAATATTAACTCTGTCTTTTTTATATAGCCGAAGTATTTTTACCATAGAGTTCCCTGTATGCTCTAAAAATGAAAAAATGTGCTTGTCATCTGTACTAAAATGCTACTGTGAATGTCATAAATTGATGTCCAAGTTACAAAATGAGACAACTACTGGAAAAGGAACCAAGAACTACTTGTTCCAGCCTCAAACTCTTTTCTAGGTATAATTTTCTCTACTTTCATCACTTATAATTTGAGACTCATAAAATATCTTTTTTATGATCTTTCTGTAATTTGGTCTATTGCAGGGAGTTTAAAAATTGAGATTACAAATAGAGAATGAGGAAAAGAAACAACGTCAGCATCACTGAAGTAGGCCTGAGTCTTCTCTCACTTAACATTAGATTTACACTGGCATAAAACCGGGATATCAGTGGATTTATACCAGCAGACAGGAGAGGAGAAGCAGGCTCAGTATGCTACAGTAAATGAAAGCTTCAAAAACAGAGATAGACAAAAACAGAGATTTGCCTCTTTGGTCAAAGCTGTAGAATGTTTATATTCCCTTACCATATAGAAGTATACCTAACAGGCATACCAGAAATATATAACTATTAACCGGGTTTTACCTGCCTCTTAGAAGGCTAAGCCCTGGTCTACAGTATGGGGGTAGGTCGAATTTAGCCTCATTAGGTCGATTTAAAAATGACACAACCAACACTGTTCCGTCGACCTAAAGGGCTCTTAAAATCGATTTCTGTACTGCTCCCCGGCGAGGGGAGTAGCGCCAAAATCGACCTTGCTGGGTCGGATTTGGGGTAGTGCAGATGCAAAAAAATAAATAAAGATATCCTATCTCCTAGAACTGGAAGGGACCCTGAAAAGTCATTGAGTCCAGCCCCCTGCCTTCACTAGCAGGACCAAGTACCGATTTTGCCCCAGATCCTTAAGTGGCCCCCTCAAAGACTGAACTCATAACCCTGGGTTTAGCAGGCCAATACTCAAACCACTGAGCTATCCTCTTCCCCCACAAGTTGACAGTATTGGCCTCTGGGAGCTATCCCAGACTGCTCCAATGTGACCACTCTGGAAGCACTTTCAACTCCAATGCACTAGCCAGGTACACAGGAAAAGCCCCGGGAAATTTTGAATTTCATTTCCTGTTTGGTCAGCGTGGGGAGCTCAGCAGCACAGGTGACCATGCAGTCCCCCCAGAATCGCAAATGATCTCCAGCATGGACCGAAAGGGAGACACTGGATCTGATTGCTGTATGGGGAAAAGAATCTGTGCAGGCCGAACTCCGATCAAAAAGGAAAAAATGCTAATATATATGCCAAAATCGCACAGGGCATGGTGGAGAGAGGCTACAACAGGGACACATCTCCATGAAGCTCTCCTGGAGGTACTCTGAAAGCCTTTGCAGAAGGTTTCTGGGGAGGGCTGCCTTATTTCGTCCTCCACGGTAGGACACTTTACCATGCCAAGCCAGTGGCAAGTAGTCTGGAATCATGGCAGCACAAAGCATGCCAACGAGTGGTCTTGGGTTTTGGTCGCATTCAAGCAACATTCGGTCTATATCTTCCTGTGTTAGCCTCAGGAGAGTGATATCATTCATGGTCACCTGGTTGAAATAGGGGAATTTTTGTAAGGGAACAGTAAAAGGACCCCGTTCATGCTGGATTGTTTGTGCTTGGCTAAAAGGGATCATCCCTGAGAATAGCCATGCAGCGGGGGGAAGGGGGAAGGGATCATCCCAAATAGCCATGTGGAGGGGTGGGGAGAGGTGTGTGCTGCACATCCACCCGAAAACCGCAGCCCCTCCTTTTAAATGGCAAACCCAACAGGCATTGCTTGCTATGGGATAGGAGGGCGCCGCAGTTTGAAAACATTCCCACATGTTATCAAGGCATTAGAAGCCAAACCCCCATATCCTTTGGCTTACCATGGCTGCCTGGAAACCAAATTCTGTTGCCAAGCTGTGTGTGATGTGTCACCATACCGGCAGGCGCTCAGTATAAAAGGCAAAATGCGACCTTGCACCTAAAGCACATGTGCTGTCTGCTGTGAATTGCTTGATTCACTGTGAAAGAGTCTCCCTTTTGTTCTCAGAAATGTATCATCTTCAATTTTACTCTCCCTTTTTATCCCCCCGCAGGTGCAAATGTTTCTATGCTCTGCCTATCATCTCTGTCCCTGAGGTTATCGCAGATTAGAAGGCGAGAAAACAGCACTCGCGATGACATGTTTTCCAAGCTCATGCAGTCCTCCCTGCACTGACAGGGCACAGCTGAATGTGTGGAGGCATTCAGTGGCAGAATCCAGGAAAGCATTAAGTGAGCGCGATGAGAAGAGGCAGGATGCAGTGCTGAGGCTACTGGGGGAGCAAACAGACATGCTCTGGCATCTGGTGGAGCTGCAGGAAAGCTAACAAGAGCACAGAACGCCGCTGCATCCACTGTACAACTGCCTGCTCTCCTCCCCAAGTTCCATATCCTCCTCACCCAGATGCCCAAGAACGTGGAGCGGGAGGCTCCAGGCACCCAGCCACTCCACTCCAGAGGATGGCCCAAGCAACAGAAGGCTGTCATTCAAACAGTTTTGATTTGTAGTGTGGCTACAATAAGCAATGTGGCCTTGTCCTTCCCTCCACCCCCAACCCACCCTACCCCACCCGGGCTACCTTATCAGTTATCTTCCCTTTTTTTTAATTAATAAAGAAAGAATGCATGGTTTCAAAACAATAGTGACTTTATTTCTTTTGCCAGCTGTGATCGAATGGGGGAGGGTGGTTGGCTTACAGGGAATTAAAATCAACAAATGGGGCGGGTTTGCATCAAGGAGAAACACACACAACTGTCACACCATAGCCTGGACAGTCATGAAACTGGTTTTCAAAGCCTCTCTGATGGGCAGCACGCCTAGCTGTGCTCTTCTAATCGCCCTGGTGTCTGACTGCTCAAAATCGGCTGCCAGGCGATTTGCCTCAACCTCCCACCCCGCCATAAATGTCTCCCCCTTACTCTCACAGATATTATGGAGCATACAGCAAGCAGCAATAATAATGGGAATGTTGGTTGCGCTAAGGTCTAACCTAGTCAGCAAACGTGCCAGCGAGCTTTTAAACGTGCAAAGGCACATTCTACCACCATTCTGCACTTGCTCAGCCTATAGTTGAACTGCTCCTTACTACTGTCCAGGCTGCCTGTGTACGGCTTCATGAGCCATGGGAGTAAGGGGTAGGCTGGGTCCCCAAGGATAACTATTGGCATTTCAACATCCCCAATGGTAATTTTCTAGTCTGGGAAATAAGTCCCTTCTTGCAGCTGCTCGAACAACCCAGAGTTCCTAAAGATGCGAGCGTCATGCACCTTTCCCGGCCATCCCACACTGATGTCGGTGAAACATCCCTTGTGATCCACCAGTGCTTGCAGCACCATTGAGAAGTACCCCTTACGGTTTACATACTGGTTGGTAAGGTGGTCTGGTGCCAAGATAGGGATATGCGTTCCGTCTATCGCCCCACCACAGTTAGGGAACCCCATTGCAGCAAAGCCATCCACTATGACCTGCACATTTCCCAGAGTCACTACCTTTGATAACATAACGTCAGTGATTGCATTTGCTACTTGAATCACAGCAGTTCCCACAGTAGATTTGCCCACTCCAAATTGATTGCCGACTGACCGGTAGCAGTCAGGCGTTGCAAGCTTCCACAGGGCTATCCCCACTCACTTCTCAACTGTCAGGGCAGCTCTCATCTTGGTATTCCTGCACTTCAGAGCAGGAGAAAGCAACTCACAAAGTTCAAGGAAAGTGGCCTTATGCATGCAAAAGTTTCGCGGCCACTGGGAATCATCCCATACCTGCAACACTATGTGGTCCCACCAGTCTGTGCTTGTTTACCGGGCCCAGAATCGGCGTTCCACTGTATCAACCAGCCCCACTGCCGCCATGATGTTCCAATTGCCACAGCCCATGCTTTCAGGAACGTCTGTGTCCATGTCCTCCTCACAATCGTCCTTGGGCTGGCGTCTCTTAGCCACGTTCTGCACATACTGCTGGATAATGCGCGAGGTGTTTACAATGATCACAACAGCAGCAGTGAGCTGAGCGGGCTCCATGCTTGCCGTGCTATGGTGTTTGCACAGGTAACCCAGGAAAAAAGGCGCGAAACGATTGTCTGCCATTGCTTTCACAGAGGGAGGGAGGGGAGACTGACGACGTACCCAAAACCACTCGTGACAATGTTTTTGCCCCATCAGGCATTGGGAGTTTAACCCAGAATTCCAATAGCTACCCACAGTGCACCGCTCCTTGAGTCGATGCTAGCCACGGTATTGAGGACGCACTCTGCCGATTTAATGTGCTTAGTGGGAATGTACACAATCGAGTGTATAAAATCAATTTCTAAAGATTGATTTCTATAAAATCAACCTAATTTCATAGTGTAGACATACCCTCAGACTAGACTAATAGCCTGACAATGTTGGTATTGGAATAAATCACCACAGCATTGTTTGCCCTCTGATTATCAGTCCTTTTTACATTTTTTATTTGGAATTAGTTTTAAGATGCCTGTTTTCTTTCATTGTGAGTATTTGTCAAGAAAATAGTAACAAAAGCCATCAATTCCTTATTCTGAATTATTCTATTTCCGCAGAAGGTTAACAAATTCAGGTTCAGGTTGTGTCACATTTTCTATTGGTGTGCTGTAGCACTATTCTTTGACCATCCTAGAGGCTTGCTGGACTGCTCCATCAAGCTTATTCATTGTTTGTTTTGTTTGTTTTTTGTCTCTCAATAGGAGACATGGAAACAGACACATATTTTTTAAAAAGGGGGTACAAACCAAAGCAGCATCACAGGACCAATGGATTCTGACTGACAGCACAAATATCTCTTTGGGTATGTCTACACTACGAGGGTAGTTCGATTTTACTTAAATCGAATATGTGGAATCGATATTGCAAAGTCGAATGTGTGTGTCCACACTAAGGACAGTAATTCGACTTTGTGAGTCCACACTAACGGGGCGAGCGTCGATATTGGAAGCGGTGCACTGTGGGCAGCTATCCCACAGTTCCCGCAGTCCCCGCTGCCCATCGGAATTCTGGGTCAAGCCGCCAATGCCTTCTGGGTAAAAAAAATTTGTCGTCATCCGTCCGTTACTAACGCCCTCCCTCCCTCCATGAAAGCGCCGGCGGGAAATCAGTTCGCGCACTTTTCTGGTCAGTGAGAGCGCGGACGCCACAGCACTGCGATCATGGATCACGCTGCGACCATCGCTGCACTTCTGGCCGTTCTCAACACCTCGCAGCTTATCATACACCTTACCCTGAGGCAGATGCAGAGTAATCAGGCGAGGAGGCTACAACACCGCCGTGATGGCCTGAAGTCGGAGAGTAGCACAGAGCTGTCAGAAACCACGAGCCCCAGCGCCCAGGACATCATGGTGGCAATGGGTCATGTGGATATCGTGGAACGGCGATTCTGGGCCCGGGAAACAAGCACGGACTGGTGGGACCGTATAGTGCTTCAGGTCTGGGATGAATCCCAGTGGCTGCGAAACTTTTGCATGCGGAAGGGGACTTTCCTCGAACTTTGTGAGTTGCTGTCCCCTGCCCTGAAGCGCCAGAATACCAGGATGAGAGCAGCCCTCACAGTTGAGAAGCGAGTGGCCATAGCCCTCTGGAAGCTTGCAAAGCCGGACAGCTACCGGTCGGTTGCGAACCACTTTGGTGTGGGCAAATCTACCGTGGGGGTTGTTGTCATGCAAGTAGCCAACGCAATCGTGAAGGTACTGCTCCCAAAGGTAGTGACCCTGGGAAACGCGCAGGTCATCATAGATGGCTTTGCCGCGATGGGATTCCCAAACTGCGGTGGGGCTATCGATGGGACTCACATCCCTATCCTGGGACCGGACCACCAGGCCAGCCAGTACATCAATAGAAAGGGCTACTTTTCAATGGTGCTGCAAGCACTGGTGGACCATCGGGGACGGTTTACAAACATCTACGTCGGATGGCCGGGCAAGGTTCATGACGCTCGCGTGTTCAGGAACTCTGTTCTGTTTAGACGGCTGCAGGAAGGTATTTACTTCCCAGACCACAAAATAACTCTTGGGGATGTGGAGATGCCTACAGTCATCCTCGGGGACCCAGCCTACCCGCTAATGCCCTGGCTCATGAAGCCCTATACTGGCGCCCTGGACACAGAAAAAGAACTGTTCAACTACCGGCTGAGCAAGTGCAGAATGGTGGTGGAGTGTGCTTTTGGCCGTCTCAAAGGGAGATGGAGAAGCTTACTCACTCGCTGTGATCTCAGTGAAACCAATATCCCCATCGTTATTGCAGCTTGCTGTGTGCTCCACAATCTGTGTGAGAGCAAGGGGGAGACCTTTATGGCGGGGTGGGAGCTAGAGGCAAATAGCCTGGCTGCTGATTACGTCCAGCCAGACAGCCGGGCCATTAGAAGATCCCAGCGGGACGCCCTGTGCATCCGGGAGGCTTTGAAAGCTAGGTTCCTGAGTGAGCAGGGCAACCAGTGACTTTTCAGTTTGTGGACAGAAAAGCAGAAAAGCAGAACCTGCCCCCGTTTCTTTACCCAGTTCATTTTGACTATCCTCTCCAGTTACATACCCCCTTCACCCCCTTCCCCTTCCCAAAAAATAAAATCATTTCTATTTTGTTAATTAACACCGTTGTCTGTATTGCTGTTTTCGCGGGAATATTTTAAACCGGGGACGCAGACTGTGGCGGGGGGCGGGTTTAGTGTTCTGATGCAAATGATGCTTCTAAACTCCCAGAATGACAGGCTCCGCACTGGTGCACTGGTTATTTCAATGGAGCATGCCAGCACTCCTGGGGGGGACTGCGTGTATGTGTCGGCTATGTGACTTTCTGGCAGGGGGGGTAGGGTTACATATCCCCTGCTGCGTGGATCTGTGAGCCAGGATAAGGACCGCTGCATAAGATCTGTAACTGCCCTCCCCCGCCACAAAGTCACAGAGCAACCCCCCCCCAGAACATGAAAAACACCTCCCAGACTGACCAGGGTAACCAGTGACTGCACTGTGTATGTGTTCTGATGCTGGACCTGACACCGCCTCTGTACCCTGCTAAAGGTCACTGTCCTGTCCAATTACCAAGCCCCTTCCCCCCCTCCAGACAGACTCTCCCTCAAAAGAACCTGACTGAAACAGTAATGAACAGAAACAAACATTTTATTGCGAACCAGACATGAAACGTGGGGGGTGAAACTTGGACGGGGGCTTGTGTGAGGTGGGTAGGAAAGGACTTATGAAATTTTGGGGAATGTCAGCCTTCTAGTGCTAGACCAGTCTGCAGGGGTTGACTGAAAGTTTTAACGGCCCTTGCCGCCCCTCCTTCTTTGGACTTTGGGTGAGGGTGGTGTGGGACTTGGTGGCGGGTGAGGGCGGTTACAGATAGACTGCAGCGGGGCTCTGTCCTCCTGCCTCCGGTCTTGCAGAACATCCACAAGGCGCCGGAGCGTGTCCGTTTGCTCCCTCATTAGTCCAAGCAGCTTTTCAGTAGCCTGTTGGTCCTCCTGACGCCACCTCTCCTCCCGTTCCATGACTGCTCGGTGCATTTGTGACAAGTTCTCCCTCCACTGTGTCTGCTGGGCTGCCTGGGCTCGGGAGCAGCCCATTAGTTCTGAGAACATGTCTTCACGCGTCTTCTTCTTCCTCCGCCTAATCTGCGCTAGCCTCTGGGAGTGTGCTGACAGGCTGGGTTGGGAGACAGTCGCAGATGTGTCTGTGTGAATTGTAAAAAGGGAGTGAATTCCTGAGACAGATAAATGAAATTGTACACAAAGAACCTAGTCTTTCTCTGTGAACAAGACCATGCACTGCACCTCTCACATGCGCACTCAGGACAAGGTCGAATTTTCGGCCCTCGCCTTCAGTGCCTGTGGACTTGCGGTGGTCTTGGAGTGATCAGAGAACTGTGGCTGGAGACCTGAACTTCTGGAGCGGGCAATAATGGTAAGCCGTAGACTTGTGGCTGCTTAAAACTCCAGCAGTAGCACTGGCCTCCTTTCACATTGAAAGCAATGCCAGTCTCTGCTGCCAGCAATCAGGACAGCATCAACTCTGCCCCTGTCCCACCCCCTCGCGGCTGTCCCAGGGAAAGATCCCTGTATGCTGCCCCTCTCCCTCCACCGCGTGGCTGTAAAGCAGTCCCAATACTAACATTCCCCTCCCTAATTCAAAGCAGGGCGTCATGAGCGACATCACCCTCCTGAGGATCCCGGACACCCAGAAAGAACGCATGCTGCGGGAAAGCATGCAGAAACCGGGGCCGTATGCCGCCATGCTATGTCGGGCCATGATCCCCGAGTACTTGATTGTGGCGTGGCGGGGACATGTCTGCTACCACGGAGGGCCCAGTAAGATCGCCCTACCCCGGAACCTGATAAACAGGCTTGAGATCTACCTCCACGAGACCTACGAGGAGTTCTCCTACGAGGATTTCTCGTCAATCCCCGGCCACATTGACCGGATTTTCGCCTAGGTGCACTGGGACTATGGAGTGGAGCGTCTTGGGCCTCGGAATCATGTAGTAACGGACATTGTGAAAATTTTTTAAAATACTTGGGACTAAATTGAGAAGAGCCTAAGACAGAGAAATCATGAAAACCCATTTGTTACCTTTGTAAATATTCCTGTTTTGTACCTGATTATTTTTTACTAGTTTACAGCACTTTTATAAACATACATTGTTAATAGTATAAATATTCCCGTTCTGTTTTAAATAAATGTTTACATGTTTACAGCACTTACTGCTTGATCCTTCCCCTGATTCTGTGTCCGGGGTAAGGGATGGGGACGGTTGGTACGGGATCTCGGTAAGGGTGATGAAGAGCTCCTGGCTGTCGGGGAAATCAGCGGTGCCAGCGCTGTCGACTGCCTCGTCCTCCTCATCTCCTTCTTCATCTTCCCCATCCGCTAACATGTCCGATGAGGAACCGGCCGCGGACAATATCCCATCCTCGGAGTCCACGGTCAGGGGTGGGGTAGTGGTGGCGGCCGCACCCAGGATGGAATGCAGTGCCTCGTAGAAACGGGATGTGTGGGGCTGGGATCCGGATCGTCCGTTAGCCTCTTTGGTTTTTTGGTAGCCTTGTCTCAGCTCCTTGATTTTCACGCGGCACTGCGTTGCATCCCGGCTGTAGCCTCTCTCTGCCATGGCTTTGGAGATCTTCTCGTAGATCTTAGCATTCCTTCTTTTGGAGCGCAGCTCTGAAAGCACGGACTCATCGCCCCACACTGCGATGAGATCCAAGACTTCCCGATCAGTCCATGCTGGGGCCCTCTTTCTATTAGATTGCACGGCCATCTCTGCTGGAGAGCTCTGCATCGTTGCCACTGCTCCTGAGCTCACCTCGATGTCCAAACAGGAACTGAGATTCAAACTGCCCAGACAGGAAAATGAATTCAAATTTTCCCGGGGGTGTGGCTGGTCAGAGCATCCGAGCTCGGACTGCTGTCCAGAGCGTCAACAGAGTGGTGCACTGTGGGATAGCTCCCGGAGCTATTAGCGTCGATTTCCATCCACACCTAGCCTAATTCGATATGGCCATTTCGAATTTAGCGCTACTCCTCTCGTTGGGGAGGATTACAGAAATCGATTTAAAGAGAGCTCTATGTCGAACTAAATGGCTTCCTGGTGTGGACGGGTGCAGGGTTAATTCGATATAACGGCGCTAAATTCGACATAAAAGCCCAGTGTAGACCAGGCCTTAGTGTGTAGCGTGAAGGGACCTGACTTGCAGATCACTTGCTAGACATCTGCACGCAGAAGGCTATGTTCACCTCTTCTATGTGAGCTCAGGCAGATCACATAGGAAGCTAATAGACTGTAGCATCCATATTGTCATAATCATTTGTAACTCATGGGGCTGTTTTGTTGCCAATGAATGTTACAGGTTTTCACATATTTTATCCCTGCTCCAAATTGGGATAAAATAAATTTGTAACATGAATACAGAATAATAGACAATCTATTGTTTACGAACCATAGTGGCATGTTATTTAGTATGTCATGGCCACTTGCAAATCATAGGAGATAAAGCCAGAATTGGGATCATTGTGTTATTTTAGCTATGAGACCAGCAGATCTTTTACATTTATATCCACTCAATGAATTTGGTTTGAAATTTTTGAACTGAAAATTATATTTACTATGTTTTTTCTTATTAAACATTCAAGTCTCCAGGGTTGAATACGTGAAACAACTGATGGTAACTGTCTAATTCAGTAACCTGTCTAGCTCAGATGCAAAGTTCTAGAGAATATTCTGAAGTTTTGGACAAGTAGGATTTATATAGCATTATAAAATAATTCTGTTTGTATTTTCAGACCACTGAGGAATTCTTTTTAAGTAAAGAGTCAAAGAGTCAAACCAGCCTCCTGTCAATTGGATTTTACTAGGGAAATGGTGTAGGTAAATATAAATGTCATAGCTCACTTTTCCAAAGCATTTAAAAAAATAGAATTTTTAGAAAACTTACTAGGGGAAATGAAAACAGGATGCTACATATTTTTCCTATGCGCTGACAGTTCTTTTGCACTTGTCGCTTTTTCAATGGGTTTCTATTTGCTATTTGGGCTCATTATAGCCAGCTTCTAACATGTATTACTTAGGACAAAAAACAGATCAGTATTCCTGAGCTTGTTACCTCCTATCAAATGTAGAAACACAATGGAAATACAAGTTTCATTTTATGTGAGTAATGAAAACAAGAGAAAAAGCGAAATTCATTTTTTGAATAGTAGATGACAAAACTAAGTAAAAGGCACTGCATTAAATAGATTGCTGCTGTGTGGAGCATTCCATCCATACTTAAATTGTAGGTAGAAATTGTTCTGAGGAAGAGGGAGGCTGACCATTTAAAATCCTATTCTTAGAGTGTGTGTGACAGAAAGTGAGATTTATATATTTTAATTTTCATTTCATATTTTGATTGACAGGGCCGGCTCTGGCTTTTTTGCCGCCCCAGGCAAAAAAGCCTCCGGCCGCGCCCCCCCCCCCCCCCCCCCC
>NW_020664374.1:20248978-20269676 GCF_002925995.2 Terrapene triunguis | reverse complement strand
TCTCCCCGGCGGCCGGAGCGCCGCGCCGCCCCCCTCCAGGTGCCGCCGCAAGCACCAGCTTGGTTGCCTGGTGCCTGGAGCCGGCCCTGTTGATTGAGATTTTGCATCCACAACCCCTTTGCTCTGTACTGTTTTACAATGGTCCTCCATCCTCGCATCAAGATTACAACCCCTGACATAATAAATGCATTATTTGAATAGCATTTGGGATAATTTCTATAACCTTCTCAGCTCTGAGAAAAATAAGGTGGAAGCCTCAAAGCTGAATTTCACCCATGTTATGATTGTTTCATTAATGAAGGATGGATTTTTTTTTCCAGAGAATGCAATTCTTCGTGTGTTAAGATCCAAAACAAGCACACTGTTTGTCCTTAAAGATGAATGTCTGTTAAAATGGAAACATAAGGCCAGCCTGGTGGGTTAGTTACAATTCATTATACTGGCACATGTTATATCCTGCTGCAATTGCCACTCCCAATCTCTTGTTTCCATGGCTATCTGGAGCTAGAAGTACTGCTTTGGTGCCTCACATCCCTTAAGAGCTTATTCTGATAGATGAGGATAATGTCAGATTCTGTTTGGATTAGAGAAGGGTCAGAAATGGAATGGGAATGACACTGAATTTGGGGGTAAACTAGGATACAACGTTTCGTCCTGCTCCCCACAAACACATACATAGATTTGCTCCAGGATCAGATCTAAAAGTGAGTTTATTTCTCTGGATTTGACAGTGTAAACATCTCAAACCATTCTCACAATGTTACTGGATCTGAACCAAACTGTAATCCTTTAATTTACCCTTGATATTGACTTCAATCTCTAACCAAAACCTAATCCAGATCCAAACATCACTTTCTCAGCCCATCTCTTTTTAGTATGCAAGATATTAAGACTGGTGATATAAAATGAAGAAAATGGGTGCAAAAGGCAGACCCCTCAAAGTTCTAAGAAAGACCAAACTAACTCCAAACTCTGGGTTAAAAGGGAAACAAGGTTCAAGTAAATACAGCATCAAAGGGACAGCATCAGGTTAAATATAATATTTCTTATTCATAACTTCTTTACCTTCATAGGCAACACTTGAACTCAATGACATTACACTAGAGACCAAAACTTGGCCCAATGGTTAATGTGGGATGTTCCGATCTTCCTTTCTGTCTTTGCTCTGGAACCAGGGGTGAAATAAATTTATGAATTCTTTGGAGTTCAAAACAAGGCATCCAAAATGTCTATAGTTTAACATCCAAATTGACAATAGATACCCTGTCCTAAAAACTCCCAGTTACAGGTAGCAGTGATGATATTTACAACTTTTAATCATGGGTTGGAATTTAACTTGCAATATGACAGCAGTGCTTTTGCTTTTACATTTTTGTATTGCCGACTTAGCTGAAGAGATTATTGGAGTTTACAATTTTTTGAAAAAGTTGTATTTTTAGGAGTGATTAATGCTCATGGAAGTGAAAGAACTATTTGCACTAACTAGATACTGCCATACACCACAAAGCCTAAAGTCCTTATTCAAAACTTTATTTAGGCAAAATTTCCACTGACTTTAACAGGAATTTAATGTGAAAAAATACTGTATGATTAGGCCCATATTGTGGGCAGATTTTATGCAAGTTTCCCGAGCCTGCTCTGCCAATGACTCTCAGTCTGGCTCTGGAGTACCTTCTATATTCTAGTCCTGGCCCTCTCTGTGGCACAGGTTGTCTATTATTCCACACTGTACGATTGTTTTACAATGTACACAAACGAGGACTCAGATCAGATCATTTTACTCATTTTCTGCTGTAGCCTAAATTGGCTTTACCTTGATTCTTGAGGTAAAATGCTAATGCAGCCTCACTTTGGGGGCCTAAACCAAATCCCACTGACGTTAAATAGGAGCATTTCCATTACTTCAATGGGCTTTGAACAGTCCCGGTCTGCACCCCATGCTACATCACTTAATGCCCTTATTGAGCAAAAATTATGAAACTTGAATTCTATGAACTCAAATCTACTACTGCTTATGGGCTAGACTGTGGCACAACCGTCTGCTTTGGGTAAGGAAGAGTCACAACTCATTCCCTGGTTCCTCATGTCCTCCAGAGGAGAAATAACCTGCTATTGGTTGTTACATGTAGTAAATTACTTCTCCCTCACTTGGCTCAGCTCTGCGAGCTGCTGCCCTTGCTTCACCCATTCTATGTACCTGCTTGTCTACTTCCTGCCCACCTGCATGGCGGGGTAAGTAGCTGCTCCTCTAAGGTGGCCCTCACTGAGGCCTGTAATGTGGGTAGCCTGCCTATATAGGGGAGTAAAGGAGAGCCTTAAGTCCTGGCCGGGCACATAGGCCAAAAGACTATCATGCCCTAGGTAAACAGATAAGGACTGGGCCCTTTGAAATACAGCTTGAATGATAAATGATTGGGGGCAGGTCTACACTTAAAATCCTGCCGCAGCACAGCTCTAGCGCTCCAGTGAAGACACTAGTACACTGACAGAAGAGCTTCTCCCATCAGCATAGTTAATCTACCTCTGTGAGAGGCGATAGCTATGTTTACAGGAGAAGCCCTCCCGTTGACACAGGACTGTCTACACTGGGGTTTGCATTTATTAATAAAGGGTAGATCATATTTAAGACTTAGAAGTCATTGTCATTCTGATGTGTGACTTTATCTACCCAGACTCAGGAAAAAATGCACATTTAGCTTCATTAAAACAAATTTGATCCCTCTAAGTCATATCTCTTGACTAGTGCTGGGAAAGCATAACAAAAACTATTTGTCAAAGGGAATGTTAAACTAGATAATAAAATATCCAGGCATGAATTCATTTTGTATAAGGATCTCTTTGACTTTTAAGGTACTAAAATTCCTCTGTGTGGTACAGTGAGAAACACATTTGTTTCCACACTCATCTGATATATGTTACTGATTTTCCTGATGATTATCATAGATTTTGGCTGGCTTTTTCTTTTCACAGTCACGACTTCTTGCCTCTTTTGTGTAATGCCATTGCTCAAATATTAATGTAACCCTAGTGGCAAGCTTTCAGTAGTCCAAATGAAATGCCAAAGGTTACTAATGACGTTTGAACAAATACTGTTAAAATGGCAATACATACTTTGAAAAGACACAGTTTTTCCTAACAGTTCAATATTTTACTTTAACATTGCTTGCAGTTAGCCTGTGGGTGTCTTTTTCATTTGCCAACAATGAACAACAGAGCACTGTCATTGTGCACTGTGGTTGGAGAATGTTACTTCAAGCTAATTGCTTCTTTTTACTGCATGAAACTTATTTACCTTGCAACACTACAGCAGAGGGCTAAGCAGCATTCAATAAAAATAATTACTTAGATTTTATTAAAGGATTAAAAGATGTGTTATAGCAGTAGCAGTTATTATTTTTAAGGTTAAAAAGCAACCACCATCAAACAAATGCCTTTTAGGTGGATATTTTCCATATATTGTGATTATGATGATAGTGTGTGTGTGCACGAGAGAGGGGAAGTTTCAACCAAGTCCATTTTGCCATATTTGAATTATGTCAAAGTTAATACTGTGGGCATGCATCACTGAACAACAACAGTTATTTTGGATTGAATCGGATTTATTTTCTAGATCTCTTTGAGACTTAAAGGCCAAGTTTGAAGATTGAAGGTATAATACCCATACTGTAATTCACTCTCAGAGTTGCCAACTTTCACACAGTAAATAAGCACCCCGACTTTCACAATAAGCCAGAAATTCAGCTAATCCCATTTCAAAACAAGGACAAAACAAGCCAATCCCTAAGAACCCCAACACTCTATGTGACTAGATCCCCCCGGCGTGCAGTCTGGGACTGTGGTGGACCCCTGACTCTCTCCCCGCCTTGCCCCTGCTTGCCAGGAGCCGATAAAAAAAAAAATAAAAAAAAAAAAGCAACAAGTCAAAAACTAGCCAACAAGCAACTCACAAGCCAATTAAGCCAAAAACAAGCCCAATTTCTGCAGGGTTTTTTTGCGGGTTTGGCATGTCTGCTCACTCTATTGGTATGTATACACTGGAGCTGTAAGGTATAATTTCGAGCTCATGTAGACATACCCGTGCTAGCTCTGAGTGAGAAAGTTTACTAAAAATAGACATGTAGGTGTGACAGTACAAGTGCTGTATGGGTTAGCTGCCTAAATATGCACCTAGGGTTTCAGACAGGGTTGTACATGGAGCGGCTAGCCACTTCTGCTGCTCACCCTGCCGCAGCTACTCTAGCTCTATCAGAGTTAGCATGGGTATGTCTGCTTGATCAGGGAATAACACCCCTAGTGTAGACATAACCTATCTAAGGTTGTATCACATAAGAAATTCCAGTTTATATTATATAATGTATTCACTGATTAAAAATGTAAGATCATACTTAAGCCATAAGCACACAGAAGATTAAGCCTTCTACCTTAAGTCTCTTACCTGATTTTTTAGTGGCATTAACACTAGTTTTTGTTGTTGTTCACTTGCTTATATATAGTGTTATATAGTATAAATATATTGTTATATATTATAATAATTCATATGTAGCACCTGTAAAGCTTTACGTTTTTAAAAGCACATTGGTAACATTAACTAATTATTCTTCACAACTCCCTTGTGAGGTGACTAGCCTTATTCCCAGTTCCATTACACATGGGGAAACTGAGGCACAAAGAGGTTATGCAAATTGCTGAAGCCCCATCAGCAAATCAGGACTATTAACTCAAATATATAATTTTAATAATTATTTCTGGAATGTGTAATACAGCAGAGTATAGTAGTCTTGTGAGAGGTAAAGTAAACAGGAATAATCTAACTTTACAACTTTGAGAAGTTGCAATACCGCAGTAAACATGGTGATATTGCCTAACGAGGCCAGTCCTTTTGCATTCCTGTGGGACAAATACCCATTTAAATCAACAGGATTTTGGCGTGTGATTGAATGATCTAATAAATTAACTTCTGATGTTGTTTGCTAAATTTCTGATTCTGTTCTCACACACATGAAAATCAGAAATAACATCACTGAATGCAATGAAGTTACCTCAGTGTAAACCATGGGTTCTCAAACTGGGGGGTCGGGACCCCTCAGGGGGTCATGAGGTTATTACATGGGGGGTCGCAAGCTGTCAGCCTCCACCCCAAATCCCACTTTGCCGCCAGCATTTATAATGGTGCTAAATATATAAAAAAGTGTTTTTAATTTATAAGCAGGGTTGCACTCAGAGGCTTGCTATGTGAAAGGGGTCACCAGTACAAAAGTTTGAGAGCCACTGCTGTAAACCTTAGCAAGGGAGAAAGATCAGGCCCATAATTATTCTGACAGTTGTCTTCTACCCCATAAACTCTTCAAGTTGACTTGCAGGTTTAACGTTTTTGGTTGGTTTGTTTTTCTGACTGACCATGTATGAGTATTGGCAGATTTTCAGCTCAGAGGAGATATATACAGCACTGTCAGTATTTCAGCAAAAGATCTGAATATGTTTGCTCTTTGGCATCATAAGAAAACTGCATCATCAACTTCAACAAGGCAAATCCCAAAAAGATGTAGCTTTCTTGCAGATTGAGCCCCACCCAGATCAATCTCTAGCAGGGGCAGTGCCAGCCTCTTCCTGGTGGGGGTGGAGTAAGGTGGACTAGACAGAAAATTGGGGGAGCTGCGCTATACATCTTGTGAGCACACACCACCCTTACATCTGCAGTTCTGTGCTGCTGGTGGCAGCACTGCCTTCAGAGCTGGGTGCCTGGCCAGCAGTCACTGCTCTCTGACCACCTAGTTCTGAAGGTAGTGCCGCTGCCAGCAGCAGCAAAGAAGTAAGGGGGGCAATGCCATACCATGCCATCCTTACTTCTGTGTAACATTTGACCTTTGCGGTGGGAGGGTGGCTACAGGAGAGCTAAGGCAAATGTTTGGGTGGCTATAGTCTCATTAATTCCCCCCTCTGAGTGCTGCCCCTGATCTCTAGCTAGGTCCTTAACATCCATCTGCCTGGATGTTTGGTTCATGTCCATCATTGGCAATCTAATCTCACCACTGAAGCTTTCACTGGCCATGTAGCCACATTCCTTGGTAAACACATGCATAACAGTTAATACCTATCACAGGATGAGTACAATTTTGTAAAGGTATCCTTTCTATCCCCTAATACGTTTTATTTATGACATAGTTACCAAAAAGAACACTGCTAAATAAAAGAACGATAAATACATTTACAACCTCAATGTGCAAATTCAAAGAATTTCAGAAGAAAATATCCAGAGTTTACACTGGTGCTATGGTATACTCTGAGAACTTCACCATTATTGGTACCCTTCTCCAACTGATGTGTCAGTCCAGATTCTCTTTTCATTTCTAGTGGCCATTCAAGCAAATTGTAAAGAGCCTATGGTATTATTTGCATATCGCACGGGATAACCGATTATCCTGGGAATGGTTACTTTTCTCACTAAAACAGTTTCTAAGGCGCAAGAGAGGTATGCGTTATGGCTGCTTCATTTGCTTATGTTGTTATTGCACTACTAATATCTAACAATGCTCTGCAAAGCACTTTGGGACACATATTATGAAAGCTGCTAAATTGTACCAAATCCTATTTAAAGAACTAGCCTCTAAATGGTAACAAAAGAGCCTGAATTTTCCTTGTTTGTGTTAGGATAACCTTAATTATTATTAGGTTTCATTCTTTTGGTCCATTATATTCTTTGTCTTCTGTGATTACCATGGGAGGGTTTTTTTTGTCAATTACAACATTTGTCAGTCAATATAATACATTTCTTTTTTTTCCATGATCACATATTATGTGATCCTCTAATTATAAACTCATTTTTAGAACTTGTTGCACACCGTATGGTAGTATGACAAAGTACAGAGCACCAAATTCATCCCTGTTGTAACTCTACTGACCTCAGTGCAGTTTCCCGAGGAATGAATTGGGCCCTATGGCTTTTAATAGGCTGTTTATACAATTACGATTAATAACTGTAACACAAATGAAACTGGATTTTCTGGGTGGTTGGATAATACACATGCCCTGAAGTTTTCTACATTATTAATTCACCCTGGGCTGTTCTCCTAGAAATAATAATCCTGACAGTGAACTATGGATCCCCCACCTCCTCCTCCAATGAGCTGATGATAACTGCAGCAGATGTGTCTATTTTTTTAGGCCAATGGAAACTTGATGAGTTGCTTTCACCAGACTTCCAGAGAGAAACAGACAGCTTATTTAAATTACTTTGCTCCATGAGTACACACTCTTACGGGTATAGTGAAGGTCACTGACAAGGACAGCTAACAGAAAGTTACCACAGGGGTACATGCAGATTTTTTTTAAAAGGAGATAAATAGGGAGATTCTAAGATAGTCTGGATTGAAGTGTCGGTCATCCACACCCACACATGGAGTCCCAGATGCTGCCATTCCCTACTTACAGCCACCTGTATTGGGAGGGACAGACAAGCAGAAGAGTAACCATGTTGAGGGGCAGGGCTAGAGAAAATTTAGACTTGAAGCTGCTCTGGCTTAACTTGTTAGTTAAGGGGAAGAGATGAGGCTGAAAGAGGAGCTGATTCTGGGGCAGAATCCCCACAGCACCAGGGCATAGAGAAGGCATTCCTGCTAGCCTCTGGAGGGAGTGCTGGTGGGATGAACTAGACAGCAGTGTTCCTCTACAAACCAGTTGGGCAGAGAAGAGAATGGACCACCTCAGCAGGCCACACAGGGAACTAGACCATTAGGCATCTATACAGTTGCCCAGTGGCTGACCTTTTGCTTGTGAAGCTGGGGAGGTGAGGAGAGAGGCTATTGATGGATGAGTTATTTTGTTTGTGTTAGTTATGACTGACTTGAGTGACATCTATGGCCTGGTCACCTCTTTTTTGTAGTCACAGTTCTACCCCCACAATTGAACTGTGGCTATAAATCAAGGCATCTAAATAGAGCTGGATGAAAAAAAAAGGTTGATGCCACAGTTTTCCATCAAACAATGTTATTTCATCAAAACCAAATGTTTCACAGAAACATATCAATTTCAACACATTTTTTTATGGAAAAACTTCAAAACATTCAGAAATCAAAATGGAGTATTTAGTTCTGACTTTCTCACTTTGTTTCAATTATATTATAATTGGGCTGTCAAGCAATTAAAAAAATTAATTGTAAGATTAATCACACTGTTAAATAATAGAATACAATTTATTGAAGTACTTTTGGATTTTTCTACATTTTAAAATATATTAATTTCAATTACAACACAGAACACAAAGTGTACAATACTCACTTTATTTTTATTACAAATATTTGCACTCTAAAAAACAAAAGAAATAGTATTTCAATTCACTTAATACAAGGTGTAGTGCAATCTCTTTATCGTGAAAGTTGAACTTACAAATGTAGAATTATGTACAAAAAACCCTGCATTCAAAAATAACATAATGTAAAACTTTAGAGCCTAAAAGTCCACTCAGTCCTGCTTCTTGTTCAGCCAATCGCTTAGACAAACAAGTTTGTTAACATTTGCTCTTGTTTACCATCATAGAATCATAGGAATGGAAGGGACCTCGAGAGGTCATCTAGTCCAGTCCCCTGCACCCATGGCAGGACTAAGTATTATCTAGACCATTCCTGACAGGTGTTTGTTTAACCTGCTCTTAAAAATCTCCAATGATGGAGATTCCACAACCTCCCTAGGCAATTTATTCCAGTGCTTAACCACCCTGACAGTAAGGAAG
Organism: Terrapene triunguis; assembly: GCF_002925995.2. Lineage (NCBI taxonomy): Eukaryota > Metazoa > Chordata > Testudines > Emydidae > Terrapene > Terrapene triunguis. The sequence continues at coordinate 20,260,951 of NW_020664374.1, read as the reverse complement.
CGTTTCCTAATGTCCAACCTAAACCTCCCTTGTTGCAATTTAAGCCCATTGCTTCTTGTCCTATCCTCAGAGGTTAAGAAAAACAATTTTTCTCCCTCCTCCTTCTCCACAAACTGTTATGTATTTGAAAACTGTTATCATGTCCTCTCTCAATCTTCTCTTTTCCAGACTAAACAAATCCAATCTTTTCAATCTTCCTTCATAGGTCATGTTTTCTAGACCTTTAATCATTTTTGTTGCTCTTGTCTGGACTCTCTCCAATTTGTCCACATCCTTCCTGAAATATGGCACCCAGAACTGGACACAATACTTCAGTTGAGGTCTAATCAGCGCAGAGTAGAACAGAATAATTTCTTCTTGCGTCTAGCTTACAACACTCCTGCTAATACATCCCAGAATGATGTTCACTTTTTTTGCAGTAGTGTTACAGTGTTGACTCATATTTAGGTTGTGGTCCACTATGACCCCCAGATCCCTTTCCGCAGTACTCCTTCCTAGGCAGTCATTTCCCATTTTGTATGTGTGCAACCAATTGTTCCTTCCTAAGTGGAGTATTTGCATTTGTCCTTATTGAATTTCATCCTATTTACTTCAGACCATTTTGAATTATAATCCTATCCTCCAAAGCACTTGCAACCCCTCCCAGCTTGGTATCGTCCGCAAACTTTATAAGTGTACTCTTTATGCCATTATCTAAATCATTGATGAAGATATTGAACAGAACCAGACCCAGACCTGATCCTTGCAGGACCCCACTCGTTATGCCCTTCCACCATGACTGTGAACCACTGATAACTACTCTCTGGGAATGGTTTTCAAACCAGTTATGCACCCACCTTATAGTAGCTCCATCTAGGTTGCATTTCCCTAGTTTGTTTATGATAAGGTAATGCGAGACAGTATCAAAAGTATTACTAAAACCAAGATATACTACGTCTACCACTTCCCCCCCCATCCACAAGGCTTGTTACCCTGTCAAAGAATGTCAGTTGAAAGTGAGAACAGGCATTCACATGACACTATTGCCGTCAGCGTTGCAAGATATTTATGTGCCAGATGCACTAAACATTCATATGCCCCTTCACGCTTCATCCACCATTCCAGAGGACATGCGTCCATGCTGATGATGCTCAATAACAATACAAAGCAGAGTGGGCCGATGCATGTTCATTTTCATCATCTGAATCAGATGCCACCAGCAGAAGGTTGATTTTCTTTTTTGGTGGTTCGGGTTCTGTAGTTTCTGCATCGGAGTGTTGCTCTATTAAGACTTTTGAAAGGATGCTACACACCTCATCCCTCTCAGATTTTGGATGGCACTTCAGATTCTTAAACCTTGGGTCGAGTGCTGTAGCTATTCTTAGAAATCTCACATTGGAAGCTTCTTTGCGTTTTGTCAAATCTGCGGTGAAAGTGTTCTTAAAACGTACAACATGTGCTGAGTCATCATCCAAGACTTGCCATAACATGAAGTATATGGCAGAATGCAGATAAAACTGAGCAGGAGACATACAATTCTCCCCCCAAGGAGTTCAGTCACAAATTTAATTAACACATTTTTTTTAAATGAGCATCATCAGCATGGAAGCATGTCCTCTGGAATGGTGGCCAAACAGAGACATATGATGGAGGCAGGAAGAAAATGAAGTTGCTATTTTATTTCAGCAAGTTTTTGGCATGAGACCATCTACAAGACACACTCACCTCAGTATTAAAAATGGTATTTAGCTGGAGTTCTGAGAGGGGAATTGTTGCTGAAGCTTTGTTGCTGCTTTTCTTTGTTCAAGAATATAAACACTTTTGAATAAAATAGACTAGGATTGTTGCGTCTTTTGTTTCTCTCTCTGCCAACAAGGAATCAACTCTCTCCAGAAATCCAAAACATCTTTAACCGTTAATAAGACAGGATAATATATATAATTCTTGAATAAGAAAGAAAGCTAAATAAATCCAATACACAGAAAGATACTTCAGTCTTTTATGAGAAATTTTGGCCATGAGATAGAACTACCATCTATGATTAATCTGAACAGATTGTTCAAAAGCCTTATGACTGGTAAAAATTCACTATTTTCTGCCAGAAAGTTATAATCAGGAAAAACTATTTTTGAGATTATATGATCTTGCTCTTCTGTCTCTTGCAACTCTTTCTGTATAATTTCCTTCAGCTCTGTACTGATTCTGATTGCTCAGAAATCTACCTCTTCATTCCTAACTTGTTTTCCTCTGTTCCTCGATCAGTTCCACATTTCAGCCTGTCACTCTGAAATCTCTCCAACCGTTGAAACTTCATGTGGCTAACACCAAACTCCTTATTTTTCCACCCAAACCCTCTCCTTTTCCCTCTCCCTTTGCTACTATCGACACCATTACCATTCTCTGATTTTACCCAACTTTGGTGCCATCTTCAGCACTTTCCTCTCATTCTCCCCTAATATCCAGGCCATTTCTAAATATTTATGTTTCTTCTTCCATCATGTTTGAAAGAGCTGATCCTTTCTCTTTGTCCCAACAATTGAAACCCTTGTCCATATTCTGATTATCTCCCATCTTGATTACTGCAATCTTCTCCTCTCTGGCTTCTCTGACACTCACATCACCGCTCACTCCATGCTACACAAAACACTGCCTCTAAAATTACCTTCTTCACCTGATCTGACCATGGCACCCCCATCTCCCAACTTTGAATCTCTCCTATTGGCTCTTGCTTTTTTGTCACATCAAATTTTAACTTCTCGTCCTTGTCCCAAAATATCTCTGTCTCTTCCTGCCTCTCTGACTTAGTTTCTAATTGCATCACTTAGTGCTCAACCTAGTACTCTCTCCCTTTCAGCTACACCAGCTTTGATAACATTTGTCCATTGTGAAACTCAAAGAGATCTGGGGAATAGAAAGTCTGAATGTACCCATTATGGTGCCAGATGACTAATGGAATCCAATGTACGCTGTATTTGTCAGTAATATTAAAAGAAATCCTGTCCTTACTAGAAAGTTACACAAAAAGCTGATTGCAGCAGTAAAGCTTCTATTGACATGCCAGCAATAGGTGTCATGAAAAGAATTTCGGAGGTGCAAATACTGTAGTATGCAAGTGTCATGTAAATGTCAGTGTGCTACAAATAAATGGCCTCCAAAGGATATTATGTAGGGTGCCATCAATTTGATTAAAATGAATTGCCATCAGAGAAGAATTGAACCTACTCTTTCCATGGGATTAAATGATATCACATGTTTAATATTATACATAATGTGTAAAATATAAAATGAAAATGTTATATAATATGCTGTGCTCCTGCAAAAACAACATCAGACATAATTCTTTCCTATCCCCACTTCAAACTCAATACGTATGATGATCTGGTTTATCTGGAGAACACATTTCTCACTAGTGGCCTCTGTTATGCTGATTATCACCTAGTTGGGCCAGTTTTTTTGTTTGTCCCTCTTTACCAGAACATTCTCTCCAATAGTGTATTATCTGCAGTCTGTATTCATGATTGCAAAATCCTGGCAGTAATTTGTAAAGAAAGAAAAAAACTAAACAACATATAAGCTTTAAAAAGCAAAAAACTAAGAACAGAAATAAGACACTAAACTCAATGTTCAAAGATGTCCAGTACTTTCACATTAACAGTGCCCCGTCCTGCAAGCTACTCACTGCCCTCAATTTGCAATGAGGTCAAAACACCACCTAGAAGACTGAAGATCTGGGCTTGTAACCATTAAACAAACTAACCTTAAAGGACATTTTCACATCCTGGAAAACAATCCTGCCTATATTATAGCTGTTTGCTACATTTTTCTTCCTTTGTTTTCAATCTTTTCACTTGCTAGCAAAACTGAGGATTACATCTCCATGAGGGGAACTAAGCAGCAGAAACAGCTGAAAAGAGGAACAAAGATACAGTTTTTATACAAATGTCCTTAGTAATTAAGAGCAGAGAATGAGAAATATGGCTTATATACAATATACAGACATAACTCGTCTCTATATTGAATATTTTCCAAACATATTTATGAGGCAAGAATAAGTCATTAAAAACATTCCCACAGCTGTTTTGACATATTGTCACTGTCAGTGATGATTATTGTTAGTGGTTTTCAGCTTAGCCTGAGGTATAGTTTAAATTTTTACCAGTTTACAAATTTTGGAAAGGATGATTCTTTATACATTGATTAAATAAAATATTTTTATTTGATGTGGGTTTTAGGTAGGGTGACCAGACGTCCCGTTTTTAAAGGGACAATCCCGTATTTAAGCCCTCCTGCAGGTGTCCCGACTTTTTCTTAAAAAGGGGCAAATCGTCTAATATTTTCTGTCCTCCCCCCAAATCAGTACTGGCGGGTCCTGCTGCTGGCCAGATCCCTGCTCGCCAGCCACCCTCCCACTAGCGTTGACTGGGGGGGGAGGGTCCAGTGGCTGATGATGGGGGTGGGGTTGCAAAGCTGGTGGTGGAGCAAAGATGCAGTGTGTGGGGTGGCCGCTCCTCTGCTGGTCCATCAGTGCAGCCCCTGCTGCGTGCCAGCTCTCAGCCAGCAGGGCCCTGCCTCCTGTCCTGTTTCTGGCTGGTGCTGGCGGCGCACTGTGAGCTGCAGTGGCTGGTGATTGCGGGCAGGCTCCAGGCAGTGGCCAGTTATGTGTCGCCTCTGCTGCCCACTCATTGGCCCTTTATGTGCTCCCCTGTCGCTGTCCTCTCCCTGCTTTGCCCCTTCCCCCCCCCCAGCCATGCTGCTCCTCCATATCCTCACCGGCGGGGCGCGTCCTGCTCCCAGCGCTGTGCGGAGAACCAGCCCCTGGTCGGAGCGCTCAGCTCACCAGCTGCCTGGCTGGCAGGCTCCTTCCTTTCCCCACTGCCTCTGGCTGGGCTGGCGCCCTGGAAAAGCCCAAGACTCTCTAGCCCGGGGTGCTGGTCAGGAGGAACTGAGCCCTGCATGTGCCAAAGCCCTGCACAGCACTGGCAGGGGGAAGCTTTTCCGCCCCTCAGCTAAGCTCTGGAGTGTGTGTAAGTGATCTCCAGCCTGTTTCCGCCCCAAATCTACAGGTTCCACAGCAGCCCTCTGGGCAGGTGCTTAGCACCTTCTTCACACACCCCCACCCTGGGTCCTGCCCCCCAGGGAGCCCAGGGCTGCTCCATCCTCTAGGCACCCTCCCTTGCTGAGCCATGTCTCTGGCTGGGTTCCCTGGGCCCTGGTGCACAATGCATCCTTAGGACTTAACCCCATCCTGCCCGTGCTGTAGCTGGGGGACAGGAGGCGGCTGGGTTATGTCAGTGGCCAGCAGCAGCCTGGAGGTGTTAGCTGCCTTTTGACACTGTGCGGGCAGGAAGGGACGAGCTGCTTGCAGCTGGGGGGAAGGGGAGAAGAAGAGATGAGCTCTGCAAAGATATGGCCAGGTCATCCCTTCCCCTCCCCCTCCTCCCCTCCAGCTGGAAGCAGCTCCCGTCCCTTCCCTCATGCACAGTGCCAAAAGGCTGCTGCTGGCCACATTCTGGTGGGAACCCTGCCAGAAATCTGGGGAGGGGGGCATGTGACCCTGGGTGCTCCCCCCCCCCCCATTGCCTCAGGAAGACATAGTGCCAGGTACCGGGAGAGGCGGATCCGTCACTGGGGCCCAGCCAAGTATGAAGGGCGGAATTGCCAGGCAGAGAGGGTTGGGTCGGCCACACCCACTGTGTGAGAGGGGTGTACAGGGTATGTGTGTGTGTGTGTCACCTCTCCCTGTGTATGTGGGGCAGGGGGTAGAGGTGTGTGTGTGTCACCTCTCCCCGTGTGTGGGGGTAGGGGTGTGTGTGTCACCCCTCCCTGTATTAAGCCTAAAGCCTTAAAGGTAAGAAGGTAAATAAAAAGAATCCAACTACACAGTATTTCTTTTTAACAGGGGCTCAGTCAATTTAAACATTTGTACTTCATAGTTCTGATTGATTGCCATTGAACTCAAGTAATTTTACCAATTGTCCCGTATTCAACATAGGGAAATATGGTCATGCTACTTTTAGTGCTGTATTGAGACTTAAGGACTTTCCTTTCACTTGCCCCCTTGGGTTCATCATGTGGCAAAGTGATCTACTGGATAGAGTTCCTGGACTCAGAGCCAGGCTGTAAGGAGCTTGACTCATCACCATGGCACCTCCTGCTGGTTGTCTCGGCAATTAGCTCTCCCAGCATCCGGAGCGCCCTCTGCAGGCCAGTGATCCGCCTTACCTGTGGCCCCATGTCCCTCCCAGGACCCTGGTGCCCTGTTTACCTGGGGTGCTGCCCCTCTGGCAGTAACCCCTCACAGCCTCAGGGTCTCCCTCTCCCAGGGGAACCCCCATCCCCATCCCCACTTCACCTCAGTGTTCAGCTACTGCCAGTCCCCATCTAGCTCCCCACTCACTGGGCAGACTGCAGTGTAAGCCACTCATCATGGGCAAAGGGGGTTCAGACCTGCTGCCTCTGCCTACCCCTAGGCTGCCCCCTGCAACCCAATACCGCCTGCAGCCTGAGGCTTTCCTAGGCCAGAGCTCCCTGGCTCCCTAGGCCTTTCCCCAGCCCTGCTCCAATCTAGGTTCCCTTCTTGGCACCTTGCAGCCAGGCCCTTCTCTCTCTACAGGCAGAGGAAGACTGACTGGGCCCTGGCTCATTGCCTTTTATACGGGCCAGCTGGGCCTGATTGGGGCATGGCCCCAGCTGAGCCTACTTTCCCCTAATCAGCCCAGGCTTCTTGCCCCAGCCACAGCCCTCTCCTGGGCTGTTTCAAGCCCCGCAGGGTAGGAGCAGGTAACCACTCCACTACACAGGACATTTGGGTTCTCATCTTAGCTCTGCCACTGAGTAAGTCACTCATGTTGTCTGTACCTCACTTTCTCCATCTGTAAAATGAAGACATTTGTATTCATCCTCCTTCATCAAGTGTTTTGAGACTAAAAATATATACAACAGCTAGAACATGGAGAACAGCTGATCAGGTCTGAAGTGTCCCTAAGGTAAGTGGCCTGTATTTTTTTTGTACAACAATACTGAAGCATGAACTTTCTCTATGGCATATGAAACTTACAATAAAGATGTCTGATTGATTTCTGAAGATTGCAATCCAGTCCAGTAATTGAATAACTTGACCTGATAGCATGGTTTGTAATAAATTGCATGACTTTTATTTAATCGTTTTAACACAGCCTTGCAAATATCCACTGCCCCACAAAAAAAAACCCAAACCATAAATATTGACAACAGAGTAAAATATCTTTTCAGCATGAGCATTGTAAGAAGCGGTGGACAAGCAGATTTTGTACCTGTGTTTGCAAATGTTCATGACCTTTTTATGAGGCTGTTCTTTTGTACCTTCAGAGGATTCAAATTCACATTTGAATCCACTTCCTTTACATGACTTGCTTACAGTCATTGCCAGGGATTTATATAAACTTGTGACTATTGTTGGCCATGCTTTAAAGTCTCTCCTGTATTCCATTAGTTGGTCATAATTTTTGTGTCTGATGATTTGTTGCAGTTGTGAACTAGAATAATTTAGTCAATTTAAAATAGAGACAGTTTCTGGATGAACATCTATGCCTTAACTCCCTTGCTCGGCATAGATCTGCTGTATCAACAGCTCAGTGTAGCTTTACTCAGTAGTCAGTTATGCTTTTCCCCTCAGTCAACAATTCTCATACAAATCTGCCAATGTCAGGGTCGTCAAAAGAATCTCATTTATGAGAATGAATCTTCACTTAATCTGCAGCTATTTCTAAACTTCATTCTATTCAGTTTCACATATTACATCTATTACCACAGCAGATGAGTGCCTTTCAGAATAAGAAAATTAAAGGAAACTCATATCTCTCATATGCTGTTCTTCTCCATTCCCTACCTAAGGGGGAAAATGCATGTGTAGTGCATGTAGATTTCTTGTTTAAAAAAAAAATCTTATTTTGAATAACTTAACATGTGATAGTCTTCTCTGAGCAGGCAAGGTGGCCTTGGACAGGAATGCTTGTGGCAGTTCATAGTTCCTGTTGCAGAAAGTTCTATAGTTCAAGATCAGTCGTTCATGTGACTTATCGTTTATTGTAGCTGTCACACAGCCCATTCTTGCTTCAGCCCTTCCCTTAAAAACAGGAGAGTGTTGTTACATTTAACTGCATTGTCGTGAGCCAAATTTATTGCTGATGGCTAATACAAGCTTCTATAGTAGATTGTTCTGTACTACTGGCACCTCTTTGATCCTCTTGTCAATAGGTAAACAACACTATCATAGTCTCACAAACCTAAAGCTACTTTGCTGTTTAATTTAGTTAATAATGATCTCTCAAATAGGAAAAAAGGAGTTGGCATTCCCATTGGTGGATTGAGTAACCAATTGTTAGAAAGCTTTGATGATGAGATGCAGTACTGAAGCGCCTAGAGGTAGTACAAAATTTAGATGCAAGTAACAGTGGAAAAAGTGTTCCAAAGGTGACTCAGAAATTAAGAGGATGGGAGGATATGAAGATCCTGCTTACTCTAGCTGGACATACTGGGCCTATTAGACCCCAGGTCCAAATACGGGGCAAGGAACCATCACAGTCACCTAAAAAATTAAGGTACATCATTTTAGTGACCCCAAAGAACCTCAAATCAATCCTACCTTTAAGTCTTCAAAACAACTCTGCCACCCACATCTCTTCCCCACTATAAGGCCTGAGTAAGCAGGGTTTGCGCTAAGGAGGACTAAAGCAGCCAGATGAAGTAATCCTCCTTCCACCCACTGCTCCTAAGGCAAGGTGGGTACTCATCCACCTCTGCGGAATTTTTTTGTATTTCTTATTTATGCACTTAAAGCTGGAATGAGGAACCTAACTTTGGACACCCAAAACTGAATGGATTTTGACCCTGTGTGTATTTGTCTTAATTCACAGAAAACAAAAATTCTGAATTACTGTAAAAAGGAAGGCAGTGGCTTCATGTTCCACAATATTAGAAACAACATTTGTATCTTTTAGCCTATCATCTAGAAGAGCACATTTAAACAATGTGTTAGCAGTGATTTTAACCCCTTCATCTGTTCCTACAAATGGCACAGTCCCCCCACACCTGGTATTGTTAAGTGTAACCCTTCAGCCAGGTTCAGTTGGCAGCAACAAGGGCCAACTTCACTATCCATGGGTCCCTCTTAACAATACAACACAGAACCAATTTGAGCCCCACCCAGTAATCTGGAAAAAGTAAACTCCACTCCTAGGCACCTGAAAGAGGCAATACTTCCCCTTTCACAAGCACTGAGTCTGTCTATAGCAGATAAAACTTTTAATACAAAGGGGAAAGGAACCTGGTATTAATTTGGGGAAACCTCAACCATGATTTGAACACATCTGACCATGAGCAATACTTCCACTCCAGACTACATTGGGCAGTGTCCTTGCCTCCGTTTCTCACCTTGCGGTGTGAAAATCCAACAAAGAAATATCCCTTTAACATGCCACTCCTCTCCCTCTGCCACATCCCACTCACAGCTGGGTCTTCTCTGACCAAGGACAGCAGACTTCAGAGTTGCGTTCACGAGTTCACCTCCCACCCGGAGGGGGGAAGAAACGTCGAGCAATGCCTTCACTGATGCTGCAGCAATGCCTTCACAGTTGCCATTGTTCACTCTGTGTCGCTGCCTGCTCCCATGCTATCATTCACTCCACTGCTGCGGCTTGTGCAACCGTTCAGGCTATTGTGCCATCTGCTCTGTCACTGATGGCCCTGCGCTGTCACCTTCTGCTGCCACCTGCCTCTCTAGTGTGACCTCTGTAAGTTGGTCTTTTGAGGTTTCACCCAGCTGTCAGTGCTTTGAGCTCTCATTGATTTCAGTTCTCAGTGGGGGAACCTCACATCTAATGCAGGCTGGGCAGTCTCTTCTGCAGAAACTGCTGTCCCATAGTAGATATAAGCAGCACTTAGACCTGATTATCGGTGATTGCAGCTCTAGTGATTATTTAACCAAACAAAAGACTTTCAATGGAACCTAATTAGCTCTGTCTTTAAATGGTCGAGAGGGGCAGGTTAAATGGTGCGTAGGACTCTTAGGCAGAGCCTACACCTCCAGGCAGGAACACCTTTTCCCCACCCCCTCTCACTCTCCACTGGGATCTGGCATCCAAACCCCCTGCTTAGAGAGAGTTCAGTTCAGGTTGACCCCCCTCAATCAGGACAGGCTAAGTATAGTTCTGCTGCCCTTTACTCGTACAATAAGGGTAACAACATTTAATTATCTGTGCATTCAATACTCAAGTGATTTGTAACCCAACACCATCCAAAGCTGATCATTTGGGTAACACAGTTCTGTCTGTTGGATACCTAGGCAGAGTAGATGTGTTCATGTAAATACAGTCTGGTCTTGAAGTCTTTTCTCGCCAGATCATCACTAGTTGTCAGGGGAGAGCTCCTTCAGACCTTGCTTACGCCAGCAGTTGCGCATAAGACTGGAGGAGTAAACTGGTTTTTCTTCCACATAAGCCAGGTGTGATCACCACTCAAACCATTTAATATAGTGGCAAAACTATTTCAGAATCCTTCGGCATGTTTGGATTCTAAAGTGCAATACTGACCAGGGGACAATCCCTGCTGTCATGTCAGGCAGTGCTATCAGATAAATCAAGTTGAGGAAGAACTGAGCAAGAACCACAGAACTCATTCCAGGACATGCTCTGTTGTCTCATAAGATATGATCCAAATTTTGACTGTGCCATTTTCGAATACAATACTAAACACTGACTTGACACGACAGATATGCCGTGTCCGTTGTTTTTCTCTTATTCAGCAGCATTTTGAAAATGAAGTCATTTTTTGATTGATGTTCTGTCTAACAAGTATGTTCTTCACACAGTGGACCATGGCTGATTTCATTGTCAAGCTACATTTTTAGTATGAGCATATAGCTGTCTATGGTTTAAACATAGATTTATCTAAGTGAGCCATGGTCATTATCTCTCATTTTCCTTGAAAACAAATCATTTCGCACATAGCTCTATTATCCTGCAATGTGAACATTTCTGAGCAGGGTCGTTTTAAAGACTAATTTAAAATATCTCAAAAGACTTCATTTTTACACAGGGTTGATTTACGAATACACTGAAAAGTTATTTACACTAAGGTATAATATGATCAGTAGCTAAGTATAATAAAATTTGTAATCAAGTCATTCCATCATTTTTAAATATCTGACTATCCTTCACTGATCATTTCCTTCCCCACAGTATCTGCATTTTTTGGTGTTCTTTTCATACAGTTCTAGTAAGAGAATTCACACCATAGCTATTTTAGGGATATTTGTCAATCTTTCTTTTGATACATACAGTGACGTAATGTCCAAATACTGAAAATACACCATGTATTACCACTTATTAGAAATTCTTAATTGTATGTTTACAGCAGTATTACTTTAAATTAAATAAATATGATTTGACAAGATCAAGATGAGTCAGAGGTCAGGTCATCTGGGAAGAGCAGGATTTTTTGAAATTTCACTTCACTATCCACTTCACTTACCAGTGTCCTAGTAGTTTTAAGAGCTCTGAAAGAGCCATGCTGTCAGTTAAAAAGCATTGGCTACTCTTGTATGGTTAATGGGATCACATAGGATACTGTAGGGTTCTAAAAAAAAAAATCTACATAGTCAATTTGCAATGCTTTGCAGAGCCTGTGGTTGGAACTGGCACAAATTTTATCAGCTCAGCATCCTTTTAAGGTGACAGCAATGTAAAAAGTAGACTGAAATATAAAATAACTAATGATCTTGTTATAGGATTGCAGTTATGCAATACAAAAGAGCTGTGGGGCCAGGTTTAACTTCATTTCATATGCTTTGATTATTAAAAACCACCCATATCTTTTGAGCAGGAAGATTATCTGGAGACAAAGGATTAAATTGTGGTTAAAATGTTGACCTGGGACTCTACAGAGCTGGGTTCAATTCCTGGCTCTGCTACCAACTTCCTGTGTGCCTTGGGCAAGTCATTTTACTTCTCTGTGCCT
>NW_020664374.1:20236294-20245978 GCF_002925995.2 Terrapene triunguis | reverse complement strand
TCTTCCTAATATCTAACCTAAAACTCCCTTGCTGCAGATTGAACCAATTTCCTCTTGTCCTGACTGCAATTGTTCTCCATGTCCACTGATCACCATCCTCTTTATAACAGCCCTTAACTTATTTGAAGACTTATCAGGCCCCACCTCAATCTTCTTTTCTCAAGACTAAACATGCCCAGGTTTTTTGGCCTTTCTTCATAATCCCACTATATAAACCATCCACAATAGGTAGCACAAGTTAAATCACCACTGTTGGTGCCATTGAAAGCACTGACAGCCAAAGGAAATGGAATTAACAAACCAAAATACAAATCCATCAAAAGCTAAATAAAATCAGTCCAGCATGCATTATGTCCACAAGACCATCAAACTAGTGGTCTAGCAGGCTGTGAATGCCAAACTGGGGCTCTTTCTTCTAAGAAAACTCTGCCACCAATCCTAGAGAGTTCACTACCAGGGACAGAGAGAATCTCAGCTGATGTTCACTGACACTACAAGGTATAGGGTGAGGGGCGGACTCTCAGACAACTGGGTCACAGGCCATTAGTTATTCTTGAACTGTAAAAGCATGTCCCTTTCCCCATGGAGATGAAAGCAATACCAATACACTTATAGTGCACAGCTAACCTAAGGAGAGCAAGAAGTGAGGTCTGAAAAGGAAGCTGATGTCCCCAGCATGCTGGGGACTAGTAATGGCACATAACTGGGGGACTAACATAAATCACAACCCTTTCCATGCTTTCCCTGTCCCAGTTCTAAGATACACACCCTCCTTACATAGCTTAGTACATCCCAGGTATCTGTACAGTTTCTGAATGCTGATTATGTGTAGTTATGAAAGAAAAGCCTATGAGAGGTAGAGAGTTTTAAGGTCACCTACGTGCAGGGAAAACAGAGTCTTACTTAATTTAATCAAGACTATGATCAGACCAATAGAGGAAAATAAAATCTTTATTCTAAGCAGTGCTTGTCTAGAGAGGCAGCTTGATCCTGTAAATTAACCATGGGACTGGACACTACCAGCTCAGCAGAGACTGTTACTGAAATGCTACTTGTCCTGGGGCAAGCCACTAAGAACCAAATTTTTGAACTTGGGCTACTAACATGAGGGACTGGCAACCATATTTAGGCATCTAGGCAGGTGGCTTGATTTTTGCATGTGCTGAGCTGTAGCTTGCACTGACCTCAACAACTAAAAATCTGACTTCAGTGGGAGCTCAACCTTCCTATGGCACTCCTGTTAACCGATAGCATGTAACACAATGAATGTTGTCAAAAGGCTACTGGACATTGATTTGTAGATCTCCCAGTATGATGAGCAAGTGAAATTTGTTAATTGAATATTGCTAATCATGTCTCTTAGCAAAAAGTTTACTAGTGACTTGATGTCTAACATAGTGAATGTCAGTAAAAATGAGGTAGGATCAGAGGCTAAAATAGGGAAAGAACAAGTTAAAAGTTACTTAGACAAGTTATATGTCTTCAAGTCACCAAGGCCTGATGAAATACATCCTAGAATACTCAAGGAGTTAACTGAGAAGATATCTGAGCCATTAGCGATTATCTTCGAAAAGTCAAGGAAGATGGAAGAGATTCAAGAGGACTGCAAAAGGGCAAATATAGTGCCCATCTATAAACAGGGGAATAAAGACAACCCAGGGAATTACAGACCAGTCAGCTTAACTTGAGTAACCAGAAAGATAATGGAGCAAACAATTAAGCAATCAATTTACAAACCCCTAAAAGATAATAAGGTGATTACAGTCAGCATGGATTTGTCAAGAACAAATAGTGTCAAACCAACCTAATAGCTTTCTTTGACAGGGTAACAAGCCTTATGGATGGGGAGGAGGGGGAAAGCAATGGTTTGAGCATTGGCCTGCTAAACCCAGGGTTGTGAGCTCAATCCTTGAGGGGGCCATTTAGGGAACTGGGGTAAAAATCTGTCTGGGGATTGGTCCTGCTTTGAACAGGGGGTTGGACTAGATGACTTCCTGAGGTCCCTTCCAACCCTGATATTCTATGTGGCATATCTTGACTTCAGTAAGGTTTTTGACACTGTCTCACATGACCTTCTCATAAACAAACCAGGGAAACATGACCTAGATGGAGCTACTGGTTGGAAAACCATTCCCAGAGAGTAGTTATCAGTGGTTAAAAATCAAGCTGGAAGGGCATATCAAGTGAGGTCCCGCAGGGATTGGTTCTGTTCAATATCTTCATCAGTGATTTAGATAATGGCATAGAAAATACACTTATAAAGTTTGCAGATGATACCAAGCTGGGAGGGGTTGCAAGTACTTTGGAGGATAGGATTAAAATTCAAAATGATCTGGACAAACTGGAGAAATGGTCTGAAGTAAGGACGATGAAATTCAATAAGGACAAATGCAAAGTACTCCACTTAGGGAGGAACAATCAGGTGCACACGTACAAAATGGGAAATGACTGCCTAGGAAGGAATACATCAGAAAGGGATCTGGGGCTAACAGTGGACCACAAGCTAAATATGTATCAGTGTAACACTGCTGCAAAAAAAAAAAAAAAAAAAAAAAAAAAAAAAAAAAAAAAAAAAAAAAAGAAAAAAAAAAAAAAAAAAAAAAAAAAAAAAAAAAAAAAAAAAAAAAAAGGCAGCCAACATCTTGCTAGGATGTATTAGCAGGAGTGTTGTAATCAAGAAATCAAGGCACGAGAAGTAATTCTTCCACTCTACTCCATGCTGTCTAGTCCTCAACTGGAGTATTGTGTTCAGTTCCGGGTGCTACATTTCAGGAAAGATGTAGACAAATTGGAGAAAGTCCTGAGAAGATCAACAAAAATGACTAAAGGTCTATAAAATATGACCTCTGAGGTAAGATTGAAAAAATTGGGTTTGTTTAGTCTGGAGAAGAGAAGACTTAGAGGGGACATGATAACCGTTTTAAAGTACATAAAAGGTTGTTACAGGAAGAGGGAGAAAAATTGTTCTCCTTAATCTCTGAGGATAGGACAAGAAGCAATAGGCTTAAATTGCAGCAAGGGAAGTTTAGGCTGGACATTAGGAAAAACTTCCTAACTGTCCGGGTGGTTAAGCACTGGAGTAAATTGCACAAGGAGGACAATATGGAATCTCCATCATTGGAGATTTTTAAGAGCAGGTTGGACAAACACCTGTCAGGGATGATCTAGATAATACTTAGTCCTGCCATAAGTGCAGGCGACTGAACTAGATGACCTCTCAAGATCCGTTCCAGTCCTTCTATGATGCTATGAAAGAAGGAAGTGGGAGCTATGGGGATTTTTATCACCCCTGAATAGAAAGCCATTTAGTTAAGTGTTTACATATCAATTTTAGAGAGAGACATCGTGGGTGAGGTAATATCTTTATTAGACCAACTTCTGCTGGTGAGAGTTACAAAAGATACTTCGTTCATGTTAATGTAGTCCTGTTTGAAACTAGGTGCTTTTTAGTTCACACTTGCAAGGTCTAGCCAGGACAGTTGGAGTGCAGTACATTAGAGCACTCTACAAATTACATCTCTGTAATATGCTTTACTACTCTGTGTAGACAAGTTCCTTAGATTGAGGGCATAGCACCTGGAATAGGCATGGCACTCATATGTAATAGTGTTATGAATACTGAGATGTAACCATTTGTGAACATTGTATGTGACTTAGTCATTGAAGTAAAGTTACTGTATAACTATGGTGGATTATAATAATTTCCTCTGTGGGTTTAATTTATCCTGAGAATAATGGAATGTCTCTTATTTGCTTATAGTGTTCATATGCAATGGGGGTCTATACAGGAATGTGACACATTGGCTTCTGAGGTAAGAACAGCATGCGCACACTTGAAAGACAATGGCATCCTTCTAGGCCAAAGTGACACAGCTGTACTGCCAGGCTAGAGACCAGAGGTCTATAAAGAGTTGAAAAGTGTCCCTGTGAAGGATGTGATGAGTCACCAGGGGCTGTCCAGGGTGCGGTCAGTGAGCTGTGACAGGGAGACAAGCTGACACAGATAGAGGCTCTGCAGAAGAGTCTATACGAATTTTCAATGAGATCCACAAAGGTCCCTAGGTGCTTAAACCCACAGATTTAAGTGTCTAGGTCCCAGTCTTGGCTCCACCAAACTCCTGCCAAACCCTGTAGATGCCTAAACTTCCTCAGCACCTAGGTTTTTGGGTAAGAATTTCCTAGTCTCCAGCCTCTATGCACATGCACTGTTGCCTCAGTCTAGCTGTCTAAACATCTCTCTCCCACCTAAGCTGCAGAGCAATTCACAAACTCAGAGGATAGGTGTTCAGTCATCCATGTTGCATGCAGGTCCTGATACAGTAGGCATGCTCAGAGGCTGCATACCAGATCGGGTCCAGTTCAAAATCCAGCTGGAAGAGGCAGTGTTGGTGCCCAGTTTAGGACAGTGGTTAGAGTATGCACCAGGAAGGTAGGAGACCCAAGTTCACTTCCCCTCTTCGCCCAAGAGGGAGAAAGGATGTGAGTGCTCTAACCGTTGGCTATGGGGTATTCTGATGTGAGGCTCCCTTACTCTTTCCTGTTGAAGCTCTTCCATTATGGATAAATAATAAAACAGCAATTGGAGCACAGCAAGTGGACCAGAGGTCTCCCACCTCCCAAGTGAATGCCCTAACCTCTGGACTACAGGGTCATTCCTCTCATTCTCTGGCCCAATGACAGTTCCTCTGTGGATAAATACTTAAAGTATTTACCTGGTAAGCAGGAATGTGTACAGGCATGTTTGTTTGTATGACAGGCTCTCTCTGCAATGTTTTTTGTCCTAAATAAATGATACTTTGCTTTATGGAGGCTGTTTGACCACTGCTTACCATGGTCATTACCCTAGAGGGAAGAGAACTGCAGGGTCTGAGCCTAAGTCAGACCTGCTGAGGTAAATCACTATTAGTACAAGGAGACTGTCACGCAGGTCCCTATATGATTCCAGCTGGAGCCAGGTGATAACTGGAGGCCTGAAACCTGGGAGAGGGGACACTCAAGGGCACCAGGAGAGATCAGAGGTACAGTTGGCCCACTACCCGTGGCAGGACCTGTAAAGCAGACATTTAAAATTGACAACATTTTTTCAAAAATAATAAGATACTTAAAAAGGATTAGACATTTACATAAATAATGAAAAATCCTGAATTAGTAGGGAGAGGAAAAAAGTAATAGTAGTTTGGCAAGGATAAGTCCTCATGTCCCAGGTCATAAGCCCTATCAGTTAGAGTTTGGCTTAGGAATAAATTACCCTAAAGGTAAATTATTCAATAATTGCCTAATGCTGGGTTTCCTGAACTTGAACTCAGAGCACCTGATGCTGGCCACTCTCCGAAACAGGATACTGGACCAGGTGGATCTTGGGTCTGCTCCAGTCTGGCACTTCCTGTGTTCCTAGGAAAGTGGAATTCTCAAGAGGGAATGGCAATTTAATATTTTCACTGTGGTTAGCAAATAAAATGGGCAAAGGCCTTGTTTCTGGTTGAATCTTTAACCGACAATCCAGTACATCATCTCATGTATAGGTATAAAAGTGTATCCTGTTCTTCTGCCTAAAGCCATTGCACAATCGAGTTACTGTGTTGTCCAAGAGCAAGTTAAAAAATAAAGAAAGGAATCATGCAGAAAAAGCTCAGGCATCTTATTTTTCAAGCCCTCTGATGACTCATAGTCACACATGTCTGAGTAATCAATTTTCACTAGCACAGTTCCCAAGTTCCCAAGCTGTAACTAAGACAACGCTGTTAGAGATTGAAAAGAATTTTTTTAAAAAACAAGTCCTAATTTCTAGGGCTGCCTTTAGAATCAGTTAAATATAAGTAAAGGCCTTTAATCATGCTAGCAAAAAAAGTAAATCTTTGGGCACAGCAATAACCTCTGGAAAGAGCAACTGTGGCCATTGGGACAAAATATGCATCTTTCCTCCACTCTGTTGTCTCAGCATGAACCCATAATTAGGGGATCCTTTAAAAACCAATAGTATGTGACTGTGTAATTAAAATCTGTATCCCAGTACATATGTACTGAGGTAGAATTACAGTTGCTCGGGAAACCTTGATTCTGATGTTTCCTTACTTGTGGGTGCTTGACTTTGCAACCTTAATATTCTTTTAATTAAAAATAAAATATTACCTTCCAGTGGGTCAAAAAAGGGTGCTTTTGTGGTTAAGCCCCAGGATGGGACTCAACTACAATTCATGGATCTGCCATAGACTTCTAGTGTAATCTTGGGCAAGACATTTCACCTGTCTATGCCTCGTTCCCCCCCCCCCCTTTGCCCCCAATCTGTAAAATGGGAATAATGCTACCCTAACAAGATTTATTTTCTCCCACCTTTGTCTGTCTTACCTATTTAGATTGTGAGCTTTCTGGGCAAGCCCTGCTTTTTATTATGTGAATGTGTACAGCACTTACAATGGGGTCCTAATTTCAACTGGAGTCTAAGCACTGCTGTAACACCAATAATAAATAAACATGAAAACTGGAGATTGAGGTGGTAATGCACATGGACATACACAATTTTGGATTAGAAGGGGAAAATCGGATTTAGTTTGCTTTCATACATAAATAAGTATTAAAAACATGGGCAAGCTCCATATCTAGATTAGATATCTTATAAATATACTCTGTGCGTACTGGCATCTGCATTTAGTTAGAGGCCATCCATGTCTATGTAATGGTAAATAAGGGTTGTTATTTAACATGCTCTGCTAGAGAATTATTGATGGGAGCCCACATTTATGTGGGCATTCAAATAAACCCAAATCCTAGAGAATCTGTGACCAGCCCTAGTACTTTCCAGATTTCATCAACAGTTATTTAACGGTGTCTGAAGTAAAATATTGAAGTTCTACTAAACATGTCAGATAAAACCTGATTAAAATGCTTAGCAGTATTGAATTGGTGGGTTGCTATACCAACAAATGATTTCACATCTCATTATGTTTGGTTCAGGTGGAGTTATAGAATTATCAAATTTGAGTTCTTTTCACTTCCCTGCCCCCTCTCCTGAGAAAATATACAGTTATGAAAACTAAAAACCACACTGACATTTTCTACTGTATTCTGTAAGGGCCTCAGTGCACAGATAAGTACTCCTTCAAAAAAAGAAATTCCTCCCTCTATTGCTTTCCTCTCTTCCATTCTCTCCTGTGCATGGTGGGTATTGCATGGACATATCCATATTCCCAACCTTTGTCCATTGGTATTCTCAGAAGTCAGATTGACATTCATGTCAAAACCTGAACATTTGTTCTGCAAATGTAAAGGCTAGCTTTATTGTTGTTTCTAATGAGTTTAAATCCTTCAGAGGAATTGGTGGGGGCCACCACCAAATCTGTTCAGTCAATCTGCATTGTCTGAGTCTTCACTTAGGCAGATAGAAACAATATTACTGAGCTATGCGAGCCACCCTATCCTAGGTATTAATTCTGACACCCAACCCTGATATTTTAAATATCATTAACTATTACATTGGTGAGACAAGGTGGGTGAGGAACAATATCTTTTATTGGACCAACTTCTGTTGGTGAAAGAGACAAGCTTTTGAGCTACTCAGAGCTCTTCTTCAGGTGGTCATTTTAGCTGATACATCCAGCTCCTCTGGGACTGTAGGTGGAGCTTTGTCTGAATACCACTCGTTTTCCCATCTCTACCCCAGCTATAACTGATTGTTTCCTCTATAATAGCCAGGGAGAAAGATACTGAACTGAGCATGCTTGGTGCAGGAAATCTGCTTTTGTTTGTACCTGCATGTATCAGACAGTACTGAGGCGAAGGACACGTGGAAAAAAGGTATGAACTGACCTAAACTGTTTAGTCTTCCAATATTCATGACCTTATGTGATAAGTTTTCATGACACACACAGAGATGGTTGAAAAATTACAATTTTGACAAAAAGGAATATTTTTGCAAAAAAAAAAAAAAAACCCCACCATTTCCCCCCATTTTTCAACCAGCTGTAGAGTTGATTGAAAAAATTCAAAATTCCAAAATTTGTCAGTGAAAGAAGGGGCACATTTTTCTTTAAAATTTTCACCAACAAATATATAACATTTTTGAAAAAGCTCTGCACACAATATACCAGATCTAGGGGCTGATCCAAAGTGCATTGAAACAAATGGAAATATTCCTATTGATTTCAGTGGGCTTTTAATCAGGTCCCTACTATAAAACAGATTTTTATTTTATTCTTTCCCTTTTGTAGGCATATGTATTTTACAGCAAATACCTTGAGGGGCTTCATGATCTACCCACCATGTTGATTTAACTGAAGTAGTCAAAGAAAGCTCTGATGTCAAATATAATCATAGACTCATAGGACTGGAAGGGAACTCAAGAGGTTATCTAGTCCCTCCCCCTGTGCTGAGGCAGGACCAAGTACATATAGACCATCCCTGACAGCTGTTTGTCTAACCTGTTAAAAACCTGCAATGATGGGGATTCTACAACTTCCTTTGGTAACCTATTCCAGTGCTTAACTATCACTATAGTTACAAAAGATTTTCCTAATATCTAACCTAAATCTCCCTTGCTGAAGATTAAGACAATTACATCTTATCTTACTTGTAGTGATCATGGAAAACAATTGATTACAATAACAGTCCTTAACATATTTGAAGACTTATCAGATCCCTCTTCATTTCTCAAGACTAAACATGCCCAGTTTTTTCAGCCTTTCCTCATAGGCCAAGTTTTCTAAACCTTTTATCATTTTTGTTGTTCTCTTTTCGATTCTTTCTAGTTTGTCCACATCTTCTCTAAAATGTGGTGCCCAGAATTGGACGGAGTATTCCAGCTGAGGCCTCACCAGTGCCAAGTAGAGTGAGAGGGATACCACCCATGTCTTACATACAACTCTCCTGTTAATACATCCAAGAATATTAGCCTTTTTGCAACTGCATCACACAGTGGTCTCATGTTTAATTTGTGATCCACTCTAACTCCCAGATTCTTTCAGCAGTACTTCTGCCTAGCCAGTTATTCCCCATGCTGTAGTTGTACATTTGTTTTTTCCTTCCTAAGTGCAGTACTTTGCACTTGTCTTTATTAATTTCATCTTGTTGATTTCAGACCAATTCTCCTATTTCTCAAGGTCCTTTTCAATTCTAATCCCATCCTCCAAAGTGTTTGCAACCCCTCCCAATCTGATGTCATCTGCAAATTTTGTAAGCATACTCTCCACTCCATTATCCAAATCATTAAAGGAAATGTTTAACAATAACAGACCCAGGACATACCCCTGTGAAACCTCACTAGATACATCTTCCCAGTCTGACAGCGAACCATTTATAACTTATCTTTGAACGGTTTTTCAACAAGTTGAGCACCCACCTTACAGTAATTTCATCTAGACCACCTTTACTTAGTTTGCTTATGAGAATGTCCTGTAGGATTGTGTCAAAAGCTTTTCTAAAAACCAAGATATATTATATCTTCTACTTCTGTCCTATTTACTAGGCTGGTAACCCAATCAAGGAAGGAAATTAGATTCATCTGGCATGATTTGTTCTTAACAAATCCATGCTAGCTATTATTTATCACCTTATAATCCTGTATGAATTGACTGTTTAATAATTTGTTCCAGTATATTTCCAGGACCAAAGTTAGATTGATTGGTCTATAATTGGTTGTTCCCATTCTTAAAGATACATTTGTCCTTCTCCAGTCTTATGGGACCTCACCCA
>NW_020664374.1:20210473-20233294 GCF_002925995.2 Terrapene triunguis | reverse complement strand
TTTTGACAGCTTTTTGCAGGTAAAGAGAGAATATTTTCCTCATTTCAGTTTATTCAGTTCAATGATTATAGTTCATTCCAAATTAAGAAACCAATTCAGAGTTGTAAGAGTAAGAGTTTGTTTTCCTCTTCCAATCTATGAATAAAAACTAGGTGTGAGAGGATGAGATCTCCTAGTGCTGAATTGTGAAGGATATGGTGACCAGAAAAAAACAGTTCAATCCACTAACTACAGATAATACTTTTGTTTAATAAATCGGTTGGTTTTAAATGCAAAACATGTTTTGATAAATGTATGTTTTCTTATACATCCAGCATATTTAAGGTTGTTTTTATTTAAGCAAAAACAATTTTAATAAACATTAATTGAATCCAATTTCCATCCAAAAACACACAAATCAGGAGTAAAAAAAGTAATCTAGTAAATAAGAAATGCATCGTTCACCATTTTCCAACATAAAAATATGTAAAAATTAAGAATCTGAATAAATGTATGTTAAGGTGTATAATTTGCTGAAATAAATGTATAGAGACAGTCTATCTTCCTGGTTAGCAAAAAGTATCAAATTTAGTAGAGGCTATATTTAGTTGCAAATCAACATGTTTTAATGGTTACCAATCAATGAGAATCAGCTGGTCTTTAGGAAAATAATGGAAAAGTACAAATTCAAAAGACTAAAATTGATTATTTAAATCAAGGTTTTCTGCTTGCTGATTTCAATCAATCCACCCTGCTAAAAAGGCCTACTTCTATAAGTGATTGAACAGAAAATGGTTGTCTGGTTTTCTTATGCTATAAGAAGTTTGGACAAGGTCATGAGCAGCTGTGTTTATTCAACCCACTAGTGGATTTATTCTCTCATTGATGTGTGGGGTGTGTCCAGCAGAACTCCCATTAACCTCATTGTGAATTGCATGTGTAAATCCTGTATGCATGGATGACAGAAGAATAGGTCCCTCGCATCAATGAGAGCCGAGCAAAAATATGAGCAGAGCACACAAAACAAGGAACCTCACCTGGCTGAGCTTCAACAGGATGTTCAGATCACTGATGCCTCATACAATGTGATGTGTGGTTGTAGACACCTAACTTATCTAAACTCCTTTTCAGAGAGATTGGATACTAAAAGCGCAACCTAACCAGTTGCCTAGGATCAAAAAGGCGGAGTTTCAGTAGGATTTGTTGATCCTTCAGATGGTCCAAATTCTCTAACATTAGGCTGTCTCAAACATACACAGCTGCTGTATGGCACTGCACCCTACTCCCTCCCATACTAGAATAAGGTGACCTTCAAGGGGAATGGTGGGACTGGTGTGTGCAGGCAATCTCCCATCTTCTATAGTTCAGGTGGAAGAGGGCTGTTTTTCAGGTGCTGAAAGTTCAATATTCTAGTTCCAGTTTCCTAGGTGTCTGTGTAATTTATCTAGTAATAGTGTCTGTATTATGGAACATATGGATTTGTTACAAAGTGATAGCGTATTAGGTAACATATAAATAGTCTATCTCCTTGCTATATGCTCTGACTCTGTAAGAAACTGGGACCATACTAAGACCTGTTTATTTTAAAAATTAAAAAAGTTCACCACCAAGATTAAGGACTAGTCTGCTAATTGACAATATAAATAGGCACTAGAACTCCAGCTCCAGTCCTTACTGCTACATCAAATATTTTGCCCATATTACTTCTACACAAGGTGGATTTGATTTAAATGAAATTGATTTGATTTAAATGATTTAAATCACTAGTCAGGAAGACTTGATTTAATCATGGATTTCTACATAAAAGTGCATTCTTGTTGGCTGTTATAACCTTAATACATATTCTTCACAGCTCAGAGATAAATGTAGGTTTCATTTTAGAAGGTACACACCATACATTTTAAGTGATTTATTTTGAAAATGTTTCAGATTAGTTTTACAGCTATATCAGAAAATGAATGATTGTTTGGTTATTTCATTTACCAAAGGTAATTGAAGCAGATATTTATGAAGTCATTGGGAGGTGAACTATCTCCAATTCAACAGGTTAATCATTAATATTTGGAGGATTTTCTTGCCATGCTGTATTAAGAGGAGAACATCACCAGATAGACATTTAAATTGTTTTATATTCTGGATATTTTTCTTCAACAGCAAACATAATATTTTAACAAAACAAGCATATGAATTTTTGAATTTAGTTAAACATTCAAGTTTTTTAAAATCAGGTTTGTTTTTGTCAAAATTGTTTAACTAAATTAGTTAATGAAATATTTAAAAAAACAAAAATTAAATTGACTGTCAGCCAGGTCAACATGAGAAACTTAAAATATTGGCTTCTGCAGCTAACTCAGTCGTCTTCACCTTCATTTTCCTGTTTGTTCATAATCTGGAAAAAAAAAATAGGCTTTCCTGCTGTTTCAGGTCCCAAACGATTTCTCCATTTGGAATGAATTAGTCCAAAGGAAGAAAATATTTTTTCTACACCGGCAGAAGCTACTGCTGTTAAAAGTGAGATTATCACTTCAGTCTGAACCCAAGTGCTTAAGTGACTTCCACTAGTTCACTGGTGTGACTTTGTTTAAAACATCATCAGCAAACATATTTCTTGAATGGTTCACCCTTAGCTCTGAAGTTTATTATAGTTGGCATTATGGAGGGATGATTGCTGGATATCCATGTCATAGCCAACTCTTCTTCTTCAGCAGTTAAGGTTTGACCCTGGTAACGAGTATTGAGAATATTTGCAAGAAAATGAGCTGGAGATAGTATTTAAAAAAAACAAATGGGACAGGCATTTGTAATTTAACTCTGTCATTGCATATTTCTCTTTTTAAGATCTCACTCAGTTCCTTCCAAATTTTAACAGTGTCAGCAATAAAACAGCTATTTCCCTGCATTTTGTTCAAGGCTTCAGAAATAGGCTTCAGGGTACTCAGCATTAATATTTTTTCCTATTCAAATAAAGAATGTATCTCACTTTAGTTATCTGGTCTGTATGTTATAGAACACTGATCTCTGATCTTTAATACAAAAATCCCTTCAGTGAAACCAAATCACATTAGTGATTAGTTTAACCAATCACAACAACCACCAACCATGCCTACAACAAAATGGTCACCCAGTTGTTACTGAACTACATTTTCCAAAATGCCAAATGCTGAAGATCAACGTTCATACTGTCTTTCCAGATATCAAAAACATCTGGCTGTATTGTAGGGAGCTCCAAACTAAAGGGGGGGAGGGGGAGGAGAAGAGAGGGAAGAACCGTGGTACATTGCATCTTCCCATCCAACTGGCCACATAGTTGCATTAGCAAACCATCATTTTACAAACAAAACTATAAGGTACCTTTAACAATATGAAGCTCTTCCATTATAAAACAAACCTTCCCTTGATTGCTTAATAGAACATTACATTTCAGATCCTCCTCTTATCTACTCTAACCCCAGAAAACACAGCTAATTTCTTTTAAGGTGAAAAGTTGTAAGAATCAAAGTGTTGATTTACAGGGAGCAAATTAGATTCTTACCTGGATCAGATGATCTCTCAGATTCTCAGTGGTTCTGGCCTATATTACATACTGAAAGAAATATGACTCAAAATCCTGTTTATACATTTTACTAGACTTAAACAAAAATAAAATCAAGAAAATATACCACTAAGGCTAAACTACTATAACCACTAACAAACTGACTAAGGATTAAGCAATAAAATTATCAAACTAAGGTGAAATCAGTAAATCAATGAATTAACAATTATATTGAATTTGAATCAAGTAATCAAATCATCAGATTAGTACAGTAGATAATACCTATAAATCCTAAAACAAAAAAACTCTAGGTAGGTGACTGTCCACTTAGTTATAAACCCCAATTAGAAAACTCATGGCAGAGTAGTAATTTAGCTAGTTGAATATTTTAATATTGAAACTAAATTGTTTATGTTTAAGCCATAACCTCAAAGCCAATTGAAACATCTTCCTTTAATTTCACTAAAGTAAGGTAGCTAATGTTCTCCTCCACTCCAAGAAAAATACAGATCTTAAACATTCCAATCAGTGGAATTTTAACAGCTCTCACTTAACAGTCTATAGCTGACAGCTGGAGTTTGTATGGCCATTTTCAATGAACAAGGAATACACATTCAATGATTTTACAAGGCAGAGTTTTAGACACTGTGGGGTCTTTCCTGGTCCTCACACACGTGTCCATGCAGCCACAGTTTCATACCTTATAAATAATAAAAGGCTGTGATGGAACTGCCCCCGCACCCCATTTTTCTAGCATGCCTTTTCAGTAGATGGATCAGTCCAAGGACATGCACAACAGCAAAAAGACAAAAATAGAAAAAAATTAAAATACATAAGATAACAGGGGTCAAACTCTTCAGCTCTTGAAGTCTTCAGACTCACAAGAAGCAGGAGCTACAGTTGCATCCAAGGAACTAGATGACAAATCATGACTGGTGTGGAGAAAGTAAATACGGAAGTGTTATTTACTCCTTCTCATAACACAAGAAGGAGAGGTCACCAAATGAAATTAATAGGCAGCAGGTTTAAAACAAACAAAAGGAAGTATTTCTTGACACAATGCATGGTCAACCTGTGGAACTCTGTCAGAGGATGTTGTGAAGGGCAAAACTATAACAGGGTTCAAAAAAGAACTAGATAAATTCACAGAGGATAGGTCCGTCAATGGCTATTAGCTGGGGTGGGCAGGGATGTAAACACCATCCTCTGAAGTGTCTGTCCCTAGCCTCTCTTTGCCAGAAGCTGGAAATGGGCAACAGGGGTTGGCTCACTTGATGATAACCTGGTTCTGTTCATTTCCTCTGAAGCACCTGCCATTGGCCACTCTCGGAAGGCAGGATACTGGGCTAGATGGACCATTGGTTTGACCCAGCATGGCCGTTCTTATGATAATGTTGCTGGTACAGCACTTCACACTAGCAGGATTCTTTGGCTACAGGGAGATTGGTCAAAGCTGTCTCCCTTCAAGGTCTCTGAGCAGATCAGGTGTGAAATACACTTTGGATACAGACAACATAGTCCAGTCACACTGGAGGTGAGATGACCTTCAAGCTATCACCAGTTTGGAAAAATCCTGCTTAAACCAGCAGCTCTTAAAATATCTGTTCTTGTGTACCACATGATTTGGGAATCCATAATACCCTCCAAAAATCAAATAGGCACAAGACTACATTTCAGGAAGTTGACAGGGCCTCATCCAGATAACAACGGTCATCCTCTGACTTCCAGAACTTGAGGTCAGATGCGGGCCTCAAAAAGTCCATCAAAATAACTGATTGCAAAAGTTCCTAATAAAGAAACCAAGCTCTCAATCACATATTCATCAGCATTCTTAAAAATACATTTTCCATCCCATGATGATATGTCACATCTTTCCTTCGCAAACAAGAAGGCAAAAGAGCCACAATTGACCAACTCTAACTGGGTAAAATGTCACAACTTGCCCCTTTTAGTAACTCACAGCAGAAAGTTTCTTTGCAGCTTACCAATAAGAATCCCCTTTGAAATTGGAATGCTTGAAGTTTATAATAGGTCTACATTTTCATATTGGCTATTTCTCTCACAGTCATCTTACAGTTCAAGAGGCTTTTAAACATCAGTTTTACCAGAGGTACCCTGACACATACTGGTCTTACCACATGGCAGGGAGTAACTGCAGCATGTACGAAAACAATAGAAGAAGTTTGTTGGGGAAAAAAAACCAAAAAAATCCCCCACCCACCCTTATACACACTGTATAATAGCGCTCTAAATTTCCTTGTATATACTTTTCTATCTAGTTATCAGACAACTTTTAAAGTTCAGACCAGAAACAGTATATAAGGTAGAGTTTGGGAAGCAGAATCATCTCTAAAGCAATCTGATAGAACATATTTTCAAGTAAGAATTTCAAGAAGTAAGACTCTATTAAGTAGTATGGGGATCCCACTGTAACCTGAGTGGGATAGCTGGTGATAACAAATAGATTTTGTTTATCAATAGATTTTGCTTTTAGACAGTTGAGGAATCTCACCTGTTTCCTGAGATAAGATACAGAGCGATAGTTACAGTCCTCTTGTTTCTATCTCCTCCACTTTCTTCTCCTTTTATTGGCAACTAGCAGGCAGGACACGACTTGTGTCTATTGTGTAGGCTAGACACAATTTCTTAAACTGAGCTTTTTTTCAGTTATTCTGGCATGCCTTTTAACTAGACCCATTAGATGGACATGCAGATACAAAACAAATGTACAATTTCACGATAGACTTCTTCATAAAATGAATCTTTGTTTAGCTGGCATTGACTGCTTCCAGCATTGATGCATATGATTATTCTTGACAACTTGATGCTACATTTTACGTGCCACGCCTTTCTCATCACTCAGATATTCATGCATAGATTTCAAGGCCAAAACAATCCATTGAGATCATCAAGTCTGATCTCCTGTATAACATAGGCCATAGAACTTCCCCAAAATATCTGTCAGAGAAATGTTTGTTAAAGATATACACCTCATTTCCAGTCTGAATTTCTCTAGCTTCAATTTCCCACCACTGGATCATGTTACACCTTTCTCTGCTAGACTGAAGAGCCCATTATTAAATATTTGTTCCCTATGTAGGTATTTATAGACTAATCAAGTTATTCTTTAACCATCTCTATGTTAAGATTAATAGATTGAGCACCTTGAGCCTATCACTATAAGGCAGGTTTTCCAATCCTTTAATCCTTCTCATCATTCTTCTCTAAACCCTCTCCGATTTGTCAACATCATTCTTGAATTGTGGGCACCAGCACTGGACACAATATTCCAACAGCAGTCATATCAGTGCCAAACACAGAGGTAAAATAAACGGGCATCTCATGTAGGAGTAGAGAGGTTATGTATCCATGGACTGCATTAGTCCTTTTGGCCACAGCGTTACCCTGGGAACTCCTAATCAGCTGGTTAGCCACCATGACCTCCAAATCTATCCTGGAAGCAGTGATTCTGAAAAAGAGTCCCCCCATGCTGTAAGTATGGTCTACATTCTTTGTTCTTAGATGTATACATTTACATTTAGCCATATTAAGCTTGCTTAGGTTTTATACCCAGCTCCACTCGTGATTTTATTGACCCCTATCATTACCCCCCACCCTTAGTCATCTCTTTTCTAAGCTGAACAGGCCTAGTCTGTTTAATATCTCCTTTCCTAAGCTGTTCCATACGCCTAATCATTTTTGTTGCCCTTGTCTGTACTTTTTCCAACTCTAATATACTGTTTTTGAGATGGGGTGACAAGAATTGCAGGCAGTATTCAAGGTGTGGGCATACCATGGATTTACATGGTGGCATTATGATATTTTCTGTCTTATCTACTCCTTTCCTAACATTGTTAGCCCAGTTACTGCCCAGTTACCCAGTTTTGTGAGATTCCTTTATAACTATTACAGTCAGCTGTGGAGCCCTGATTTTCAACCTTTGACCCCTCTCCTGTACCCGTTTTCATTCATTATCCCCAGCAATGACTTGTTGCCTGGGATCAGTGGCCCCTTGCCCTTATTTGAGGAGAGGTCTATTAGTTTTGGGTGGGCCTTGACCCAACAATCCCCTGTACTTCAAACACACATCTCTCAATATCTGCAACAAATGAAATAGGTGCCCTATAGACACTAGCCTCTTTCACTACACAACCCCGATTCATCCCCAGAGGTCCATTCTGTGCATTGAATAAGACAAGGGCCCTGTGGGGAAAAAATACTATCATGTAATTAAAGACTGTCATACTGCATTCACACAAGGGAAGCAAATTAAGGTTCCACAGGCAAACTTAGTTCTGCCATTTCCTAATTTCTGAGTGTGTAACTTTGCAACCTTAATATTCTTTTGAGATAGTTTTTGTGTAATATATGTATTTTCAGAATGGCAGAAAGGACTGCATAGTGTAGAGCACTAGAATGGGGATCATGTGACCTGATCTCAGTGTTGAGCTCAGCCATAGTGGGAGACTGACCCTACACTGGAAGTAGGATGGATCTGATGATCTAAAAGGTCTTTACTCCTCCTTTTTATACATATGACAAAAATCTTCCCGACTCGTGTAGAGGCACTGAAGGATGAAGGTGCAGAGGAGCTCTTTTACTTCTGAGCACCCGCAAAACAACAAGATGGGTTTCCTGTCCAGTCTTTGCTGCACATGAGCTGCCACCAGCAGCAAGCACTAGATTAAAGACTATATTGAGGACTTTTAAAAGAAACAGTAATGAGAATTCTTGAGCACCCTTAACTCCCTTCATCATGAATGCTGGGCATCTTGTTCTATTGAGAACAAAAGGAGTATTATGACTATTACAGAGCATGTTTTACTCCTCCATACATGCAGGCATGGTTCAGTCCTTCCACCCACTTCCTCGAGCCTCCCAAAGCCATAATGTTTTATGTTGAGCAGGATGATTCTGAGACCTATTGTATGGCTACTTTTACTCCAACCTGTGAAGCTTAAAAAACCTCAAGGGCAGGATTTTCTTGTATCTGCCTTAACACCTCCCTTCCATTCAATCTCTATTTCTCTAGCTAAGTGGAATTATGATTTTCTGATGAGCTGACTTGGTAAGTGACTGCCCTTCCCCCGCCCCATTATTGTGGAGGGGAATAGGTTCCTGAACCACTGATTAGTGTGTGAATTTTAGAATAGTTGGTTGTGGTCATTCTTTGGCAGTAAATAGCCTATTCTAAAGTGAAGGTTACCACACAGCAGGAACATCTGAGCAGTTATGAATATGCCAGTGCCTTTGTTAAAATTAAATGTTGCATTCCACAAGTTAAATGAACACATAGGAATTAATTTTGCTGTCATAACTCCCCCCACACGTACCCCAAGGAAATACTTACATTTGCCCCTTCCCTTCTTCGAAGACAAGCCCACTTTTCATATTGTGTTGGGCTGAAGGATTTTGATGAAATGAAGGCATCACCTTTAGGTTGAAAAGGGCTGAGTGGTCACTGGTTGTGACTTACGTGCTGCCATGACACTTTGAGGGTCAAGTTACACCCATTTGATATTATGCTGTGATCAAATTCAGACCCCAGCATTAACGAGTACAACTGATTTTGGAGTCAATGGAATCTTTACCACAGACCAAATTGAGCATCAG
The DNA here is from genome assembly GCF_002925995.2 of Terrapene triunguis. Classification (NCBI taxonomy): domain Eukaryota; kingdom Metazoa; phylum Chordata; order Testudines; family Emydidae; genus Terrapene; species Terrapene triunguis. The sequence continues at coordinate 20,224,170 of NW_020664374.1, read as the reverse complement.
AAGTGGTGCCATACCAAGGTTATTTTTTTTGTATTCCCTATTAGTTGTTTTTCAAACTGCATGCCCTCTTTTGTCCCCGCCCCCCCCCCCCCAGATTGCAATTACATATAGTCACAGACTGCCTGATTGGTCCAAATTATACTAAGCTAGTTTCACTTATTTCACCACCAGCTTACATTTGATACGCAACTTTCACTATTGTCCAATCCAGCCTTGAATCTGGCTCAGTGATTTCCCTGCAAGTTGCACCCAATTTGTTATAGGTAGCACCTGACTGAGGTCAGCCCACTAGCATTAATGCTGCTTTCCTGAGCAGCACTTTTGCCTTTTTTACACCTGTATTTAACATAGGGTAGTGTAACCTCTGTTGCCTAACACAATCTCTGTGGGTGAAATCTGCCTGCCATCACTACAGTGGTTGTACAGCTGCAAGTGTAATAAACAATCTACTACAACCACCACACTTAGAGCTTGACAATTGCACTTTTAGCAACAGGCTGACATCACTGAAAAATGGCTCACAGCCAACAGGGCTGCAGAATGGCAATACCCAGTACTACATAATGTACAATAACTAAGGAAGCTTTGTTTCTGGGGTCAGGGGACTAATTACAAAGAGATGCACTTTTCCTGTTTTGTCTGGTTTAAAGTATGTATGTGCTTGTCTACCAAATATTTTCCAACAAAATAGTCTCTGTAATGGTTTTCCTTAATTACAAAAATGCTTTATAGTAGTCATTATTATTTGCAGTCTCTCTTCCATAAATTTGATATTCCACAGTACATAATCCCCCTTTTGTTTGCTGAAATACAAATTCAAGTAGTAATACTAAACCAAGAGCAGTTTGTTAATTAGCTAATTTAACTGTTAGTGCTTCAATTATAAATCCAGAAACCTCAGATTCTCAACACTTCTATGACACGAATAGCCTAAAATTGATCTGTGATACTCACCAGTCAGCAGTACCTCCTTGTGACTCATCTAGGGAGCTAGCTCTGCAACCCACTGGTCTGATGCCCTCTTCTGCAGTTACTCAGCCCATCATTCCCCTGGCTTATTCTGTGGCCTCTCCCGTGCTGGGATCTGCACCACTTGCCTCTTCACAGCTTAGTCCTCTGGCCACGTTCCATTAAAGTTCTCCCCACTTCCAGGGTATCCTCAAAGTCTGCTTCTAGCTGTCCTTAGTGTATCACTCCCACAGTGGCTGACAGAGGAACCCAGACCTGCCCTCTACACCAGGTTCCAATCCTGATCTTAGCAGCTCTGGGCTTTTATTCTTCCAGGCCTTACTACTCCCTATTCTGTCCTTACAGTTTCCTGCTCTTATCCCTTGTATCTTATCCCTATATCCCTTGTATAACTGCAGACTTCCCCCTTAGAGCCTACCAATTTCCTCTCTTTATAGCTCCCGCCCAGCTACTCTCCTAGGTGGACTTCATCAGCAATTAGGCCCTAGCATGCCCTAGGTTTCATCCAGGTGCAGCCTAAAGTTAATTGGCCTAATTTACTGCTTCAGGACTTGGGGGGGTGGGCAGGGGGGACGACTCCCCATCAAATGATCCTTTTCCCATTTTGGATTCTGTATTAAAATAGGCAAAATACTACAGCCATCTTTTAATGCTTTTGAGCATATTGGGTTTTCTCCCATTGACTTCAATGGGAACAGATTTGGACCCTTCAGCAGCAGATATATACTATATTGTGAGGTAGTAATCTAAGCTTTCCTCTCATTTCCTAACTTGTGAATGTATAAAATTTCCCTATATAAGTAAATGTTATCTTTCTGTACCTTTCCATAACTATGGAATGGTCTTGCTTTTAAAAGTAAATATGTTCTGAAACTGTCAAATACCCATCTACTGGTCACCTTGTTTTAAAGCAACAGCAGTAGCAATAAATATATAAAGAAATGAAGAAAAATAGGGTAAGGAAGGAGAAGCCTTTCTAAAAAGCAACATCAATGCAAGATTTGGTAATCACTTTCAAACATGAAATTTCCCCTTTCAATTAACTTTCCTTTATAACATGATGATGGACATGATATAAAAACCTGAACAAACAGAACAGAATTATAAAGTGGTAACTGGAATTTTCTTTAAATAAACTCTCATTTCTTGTTCTCCTGTAGCTTTCCCTTGAGTCCCTCATTCTTCCTTTCTGTATAATCTCTCGTTTCACTCCTCTTCTCTCTTTGTTATGTGATCCTTTCTCTTTTATAGTTAATGGGTGGTAGTCCCCACTTTATTTAAGGTTGCAAAATGGATTCCACAATAATCCCTGTTTCAAATAGAATAGAATAATCCACTTCGGGGAATTAAATTTCTCTGCTTGTTTCCTGCCCAAAAGATTTTTGATTATTTGAGGGAGATACCTCCAGCAATGTTGAACCTGATAGTATTTTGAATATAAGAATATCTTCTGTGTAAAAAGATCCACAATTTGGGACATAGTACCTGTCTTTTTCAAGAAACGAACAGCCTTCAGGTTATGTTTTTATAGTGTCCACTGACAAGAGAAATGCATACATGGTGACTGAGAGAGGACTTTGGTTGGAGTTGTATGCTCTTGCAGATAATTTGCCGAAATAATAGTTTTTTCATACATCTTCATTTCAGTTACCTCATCTGCAAAACAGAACTCCCTAATTCTTATTCACCTTTGTGAAGCACTTTCATATCCATAAGTGAGTGCACTATTATTGACCACATGAAAAAGCTGAGAGAGAAACCATTTTTAGGATCTAGATCCCAATTCATCAAGCCTCTTAAGCATGTACTTAACTTTAATCATGTGCTTCAGTCTTATTCAGCAAAGTGCTTAAACATGTGCTCACTTTAACTTTGAAGTCTATTGGATGTTAGTATGTGCTTAAGGGCTTTGCAAAACTGGACCCTAATAAATACAACTCTTCTCATGGGAAAATGTTCCAGAAATATCTGTGAAGTCATATCTGTGTGGCTTCTCTTTCAGGGGTCTCAAGTGTTCCATAGAAAACAGCAGCTATTTGAAATATCTTGGAACAGAGTCCAATAATCAGAGTTTTATATTTTACAACAGTATTATTTGAATGACTATAATTGTGAGAACTTTTAGTAACAGAATGACTTCACCTGAAGGCAAAGTTTCAAGCTTAGACATTTCCCCTAGGAATAGTGATACTTTGGCAGAATCATGAAAAGAAAATAAAGGACTACGTTTGGACACATACACTAGAAAACAAAGAATCTGAAATACATTACTCAAGTATTTTGCACCAAAAGGCTTGAATCTTGTTCCCAGTAAATGCTAAAGGTTTGAATTAAGTGAATCCTCAAGAACCAGATAAACTAGAAACAGTATGACCAAGGCCGCCGAGAGCGGGTTCGGGCCCCGTGGTGAAAAAAACTTTTCGGGCCCCCCAGCAAGGGCGGACCGGCTAAACAGGGCCGAAGAGGGCCGGGGAAGCTGGGCCCGGAATTTTTTCGGGCCCCCCAGCAAGGGCAGACCGGCTAAACAGGCCCGCGAGAGGGGGGGGAAGCTGGGCCCCGGGCCCCCTTGCGGACCGCTGGGCCCTGGTAATTTGTACCGGCTTCCCTCCCTCCCCCCATCGGCCCTGAGTATGACAGATCCCTCTTAAGAAAATTGATGGCAAATAAATGGAGTAAATAACTTGTGCTTCATTCACTATGAGATATATGATCTTGAAAGTTAGTTGACCAGCTGTTCTATGACCAGGCTTTAAAGTAAGGACCCAATCCTGCAATTGAGGTCAATGTGAATCAGGAGTAGCTCCAGCGATTTTGGTGTTACACTGGCACAAAATAAGTGGGATCAGTCTACACCAGGCACAGAGTCAGCATTTAATGTGCATTGCTTACAATGCCTACATGGCAGTTCAGAAATAAGTCATTATTGCCAAGAGTTTGAACCTTCTGTAGGATGAGCCAGTTGGCAACGGTCTACATTGGAGGGCATCAGCCCTCAGCCTTTGCCATACCATTGAGCATAGCCTATGTTATTTTATTCCAACAACAGCAGTGATAGCTGTAGGCAGATATGGTCACACGGCAGGATCCTCTCACAGCTTTGCTGACTCGTCAGCTTGCTCAGTATGATTCATGGTGTGTAATATATTGATGCTACCCACCTCCATGTGTTACCAAAAAAAAATGTGTGTGAATTTCTAACAGAATTGCTGCCCTTGTTTGTGTTGCATTAGCGGACTGTATTTTTGGCAGCAGCAGATCTCATCAAGCAATGGGTGTTAGTTGTGTATTAGAGGTGCACTACAAGCAAACTCTCCTCAAAGACCTATCCACGTCATAGTTCACAAATTGATCAAATTTTGCCCTCTGGTGAAAAATGAATCAGAAAGTCTGCTAATGAGCCCATCTGTGCAGCTAGAAAACTTAAACTGCTTTGAGCAGAGGAGCCAATGGAGAACATAAAAACTGTTCAAACTACAAAATGACAACTCATTTAAAATCCCACCCAAAACAAATCCCAGATATATGTTTGGAATATTCCTTGAAGATTTGGTGGTACATATTCAATTAAATGCAGAATAATTTAGCTATGCAGCTTCCAATCAGCAATTTAACATTAATGACTGTCCTGGGACTAAGTACTCTTCCAGTACCAGATCCAATGCCCACAGAAGTCAATGGGAGTCTTTTCCTTCATTTCAGTAGACTTCAGATCAGGCCCACATCTACAAAGGCCTAAACATCCAGGACTTCTTAAAATTAGTTTAAGGCAAAACATGCAGGAAGAGTTAGAGAACAGAAAACCTGACTGAAATCTTGGATCAAAGAACACTTTTGGGAGGAGGCGAGTAAAGGGCAAATATCAACCAGTTCAGTTTGGATAAGCATCTAAAAGTTTCCTGAGGCATTGATCACAAAATCTTATACAGGGATGGTTCTTGACAAACTCTTATTAAAATGCTTCAGATCATTTACATTTTTATTGCCTATTTTGTTTTAATCTATATTACTTTTAGCTATGTTCTAATCTATCAAATTCTCCATGTATTTGCTGAGACTTTCCACTTAGGTAGTTCTGCTCTTGGATCTGAAAGGTCAAGCAAATCCTCTCAAGTCCTCTTCCAATTTTACACTCCTCAAATTCTGTTAAATTATTAAATTCCCTTCAATGCATTCCTTAAATGCATAAGACTGAATGTAATTAACTCTGTAAGTGTAATTTTCCTTTAATGTAATGTGGAAATAAGAACCTCTTTAACGCTTGTTTTTGTTGTTGGTAGCCTTTTAAGACTGTTAGACATGGGATGTTGACTCGGGAGAAGCTTTGACAAGCTCTGTTAACTCTCTTGTTGTTTAAGGATAAGGCTTCCTTGAGGACTATCTGACTCAGCAGATATTTACATGTGCCCATCACCATTATGTCTGGTCACTAATAATTTTACGTAAAGATTGAAGGCTAGTGGGTGTAACAAGATATAAGTTATTTTGTTTGACTTATTCTATTGTTTTGCATAAGCTTAAAACATTAATGTGAAATTGGGAAAAGAAAGGCTCAGATAATGGTTCCAAAGCATACTTTTTAAACAATGAAGGTAATTAACCAATGGAACAATTTACCAAGGGATAGGGTGGATTCTCCATCAAGTGTAGTCTTTAAAGTATGACTCAAAATCTCTCTAAAAGATACGTTTTAGTTCAACAAAAGTTAGTTGGTTTGGTAAAAAATTGCTGGGTGAATTTCTATGGCTTGTGTTATGCATGTCAGACTAGTTGATCACAAAGGTCCCTTCTAGTTAAAACTGTGAATCTTTGCATAATGGTTCAACATGTTACACATGAGCCATTTGAGTTCAAGGAAGGCCTTTCATTATTTCAGGCCAGGAACCTACTGTGATAAGTTCATGAAAGTTAACACATAGAAGGATTGTTATTTAACTCCAAGCAAGAGTGATAAGGCCTATTACACAATTAAATGCCAGTGTTTCCTTTCTTTATACCACACCAAAAAGTGGGTCCCTAGATGAGTTTATTTCAAACTGGACAATTGGAGATGCCTGAAAGAGGAGTCAATTATTTTGGAAGAGACTTCCTGAAAAGGGGGAAGGATTGGGTTTAAGAGAAAAGAGAGAGCTGAGAACAAAGTCATACTCTATGGCTCCCTCAAGGATTGAACTCACAACCCTGGGTTTAGCAGGACAATGCTCAAATCAAGGGGGGAGGGATAGCTCAGTGTTTTGAGCATTGTCATACTCTATGGTTTTGTCTCAAGCCCTCACACAGGTGCTTACTATGCACACAACTCCAGTGGGTGGAAGAAACCTTCAGTTTCAAAAGAGATTTTGCATGCTCAACTTGAGAAACTTAAAGGGGCTGGATTTTCAGATGGCCAGTGCTCACTCTAAAAAGCATCACCCGAAAATTGATCCAGTATCAATCACTTTTGGAAGTTTGGGCCAAGAAGATTGGGCTTTGAGACAATGCAAAATGAAACAAGGGCACATAAGTATTGGACAGAGTTATGAAGGGCTTAGGAAGCTTGAACTTGAAATCAGTGGAGTTACTTGGATTTACATGAATGGAAGTGAGAATAGAATCTGGCTCTTTCTCTTTTTGACTGTTGTATTCCAAAGCGGTTCATTCTTTGCATTCCTGTTGAAGCCATGTTACTAAAACACGTCCATTATTGGTGTGTGGGTTAGTTTTCATTATCTAAGACAAGCAGGGGGAGTGTTTAAATCACAACTCTGGTGCATAGAGTTTGTTTTTAGTTAAAGACAAGCCAGCAAGTTTTGTAGCACTGTAGTGTAATCTTGGATGTCCACAGAAAGCTTCAGGATTTGTCATAAGATCAAGCGTTTAGCAGACATGGGGCCGAGGTATCTGGGAGGTCTGTCTGGTCACTTACATGACTCCTACCACCATAAAATGTGAGCACTTCCCAAGTAAAAATAAAAATAACAATATCAGTTTTTCTTTCTCCCTCTTTTCCAGCCTGTTGGAAAGGTAACTTGGTTACTTTACAAGAGTGGGAGGGGTGCATATTCATGGCGGTAAATCTGGCTATTGTATTTGAGGAGATGCTCTTTATCTAGCCTCCTGTTTTGCCTTTTCTGCCTCAAGACTTTAACAACCCCTTTTGATCTACCTATGCATTCAGGCAGGGTAATATCACACAGGTACACTAAGGATCATGAGACTTGTAAACATCAGTTGGTCAAACTATCTACTGTTCATTACCCCAATCTCATGATGTATTACATTTAAAATGTAAGACTGTAAACTCTATGGGGTAGGGAATGTGTTTGTCTTCTGTGACGTGCCTGGCATGCCCTTGGCGCCTATAAAATACTTTGGCTATGGCTACACTACGAGGCTTTTAGCGACACAGCTGTGCCACTACAGCCATGCTGCTAAAAGGCACACAGTGTAGCTGCTGTTTGTTGACAGGAGAGAGCGGACAAAAAACTTCCACCCCCCACGAGCAGCAGCAGCTTTGTCTGCAGGAGAGTGCTCCTGCTGACAAAGCACTGTTCACGCCGTCGCTTTTTGTCGGTAAAATTTTGTCATTCAGGAGGGTGGAGGGGGGGGGGGTTAACACCCCTAAATGACAAAAGTTTTGCCAACGAAGTACCAGTGTAGACAAACCCTTTGTCCTGAACTGCTGTCATTATATCAATCCACACTGACTGTTAATCCTCATTTCCCTGAAATTTTGGCTGCTAATGAGAACCACAGTCAAAGGAGACATCATAGGCCCCTTTTTAGACATAACAAACTTGTTTCAGGAGCAAGTTTCAAACTTCAAAGCAATAAAGTATTAAAGATTCCTCAGATCTGTGGCTTTGCATCTGCTCTATTGTGCTGCCTTATCATTAGATAAACTCATTCATTCTCTTGAGCAAAACATGTTGAACTTTTTCCTCCTGTGGTACCTTCTGGCTTCACAGTCATATGTACGATAACTCTCATAGTCTGCCCGAGAGCAAGGAAAAGTAAAAACACTACTCACCAACTCAAAATAACTAGGACTAGGAAGAGCACTACTCTGAACTTGGTATATTGTATAGCTGAATCTGACGCATGCTTCTTAAACCATGTGTTCTTGATCCATCTGGATTTGCTTTGATTCCTAATGGGCAGATAACATTGCTGAAAGGAAGCATGTGTTAAAACAGAGTGCAGTTAATGTGTCCAGTCACCAACACAGAGCTTTAAACAGTCAGCTTAAATATAACACACGGAAGGCTTGAAAGCTTGTCCTCATGCTAGTTAAGAAGAGATTGCTGTTAGCTTCCGAAGACCTTTTCCCTTTCAACAATATGATGTAAAAACCTCAGCTTCTCGGTCAAACAGTATTTCCATCTCTCCCATTGCCTTTCAATAGAAGTTAGGTGCCTAACCTATCAGGGGCTTTTGTAAACTCACTAGGTTCCTAGCTGCCTATCAGACACCTTAAATACCTTAGTAATCTAGACCTGGATCCTTCAGATCTGTCAAGCAGTACTGGGTACAAAACAGATGTGGGAAGTAATAGTGACTTGAAGCCACCATTATACTCTCCCAATCCTGGGGCCAGCCACAGACCAGGCCAGTTCTTGGTGTAATTTAGAGCCATCCTAACTGCGCTGATTTTCACCCAGCCGTCCCGGGCCCCAAATGGCCATTACAGCAGATGAGGGTAGCTGGTGTGCAGAGGTAATCATCGGGGGCTGGATCTGGTGATTTCCCTGCTGACTTCCACCACCACAGCAGTTCAAATCAGCCATGGACTAGTACCTGGCCCTAGATCCAAGCCTTTCAGCACTCTTGACAAAGTTCAGATCTGAATCTCAGCTTTGTCACTCAAGCTCATCTCTAGTTGCAAAGTTATTTTCTCGTAGAAAGAAGCCTTTTCCTTAATCTAGGGAGAGAAAATATATTTTAGGAGACTGGAAAGTACTGTTTCAGGTTGTTTGAGAATGTTCCATGCTGAATACCACTTTCAGAAGCTAAGGGGACTGCATGTTACAAAATGATTATTTAATGACTCATAATCCATGTGTCTTGGACGTCACTCCTGAGGAATTAGTTTTAAATGGTGTAACACTGGCAAGATGTGGAGTTAGATGTCAAATCATTGTAATAGCTACATTTTTGGATCAGCCAACATGAAATTTCAGCAGTCAGTTGCTGGAATGCATGCATCTATTTAATCACTGCTGGACTTGATTCATGGTTGCAGAGCAAAAAAAAAAAAAAAAAAGTAGAAAGAACCTTTCAGTGCCAAGTATTACTCTTTTATTAATTAAACTTGAAACCAAATATTTACCTTCCCACTTTTTGAATATCCAATTCAATTTAGCTCTTGCCAACGGGACTGGCCACATGCCTATATGTAATTGATATCAAATCACTACCTACTTTAAAACAGCTTTTATAGCTCACAGAAGAATATCATATAGCTTTTACCACAGACATACAAAACAACCTAGAGACAGCAAGTCTTGTAGGCAACATTTAAAAAGTATCATAATTTTATTTTAGAAATAGCTATAATCCTATGTGATACATACAACATTCTAACAAATGATTGATTGATTGATTGTAGAAACAGTGCTAGTGTAAAGCAATGTTTCCATTTAGAAAGGCAATTATCAGAATATTTTGTTTTATAAATAATGACTTCTGAAAGTACATTGAATGAATAGCTGGTCCTTAAGATCCTGACAAATACTCCTCTGGGCCCTAATTCAGGAAAACATATAAGCATGAGTTCAACTGCAATGGACCTTAACCATATGCTTGAAGCTAAGCATGTATTTAAGTACTGGACTGCTGAATCAAGACTCTGGTTTTGCCTCCCCTTTTTTTTTTTTTTTTTCAATTGGGCTGAAGCAAGTCCTAGTCCTCACTTCTGTTCACTGGGCCAGGGCAGAGAAATGCTCTGTGTAGCTATGCATGTCATAAAGTGGTAGGATTCAGTATTTTGATTCTCCATGCTCTTTTCTTGTCTATCACTGCATTCTTTGACATCTGTCCACCCAGTCACCAGCACACCCTTTTCTCTGGCTCCTACTGTCGGTAATAGCCTTCATAGAGATAAGATCTCCATTTCATTTTTATCTCAATTAAAAAAACCCACAACTTCTCCCTTGCCTACATTTGATTTTTTTTTTCTCTTTTGGCCACATTGTGTCTGTCCCTGCTCAAGTAGGAGAGGGGCACTCAAGGAGCCCCTTCCCCCCACCCCCCACACACACCTTTTGTGGAGTCTGCATGAAGGTCAATCACAAAAGCAGTCTCTGAACTCAGTAGGAGGCATAGAGGAGGTGGGACCTTGACCCCACCTACCCCCCGCCCCATCCACACCAACCTGTTGAGCAGAACAGATGCTATTACATTTTTCCATTTCTGTGCTAGAAAATCAAGAGGATTTTTAAAAGATGTTTTCAACAGGAGTTTCAATCGTTTTCTTTTTTAGATATTTACTCTCTCTTGAATGTGGAGAGGTAAGATACATATTCGATTGTTGCCTGGATGAATGGATATAAGAACAGAATTTACTCCCTAACTAAACGTGGGATCAGATGCATGCTAAAGGTCAAAACTCACTTCTCTAATGGCTAAGAGCCTAACACTATATAGCTGAATTCAAGTGATATTTTGACTTCAGTGAAGGTAGGCTTCAGTTTTGGCTGCCCACGTAGGACTGAGGGGTGTCATAGGGCAGCAGGCCACAGCATGACAGGCATACCTGCCTCAGTTTCCCCTTTCAGTGTCTCCAGTAACTCTACTTCAGGCTCTTTTCCTAAAATAATACCCTCCTTGGAGCTGGTTTACTACAGAAACATAAACACAGACTCCAAACAGTTCATAACAACAATCCCAAACATATAGTCCATTTCTCACCCCTGTGAAAGCTAGTGAATCATTAAATCTCAAGACATCTCATCCCAGGATGCACCACATACCACACACTGGCACCTTCAACCACACCCAGACTCTTTGTCAGTTCTCTCCCATCCTTGTACCAGAACAGCAACCCCAGTCTTTCCAACTGGAGTGTAACCCCGCCCCCCCAGCAGGAACACCCACAGCCTCTCTGCTGAGGAGCCTCCTTGCCAGGGGGGCATTCCTCACTCCCCCTGGCCCGCTCATGGTTACTCTTGGTCAGCTCTTCAGCCCTGGAGATGTCGGCAGGTAAGCTCCTGTACTCTCCTCTCCTGCCTTCAGTCCTCTCCATTGCTGGTTCTCTGGCTTGGGGACACCAGCCAGCAAACCCCTCTTGCTGCTCCCTGCCTTCTGCCATCTCTCAGGAACCACCTTCTGCATCCTTCCATGACTCCTTCAGTCCCCTGGTCTCTGGCAACTCTCACCTGCCCTTCCTGACTGAACCAGTCTACCCAGACACATTGGATTTCTCCTACCCAGTGGGTCTCTTCCCCTGATCCTTTGTAGCCCAAGTGATGCCCCATCTTCTTAATTGGTCAAATGGAAACACCTGCTCTGGCACAGGGGCTCTGGACCTACTTCATTTACATGGGCCAGCTGCCCTGTGTCCAGGGGTTCCACCAGGTAGTCTAATTTTATCATCAAAAACAAAAATTTTCCTGGTATTGAATGGAGTACAGTGAAAAGACTGCTACTGATTTCAAAGCAGATGATGAAAAGGCTGCTACTGATTTCCAAGCAGATGATGAGTGGTTATAGAATATTTTCTCTTCAATTTTGTCTGGTCTCCTGTCCCAATTTCAGGTAATGAGATGGGTAATAACTGATGGGGGACAATGGATCAGTGTTCACAACACGTCCCCCTGTAAGTACCCAGCAGCAGTTTGTCTGTGGTCTGGAGAAACAGATGATCCAACTAGCAGATTGAATTTGAGTATTACTACAAATCTCAGTCAAACAGGTTTCGGATGATGATTTTCTATGATGATGATAGTTCCGGCACTGAATGTTGAAGGGTTATCTGCCGCCAAGGGGGAACTTATTGGTGTCCTGGAAAAGGAAGTTCTAGCTGATCTCATTTGTCTACAAGAAACTCTCATCACGCTGAATGAAGCACGTCAGTTTGAGATCATTTGTTTCAATCTGTTAAGTCACCATCTTCATAAGAAACATGGTTGAGCTACATACGTCCATAGTGATATATTGGATGCTGCCCATATTGAATCTTCAATCTTTTGCAACATGACTTTGCAACACGAAGATGGTGGGTTTCAAATGGCAGATGTATACAAGCCACAGAGTGAAAAATAGGGTCCACAGGTTCTGCCAAGGCTTAAGCATCCAGCAGTATATGTTGGCAACCTTAATAGTCACCATAGCGAGTGGGGTTATGTGACTTCAGATCCAAACAGTGAACAATTGTTGGACTGGGCAACAAATAATGATCTTGCACTGATCCATAACCCTAAGCAATGTGGTAACTTCCATTCATCATGTTGGAATAGGGACTACTGCTCAGACCTGTGCTGGGTCACGTCATTTGCCAATTGCCCACAGCCAGCAGCATGTACTGTACTTAATGATTTTCCACATAGCCAACATCGTCTGTCATTGATTCAGATGGGAATGTATCTTCCAATTACAAGGAGTGTACCGAAGCCTAGATGGAACTTCTGGAAGGTAGATTGGGGCTCCTTTACAGAGTACTTAGTACGGAGCATCGTAACCATCCCATTAAACATCATCTCTGTGGAAGATGCAAACCGTTATTTCTGTTGTGCCATTTTTAAAGCTGCAAGTGCAACAATTCCACGTGGCTTCTGACCAGTGTACATTCCATGTTTGAACGAGGATTGTGCAGACCTGCTGAGGCAGTATGAGCAGTTAGGTGATCCAGAGATTGCAGACCATCTTATAGAACCATTGGATGCTGCTCGCCAGGCTTGATGGGAGGAAGTGACAGAGGCACTTGACTTTATGCAGTCAAGCAAGAAAAGCTGGAGCTTAATTCATTGCTGAGGTGCAGCTCAACATTCATGTGCACAAAGCAGACTGGCAGCTATTCCAAATCAGATTGCCAGTCATCTGTTGAAGGTCACTAAACCTCCTGTTGACAAAGTTGTCAAACGACAGATACATGACGAGTGGCAGGTTTCCTAAGGAGCAATCCAGCCGATACTAAGATGGAGCCATTCACTAGTCTGGAATTGGATAAACTGCTGAGTGATTAAAAAATGGGTACAGATCCTGGATATGATCGAATTGCACTTGAATTAATGAAAATCTCGTCCTCGCATTCGGGAATGGCTTGTTCGGTTTTTCAACAGAGTTCTGGGGGAATCCAGACTGCCTAGAATCTGGTGCCAAGCAAAGGTCATTTGCCTTGGCTGAAACCTGGGAAATATTCACACTTGCCTTTGAGTTACAGATCAAGTTCACTTCTAAGCATCTGCTTTCAGGTGCTTGAATGTCTGATTTTGCAAAGAATTTCACCATATCAAGCTGGTTTTCACCACGGTCATACTACATGCAATCAAGTGCTGGTACTTACAACTTTAATCAAAAATGGATTCCAACATATGGCCGATTATTGTCATCAGTGATGCCTGATATCAAGTGGAAGTAAGATTGTGTCATGTGTCTTCCACTTACATCATGCACAAGCAGACAGAGAGCTGAACATAGTCTCAATGCATATTATTTCAGGGACACTTAAATCTACTCCTCTACCATGGTTTCCAGTTCTCTGCAACAGTGTTTCCCAAACTTGGGATGCCGCTTGTTTAGGGAAAGCCCCTGGC
>NW_020664374.1:20028271-20210073 GCF_002925995.2 Terrapene triunguis | reverse complement strand
TATTTTATGTTCCAGTTTGAGAGTGAGATTATAGAAATCTCTTAAACTTCCTAAATGTACTTAGGTCTGTCTTTAGTTTTTCTTCTGGCATGGACCAGAACCCCATTGTGCGAAGTGCCATACAGAACAAAAAGATGGTCCCTGTCCCAAAGAGCTTATGTTGTCTCAGGAACATCTGCAGGATTGAGTTCATTGGTCCCAGGTATCATTTCAAGAGAGAACAGGACTACATTGACTGTGAAATTATTGTTAGTTAGGTTTTAGTTTTCTAAATCTTGCACAGAAATATTGAAACTGCGGACAGAAACAAACGTAGGTTTACGGAGTCTGTCCCCTGTCTTATAGCAGAATGCTCTCTTTTCAATCAGCCTGGCCCTGCTTCAGAAAAGCACTGATTGCTCACTGATTAAAGTTAGTCATGTGTGCAAATGTCTAGCTGAATCAGGGCCTATATCCGGAAATATGGCAAAATTAATAAAGGCTGAATTCTGCCCTCCACTGTGCAACCTGGGCTCCTCTTCAAGCTGAAGAAAACCTCCAGTGCATACATCAAGGACAGATTTTGGCTCCCTCTCATCAAGCTGGGTTTTTATTCTGCACTCATCACTGTAGCCTCATGAGTATTAGATGATAAAGCAGCAGCTCTCTCATAGCTGCCAGATTGGGAGGAGTTATTTGTTTTGAAGTGAGTTCACATTTTTTAAATGTTTTTAATAATTAAAAAAAGGCTTAAAAACCAGATTTTTTTGTGTAAAACTGTTGACTTTTCTGAACGGTTTGGGGTTTTGAGATTTTTTTATTTAATATTTTATCAAAATATTTTATCAAAAACGTAGTTATCAGTGTTCCATTTTCCAAAATATTTATGTATATTTATATTGCATTTATATAGCCCCTTTTATCCCAGGATCATTTACACAGGGAGGTATATGGAGGAGAGAGTGTAGGAGGAAATGAGAACAAGAATATAAGTGAAGGAGAATTGTACAAGGCGTTGAAGGTGAAGATTCATTTTAACCCCCTAGTTTAAAAAAACAACACTTTTTAGTGGTCAGTTTTAATTTGGTCAAAAATGGGGTAAATCAAAACAGCTCCATGCTTCTGAATCTTGCATCTTTGCTGCTTTTGAACAGAGCACTGCAGGATATTTTGAGTGGTTCAGGTTAAAGGAAGCAAGTATCGTGGCAATCCAAGTTACAATGCTCCTAACCAGCAGTCAAAAATATAACCAGAGTTGATTGGTGCAGCAGGGATAAATCAATAAAAAAACAACAACAGTATGGGGGCCTATTAAGCACTATCTGCTCTTCTTTTAGTAGTTTTGATATACAAAACTTTTCCGAAAAACCAAAACCACACACCTCTCAGCCTGTCTACACCCACTGTTTAGTGCATGAATTCTCTTCATTATGAATTACATTCTTAGTTCCTCAGTGTAGTTCAATGTCAATCACTGACATGGAACAGAATCTCCTTTCTCTCAAACAATATATGTCAGTCCGAGGCTGTATCTAGGTCATTCCTCTCGGGTATAGCTCTGCATCTCAGCAGACTAGAAAGAGAAACAACCCACCACTCTACTAGAAATAATTCAGCTGACAACATTATTCCAAATATCCTACATCTGTTTCATTGTTTCATAACTATTTACAGAAAGAACTGTGTGAATAAAAACTTGAATGGTCAGCAAGCAGATCTCATAGTCTCCTTCTGAATATTAACAATGGACTTTAAATACAAAGTCTATGAACAGCGTTTTTCTCTTTAATTCTGTGAATCCACATCACAGACTGTCCTCATGATGACAAATTGTGTTGTCTGTATAATCGTGCATGTACTCCCGAGATTCTGAGCATTTAAACAGATGGAGATAAAGGTAAGAATCAAATTTGGAAGCAATAACAACAATAGAAATAAATTAGATCTTATATATCACTGTCCATAAATCTCAAAACACTTTGTAAAGCAGCTAAGTATTATTACCCCCATTTTACACAGTAGGAAGGAGACTTGAAAAGGGACAGAATTTGCCCAAGGTCATCAAGCAGGCCATTATACAATCACTTTTGCTGGCATCCCATACAGTTCTCATTCTTTTTTGCACAGGGCGCTACTGTATGAAAACTAGACACTTTGGTTTTTTGTTTTTCTTTGGGGGGGTTTTGTAGTCACAACTGACATGTGCTCTAGGTGTTTGTCTTGCAGACAACCGATGGCTGAGTCCTCTGTCAATTAAGCCACCTCCTGCTCCTCTGTACTCGGGAAAAGTTCAGGAGCAGAGCAGCTGGGTGGCCACAGGAGCTGACAATTCAGCAACTGGCAGAGGAAGGAGCTAAGATGCGGAGAAGTCTCAGAGGGAGAAAGCTGAGATTCGGGGAAGATACTGGGTGGAAGGGTTTAATGGGAAGGATTTCAGATTGATGAAATAAAGAGGAAGGAGATTTGGCGTGACAGCAGGGAAAATTTGTAGAGAAGGAGACAATGTGAGAGATGGGGTGGACATACCATGAAAGAGCAGGTGAGCAGGGACAGAGCAAAAATTCAACAGGGGACACACAATGAAATAGGGTTGGGGGAGGACACTCCATGACATGGAAAAGAAGAGGAACAACAACAAAAATGGGAATCTGAGTAATAATAATAATAATTAATAAAGGAAAGGGGGTAAAGAAAAGAAAAGCAGGAAGAGAAGAGGCAGTAGAGCAAACAGTAAGCAGCAAAGGAGGGAAAGGAACATGTGGAAAGAGAGAAAGAAAAGGAAAAAAGAAACGGAGAATAAAGGGAAAGAAGATAAGGAAATGAAGGGGAAATGACACATGAGATTAAGATTTGAACATTCTATTTAATTTATTCAGGTTTCTACATTTTGTTATTTTCTTTGGCAAAACAATGGAGCTGACAAGGAGGAGAAGGGCCATTCACAATTCTAGGGAGTAGAGGGGCCTAGTGGAGAATCTTCTGATCAGTTACAGCCTTAGGCTTATGGCATCACATGCACACTCCAAACCATGCTCTATTCCCCAGTTTTGGCCCCAGAGATTAATATATGCCCCAGAATATGTCAGACCAATCAAGGTATTATAATCCTGCATAATTTTTATTGTAACTCAAAAATGGCTGAATGTTAACATCTGAAACGCTCTCATGATTCCTCATCAATAAGAAAAGAGCTTCCAGGCTAATTTTGAACATAAAATAATTTCCAAAGGGGTCTGCACGTCTATTTGACATTTTTAGCGGTCAGCAAATGAAAAAAGATTGAAAACCACTGTTCTAGATACATATATGAGTTTGACAAAGTGCAATTGTCAGGCATATATGTGTCTATCTCCTGTTTTGGTCCCTTTGTTTTTTCTCATGTTTGGTTTCCTTTTTTTTTTTCTTTTAACAGAAAAATGAAATACCAAAATCTACTTAATGCAGCATTCAAAAGTCAAGGGGCTTGACTCACCCCTACAAGCATCTGTGCACAAACTAACAGTTTAACAAGCCCCTGAGAAGCTTCACTTTTGCATTTCATGAGTCACTTGAGGGTTTAAAATTGTGACCTTCACACTGAGTGAACATGATGTTGTGTATTTTGTGGTGGGATTTCCAAAAGTGCTCAGTGATTACCTAACTCCTCTGCTCCCACTGAAGAAGTTTTACCATTGACTTCAATGGGAGCAGAGTTAAGCCAGTTCTGAGCACTTGGGCAAATCCCACCCTCAGTAGTGTATAGAATCTCTGTGGCTGTTCAGGTTCACAGGGCCATGTGAGTTATGGGGAGAACCTTCCTGGGATACTTCTGCAGGATACACAAACTCCACAAAGAAAAGTTCTTTGTACAACTGCTGTAACAGGGAGGTGGTGGAAGGAGATCTTGGACTATCCCATCCATGAAATTGTGCCAACATGGAGGAATGTTAGACCAGGAACTCCTTGGAGAAAAGACCCAGGAGAGGCCATGACCAGTAAATCCTGAACATATTATATAAGGTATATTAATCACTATATTCGGCAGTGTATTAAACTATCATAAGTACACCTATGTATGTAATTAAAACTTGGCAAGTCCAATGCAGAAAACTAAAAAACGTTGCATTTTCTGGTGCTAATCAGGATCTTAACTCTGTTTATAATATTTCCTGCCACGTTAACAATCTTTTCAGTGCATACAATGTTGTTGGCAATTTGACAATTTAAAAACTAAACAGACAAGAATATACTGAGCAATGTTAATTTAGTGCTTTTTCCCTTCTTTCCAGTTGTCAAATGGGGTCTGATCCAGTTCTCTTTGAAGGCAATGGAAAGAGTCCTATTGACTTCAATGAGAGTTGTATCTGACCCCCAGTGAGGTTTTAAATATCCCTACCTGGTTCCCAGGGGTGTCAGTGCACCACGGCAGGTTTGAATTACTTTGCCCACAGATGGATTGGCACAAAGGTAATCTGTGTCAGATTCTTTCTAGGGATGAGATCTGTGAAATCTTGAGACCCAGAACAGCTGTTATTGCCGCTGCTGACAAACCTTCAGTGGAGCACAATGGAAGTTGTTGGAGTAGCTATGGCCTGTACTGTTCCTGACTAAAGAGAGGATTTTGCCAAGTTAGTTGCTCTTCTATTCTTCCTATCTACTTGATATTCCCTATCTATCCTGTCATGGTATGTGACTTCTGCCAGGTCATGCGGAAGATTTGAACGTTTGAAATGTGGATCCATTAGCATTGTAGGCACATAGCATGTCAATCTGAGCATCCATTGGCACTTTTCCTTATTGTGCAAGGGTAGATCTGTATTGTGATGGGTATTTCACATACACTTTATCTCATTAAAATGTTCTTTTGAACATTATGAGTAATATAATTATGCTCTAGCACCAACTTACCTCTCTTCCTTCCATTCCTTCCCGAAAACCCACTTTTGCTGTGACACTTACAAATAATCAGTCAACTAATGATGGGCCCGTCAGGAGCAAGAAGCCCAAGAAGACTTTTAAATGATTTCGAAGCACCCAGTTGTGCACACCATCAGCCTGTATAACTATCTAAACTTATTACTGTTGCCTTCATTTTCCCTTTCCCTCTTCCATCCTGTGGCTTATCACACTCATGAGTCATGTCTTGTCTTAAATTAGACTGTAAGCGCTTCAGGACCAGGATCGTGTCTTTCTGTGTCATTGTGCAGCACCCAGCACAATAAGGCTTTGATCCTGATGAGGATCTGAAAGCACTGAGATGCTAACAAGGTAACTCAGGGTGGGTGACTCAGCACACATCTCTTGCGGTGGTTTCAAATTGAGCAAGACTCATGTATAACTATTACATCCAATGCCACTGACCTGGGAGTAGGGTGGATGATCATGCACACATTAATTCTCTTCATGAAGGTAGATAAGATAAGTAAGGTAGAATTCCCTTTCATCGTGTCATCTTATAATGTGTACATAGCTTTTTACAGTTTCCCAGTGAACAAGGTAAATGGAATATTCACAGCCTAGAGAGCATGAATACAATGTTTCAAACTTTTCTGGCCATTGAAACCATTTTCTTTATGTTCCGTTCTCTTCCCAGAAAGCTATGAAGCATAAGACTGGAACCTTCCACATTTATTACATAACTCTCACTTACATTAGTGTAAATCAAGAATAACTTCCTGAAGTCAGTGGAGTCACACGAGTCTAAAACCTGTGTGAGAAGAAATTCAGGCCTACCATCCTTAATGCTTTTAAGAACATTCAGGTCATTGTTAATATAGCTGATAAATAATAAAACCATTCATGAAGATTTTAATAAATAAAAGCACCGAGTTCAATTCCCTATGATTCATATTATTCAGGCAACTAGCAGGTGTTCATGAAAATGCTCACAAAATCCCAAAAGTTTCATGAACTTTAGCATGAATTTTTATTCTTTATTTGTTGTTAATTATTCTCTTCTTTAAAATATTTCAGTCATCCAATCAGGAGACAGAAACAATACCATGTGACATAGATGACCACCCATACTGTGTGTAGTCACTATGCATGCTGTGAATAGTTGAAATGCATTTGTAAACAATTCAGTCAGAAAATTATTCTTCCAAATGTTTTGGTGATACTTATGAATGACAAGTTTTGTATGGCTGAAACTTTGCTAAGCAATTGGTCAATCTCTTAGATCTCTCACTGCTTTTTGGGTTTTGGCATTTGAAGAAAATTCAGGATCAGATCACAGACAATTTGCTAATCAAAAAAGGGCAAAATTCACAGTGAATATAATTTGTAATGAATTTACTTTGATCATCTTTAATTGTCAGAAAGTACATTCTGTACCATGTACTCAGTCTTTGTGAAGAAAGCCACTTTCTGATCTATGTATCAAGACTGTGATCCAGCCTTTTAGCCACGTAAGACTTGTTAAAGGCATTTAGAGCACAAATGCCTTGTTGCAAATGCTTTCAGTGGATAATGAATACATGCAAACCCAACAAGCACTAAGAGACATACAAGATTGCCCAATTTATTGTCCACATCAGTGGTGAAATGCACTGCTCTCCCCTCAGCTTCTCCAAGTGCCTCCATGACAAAGACTAAGGGCATGTCTTCACTACCCGCCGATCCGGTGGGCAATCGGTCTATCGGGGATCGACTTACCGCGTCTAGTGAACAAACTCCGAAAACTTGAATTTAGTGAGCATTTGTCCATATTCAGAGTTATTTGGAGAGAATAAAAGTGCTCTCTGGACTGATGATTCCCATGAAATAATTCATGAGCAAATACTCATATTTATTTACAAAATTTTAAGAAATATATATACATATATAATTCCTCTCTCCCACATGTTTGCCTTCCTAGACTGAGAGCTCTTTGAGGCAGGGACTTTGAGTGAAATCTTAGCCCCACTGACTTCACTGGAGCCCCACTGACTTCACGGGATTTCACCTTGTGTGTTTCTGCATATGTAGACAGCACCTGAAACATTGTGAACACTACCGGACAATAAATAATAATTCAGAATAATCTTCATTGAACGTATCTCTGCATTTTAGAAAACCATTATTTATTTACACAATGCATTGCTATCATAAAAATCATACAGATGTAGAACTGGAAGGGACCTTGATAGGTCATGTAGTCCAGTCCCCTGCACTGTGTCAGGACTAGGTATTATCTAGACTATCCTGGACAGGTGTTGGGCAACCTGCAGCCCATGGGCCATGTGCGGCCTGTCAGGGTAATCTGCTGCTGGGCCACCAGACAGTTTGTTTACATTTGCATGGCCGCCCACAGCTCCCAGTGGCCACGGTTCACCATTCCCAGCCAATGGGAGCTGCCGGAAGCGGCGGCCAGCACGTCCCTGTGGCCCATGAGCTGCAGGTTGCCCACCACTGGTCTAACCTGTTCCTAAAAACCTCCAGTGACAGGGATTCCACAACCTCCCTAATTAATTTATTCCAGTGCTTAGCTACCCTTACAGTTAGAAAGTTTTTCCTAATGTCTAACTAAATCTCCCTTGTGGCAATTTAAGCCCATTACTTCTTGTCCTGTCCTCAGTGGTTAAGAACAATTTATCACCCTCCTCTTTACAACAACCATTTACGTCCTTGAAATTTTATGTCCCTCAGTCTTCTCTTCTCCAGACTTAACCAACCCAATTTTTTTCAATCTTTCCTCATAGGTCATGTTTGTCTGTATGCATGGTGCTTTATGAATACAGGTGCTCAGCTACTATTGTTAGTAGAAGTATTTTATTAATACTTCAGTAATATCTAGAATCCTCCATCAGAGATCAATGTGCTAGGCCCAGAACAAATGGGTAGAACCAAGTCCACTTCTACCCAGAGAGCTCAAAATCCATGTTTATAACAAGACTCAGAAGGTTGATAAACAAATGGGACTAGGCTGCCGGGGGAAAGCAGGTAATAGGAAGCAGGGGGATATTTGCATAAATTAGCCGTCTCAATGACAACAACAATGAGCACAGTATAACTAGAACAGATAAGGAAGATGATGAGATCCCTTCCCAATATAGACACTGATGATGAAATAGTTTTCTAATAAGTCAAGGTATACCTTACTGGGGCCTATAAATATACATAAGGCTCTTTCTGGAATTCTAACATGGTTCTATAATCTCTTTTAGAGATACATAGAAGTGTGGATTGCAAATGAGTGGTTCTTGGAATTACCTAAATAGTAAACCAAAGTACTTTATAATACTTCAGAGGTGTAGGCAGTGAAGTTTTCATGCATCTCCTGACATGCACCAGTCCCTTTATCTATGCTGTATGTTTTGGACAATGGATAACTCTTGTGTGGTGGTATGATGGAACATGAGTATGTTACCCTGCAGGGAAATGGGAGATGTAGAAACAACTTTACAGTTTGTCTCACAGTGCTAACTGGCTGTTTTGAGTACAGGTACACATAAACTCCAAGATGAATTCATGATCATCATGGTATTCTGGATTAACTATGTTGCACATTATCTTTTGCCCCTCCCTGATCTTCATTGCAACCAAAGCAGAGACAGCAGAATTTGCACCTCATGTGAATACATTTGGTGTGCATCAAGCAGGGACCACACATCCCTTTTGGAACCAAGTGAAACTGAACTGATTTTACAATTAATGAAAAGCAACGTCAGTATTGGTTGGTGGACTGACCTGGCAGTGTGCCTTTACAAGTACTGCCCGAGGTAGACGTTCACTTAGGTTAGGCTACTGATTCGCCAAATGGGTACATTGAGACAGGAGAACAAAAGACCCTTTCGGCTAAACCATGTTTTCTTTATTAATTACTCTAACCTTGGTGCTGAGGTGGTATATATGGCTCCCATTCAAAATACTTACCTGGAGCATTTGGAAAAGGACCATTTCCTGACTAAAGGTCACTACTTACAATGTAAGCATTTTGGGGCATCCTATTGTTCTGTGTTCATACAGCACCTAGTACAATGGGATTCTGGTCCATTAGTAATGCTCCTAGGCGATATCACTATACAAATGATATGTTATTGTTTGCTGCTCTGGATTTCTGGTCAACAATGGGGCTTTAATTAAAGGATTTCACTCTTCAAACATAGACAAGTAGGAACTTGCCCTGAACATGCTCTATGTAATCAGATCTCCATGTAATGATTCCTCCAGACAGATTTTCTGTCCTTTTTGATTTCTAATTATAATATCTTTCTCAACACATCCTTTCAGATTTGTTCAATAAATTTTCTTTTGTTTCATTACTGTGTATTCTTGTAGCTAGCAAAAGAGCTCCTGACATACTGACCCCTTCTTCCTTTGCCCCAGCTGGCACAAACTTTATCATAGACTATCAGGGTTGGAAGGGACCTCAGAAGGTCATCTAGTCCAACCCCTTGCTCAAAGCAGGACCAATCCCCAGACCCCTAAATGGCCCCCTCAAGGATTGAACTCACAACCCTGGGTTTAGGGGGCCAATGCTCAAACCACTGAGTTATCCCTCCCCCCCTTATCCAGGCAGCCTATAAGCTTAGGAGTGGTACAACAAATACTTTTACACAGCTCATCACTGTGCTGTATGTGTGATCTGTTATACAATAATATTCTATCTATGATTAATTGATTTATTTTTCATTTGTATTGTTAGACTATCCCGCCGATCAATATCAAAACCATTGTGCTTCTTTTGAACAATGTAATCCCAGAGATCACCTTAATGTGCTTAAGAGCTGAGGACAAAGCATCCTCAGCTGAAGAGATCTGCCTATGAAACAAGCATCTAGCGATTCCAGAGCCCGATCACCTTTAGGAAATGCTGCAAAACCTTCCTATTTGCTAAGGCCTTGGCTACACTTGCAGCTGTACAGCGCTGTGTGTTAAACCTGTCTTCGTACAGCTGAGTAGGGAAAGCGCTGCAGTCTGTCCACATTGACAGCTGCCAGTGCACTGTCGTGGCCACATTTGTGGCAATTGCAGTGCCATTGGGAGCGGTGCATTATGGGCAGCTATCCCACAGAGCACCTCTTCCCATTCTGGCGCCGTGGGTTGTGGGAAGGGGGCGTGGGTGCGGGGGATTCTGGGTCCTGTCCCAACGCCCCGTGATGCATCGCTTCACATCCCAGAAATCCCTTTGTTTCCGTCCACCTTTGGTGCCATCTTTCAACGGTTTCTGTGCAGCACGATCTGTCTGTGGGAAATGGAGTCCGAACTGCTGAGGCGTATGCTGACGAGTCTCGCCAGCACGTCACGTTTGGCTGTCGAACTATTCCTTAAGATCCAAAGTGACAGTGAGAGTGAGGAGTCCGACGATGCTATCGAGCCGCGTAATGCGTACGACACGAAATTGCTTGTGGCATTCACGGACATGCTCAGCACCGTGGAACGCCGCTTTTGGGCTCAGGAAACAAGCACTGAGTGGTGGGATCACATTGTCATGGAAGTCTGGGATGATGAGCAGTGGTTGCAGAACTTTCGGATGAGAAAAGCCACTTTCATGGGACTGTGTGAGGAGCTCGCCCCCACCCTGCGGCGCAAGGACACGAGATTGAGAGCTGCCCTGCCAGTGGAGAAGTGGGTGGCTATTGCAATCTGGAAGCTGGCAACTCCAGACAGCTACCGGTCGGTCACAAACCAGTTTGGAGTGGGAAAGTTGACCATTGGAATCGTGTTGATGCAAGTTTGCAGGGCCATTAATCGCATCCCACTCAGAAGAACCATGACTCTGGGTAACGTGCATGACATAGTGGATGGCTTTGCACAAATGGGTTTCCCTAGCTGTGGAGGGGCGATAGATGGGACGCACATTCCTATTCTGGCACCACCCCACATAGCATCCGAGTACATTAATTGGAAGAGGTATTTCTCTATGGTTCTCCAGGCGCTTGTGGATCACCGTGGGCGTTTCATTGACATTAACACAGGCTGGCCAGGAAAGGTGCATGACGCACGCATCTTTCGGAACACTTGGCTGTTCAGGAAGATGCAGGCCGGGACTTTTTTCCCAGAGTGGAAGATCACAGTAGGGGAAGTTGAAATGCCCATTGTGATCCTTGGAGACCCCACTTACCCGTTAATGCCGTGGCTCATAAAACCCTACACAGGGAGCCTTGACAGCAGCAAGGAAAGGTTCAACTACAGGCTGAGCTGGTGCCGAATGACTGTGGAGTGTGCCTCTAGCCATTTAAAGGGCCGCTGGCGATCTCTGTATGGGAAGCTGGACTTAGCCGAACACAGCATCCCCGCGGTTATATCCACATGCTGTACCCTCCATAATATTTGTGAAGGGAAGGGTGAAAGCTTCACTCAGGCATGGACCTCCGAGGTTGAACACCTGGAGGCTGAATTTGCACAGCCAGAGAGCAGGGCTATTACAGGGGCCCAGCACAGGGCTGCAAGGATTAGGGATGCCTTGAGGGAGCAATTTGAGGCTGAAAACCAGCAGTGATATCTGGTGCCCTGCACTGGAGTGAAGTGCAGTAGTTCCAATCTTTAGGAATCAGTGTTTGCTAAGCAGACTTGCAGTGCCTGTTTATTTCCTGGGCTAAGGAATCTTTTACTTTATGCATTAATAAAGAATCTTTTCAAAGCCAAAAAATCCATTTATTGAAAAGAAAATTTATTTATTGAAAAGAAACACAACTGCTTGGGAATCAGAAAGAGCAATGGGGTGGAGTGGGGAACGGTACAATCACAGATTCGCGTATGTCCTGTCTGGTGTGCTGTGCAGTGAGTGCTACACTTCAGGATAGCTATACTGCATGGTGATGGGGGTTGAGTGCAGCGGGTAAGGGTCGTGGTTTTCAGGACTGGGTGGTAAAGATACTGGGTGTTGGAGACATCTGGTGGCGTGAAGAACCCAGAAGTTGGGGAAAGTGGGTTGGAGGTAACAGTGAGGAACAAGGGAAAGAGTTTTGGGACAAGGGCGGGGGGGGGCGTTTGTGTTTGCGGTACTGCTCCTTCTGCCTGGCTACGAGCTCCTGGTGCTCCAGGATGCTTATGAGCCGATCCGTGCTTTGCTGCTGGTGCTCCGTGCTTTGCTGCCGGTGCACTGCCTTTTCCTGGTGGATCCTGCTTTCTCTCTCCCTCCAGTGCTGTGCTTTTTCATTCTCTTTAATAGATTGCCGCATCACTTCTTGCAGCATGTCTTCTTTGCTTTTTCGCGGTCTCTTCCTGAGTCTTTGCAGTCTCTGAGCAGGCGATAAGAGGGACGGCTGAGGTCTCAAGGTTGTTACAGCTGTATAGGCAAAATGCAACATTTAACAGAGACAGCATTGTTTATAGCAGACAGAGTAATAATTTCCCCCGCACTTAAGGAGGGCACAAACAGGGTCTACACAATAGCATAATTTTCCCGTCCCAAACAGAGCACACATAACCCACGGGAGCCTCAAAATGGTGAGTAAGGGGGACTGATTGTTTCAGGGCTGTGCTGTCCTCTGGGTTTCTGTGCCTTGGAGAGAGCCAACAGCTGCAGGGGGCACCTACACTGAACACTGTCCCAACATTTTCCACAGGAGTTCATCCTGGACGATATCTCGCTGCTGAGGGTGACCTGGGAAGCAAGGGAGGGTCTTCTACTGCAATGCGGCTTCTGCCCTGGCCCATATGCAGCTTGCCTGTGTGCAGCAATGGTCCCCCCACCCCTCGCGGCACAGTGGCGCGGACACGTTAGCCTGGCTGGGACAAGGACCACGGTGGCTCTCCCGATAAACCTGCGCAAGCGCATTGCACATGTTCTGGATGAGACATTCGAAGAGATTACTGAGGCCAATTACCACGATGTGATAAACCACATCAATGCACTATTCCGCATCTAGGCATGCATGCCTAACCGTCCTCTTCCAAAGAGCCCGCACCGAAAAAATTCCTTCCGAAAAAAAAACCTGCTTACCGAGAACCTGCTCATCTGTTTGTCCTCCACCAAGTACCAGCCGCTGCGACTGGCTACCTTCCTCCTGGCTCGAGAAGAGCTCCTGGTTGCATGCCTCCAGGGATTCCAGGGTGTCTCCATCCGCCCCACCACCCTCACTCCTGTTTTCCTCCTCCTCCTCCTCCCATCCCGGCTCTAAAGTGTCCATGTTGGTGCTCGGAGTGGAGGTGGGGTTAACCCCAAGTATCGCATCCAGCTCTTTGTAGAATCGGCAGGTCGCGGGGGGAGCACCAGCGCAGCTGTTTGCATCGTGGGCTTTGCGGTAGGCACTCCGCAGCTCCTTCACTTTAATCCTGCACTGCAGGGCATCCCGGTCATGGCCCCTTTCCATCATGTCCTTTGATACCTTCCCGAAGGTATCGTAATTCCTACGGCTGGAGCGCAGCTGGGACTAGACAACTTCCTCTCCCGAAACACTGATGAGATCCAGCAACTCGCCATTGCTCCATGCTGGGGCTCGCTTGGCGCATGGAGGCATGGTCACCTGGAAAGATTCGCTGATAGCACTCCACGCCATACCTAACTGAGCAAACAGGAAGGGGATTTTTAAAATTCCCGGGGAATTTTAAGGGAGGGTCACATGGTTGGTTGCCTGAGGCCAGGGCAGTAGAGTTTGAACTGATGACCAGAGTGGCTAGAACAGGCATTGTGGGATACTGCCGAATACTTCTGGAGGCCAGTCACAGAGCATTGGGCGGCCACACTGGGCGGTGGTGCAATACACACTATTTCTCTCGGGGAGGTGGAGTACATGCAGCGCTGCAGCCACGGAGATACACCGCTGCAAATGCCTTGCCAGTTTGGACGGGGAGTGAGTTACAGTGCTGGGGGGCAGCTTTACAGCGCTGTAACTCGCAAGTGTAGCCAAGGCCAGAAGCTTTTAAACAGGAACCAGAATGACATCCACAATATCAGCCACAGCCTCTGCCTAACTCCCTCATCCAAAACAACAACACAACAGAAAACCTTCAAGCAGAGCTTTCTATAAACTGATGGAGGAAAGAGCCAGAGCCTCCCTGAAGTTTCCAAGTGACTTTGGTATTGTTGGTCTATGTTGTGTGAAATTTGTTCAGATGCTGTGATGATGAGTAGCTGTACGAAACCTTAGATTAGATAGATAAGATTCCAATAATTCAATCCTGCATATGGCTGCTGTCTAGACAAACCATTTAGAATGCAGCCATTGCAAATACAAAAGTCTATTTGAATAAAGAAGAATAAATTTAGCCTTGGATTCCTAAACTGCAAATGAATAAGGGTATATGTGTACAAATATTTACCACCATATTGGTATGTGTTAAGGACATAAAATCTGCACTGCCACCACAGCATGCAAAACATCTGTTCTTATGGCAATACAAATAATATTCTTTAAAGTTAATTCTTCATAATATCTGTGCCTCTTAAAAATGGTTGCAAAGAAGTACACAAGTAAATAAATAATCCCCATATAAATATTAGGTGTTGCAGTGAAAGACCATCATGAACCACAACCCAGATCTTCAAAGACATGTAGGCGCCTAACTTCCATTGGCTGCTGTCTGTGCAAATAATATTCTTTAAAGTTAATTCTTTCCTGGCAGGAAATGAGCTGTCAGTCTGTTCCTGCAGCTCTGAGACCCCACACTTCCCTCCACTCACTGGCAAGATGGGCCCCTCTGGCATTGGCTCCCCTGTTATCCTACTACTTCCAAGGAGGTTCCCTACTGCAAATGGGCCTGGAACTATGTTATCTTTGACTAGGACACTACTTTAGGCTGTATGGGGGCAATGTACATACCTCCCTAATCCTGCTTTGACGCCTGTTACTGTGCTCTCACCCAGCTCCTGCTCACTGCCATGCAGAGAGCCCTAGGTGGGTCCCACAATGGGGGGGAAAGTGCTGCAGAGATGACTGATCCACTCCCTCTCCCCCTACATGCATACGTGTGTGTACAGCAGGCAAGATTTGTGGGCAGAGGGCCAGCTTCTGTGCCTGGATCTCATGGTCACCCAGCATCCATGGAAGGGTCGAGGATTTGGCCTTGTGGTTTTACTGAGATCTCAGTTTCTATCTAGCCTGAAACTATAAGTAGAAAAGGGTCTAATCACCTTATTCTAGATGCCCTACTGGACATTTGATTACAACCCACCATACAGTGCAGCGCATCATGGAAGCCTGTGCTCCAGAGAAGCCCTGAACTGGAAGAGATAGCAGTTGAATATAGATTCATATATTGCAAGGCCAGAAGGGAACATTGTTACTCAAAAGGTCAGACCAGATGATGACACAGGCCATTGCACTTCCCCAAAATAATTCACGGAGCAGATGTTTTAGAAAAACATCCACTCTTGATTTAAAAACTGCCAGTGACAGAGAATCCACCAGGACCATTGATTAACCATTGGAACAATTTACCATTCTCTCTGTTAAAAATGTTCATCTTATTTCCAGTCTGAATTTGTCTAACTTCAACTTCCAGCCATTGTATCCTGTGATACCTTTCTCTGCTAGATGACCCCATTATTAAATATTTTCCCCTAGGTAGGTATTTATAGACCATCATCAAGTCATCCCTTATCCTTCTCTTTGTAAAGATAAATAGATTGAGCTCTTTGAGTCCATCGCTGTAAGGCAAGTTTCTAATCCTTTAATCATTCTCGTGGCTTTTCTCTGAACCCTCTCCAATTTATCAACTTCCTTCTTGAATTGTGGACACCAGGAAAAGGCACCTCTATTGCCCTGACAGAGAGGCAAAGGGCTGGAAGTTGGGTGTGTTAACCACTAGGCTGCCTAGTGCACCTCTGAGCACCCTACCACTAATATTAGATACAATGCTATTACATACTAATTTTAAGAGGCTTTTGTCCTGGTCTTTACAGCACTGTGCCACTTTAAGACTCCTCAATAGTGGTAACGTGGCTGGTAAATATACTGAGACAAATGAATACCAGGTATAATTATTGACTTCAATGGGAATACTCCAGAGATGGATTTGGCCCACTATCTAGATAGAGATGTCCCTTTATAATGACATCTTCTAATCTGACTGGTTCATTAGGAAGAGAGAAAAGGGACCTGAAATGTCACAGCTCAGTGTTGTGAGCACCTCTGATAGCACTCTAATAATCAGACAGTATTATTCTCACATCAAATTTTGTTGCAATTAGTGGTATTATAACATCAAGAGTTTTTACTGAAGTAAGATATGTTTAAAACCATTAGTCTAACACTTTAAAAAAGTGGACTTTGCCTACTATTCAAATACAATCTTGCACAGCACCTCAATAAATATGGCCAAACACCCTGATAACAGTATCAGTACTACATATATTAGTAACATGGTACATTGCTCTAGCTGACCTAGATGAACATTAAATGAACATTAAATTCATACAAGCAGTATTTTTATGTAGTAAAAGAAAAATTTAAAAGTTATTCTGTGGGTACATAGTATATTTTTAGAGATGGCTCAAAATTTCCTAACATACGTTTTATGTAGACCTAATTTTCCTATATTCAGATTTTTTTATTTTAAAATACATTTTACACTAATGGAATTCCATTTTCTCACTAGAGAAGACACATTCCAATACAATATCTATCGTGCTCGTCATATTTTTAGAATGTTTACACTCTACATTCAATATCCATGTGATCTTTATGCTTAGAACAAAGCATATTCTAGGCTTGGCTATTTCTGTTAAAGGGCAGCAGTCCATCCCCTAAGTGGCATGATCTGTATGTCACTAGGTGCTACATTTGTTGTATAGTACAATTTAGTCTTGTCTAGTCTAGGGTACAGATCTACCCTGTGTCAACCAGACTGTATACTAAAGTTATAAGACCTAGAGAAGCAGTGTTGGCCTCTGCCTTACCCCAAGATCACTGATTTCATTTGGTAGCTATCCATCTTCAAAGGATTGCATGTGTCTGTATGTAGGAGAAAAAATTAGAATATTCAGAGAGCCATGACTAATTTCCCTGCTATTTCTGGAATGCATAGCAGTGAAATTATGCTCTTACACCATGCAAAGGGGAACCGGCTTTCCTATTTGCAGAATGAATTTGTGTCATTTAAAACCTTGCAAAGCGATGAACAGTTGTTAAGGAAAGACACTGAATCATGAATGTCCTGTATTGTATCAGTACTGTGACATTTACCAGAATTTAATAAAAATCTGTATACTTCATAACATGATGTATAACTAGATGACATGTGCAATATCATCATCCAGGGGCCAGGCTCTTCATCAAAGCTTTATTCATACGCTAGACTGTCTTTACTAATCCTTCTTAAGCCTGTCATCAGCTGCCATCATGTTAAGATATGTCAGCCCTAAAAATGAAAAACAATATCTTAAGAAAACTATGCCTTGCGAGGAAGAATGCAGATTTGAATTTAATAGGGAGATAGTTTATCTGCAGTTGTGTAGGCAGATTACACAATTGCATGGCACTTTGTACTGTTTCTAAAATGTGTTCTTTGTGGTATGAGTTGTTCAAATACCTAACAGCAACATTTAAATGTGTATTTTTAACTAAATTGTATGTAATTATATTTCAAGGGATAGGGGATCATGAAATAGAGATCCAGCTGAGGTCCTCTACTCAAGTAGCTAAGGCTCTTGAGGTCTCAGAGCTGCTTGTAAACTAAACACAGGCATACATGTACTGGACCTACAGTACATTTCACCAGATACAGCTCATCTACAGGTGACTTACAGCAGATGGTCTTGTAAAGGGAGTAATAAGAAAGAGCACTGGCAATTCTAATCCTTGTGGTCAAAGTGCATTGTGCTTTTTCCCCCTCCTCCTGATGCCTCTGAAGGTTGTGGTGATCTCAAGTAATTGTTGTGCAGTAACTACAAGGGGGAAAGGACCATATGTAAAAAGCCTGAACTGAGAACTTTTAAAAGCTCATTTTAGTACTGCTTTCTGAAACTTGTGTTAAAGGAAGAGAGTACCTCCAACACCTCAGAGCTAAATAAATACTTTAAAATAATAGAGCCCAGAGGGAGAAATCCTGACTCAGTTGAAATCAATGGCAAAACTCCCATTGACTTCAGCAGGGCTAGGAGTTCAACCATCTTGTATAACGATAGTGGTATAATGTGTGGGCATGGATTTTATTTATTTTTAAAGAAAGACAAAGACCTTGAATTTTTTGCTATTACTTCCTATTAAGCATCTGTTGTGTACTCCAACAGGTATTTACGGTACTAAGAACTTCCATTACAAGGTACAGAAATCATGTGGAAAATTCAGCCTCTTTTTCCTTAGTCACAGTGGACCACAGATGCTTGACATGGGAGGAGAGATAACTTAGCCCCAAGAGCACATATAACTACATGCACTACTCCCCCTTAAAAACAGAAAAACACCCTTATAGAATATCTGTCACATCCACTCTCATCCTTTTGCACCAGTAATGCCACTCTCTTCACTCATTGTATCTTCCCCCTCCGTGAAGTCGTCCATACTGCCCCTATATGAAGAAATACCAAGCCTATATCCTCCCCTTATTGGCATCATTCCCGGTCTCACGTCTGTTGAGGCCCCGTATGCTGGTGGTACAACTGATTAGCCAGTGTGCCAAGTCAAGCCCCCAAGAGCAGCAGAATTTCACTCCCTTTCTTCAGGGTTTTCTTTATTTACCAAAACAGTTCAATGATAACACAAATCTTTCATAGACTCTTCCTGAAAAGAAAGTACTGCTACCTGGCCTTTCCTAAAGCTTTTCCCCAATACGACTCTTACCCCCCCTCGCTGAAGTTATCTCCTACCAGATCTTCCACATGGCAGGTGCAGGGAGCCCCTTCCAGAACTTTCCCCTGACCCTGCATCTCCCTGTCAAAATAAGTGCTGCCTCTAGTCTGGGCTGTTATGTGGCTCTTGGTCACCTGACTTAGCCTAGCAGCACAGAGAGATTAGGTCAAAAGTTTTCCTTAATTTTGGTGCCCAATTTGAGATGCCTAAAG
Source organism: Terrapene triunguis (assembly GCF_002925995.2). NCBI lineage: Eukaryota > Metazoa > Chordata > Testudines > Emydidae > Terrapene > Terrapene triunguis. Next base: position 20,191,247 of record NW_020664374.1, on the reverse strand, counting down.
CTGATTCTTCTTAGTATTTAATATTATATAAAGATCAGCCCTCAGATTGGCTACCCAACAATAAGGGGAACTTTTGACCTAATCTGTCTGTGCCTTGGCAGCTCCCCACCTGTAAAATGGGCATAATACCACCCCCTCACAACACAAGGGTTTTATGAAGATAAATTCATTAATGTTTGTGAAGCACTCAGATACCATAGTGATAAGCGTCATAGAAAAGTCCACGAGGAAATTAATAATTCTGTCTTCAGAGCAGGGTTTGAATAGTGTGCAGTAAATAAGGCATTGGGCTACCCATTCCAAAATGAAAAGAAAACGAAATATTGATTAGCTGAATGAGGCCTGTGGAGGAAAAAACATAAAGACTGTATCATAACACATGTGCACAAGGGTACTGAATTATGATTACACGGGCAACCTTAATTCTGGCATTTTCTAACTTTTGAGTGTTTGACTTTGCAACTTTAACAATTTTACTGTAGGGTTTTTTGTGTGTAACAGACTATATAAAGCAAACAGAAAAAAGCTCACCTTTTGACAGGGTGTGGTCAAAATAGTACAGAATGCAGGAGGTGTTTTGGAACTGTGGCTGATTTACAAATCTGTGAAATATAGCTGTCAAAAGCAAGTTCAGGATCACTTTGAACACATATGTTCCTGTTGGTAGGAGTTACATGCAAGATTTGAGTCAAGTAAGGAAACAGATGTGGTGGAGTTTTGGTTGAAGGCAAGTCAGTTAATAAACGGCTTTGGGATGAATTGAAGGAATTCAAGCCAAGTGCTGATGGGATTGAGGTAAAGGTGAAGAAAAGGATGAAACAGTAAAAAGATATTGATATGGGGTCACTTAGTGATGGGTAAACCACTCAATAGGCTCAGAGAAGCACCCATAAATTCAGATTTTTATTTGAACTTCATGAACCCACAAAACAGAGAAGGAACCTGCACAAGCACAGAGTCTCTTGTACAATTCCAGATATTTTCTGCTGCCAGCAAAGCTGGATATATAAAAAAAAAATCTCTCTCCTGGTATGTATTTTAGGGCTTCCGCTTACTTTCGCAGACAGACCCAAGAAGCGTAAAACATATAAAAATTAAAGACAATAAAATATAAGGGTAAACCACGATTTTTCAAACTCTAAAGTATTCTGTTTAATTGGGGGCAAAAGTTTGGGCCAGTTCTAATTTTCTTAGAACCAGTTCACATAAACTTAGAATTGAGTGCACAGGAGTTTTTACTAAGGTTGAATTCAGAAGTATTGTGGCCAAGAGAGATGAAACAGAGAACAGGAGGAGAATAGAACTTTGTGGGATCGGGGCATAATGATATTAGAAATGATCTGACCAGGTGATATGATCTCTACAAATAATAAGTGGGGTGTGCCCGTAACAAAATCTACAAGTAGATTTTTGTTCTTTCATTACACTAGAGAGCACCATTAGCCTCGCTCCTTTAACATGCCTTTGCTTTTATTTTTCTGGATAAATAAAAATATTCTCTGATCTGGATTGTTATACCTATTTTACAGATATTTTCCAAAATATCCCTTTGGCAAAGTTCAGGACTTGAAAAGGAAAAACAATTAAGTTCCCCTTCTTTAATTTACCAAGAAGTAAATTCTTCATACTGTTTTATGGCTAATCATTAATCACCAACTTTAATAATTATCAAGTGCAGTACACACTACAGGTAGTCTTCATTACACTAGATTTATGGGACTCATGGTAGGGGATTCAATTAGATATCAAATAATTTGTTCCAAGATAATTTGCTTGTTGTAATTTATCTAGCCTCCTAGGATTTGCTGTAAAGATCTAAAATATTACAGGCTCTTTTTAAAAACACAACTAACCTGACTCTCCACTGTGTTGCACCTTGTGTAGCCATTTCAGTAACACCAATCCCAAGCATTCAGAAAATCATAAGTCAGGCCTCCAAAAATTATGAGATTGGCTTAAAAAAAAACCACAAGGTTTTTCAAAATAATAAACTTAGTAGTTCTTGTTTGCTTTCTGCTTTTTGAGCCCTTTTATTCATATGTTCATATTTTTTTCTACAACCATGAGGGATAGCAACTTACTTGTTTTTAATTATAGCTGAGATTCTCCCATAATAACATGACTCCAGGAGCCAGGGATTTATGAAAAACACCATATATCACAACCCTCAGGATAAAATTACGAGAGTTGGCAATACTGTCATTGAAACATGTATAAATAGGTGTCAAATCTGGCATTCTGCCTTGGCAGCACTCAGCAAATATATTATAAGAATATATAATTTACAAAATTATGTGCAGAAAACATGGATCTTATTGCAATAAAAATATCTTGCCTCAATATTACTTCCAAAGAACAAGCATGATATATCATGTTAAAGTCAATATTAGATAAGTGCTTCCTTGATGGCTACCATTGGAATAGAATTAGAGTTAAATAGATAATAAATAATACAGTCACAGAATTACATAATGCAGTCAGAGCAGTCGAGAGAGAAAAAGACATTAAGAAACACAGGCAAAACTCTCACATCAACAGCTGTCAGACTTGTGAAGAACAGAGAGGAAGCATTTTATATAAATTTGTCATCTTGTTCATTGTGAACATTATCCAAAGAAATCTGCTTAATGTCCCTGAAATTGATTTGAATGTAATTAAGCACCACAGATAATAAAATAATAATAAATAATAATAAAGCTGAGAAAGTTATACGCTGACTTAACTGAATTCTCAACTCCAAATCTCTAGAAAAGTTATCATTAGGGTTGAAGTGGCTTGACCTAGAGTAGTTGACGATGCTGAACCTATTATAAGCCTCCTGCAGGCAAGCAATGAGGAAAAAAAATCAATCAATCAAAAATCAGTGATCCTCTCAGGAGCACTTTAGGAATAACCCTGCCTGTCTACCATAGTTGTTATTCAGCCAGCAGCCTCAATGTGCTAGCTGGCAGGAGACAGCAATCTAATCACTACACTGCAGTCACTTTGGAAAACACCACCCCAGCTGCTCAAATAGAGAGAGCTTATTGATATACACAGGGCAGCTGGTAATTGCTGGTGCTGAACAAGCTTAGTAAGTGGACAGATTTCATTTCCCCTATTCTTACCCACTGGCATCCTGTATAAAAACATGAGAGCATTCTACTGAGGTGATCCAAGACACTGCAGCGTACCTTGGGGCCTGACCATGCCAAATACACCTCTACCCCAATATAACACTGTCCTCGGGAGCCAAAAAATCTTACCGCATTATACGTGAAACCGCGTTATATCGAACTTGCTTTGATCCACCGGAGTGCGCAGACCCGCCCCCCTGGAGCGCTGCTTTACCGCGTTATATCGGGTCGCATTATTATATCGGGGTAGAGGTGTATTAGCAAACTGAATGCTTCTGTTACAAATAGTCCCATTCAAATCAATGGGACCACTCACTGGAGTATTTTGTACATGGTAGTAAGTGTTGTGACTGTTTGAGCCCTTGCTTTGCAAAACATTCCAGATGCAATGACCACATACCATCCTGTTTGCTTATTTTATTCCTAGCTATATTCTTTTGTATTGCATATGACACACTGTATTGCACTCACTTGTGTCTTCTGGGTACAGTATAAGCTGTTTGGGACAGCTACTCTGCTCTTTATTTAACATATGCTACTTATGGCATGTTATGGCAGCTATATAAATAATAATATAGTCTTATGGAAGATTATTGTAGAATACAATAGCTTTTTGTTAAGGAACCACAGAACATTGAAACGTTGACTCTTGATAGTGTAGAGTCCCCTTTCCATTGCAAGACAATATGTTGGTTAATTACCCATTAATTTGGGTGATTAGTCAACATGCCTTTGAAATGTTGCCTCCATGAAATCACAATTAGGAACTGGTCCAATTTAATCACCTCTCTGTTTTGGGAACGCTTGGCTCCAGATCTAAGCGTATGTCTACACTACAATTAAAAACTCGTAGCTGGCCCATGCCCGCTGGCTCAGGCTCACCGGGCTGTTTAATTGCCACGTAGATGTTTGAGTTGGGCTGGAGCCTGGGATCTAGGACCCTGAAAGGTGGGAGAGTCAGAGCTCAGGCTGCAGCCCAAGCCCGAACATCAACACTGCAATTAAACAGCCCCTTAGCCCGAGCCCAGCTGTGGGAGTCTAATTGCAGCGTAGACATACCCTTGATGTCCTGGTTTGAACCTGTGTCCATAAAAGGCCCAAATTGGAACCACAAATCTGAACACCCTCAAACATAAGTAAAATTTGGATCCAAGATCCAAACTTCCTCGCTCAGGCTCATTTCTATTTGCTTTTGTGCTCCTTCTGCTGTGATCAGCTTCAGCTGAGGACTGGATTGAACAGTTTCTATTTTGCATATTATGTCTTCATTTGTTCCCAGGGTATCTTTGGAGTGAGTGAGCATATCAGAAAGTTTAGCGCTTTAAAGGCAAATTCTCTCCTTAGGTGGTCAGGAGCAAATCCCACTGAAGTTAAGTTGCACAACTGCATCTGAGGGCTGTGTTTGGCCCTCCCTGTACAAATGAAGAGAGAATGATACAAAAAAAAAAGACATTGCCATCTGTTTTCTTGTTCCCTGTCAATCTGATAAAGGCATGTTTTATCAGTGAGAATAATCTTTTCATACCTGAGATACAAATTCAGCCTACACACAGTCATGCATAGAAAAAACTATATAAGATGTTTGGTTTATGAGTTGAGATCATGACTCAGCACTCTAGCTCCTCCAAGAGATAATGTAGATGCAGCTCCCCAGCAACTGATCTAAGCTTTTGCTAGTTTTGTACATAATAAAAGCATATACATTACTTCTACTGCTGCCATCCCTCCAGGGCTCTACAACTTTGGGACCTTTGCTGGCAGGGTACAGTTTTTTTCATTCTCCTGATGTGGTCATGACTATCCACATGATTGACTCCTACACCAAGAATAACTATTTTAGAAATCAGATCTTTGTTTTCTGATACAACTTTTTAGAACTTCATTCCTTTGGCATATTCATTTACATCAATTTGTACAGCAAAATGTGATATTTCTATTAAACCCCTCATTTTGAAAGTTCTTCGTTCCCCTTGTTCATTGGGCAGGTTTCTTCAGCTGTTGTGAACCCTGTTACAGATCCTGGTTTTCTTTCTTAAATTCCTCATAGTTTATTATTTAAAATATTTTGTCCATCAAACTTTAGGAGCAGTCATAGTGAGCCCTAGACATAATGGAGTTTCAGAGTGGAAATCAAGCAGCACACTGGGAATTGAGCAGCCCCAAAATGGGCTTGTTGAGGAATGAAATGAGGACAGGAGAGGAATGACAAAGGATGTGCGGAGAGAGTGAAAGGACAGGGCTAAGGAGGAAGACAGTTGGGCTGAAAGCATCTTGCATATTTACTTATTGCAATAAACCAAATTCTCATCCGTTTCCCAGTGGTGGAACAATAGCATCATTATTAAATGCCCAAGATAAAAGTTGTTTGACTTACAAATATTTGTTTTTTAATTGTGTTGTGCAAAGTAGGAAAAGTGTTTGCACTAACACTTTCCAGTATTGCAACCATCACTGCAAACACCCTAGCATGCCTATAAAACACCTCACCTCTAGATTCAAAACTTCCTCCAAAGTGTGAGTTTAATGCTGAATAAATGGCACTGTGAGTCTAGTGAAAATTACTGAACTAACCAATAACTGTTAATAAGATGGGTAGGTAAATATCTTTCTAGTTCAGCAATGTTTGGCTTTCAAAGGTCACTGGATGATCTTTTCTTGAATTTAAGGTGCAATTCCTTGATCGAGTTGAATTACGGTCTTTGTAGCTGGTGTAGGGTTACATATAGTTAGTTCTTGCTCCAGTTCCCCATGCAAGACAAATGTGTAGACTTTGCTAGATTTCTCTGTTATTATAACTCAGTTGATGGTGTTGCCAGTCACAATAAAGGAGTCTCTCTAGCATGTTGGCTATAATTAGGCTGTGGCTCTGCCACATGATTAGTATGTCTAACCCCATTTTGCAGATGGAGAACTGAGGCATAGAGAAACTAAGGGTAATTTTTTTCAAAACTGCCTCACTGTGTTATAGAATCATAGAACTGTAGGGCTTGAAGGGACCTCAAGAGGTCATCTAGTCCAGCCCCCTGTGCTGCAGCAGCACCACCCCGACAGGCTTTTGTCCAACCTGTTCTTAACCTCCAATGATGGGGATTCCACAACCTCCCTTGTTGTAACCTATGATGTTAGGTTAATGGGACTTAGGGCTAGATTCACAAAGGAACTTACGCATGGCAACACTAAGCATTGCCGCGCCTACCTTTTAGGCAGCTAGAAAATCGCTAGGATTCACAAAGCCTGAGTTAAGGGCCTAGGCTCCCTAAACAGTGAATGGAGGAGAGATGAGCGCCTGTAAAAGGGATTCATAAAAGCCTGCATGCTCAGCAGCGCCCTGCCTAATCTAGCCAATGTAAGGGGCCAAGGCCAGGGGTGTGTTCTAAGCTCCACCCCATCAGGGAGTTCAGTGCCTAAATTTAGGCTGCATGAATTCTCAACTGCAAACCTTCTCTCGGGGTTAGTCATCTATGCAGTTTTTGCAAGATGGAGGAGAGAAGAAGGAACCCCAATTTACCTTATAGCCCAGAGGTTAACGTACTCCTCTGGGATGTGGCAAACCCCTGGTTCAAGTCCCTTCTCCAACTCAGGGGGCAAAGGGATTTGAACAAGGATCTGCCACCTCTCAGCTGTGTGCCCTAGCCAGGGGGCTCTGGGATACTCTGATATGGGGCTCCCTCAGTTTCTCCTGTTGAAGTGGTTACACTGTGAATAAATAATTTAAAAAGGCATTGGAGCAGGGGGACTGGATCCCGAGTCTCCCAGGTGAGTGCACTAGCTACCTGGTTACAGAATCATTCTCATGCTTGTTTGTTCTGTCGAGCTCTCTCTCTCTGGCACAATGATTCTAATTATTTATCCACAGTGGAATACTTTCCACAGGACAGACTGAGGTAGCCACACATCAGAATATCCCATAGGCTCAGTGATTAGAGCACTCTCCAGAGAGGTTCCAGATCCCTTCTTGCCTCAGGTGTAGAGAGGACTTGAACCAGGGTCCCCTACATCCCAGGTGAGTACCCTAATCACTGGGCTGAGAGAGAGAGAGAATATCTGTCCCCAATCTAGTAGGAGAGCTTTGAGCCCACTTACAGGTAAATTAAGCAGATTAACACCTATCTTCCCCTGGTGTGTGAGTTGCACTGGGGCTCAGGCATCTGGATGCCTGGTGTGGGACAACAGGGCACATGCTCAGAAGCAGAAATGTAGGCACCTAGGGAACTTTTACTGCAAAAGTGTAGGCACTGAGGGAGTTTGGCCACCTACAGGATTTGGCAGCAGCTGCTCTGGGATTTTATGAATTTCATGCACCTAAGTCCTTTTCTGAATCTTTCCCTTACACGCTTATAAAATAGTCACCCTAATTGACTTGCCTGAGGTTACATAGCAAGTCTGCCGCAGAGCAAGGAATTGAACCCAAGCCCCAAGCTATCCTACTACCCACTGGGCTAGCTTTCCTCTCTGCTTGCAAACAAGCTGTGTAGCGCACCAGTGATGTACGCTGATGTTGTACATGATATTCGTAACCGCCCTGATCATTCTGAATAGGCATTGGTCACAATGTCTATTTGGCCCTGGAAATGTCTTACAATGTCTATGTGTGTGTACATGCTTCCTCGGTACCCATGGACACACCAGGAGCAAAAAGGAGCCTCTTTTCGTGCATTCAATCTCTGTTAGCTTCCATATGTCCTTTGGCCAACTTTTCAACTTGGTTATTAAGGTTTGGCCACCAAAACTAGTTTTGTGTGTGCTTTTTAACCATCCCTAGATGGCCTAAATGTAACTTGTCCAGCACCTATTGTTGCGGGTTACTAGAAATGATAACTCAAATGCCTCCCACAAGGCCCCTCCCCCTTACATAATGGAAAGCTCACCTCTCTGACTAGGGAATGGGAGCTGTGTTCCGCTCTCTGGACTTTCATAGTAGCCTCACATACCTGTGCTAACAGAGGATCATTCCTACTTGCTCTCCTTAGCATTGCACAGGTAACTCGTAAAGTGTGCATTTGAGATGTACTGAATACAGCCATTGAATCTGCTTGGGAAGTAAATTCTGTGCTAGCCAGTAGTCAGGACACACTTTTGAATGCTTTGTTCTGTTACTATATTTAAGTTCACTGAGAACAGTTTAACTGAAGGACATTCATCGAGATCAAATGGGAAACTAGGTAAAGAAGGAAAAAATAACAGTTTTACATACCGGTTTTCACAGTAAAAGTATTTTAAAGATCTTTACAAGATAGTTAAAGTTATATGTTTATATAGTGTTCTTGACAAATTGCGCCTATTTGACCCCAAACGTACAACACGTCCTTCTCCTCTGGGGGACAGGGAGAGATCCTACTGAAAGTGCAGGTTTCAGAGTAGCAACCGTGTTAGTCTGTATCCGCAAAAAGAACAGGAGTACTTGTGGCACCTTAGAGACTAACAAATTTATTATACTGAAAGTGCAGATGCCTTCACAAAGATAGGTTTGAAAGGCTTAAGTAGAATTCCTGGTATTTGGTGTGTCTGCTATATTGCTCTGGAGTGAGGTGGCAGCTTTTCCCTTATCAAAAATAATACATCATCACAGAGATTTGACTTGGGAGGTGGTTAATGAAATCCTGGTCTCTCACATATCACCTTCTAAGGCCTCATTAGTGGAATTCTCTCAAAGTCCTCTGATCTATTATTAGAGCATCAGCGCACCTGTACCAGGCATTCTTTCTTTCTTTCTTTCTCTTTCTGCCCTCCTAGGTGTTGTTGCGTGAGCTGGGGTGTGGGGGAGAGGAGGGAAAAACACAGGGTCATTCACACAGGGGCTGGCGACAGTTACAGTCTCTGCACTCAGGAGGGAGGGCACATGGCCATCTCCCTCTCCCTCGCCTCTCCCCCAGAGCATAAATTTCTCCAAAGGGGACAGAGAAGACAGGGCCTGCTATACCTCTACACAGGCCCCCCAGACTGCACAGCTGTGAAGATGGAAGTGGGTTGCACCACTTCAGAGAGACTGTATTGCGTTCTTTTCTCCTGCACGCTGACAAGATAGGGCAATGCCGTCCCTTTCCTAAGGCACAATTCCTCCCAGAGCTCCCCCTAGGGCACTGCAGCTCTGCACCACCCAATTCTGAGGGCTGGGGTTAAATGTCACAATCTAGCCCTATTCTCTTTGGTGTTCAGTCTTTGGCACTTACTGTCAGACAGTTTTTAAATCTCAGGCTTATGTGTCTAATGAACTAAAACATTTAGTCTAATATGCTCCATAAACTGAGTCTTGTTTCTTCTATGGACAATTAACAAACTTATCAGCCTTTCTCTAATAGTCAGAAGTCAGAAAAAATAAATTCCCATATTAGTGGAGTCATTTAGGGGCTGATTTAAATTGCACAGAATAATAGAAGGTAATTAAATATTCAAAGTGAATTGCTCTGTCGCACTGAGGAAACCTTCTGTTAAACATATATCAAATGTAATTGTTTGGGAAGGATGAATAGACTCACCTTTTTCCCCCTTCCACAATGCCATATAATTAGTTAAAGTACTGGGCAAATTAAATTATCAGTATTATTTGGGACCATATAAACCTTATATCGAACTATTCATCATGTGCCAATTTGCCTTTGTCAAAATGGAAAAATGGAATGCTTACATTTATTTGTCTGACATTTATATATACCCAGGTATTCTTTTGCAAAGCCAGTTACTGTAATTTATTGAAACTTTCAAAGAGGAGTCCAGAAATAGGTGCCTCTGGATTCAGACAAATGTGTCTGGCCATACGAATAGTCATTTCTACCTGAAGTCTATTTAAAACCTCTACATTATTAAAGAGCCGCTGCTGATTACCATAGCATGATGCAAAATTATGAGATTTCAAAGGTTTGAAAATTAAAACTGTAGCTCTGACATAACAGAGTGGTAATATTGATGCTAAACCAATGTATTTTATGCAAAGCAGGAGTACTTCCTCTCAGATGCCTGCCTTTTTAAAGGAGATCATAATATTTTAAATAATATCTGAACAGCTACTGTGTCATCTTTCCTATTAGCCCTTTTTTTTATTCAGGCAAAATAGAAATACGGAAGCGACTTCTGATTTTTGATTTCTTAATAGAGATTGGGAGTAACTGTAAAAAATTTATCTGATGAATTTCCTCTTTTCTTCTGATTGCAAATTTGTCTCCGAACAGATCATGATTTTTCCTGAATGCATTTGTCATTCAAAATTGCTCACCAAATAATTTCTACAAATCTCAAGGTGTTGGCAGTTCATAGAACCAAGTCAGGTTTCAGAGTCTAAGCTGCGTTGGTTGGTTTTGCGTGGTCACATATACATTTTCTCTTCTCCATCACCTGCTCCCACAGTAACTGCATGCGCTCTTCAAACTCCCTGCACTCCCTTGCCGTCAGAAGATAAAAACAGTGCCAGTGTCAAAGGCAGCACATAGTTCTCTACATATTCTTGTTTATTCAGTGTCCCTTCCTCCTCTGACTCTACTCTTGTTGCTGCCTCTGGGTCACTTCTCAGTCTAAATACTTAGGCTGCGGTACTTTATGAACACATCTGTATGCAGACATATTTAACATACACGCAGACATATTTGCAAGCAGAAAAGTACACCTGCAAAAGGGAGGTTTGATCAAATTTGGACTGAAAATCAGGCCATATGTGTCGTTAACCCTGTTTTCTGTTCCAGGATCCTGTGCATGCCATTGCTTTGAAGCATTGTTCACTGGAGTGTCAGAGGCACATACTGTGGCAGATCTGTGCAGCAGACGTGTGTTTTGCCTTTTGTACCAAGTGTGTCATCATTCAATGAGTGTGTCAGCCAAGTATGTCATAAAGATATATATATCGCAGCTACCTCCATAAATGTTAGGGGTGATCACTGTATGTGTCATTTCCATTCTCAAACCTTTGAAGTAGTTCATTGGAAATGGTCCTTTAACTTCAGAAGGGTGGCTTTTCTCTCTTTCTGTAATAATTAAATATGCATGAGTTGTTTGGGATTTGTCTTTATTGCTCTTTATCTTCATTATTTACCTTACACAGTACTATCCAGTCTGATGTACATGATGGAATTTCTTCTATTGAACTAGATCTATATATGTTCAGGCATCCAATCCCCCATTTGTGATTGTATATGACCGAGGGACTGTTATTTTTTTCCACGCTGAATATTTCACATTGAATTTGGACTCCTTAACAAAACATTGTCTTAGTTCTCCAAGTAAGTATATAACTTGTGCCTTAGCGGCCAGTGCCGGATCTGGGGAAGGGAGGGAGGAGAAATAAGCTATGCTCCCACTAGTACCTATGGCTGGTTTAACATATCCCACCTAGATATAAAGGAGGCAGGAGTGGCTTTCTCAAGGAGAGACAGAGAACCCAGGATGGGACTTGAGCAGTCCTGAGGTAGGAACCGTAGGAGCCCCTAAACATGGTGGAAAAGCTCAAGCTGAACTTTGTTATCACACTGTTAATAAAGCCAAATCCCAGACAGGAAGAGAGCTTTGATTCTACGTGGTGTATAGTCTTTGATTCAGAGGGAGCTGGGAGACACCTACCCATGGTTGTCCCTGTTGGCCCAGCCTATACCTGTTCTGTAGATAAAGTGCGACAGTTGGTCTGAACTTTATTCACAGTGCCCTAACCCAAATCTACCACCATCGAATGAAGCCTCATAGCCCCCAAATAAGTGTTAGTTTCCTCGTTTGTAAAATAGGAATAGTAAGGCACAGAGAAATGAAGTGATTTATCAAAGGTCACAGAACAAGCAGATAGCAGAGGTTCCAAACCTTCTAACTCAAAGTCTTGTTTCTGCCCTTATTAACTTATAAGAATTTCTAAAATGATTTATAGACATAGAAATTACTCAACAGCAGTGAATTCCCTTCAACTGTCTACCTAAGAGGTAGTTACTGTAGTAGAGGTAGTTAAGCCCATGCTGGTACATGGACTTGTATGGGAGGGAGAGAGCTTTACCAGCAGTGTGTCTGCCTCCTCACCGATGCCCCTGTAGTTCTGTGAGTGTAATAAATAGCAAATTATAAAGCAGAGAAAAGTTTAAAATGTTAATGTCATAAATGTCACTAAAAATTCCAGTGCCAATCTGGAGCCAGATTCTACTAGCTTGGTGGTATGGGGGGAGCACAAAACTGTGTTTACCCTTTAAAAGTGGTGGTATATTCCCCTCTGCCAGACAGCATGGGGAGGGAGCAAAGCCCAACTAATCTCTGCTATGCCCCTCTTCATTGTCCAGGGAGGAGCTTTTCAATATCAAACACTGTGCTCCCTGTGACTGAGTGCACCCCAGTATTCACACCCTACACGCTATTGTCATAATCTTTGTACGAAATATGCCTTGTGAGGTGTCATTTGAAAACCAATAAATCACTGATTAATAATATGGTGAAATGGGTGTGGCAACATTATATGTAAAGTTATGAACATAATCTGGAATGCAGATAGATCTGTAATATGCTTACCAGACAGGTGTTTCTCAAAGACAAAGGACAAGCTGACGCCTCTAGCCAGGTGTCATCAAAGTGGATTGGCAATCACCAGTGGAGTGGCCATTCTTTGGCCACAGAAGGGGGCAGGAACAGATCTATCTGCATTTTAACAAACAACAACATGGAACCTCTTTCACCATGCCTCAGTCTTCACCGTGGGAAGGAATTTTATCTGGGGGTAATCCTCCGAAAAATGCATTTCAAAGGGTGACTGCACTATAACAGAGAGGGGCAAAACACCCCACGTATTCTCGCTCTCTCTGTCTCTCTGTCTCTCACCCTGGTTGGTGGGGCCAGAGCTGCTGGACCCAGGGCTGTGACTATACATAGGCACTCAGGGTGTGAGCTGCATGCTGGCAGGCTGATTGTGAGCAACCCAAGTTGGGAGTTACAACAGCAAAGAACTGTGAGGCACCCCAGGTTGCAGGACAAGCAGTGACACAGTGCCTAACTGGTCTGGATTGCACCCCAGAATGTGATACTCCCCCAAACACAGGGACTGCAATTCTGGCTGCACTTTATTCATGAGTAAAGGAGAAAGTTCATGACTCCTGCACTACACAGTCATATAAGAAAGACACAGACTAACATTATGCCTTCTATACAGAGTTATCCATACTCAAGTGTCTCCTCTTGAGTTTGCCTAGTTCCAGTGAGGGTGGCCACAATGCAAAAGCACACTTGAGCTGCTGTGTCCACATTGGTGCTGTACTTACTCATGTGCGGCACTAAGACACACAAGAGTAGTGGTGGGCAACCTGCGGCCTGCGGGCCGTACCGCTTCCCGCAACTACCATTGGCCGGGAAAGACGAACCGAGGCCACTGGGAGCTACGGGCAGCCGTGCAAATGTAAACAAACGGTCTGGTGGCCTGAGGGACGCAGGTTGCCCACCACTGCACAAGAGGGTCATAAATTCTTTGCCAGTGAATTGTGGGAGATCTTGTTTGTTCTTTCCAGACATATCGAGGGATTTAGGGGAAGATATTGGAGAACATGCTGCACTCAAGAGAAGCTACCCTGCGTCTGCACAATGGGGCACATGTGTTAGCAGCTGACAGTTTGTGCTAACTTGAGCTTTAGCCTCTGACCCTCGACAGACCAGCCAACTTGAGTTAAGGGTATTTGTGGTAGACAGGAGTCGAGTTAGAGGCAACACCAGATTTATAACTGGAGTTAATACAAGTCCTAGGCTAGTATGGTGAGAAACAAGGAGGAATGTAAGCTCAACAAGTAATAATCATAGTAATATTAGTTAGCATGTATGTAGCCATTCCAAGCACTGACCAGACAGTGTTCATTAATTAATTAAGTCCATCTGATGATGTTTCCATGTGAAGGAAATACAGCCTATATTTCAAATTACTTCTGAAAATTTAATCATCAGAAAGTAGAATTTCTCATTAGTTAGTAATAATATATTAAGTTCCTCTGTCTGCCTTCAGATAGGAAGGATAAAGACTAATTAATTCAAAGAAATACCACAGAATATGTACAGTGCCAGTAGTGGTGGTAGTAAGGGAAGCTATAACTCTTAGACAAGTTAAAATGAAGTGCAGCTATTTCACATACTGCCCATCACCAACATCAATGCTTTTTTTTTTTTACAACAATAAAAATATAAGTTGTTACAGTCTAACGACATATGTTCCCTTTACTCCAGTGTAAAAACTGTATACAACATATGTCTTTTCCTGGGATAGTACAGCAGTTGAGGCTTTAGCGATCTTGAAAGAGATATTTCTGCTTTCATCTAAAAAAAACCAGTTACAATATTTTTAGTGAGTAATGGAAAAAAGCTCATGAAAAGTACAATATGGTTTGTATTGTTCACAAACAACTATGAAGACATCCTTACAAGAAACATTAGTCTGTGCATCTGACTGGTCAATGTACAGTGTTTTCTCAGGGATACATTGCAACACTTAGTCTCAGCCTACAGTAAAAGGGAATGCAGAGCAGCACTGGTGGGACACTGGAGAAATTCTGTCTCTCAGAGCTCTCTAGCTGTGCTTGAGGGAATGCAATCTGTGACACCCTTTATGGGATACAGCATCCAGGTCCTCTCTGTGCAGATGACGGGGGGGGGCGGGGAGCCATGGCTCTTCCTACTCCCTCCTGTCTGCCTCCTTTTGAGTGACTTGTTCCCAGGGTGGCTCTCAGTAGCCGCCTCTGGGCACAAGGGCTGCTATTCTGGACAGTCCTTTCACAGAATGTGAACGGTTTGGTAGGCTCCTTGCTCCCCTGTGCAGCTGTGTGTATGGGCCAGCCATGATCCAGTTCTTAATCAATTCATGTCGAACTGAGGTGCTTTATGCAGTCAATATATGAGGCAATAAAGGACATTTATATATCCTTGCTTGATGTTCCTCAATAAAAACGATGTAGGGTATGTCTATACTATCACTACAGTGGCACTGTAGCACCATCATGTAGACATTTCCTATATCAACAGAAGTGGTTTTTCCATCAATGTAGTTAATCCACCTCCCCAAGAGGCAGTAGCTAGGTTGACAGAAGAATCCTTCCATCAACCTAGCCATGTCTATTTCGGGGATTAGGTTGACCTAACTAAGTCACACAGGGTTCAAAAATTTTTACAGCTCCGAGCGATGTAGCTGTGTAGATCTAATTTTTAAGCGTAGACCTAGAATCACAGGACTGGAAGGAACCTCGAGAGGTCATCTAGTCCAGTCCCCTGCACTCATGGCAGGACTAAGTATTATCTAGACAATCCCTGACAGATGTTTGTCCAACCTTCTCTTAAAAATCTCCAGAGATAGAGATTCTTCCCTAGGCAATTTATTCCAGATAAAGATTACCTGGTCTTAGTTGCAAGGATACAAAAATCACACCCAGCATTTCCACTTGTCGAAGATGAGATATTGACAGCAGCTAAATTAATTTTGCATGGTTCAGTTCTGGCAAACTTACAGGACAACATCAATTCAGATCCTCATACAGTAGGAATCATATCTGAATGACAATGGGGAGTCATTACCATTTATGTAAATATTTCCAGTTCAAGGAGCTGGAAATTAAAAGTTAAGGGTGGGGTTTTTTTTGGCTTTATTTTATCACATGGATACTTCATATTTAATAAAATGTCATATGGTTATGGATACTACAGACTAAAGCTGTGCTATTCACAGGCAGATGCATTGAGAACATAAGATTACACACCCAGAGGAGAACAATTTTGTCTTTCCCCCCTTCACACTTATATCATGTATCATTTCCCTCCAAAAGAAACAGAATATAAATATTTCTGTTCCACTTGTGCTTCTTTATATAGATTCTGTCAGCCATAGGTGCCATAGCAGAATTCACTTCTGCATGATTATATTGCTGGGTTTACACTGCAACAGTTTTCTCTCTTGATATTTTAGGTACCCTTCTTTCTCAGAAAAAATATGCTTTGAAATCAATGTAATTGTCAGTCATAATGCATTTAATAAACTAATATTAGTAGCCATTAAGAAACTTTTTCTCC
This sequence comes from Terrapene triunguis, assembly GCF_002925995.2. Lineage (NCBI taxonomy): Eukaryota > Metazoa > Chordata > Testudines > Emydidae > Terrapene > Terrapene triunguis. The sequence goes on along the minus strand of NW_020664374.1, from coordinate 20,175,147 downwards.
TGCCTACTAGTTAAACAAAGTGATCTTATAAACTTTTCATATGCTCATGGTGGCATATCTCACTCCTTCAAAGTGATTTAGCAGCATTTTGAGGAAGCAGACCACACAGGGAATAATTTGCAAGTGAAGTCAGAAGGTCCAGGATAAAGAGTATCTACAGAACAAGGTGGAAGGCAGCTGACTAAATGATGGAGCTCTCCCTGACTCCCACACATGCCTACATCTCCTCTTATATTTCAAGGTCAAATACATCAAAGTGCTGACTAATCCTCTCCCAGAGCTCAGGGATGAGTGATCATTTCTGGTCCCCATAATCATTTTTATGAAACAGGATTTTTCCTGATTCCTCTGTAAAGTGCCAAGATAAATATACTGTACACAGCAAGACTGAAATCAAGTTAAAAAGCAGATTTAAAACCACAGCTTTCAAAATCTGCAGCTGTGTAGTAATCATTGTGCTGCCTGATTAAAATTATTGTAAACTCCAGCCTCATTAACAGACATCTCAGTTTTCGAAATTCCCTATGACTTGATACTCTTCAGACATCTGAATTTGATCCAATGTTGTTCCTACCCTTTTCTGTTCAATTTGCTGCAAATATTTGTGACTCCCCTTCTTTTGGTCTCAAGATGTTTGGAGAGTAGTTGTATTTGTGTGTACCTGGTATTTGTCTGCAAATCCCTCTCAAGAATCTTCCCACAACCACTGCAGCTAGAACTGTACACTGTTGGGGTTCCCCCAAGACCTCTCCCACTTGGTTCCTCAAAAATTCAGTTTGACTCTAGTCTTGTTACTTAGGGCTGGTCCACACTAAGCACCCAGTTCGAACTAAGATACGCAACTTCAGCTATGTGAATAACGTAGCTGAAGTCGAAGTATCTTAGTTTGAACTTAAAGGTACTTACCGCGGGTCCACACGCGGCAGGCAGGCTCCCCCGTCGACTCCGCCTACTCCTCTCGCGGAGCAGGATTACCGGCGTCGATGGCGAGCACTTCCAGGATCGATTTATCGCGTCTAGACAAGACGCGATAAATCGATCCCAGAAGATCGATTGCTTGCCGCCGAACCAGCGGGTAAGTATAGACGTACCCTTAGGTTCCTTTATTTGGCGTACTGCAAAGCTATGCTTTGTTGATCAGCCTCAAGCATAGGGGGCAGGTATAGGGCGTACTACACATCCAAAGTTACACAGAAAACCTCTTTCTTTATATACATTTACACATTACATTGCATTGACTATACATTGCATCACACGTTTTTGTGATTGGCTTGGTTACTTTGTAGGAACCAATCCCTGTCCAACATGCTCTTCCCACACACAACTTAACCTTTGCCTCATCTTAGATTCCTGGCTTCTCTTGTCCATTGTAAATAGTTCCCTGGGTGTTTCCCCTTATTTTAGCTAGTGTTGGCATCCTCTTTCCAGCCTGCTGAGCCACTTATCTCCCTAATCCCATCTCCCAAGAAATGAGGCTTCCCCTACATGCAATTACTCATGTCAAGCCAGGCCTACATTCCACTACTTTCGTTTTTCTTTTTTATATTCACATTTGTTTTATTTGCATTGTATTTTTCTCATTTTTTTAAAGTTGTGATTCCCAACCTCCATCCTCCTTCTCTGGGTATCTTGTATAAGGTGAGGAATGAATGAGGCATGGCTTCAGCCTCATTTCCGGTAGCACTTAAATGAAAATCTCCAGATGACCTGCACTTTTTTTTTTTTTTACTAACTTGGACTGGTGAGAGAACAAGAGAGTGCAGACTTAGCAGATAATATGATTTGATTTATGTATGTGCTGTTGTTACATGTAATCCAATATCTAATTTATGATGTTTACAGTGTACACATAGAGAAGCTAGATAAAACATAATAGACTCTTGCTGGAAGGTTGTAATGTAATGCTACTTTATTTCTTAGAAATCACACTCATAACACATGAGTACCCCAAAACAGAGAGAGACAAAGCAGGCTGCTCCCTAAAACAGAGAGGCACTGGCTCTCTGCAGACTGACTCCGATCACATGCTTCCCTACAGAGCCCCTAGCTTTCGAGCAGGATGAGAAAAATCCCCTGTGATTAATTGATAGCTTGTAATTTTAACACAGTTCAATACACCACACAACTCAACAAAATTCTTTCTACTTTCAAGAAAGATTCTTCTTAATGGCCCAGTAGTTATTGATTGAATTTCTAGTCTTCCTTCTAACCAACCAGGCAGCTTTCAGTAAAGATCCAGTAGTCCAAAACTAACTTTTTTTTTCTAAATTGTAATTCTGCTGGATAAACCAGGAATGGTCAGTCTTTCAAGAGAATAATATTCATGTTTGTAGTAGTCTACAGGAACAGCCTTAAGGAAAACTTAATGTAGGTAATATGCAGTATGTCTGTACACATTATGTTAAATGGTTTGTTGCAACTTCTTTTGCTGACACATTGTTGGAAAAGCTGATATTTCAAGTTGCCCTCACTACCACAGATACCACTGCTTGCTCATATCCCTCTAAAAATGTGGCTGCAATATTTCAAGTCTGAAGTTTTTGCACTCACAAAAACTGAGATGCGTGTATTTGTGAAGACAGATTATATATCTAGGTGTGCCGTTTATCTAACCACAGTACTCAATTAACTGTTTTCCAACACTCAGCTCCACTCTGGCATGATTACACAATGTAATGTGTAAATGTATATAAAGAAAGAGGTTTTCTGTGTAAGTTTGGACGTGTGGTATGCCCTATACCTGCCCCCTATGTTGAGGTTGATCAACAAAGCCTCCCCATTAAAAACAGAAGAAAAAGTATAATTGCTTTAAAAAAAGATATATATCATATGAAACAATTAATTATATGATCCATTTCTCTTATAAAAGTGATTTTCCAAATCAGTTTTGCTTTCCTTACCACCCTCACCATTCCTCATCTATCATGGTCTGTGGTTGCTAGCTGTAGTGATATTGATCTAATTTAGATTGTAAACTTCTAGGGCCAGGAACTCACCAAAAGTGGGTGGGGAGGGCTGGGAGTATGCAGAACCAGAACTCCTTGTCTGCCACACAGAGATGGGAATATGCTACACCACTTTTGGGGAGGAATCACAGATTGCAACCTTCCCACACACAACCAGGGAGCTCTGGGAGGCATTCGGAGGCATAGTGGCCCCTAGTGCTACATCCAAGATGATGGAGGCTGCACCACCCCCAAGGCTAAATGCCACAGTTGACTGTTTTATAGATAATGAATGAAAATATTTGCGATATACTTGCTTTTTTTATATATAACTGCTTGACTCTGCTCTCATTTACTTTTATAAATGCTCTGGTTCAAGAAACCAGACAAGACAAGGAGTTAACAATATATGTGACCTGAACCATAAGTAAACAAATAAGTATTAAAAGATGAGAAAAAAATGATAGTGTGCTATATCAAAACAGCACTGTTCAGCAGGGTATAACATTTAAGAAATTCAAGATACTTTTTATTCTATGCAGGGCAATGAATTATGGCTTGTCTACATGGGGACTTTAAACTGGACTAAGTCAAGAAAACACTTGTGTACAGACAAAGCAATTCATTATAATGTATTGACTCTACATTTATCACACACTCTGGAGTCTTCTTTCAAAGTGAACAACCTTTGCTGCAAATTGAGTTAGTCCTGTCTATTGTTTGGACACACAATGCTGCTGGGAACTACTTTGGCACTCTTCAAATGGCTATCCCACGCTGCTTTGTGGGAGACTGTTATTGACCTGTGCATTTACCAGTGTGCCCTTCTCTCCTATGGGGTCAGGTTGACTGGATGTTCCCTTTCCTGTTTATAAATTGGTGAACAGCCAGATTTTCTCTATTTGATTCTGGATTTCATTGTATCACAATAGCCGCAATAATACTCCAGAAGCCTTAAAACATGCCTCAAGCAGCCACTTGGAGACTGGCCGAGTCCCTGGATCCCACTGCCATCTGGGGAGAAGCATTGATGCAGGAAGCTTTTGTGGCCAGCCACTGGAATGAAAATCTTTTTGTGGACCACAAACTGAATGAGTCAAAAATGTGATGCAGTAGCAAAAAAGTCCAATATCATTCTGGGGTGTATTAACAGGGGTGTCATATATAAGACAAAAGAGGTAACTGTCCTGCTGTACTCAGCACCGGTAAGGCCTCAGCTGATCTATTGTGTCCAATTCTGCGTGCCACTCTTTAGGAAAGAGGTGTAGAAATTCGAGAGAGTCCAGAGAATAGCAACAAATATGATAAAAGGTTTAGAAAACCTGACCTATGAGGAAAGATTAAAAAAAATGGGCATGTTTAGTCTTGAGAAAAGAAGACTTATCAGGTCCCCTTCTCAGTCTTCAAATATATTAAATGCTATTATAAAGAGGATGGTGATCAATTGTCCTCCATGTCCACTGCACATAAAATAAGAAGTCATCTGCTTAATCTCAGCAAGGAAGATTTAGGTTAGTGTAGCGGGGCAGTCACCCCGCTCTGGCCCTGAAAGTGTTAAAAACCAGCCCTTGGAGAGGGCTGGGGCTGAGAGCCAATAAGAAGAGGCTCGGAGGCAGCCAATCAGGGCCAGGCTGGGCCCTATAAAAGAGCTGCCAGGCCAGAGGGTAAACAGTCTCTCTCTAGCTTTGGAGTGGGAAGGACCTAGCTGCCTTGGCGCACAGGGTACCTGAAGCAGAGCAGTGCTGGGAAAGGGCAAAAGGAGCTGGGGAGCTCCAGCCTGGCAACTCCCCAGCCTGAGGCCTTGGTAAAGTCCTAAGGAGGTACTGGGGCTATGGAGGTGCAGCCCAGGGATAGGCAGAGGCAGCAGGTCCAAAACCCTTGCTAGTGATGAGTGGCCATTACAGACTGCAGTCTGCCCCAGAGAAAGGGGGCTAGATGATGACTGGCAGTAGCCACTGAGGCAAGGTGGATATAGGGGATTGGGGATCCCCTGCTGTGGGAAGAACCCCAAGGTAAGAGGCACTGAGGTCCGAGAGGGACATGGGGGCCTGAGGCAGGAGAGATGCTGGCCAGCAGGGGGAGCTCTGAGTGCTGGAAAAGAGCTAATTCCCAGATGACCAGCAGGAAGCGCCGCGGTGGTGAGTCAGCGAACTGCTACAGTTAGATATTTGGAAAACTTTTCTAACTGTAAAGATAGGGTCTGGAATAGGCTTCCAAGACAGGCTGTGGAATCTCGATCATTGGAGGCAGAGAACATGGTGGATAAACACCTGTCAGGGACAGTCTAGATTTACTTGATCCTGCCTCAGCACGCGAGCTGGACTTGATGACCCCTCAAAGTCCCTTTCAGCCCTACATTTCTATAATTCTATGAAATAGGTAGGCCAATGTCTGCAAAATGCCATGACCAAAATGCCGAACACTACTGGATACAGAGCAAAAGAGCACAGAGGATCTACCTTAAAACAAGGGATGACAGGGGGAAAGTCCAGAAGAAGACATGTCCATATTTTGAGGAGCTGGACAGGAGTTTACATAACTACCCAACCCAGGCAGCTTGTGGAATTGCTTCCCACCTTCAGTCCCACACCCTCAAGGATGACCAGCAAGATTATCAGAGGCTATAGCATGAGGAGGCCAGTAGAGATCTTCCTGTAAAGCCAGGATCAATTTGGGAACTTGGAAACATGACACTGGCCAGATAGAAGGCGAGCCCAATCCCTGCCCCCAAGCAACCAGCCTGATTCTAAGGCAGCAGCACAGACCAGGACTAAAAAGGCAGATCCTACTGAGAGCACATGGACATGTAAGTCTTTTTTTCTTTTTTAATAATTTATTAATGATGATGATGATGATTTTGCTGTGCTAGCTTCTGTTCTGGAAGGCCTATGGGTGCAGTCACTGTAGGTGGATATGAGCTAGAAGCCTTTCTGAGTCTGAAGTCCCCATCTCCTTCCCTCCTCTCACACTGTCCTGTCAGCCCTCGACACACCTTTCCAAAATGGGGGCTACTCCAGCTGGGCAATTGGCCACCATGTTATGCTAAAGCCCCGACTGCCGACCATTTTCAGGCCCCTTCCCTCAACTGTCCTGCCTGGCATTTTTCACCCCCTCCCCACCCACCCACCCACCCCCCATTTGCCACCTCAAAATGGCAGCCAGTATCATGGCCCAGCTGCAGTCTCTCTCCACCAGTGGCGGCTCCAGGCACCAGCGCTCCAAGCGCGTGCTTGGGACGGCAAGCCGCGGGGGCCGCCCTGCCGGTCCTGTGAGGGCGGCAGTCAGGCTGCCTTCGGCGGCATGCCTGAGGGAGGTCCACGGATTCGGCGGCAATTCGGCGGCGGGTACGCTGAATCCGCGGGACCGGCAGACCTCCCGCAGGCATGCCACCGAATCTGCGGGACCGGGGACCTCCCACAGGCAGGCCGCCGAAGGCAGCCTGCCTGCCGTGCTTGGGGCGGCAAAAAAGCTAGAGCCGCCCCTGCTCTCCACCCCCTTCCTGTGGCAGACTCAAATATGAAAAACATTCTTTTGTGCATAATGGAAAAGTTTATGGAGACAGCAGGGTGTTGTTGTTTGTTTTACTATTATTGAGACGTTTGGTTAGTGTTCTCACTTTATATGAGGTGGACATGCACATTGCATGCCTGTAGAGCTACAAAGAGTACAGCTCCCCGCTGAGGTATAAACAGGGCCGGCTCCAGGCACCAGCCTGGCAAGCAGGTGCTTGGGGCGGCCACTCCGGAGAGGGGCGGCACGTCCAGCTATTCGGCGGCAATTCGGCGGACGGTCCCTCACTCCCGCTTGGAGCGAAGGACCTCCCACCGAATTGCCGCCGGAGATCGCGATCGCGGCTTTTTTTTTTTTTTTGGCTGCTTGGGGCGGCCAAAACCCTGGAGCTGGCCCTGGGTATAAATGCCCTGTAACACAGAATCACAGAATCATAGGACTGGAAGGGACCTTGAGAGGTCATCTAGTCCAGTCCCCTGCCCTCGTGGCAGGACAAGGTATTATCTAGACCATCCCTGACAGGTGTTTTTTTAAGAGCAGGTTAGACAATCTCCAATGATGGAGATTTTATAACCTCCCTATGCAATTTATTCCAGTGCTTAACCACCCTGACTGGAAGTTTTTCCTAATGTCCAACCTAAACCGCACTTGCTGCAATTTAAGCCCATTGCTTCTTGTCCTATCCTCAGAGGTTACGGAGAACAATTTTTCTCCCTCCTCCTTATAACAACCATGTAACATGCATTCTTACTAACTGGTAACAGTGAATGCTTCAGGCAATCATTTCAGAACCCTATCTATTTTTCTCTGCACTTTCAACACATCTGCAGGGGAGATAAAGCAAAATCTAAGGCTGAGAAATTGTTCCATTTTTCTTCAGAGAGTAAGAGGAATAGCTCAAAGCCTTCTCCAAAGTTATAGCTGCTCCCACTCCGGGAGCTCTTCTGGGGTAGGGGCATCTTGGTGAATAACTTCACAGCATATCTCACAGTGTATCTCACTGGTCTGCCCTTTGCCTTGGTGAATATGGCCATTCTCTGCCACCTAGTCACCTGCCTCAGAGTAACATCACCCAGAGTCGGGACTGCCTAAAGTGGATGTAGAGGCAATTACTATCCAGCTCACCCGCAGACTAGCCCCACTAACACCTCGGACACCACATAAGCACCTCCACAGCACTGCAAAACTGCAAAGTCGGACCAGGAACATAATTCCTACCCCATCCCCAGAGTGGGCACATAATTCCCAAACCACCCCCACCCCTCCAGCCTCCAAAGCACATCAGCAAAGCCAAACAGCATATACTGCACAGACAAAAATCCCAACTCACACATCACTTACCATTTCTGAGGTTTCCCCCAGATTAGGAAAAAGCTCAAGTAGGTAAAGCCAGAAATGTAAAAAGAAATGTTATCACAGCCTCCCTAGGATATAAACAATAACGGCTTGTCATTTTTAATACCCTCACAGCACTCAAGGTCAGGGCCCTTATCAATGGCTCAGCTACTGGCAAACCTGAAGGGGAGAAAATGGAAAACTCATGACGAAATGTTTTCAGACATCATTACAGAGTCCCCAGAAAACTGAAAATAGAGGAGAGGTGGAGGCAGTATCTGAGCGCTGAGAAGGAATCTGACAAGGAGCTTTCCACGGAGCTTGCTGTACTGGCAAAGGACAGTGTGGCAGTTGCCAAGGGAAAGTGTTGCATGGCCAAAGACAGTATGGGAAGGGAGATGCAGATAGATCCCTAGCTTAGGGCACTGAGAAACAGTGGTACTTGATACCCCAGCTCTTTTGAGCCCTCTGTCACCCCTGATAACTTTGTACCTCTGCACTACACCAGAAGTCTGATGAACCAGGAAGTCAGAGGGAAGACTTTGCCTGTACACCCACATGGTCTTTGCATTGTGCCCTGCACTGTTGCACTTTACTGTTTTGTTTCACTCCCAGTCTAATGAAAGGGTTCTTTGTAGTTAGATTGGTTTTTAATATATTGTTCCATCTAATTAAAAACCATCATTTCAGCTTGTTACATAGATTGTTTAATAATAAAAACCTTTAAAACTTCATTCCCTAAGGAGTCAACAGTTCATTTCACACAGAACATTATTACGTTTTCACTAATTCATAAGGTTTTACAAACACATGTAGGCAAAGATATAAGGTGCAATAGGGATTGCCACAACATTGTACTTCCACTGCCCATAAACAACACTGAACTGCACAAAAAACTTCCAATCCCCCTCCACAGGTTAACCGCTGGATGAACCACTGCATAATTTCAGGCCTGCGATTCAAAATAAGAGCAGGAGGCATCCCTGACAATATTACCTTGGCTGTTTGAGGTTTTGTATGGGATGCCTTGCTGGTTGCTCAAATCACAGACTAAGTCTCTCTACTGCAGCCTCCCACCCATCGCTAAGGCTTTTGTGCTTATCCTCATAAACATTGTACAAAACACAACATACTGCTATAATCCGTGTGATGTTGGAGGAGGGCTTTTTGGTGGGGGGGGGGAGGTTGGTGGTTTTGCTGCTCCTAATCTATTCCATAAACAGTGCTATCTCCCTTTCAAATGGCCAAATGCTCACTCTACCACCATTCTTCAAATACTGAGGGGCAGTAGTTAAACAGTTCCTTCCTTCTGTGTAAGCAGCCCATGAATGGCTGCATCAGTGAAGGAAGCAGAGGATAAACTGGGTCTCCCAGGATAACCAGAGCAATGTCTACACCATTATTGTCCATCATGGTCCTGAGGTCAAACAATCCTTTTTCCCTTAAACTTAAATAGAGCTGAGTTCCAAAGGATGCTAGCACCATGGACCCTTCTGGGCTACCCAGCATTTATGTCTGTAAGCCTGCTATGGTGGTCAACAAGCCTTTCTGTTTATGAATTCTGAGCCCTGGCAGGCAGGGAAGGTGGAGCAGGAAGGGAAATAATAGGCACAAGAATTCCATCACCTCTCCCCATTCAGTTTGGAAACCCCATGCATACAAAACCAATCTCCTGAGCACAACCCTTCATGACCTGGTGCAACAGTATAGCATTACCTGACAATGGCTTCAATGGTCAGTATCCCCTGCCACACTAGTTTGCTATGAAGCAGTAGCATTTGGGGTGGCCAGCTTCCAGATGGCAATTGTGACCTGTTTGTCCACAGGTATGGGGCATCACATGTCGGAACGCTGCCGCTGCAGCTCCAGGGTCAGTTCAGCGCCTATCTCCAAAATGATTGCCTTTGCGACCCTGACATTCTCTTGCCACTGCTGGTCATCCCAGGTGTGCAGAACAGTCCTTTCCCACCAAGACTCACTGGCCTGCCAAGTGCAGAAACAGCATTGTATGCTGTGAAGCTGCTCCAGGAATTGGTCCTCTACTCTCAGTTGCTCGGTGTCTTCCTCTTCTTCCTCAGCCACCTCCCGGTTCCACCATCACTGAAGATCTTGTTGCTGCTGCGACTGCCACCGCTGCCACCACCACATCATCCACTTGCTGGTGCAGCAGATGAAGTCCAAAGTCAAATTCATCTGGCTTTGGATGCTGAAATACAGCCCAAGCAGCCTCCACATATTCAAGGTTGCCAACGTAGAGCCACAGAGCATTGTTGAGTACATGTTGGCTGACAGCAGTTCAGAAATGATGCTAGCATGCCCTTAAAAGTGCAGGGTGGAGTCAAATAAATGGGATTTTTAAAAAAATTAAACAAGCCTGACCCGCACTGTACATCCCACAATGCACAGCAAGAAAAATCCCAGAATGCACACTGCTCCGCAGTAAGGCAAAGGAGCATGGGATACCATCCAAGAATGCCACACCCTCAGCTCACAGCATGTGTGCACACAATGATGTGTATTGACAGAGGGCACACTGTCCCATGGGCACGCTATTACTGCACTTGCATATATTGCACATTGATTTTTAGCTGCAGATTTACACTCCCCCCCATGTAGACAAGTACTAAATAAAGAAACAAACTGTTTTCAGTCAGGCGTTGCACGTGTCACATATGCACTCTTGTAGAAGTATTACTTCTTTACTTCACGCTCACTATGATGACTGTTTTTGTCGGGATTTGGTACAAGGCTGTGTCATAGCGTTGAACGAATTTTAACATGTAGTAAATTCCTTCAGGCCTGCTTGCTTCAATGGAGAGGGTAGCATTTTCAGAAGTTTCTAAAAGGAGTTTAAGTCCCATTTTCAAAAGTGACTTCTGCTCTTATTTAGGGCTGTCAAAATGATTAAAAAAATTAATCATGATTGATCACAATGTTAAACAATAATAAAATACCATTTATTTAAATATTTTTGGATGTTTTCTACATTTTCAGATATATTGATTTCAATTACAACACAGAATACAAAGTGTACAGTGCTCACTTTATATTATTTTTATTACAAATATTTGCACTGTAAAAATGATAAACAAAAGAAATAATATTTTTCAATTCACCTTATACAAGTACTGTAGTGCAATCTCTTTATGATTAAAGCTGAACTTACAAATGTAGAATTATGTACAAAAAACCTGCATTCAAAAATAAAACTATGTAAAATTTTACAGCCTAAAAGTCCACTCAGTTCTACTTCTTGTTCAGTCAATCGCTCAGACAAACAAGTTTGATTACATTTTCAGGAGATAATGCTGCCTGCTTCTTGTTTACAATGTCACCTGAAAGTGAGAACAGGTGTTTGCATGGCACTGTCGTAGCTAGTGTCGCAAGATATTTATGTGCCAGATGCGCTAAGATCCATGTCTCTTGATGCTTCAACCACCATTCCAGAGGACGTGTGTCCATGCTGATGATGGGGTCTGCTCGATAACGATCCAAAGCAGTGCAGACCAACGCATGTTCATTTTCATCAACTGAGTCAGGTGCCACCAGCAGAAGGTTGATTTTCTTTTTTGGTGGCTCGGGTTCTGTAGTTTCCACATCGCAGTGTTGCTCTTTTAAGACTTCTGAAAGCGTGCTCCACACCTTGTCCCTCAGATTTTGGAAGGCACTTCAGATTCTTAAACCTTGGGTCGAGTGCTGTAGCTATCCTTAGAAATCTCACATTGGTACCTTCTTTGCATTTTGTCACATCTGCAGTGAAAGTGTTCTTAAAATGAACATGTGCTTAGTCATCATCCAAGACTACTATAACATGAAATATATGGCAGAATGTGTGTAAAACACAGAGCAGGAAACATATAATTCTCCCCCAAGGAGTTCAGTCACAAACTTAATTAACACAATATTTTTTTAACGAGTGTTATCAGCATGGAAGCATGTCCTCTGGAATGGTGGCCGAAACATGAAGGGGCATATGAATGTTTAGCATATCTGGCATGTAAATACCTTGCATTGCTGGCTACAAAAGTGCCATGCAAACACCAGTTCTCACTTTCACGTGACATTATAAACAAGAAGAGGGCAGCACTATATCCCATAAATGTAAACAAACTTGTTTGTCTTAGTGATTGGCTGAACAAGAAGTAGGACTTAGTGGATTTGTAGGCTCCTAACATTTTACATTGTTTTGTTTTTGAGTGCAGTTATGTAACCAAAAAAAAAATCTACATTTGTAAGTTGCACTTTCATGATAAAGAGATTACACTACAGTACTTGTATGAGGTGAATTGAAAAATACTATTTATTTTATTTATCATTTTTTACAATGCAAATATTTTTAATCAAAAATAATAATATAAAGTGAGCACTGTGCACTTTGCATTCTGTGTTGTAATAGCAATCAATATATTTGAAAATGTGGTAAAACATTCACAATTATTTTATACATTTCAATTGATACTCTATTGTTTAACAGTGTGATTTAATTGCAATTAATATTTTTAATTGCAATTAATTTTTTTGTTAATCACGTGAGTTAACTGCGATTAATCAACAACTCTACTCTTATTCAAGAGTGTCATTGAAAGCCAAAGCAATTTAGGCTCTTAAGTTCCTAAATCACTCCTGTAAATGAGTCCCGTGTAGCTAAGACCATTAGATGCTTTGGAAAATTTTACTGAAATCAGGCAAATGCATCCAGGTAGCCTCATCTCTGAATATTAGTGGCAAAGTACCTTTCCAGAATATGTGAAAGAAAGTACAGTACAATAAGGTGTTTTTTTACCTCTCATTTTGTCCCACTGCTAAAGCACTTGAATTTAATTACCATGTCTAATGTTAGCTTGTGCTAGCTGTGATAGATGTATGTACTCCTTCATACAGTACAGAACTTTCTTGTAATTCAAGTTCATTTAATTAAATCCTAGTCCTCTGGGAAAATCCCAAGCTTCTTCTACTGTAGACCTGGTATAAAACCAGCCTCTTTGCAGCCATGCAACCACTAGCCCACTTTCCTTCACCCAAACACATTTCTGAACAGCACTATATTTAGGACTGTGATAAGTCTCTCTTTAAAAGCCCATGAGAGCATGAGTAATTTTTGTCAGTCTCTGTGAGATCATTATGGTTTTTATTAGAAACTTCACACAATGTACTTTTTCTCATTAAAGGTTCTAAATCTGACTTGCCTTATATTTTCAAGGGATTGACATGGTGCGGTGTGGGGGCCGGGGGGAGTTGTATAATACAGCTGTTTTCGTTGTATTTTATGATGTGGGCATTTTCTCCTTTGAAGCTCATGGACATTTCAGGAATTTTTTTCAATGACAAACAACAAATTAAATTATGCAGCCAATTGTGTGATCCAGATTCTGCTATGTTGCTGAACTTTACCAATAGGCCACAGTTGTGGGCAGTAGGGTAACTGGTGTAATAGAGAAAGTAACTATCTGAAAGGAAAAGATCTGCTAAAGCAAATTATGAACCAGGCTCTGCCACGCTTACATTCAGTAGCACCTTAGACTGCAAATAGTCCCATTGATTTAAGTCTAGGAAAAAAAGCTTGCTACATATGTTATTTTAGTAGACCAGTAATATTCCCTGGATGCAGGAATGTGTCTTTGAGGAGACCCAATGGAAACCAGACACCCCATCACCTCAAAGACTAAAGTGGGCCTAGGGAGAACACAGGACTATGCCATACAAGGGAAGGACTGGGGTCGAGCTTTGCTGTTGGACACATTCTGGAGAGAAATGTTATCAGACTGGACTGAAGCTGAAAGCTGTTGTTGTTTTTTTAATTTAGAGTTAGAACCAAATGTTTTCTATCATTTTAAGATTCTTGAGCAATGTAGAAGGTTCGTGCCGGGGCTCGACCCTCCTGGGCAGGAGGGGAGCCACACCGACTCACTACCTGTGGAACAAACAAAGAGTTAGTTCAGGGGGCTCAGGCCCTCAGGCAGGGGCTGAGCAAACAAACAGTTAGGGAGCTCAGGCCCTTTGGTGCAGGGGCTGAGCAACAATACAGCAGGTAGGGAGCTCAGGCCCTCTGGTGCAGGGGCTGAGCAACAGTATCACAGTCTAGGGAGCTCAGGCCCTTTGGTGCAGGGGCTGAGCAACAATGTAACAATATAGTGATGAGGATAGGCCCAGGACCCTGTGCCTGAGCGTTGGGTGAGGGGGAAGCCTGCCACCCGTAAGTGGGGTGGCAGGGGGGGACGCAGGCCCACCCACTCCACTGCATCCCAGGCCGGGGCCCTAGCAGCGGCCACTGCCGCTGCGAGTCAGTGGGGTGTCCGAACCGAAACACACTGACATCGGCTCATACGTATCTATAGCCTGACCGGGGTCGGCTACCCCCGGGCTACTTCCGGGTTCCCCCTCAGGGCCTACCTCGTCCGTGGCGCCGGGCCCAGTCCAGTCCACCAGCATGGGTTCCTCTCGGCCGGGGCTTGGTGGCAGGTCCGGCAGCTCCTCAGGGAAATCCGGCCAATTGAGCTCGGGCAGCTCCTCCGGGTAACAGCAGGGCCGGAGGGGCTCCGGTGGCGTCTCGCCTTCGGGGTTGGTGTGGGGGAGTTCCACCGGCTCCTCCCAACGACGGGAGCGGACGGGCTCCGGTGGTTCCTCCTCGTAGTGGGCTCGGGGTAACTCCGGCCAGTTAGGGCCAGGGCCTCGGGCCTCGGAGGTCTCCCGGCCGCGAGCTCCCCGCCGTACGTCTGCTCCCTGCGGTGGCTGGGGCCGCACTGAGCTCTGGTGGCCGGCTTTTATACTTCCTGTCCCGCCCCTTGACTTCCGGGGGGCGGGAACAGGTGGCGGAGGCTCCGCCCACTTGGGTGTCTGTAAGGGCACTCCCTCTGCTGGGCAGGAGGGGAGCCACACCGAGTCACTACAAGCAAATATTTTATTTTGTTACTTTTATTTTTAAAGGGGTAACAAAGTAGAGAGAGAATTCCAAGTACATTTAGAGTCAGCATTTTCAGAGTAAAAAAAACATTCAATTTATTCAGCTGAGCACAAAGCTGTGAATCATCGTATTTTGTTTAGAAGTGCAGATGCAAGCAAAAGTTAAGACGATAAAGACTGTTGTGTTGTATAATCTTGGCCCTCTGGTACTGAGTCCAACTGGGATCCTCAGGCTTGTGTAAGTCTTATGGAGGGTTGACACTTTTTCTTCTAGAAGAACATGAAAGTTCTTTTAATCCAATGGCTAGATGTGGAACAAGAAATGTTAAAGAAGTCCCTGGTTCATTAAACTTTTCGTCTTTGATCCAGCCTGAATTCCGACTGGTATAATAGCAACCACAAACCATAAGACAGATATGAAGGAAAATATTGTTGCTAGCTCTTTAGTTATATTAAGATTACCACTCTTAGTGGAGCAATATCAATAAAACTAAATAAAATCAAATGAGCTCTTTGCTCATTACCACTCAGCCACTCACATGTTTACCAATGTATGTTCATTGGCTCTTTTTTAATAGCATAAGCCTTATTGCCTGCCCAGCAGCAAGTATAGGAACATTGTTCTAAGGCATTTTTCTATTTTATAGTTTTATTTTTCTGAAATTTGCCAGTGGAAGACATCTGGAATGGAGTCTCAAAATAGTTGATTGCCACTAATGGGCACCTTGAAGAGAAATACTCCAGCCTCAGTGATGGCAGAGCTAGGAAGGAGTAGGTAACATCTTGATTGCAATCTCCTTCCTGCTCTGGACCTTATCTCCTTTTCAAAATAGCGCCTCCCCAGAAAGGCTGCTGGCAGCTATCATGGGTACCTGAAATGTACTGGGAATGCTTACAAATAGTGGCAGCTATTGATCCCAAAATAACTGACAGTCATAAAGAGGCAGAGAAGGAGAGAAAAGGGGAAAACCCCTTTTTCAGAATTAGCCAAGGGGAATGGGAAAGCAGTCACCACATCAGTGAGGCACGAAAATCTGACAAACATTTGTTTTCATAACCTGTGCAAAGAAAATAATAATTCTAAGAACTACAGGTGGAGATTTTCAAAGCCGGGCAGGAGATTTAGCTACTCAACTTCCACTGAAATTAATGAGAGCTGTGTGAGTTTGAAAACCTCACACCTAACAGAGATGCTGCATAGCTGGAGATCTTAGACGTTCTCTGTGAACCTTGGGGTGATCCAGCAGCAGAAAACAGCAGTCGTGTAGTGAAGGGTAAACGCCGTTAAACAGTTTACTCACTTCTCATTTAGCTTAGTTCACCAACCTCTTGTGGTACCACTACACCACTGGCAAACAGTCTTTCTGTTGCCCCTGGAAACTATGCACAGCCCTTGTCAAGGACCAATTCCAGTGACCAGCAAAGGTGGTTGGGTTCCTATGTGTGTACTTTTCTTCCCTCCCAACTGAGAGAATAGGCATCACCAGCAGAGGCAGCATTGTTTGAGACAATGGAATAGGCATGCTTTCGAGCATCCGTACTGATAGACTGTACAGTGGCCTGAGTTGTTCCACACATTTCTCCTAAATCCAGGAAGTTCCTTCTCACAGCTCAGTGGTGGACACTGTATATGTGAACTGGAAATAGAATGATAAAAAAAACCCGGAATGTCCTGTCCATAGTTCAGATCTACAAACTTAAGGCATTTTTCCAGGGGCCACAAGATGATGTTCTGTGGTGGCAAACTTGGATGTTAGGCATAATATAGTTCAGCCGATGTATATAAGTTAACCGTCAGCCATGTGTTCAGCACTGCACATTACAAACAGGAAGATTCAGCTCCTGCCTCCAAAGAATTTAGATGGGTTTCAGAGTAGCAGCCGTGTTAGTCTGTATCCGCAAAAAGAACAGGAGTACTTGTGGCACCTTAGAGACTAACAAATTTATTAGAGCATAAGCTTGCATCCGAAGAAGTGGGTTGTAGCCCACGAAAGCTTATGCTCTAATAAATTTGTTAGTCTCTAAGGTGCCACAAGTACTCCTGTTCTTTTTAAAGAATTTAGAGTTTAAATTAGACAGATGATATAGATCAGACACATAATTATCCACTGGTGGACCAAATAAAATCCAATCTCATAATACAGGGATTATTTATCTATTTATTCATTTATTATACTTCCCTTCTTTGGCAGATTATCACTGAAAAGGTTTTGAGTGTGTTGTGAGGAGGGATTTCAATGCAGAGGAGGCAATTGAGTGGCATGCGAAAGAAGGAGACTTTTCTATGCATAAGGCACAGCAAGGAAAAGGTGCAAAGATAAGAGCGGGAGGTGGAAATACTATTATTGATAATAATCCATAAATTGTTATGTAGTGTCTGTCTTAAACACATACTGTCAAATGCTGTAGATTTGGGGCTTGGTGGCTAGCCCTACACAAGTACACAAGTTGGGGAGAGAATGCAAGAAACCTTCCTGCACTGCACATTGTTAGGGAGCACAGCCACCGTTCTCTGATAGCAGTACTCTCATCATAAATTAAAAAATAATAAGATAAGAGAATAGGAATCTGAAGTAATGGTGCAGAATTTGAATATCTGATAACCTTAGAAGTTAGAAGGATGAGTAAAAGTAGTGACAATAAGGAAAAAGAACATTAAAAATAGAGAGCAGAGTGGATGTTGAAAATATGGCCCAGAAAAGAAAAAGGAACACCATCCATCATTCTTTCATGACCCAAATGAAAGCAGAAAACAATACTTCATCAGTGATCTTTAAATATTTACTCTTTTTCCTGGAACTTCATTTCCCTATGTGCTTACATGAAAACATGTATATATGAAGCATAGCTTCAAGCTAAACACACTTATCTTGTTACAGAACGCTGTCACTAACATTTTTCCACTCTTTGTAGGTTACCAGGATACAAGTACCTATTGATCACTTCTCTTATCAAAATATACCTATTCTCTTATCAAAATAACATTGACAGATGGAGATGGCACTCTGGAGTTCCAGCTTTTATACCAGGGGTCGGCAACCTTTCAGACGTGGTGTGCTGAGTCTTCATTTATTCACTCTAATTTAAGGTTTTGCGTGCCAGTAATACATTTTAACATTTTTAGAAGGTCTCTTTCTATAAGTCTATAATATATAACTAAACTATTGTTGTATGTAAAGTAAATAAGATTTTTTAAATGTTTAAGAAGCTTCATTTAAAAATTAAATTAAAATGCAGAGCCCCCCAGACCGGTGGCCAGGACCCGGGCAGTGTGAGTGCCACTGAAAATCAGCTCATGTGCCGCCTTTGGCATGTGTGCCATAGGTTGCCTACCCCTGTTTTACACCATACACATTTATTCAATTAACTGTTTTGGCCAGGTTGGTTTACCAATGGAATCCCCAGTGTACGAAAGATTTCAATTAATATGTTCAGGCCTTTTTTAGGATACACTTCTTCTACATTGTGCTTAAAGCTCATGTTCAAAGGACATTCCTTTCTTCATGTTTTCTCCCTGACCTTATTCTTATTTACTACAAAGAAATGCAAATGTCAATGAAACAGAACAATTGTAGCACTTTTTAAAATGTATTATTCTTATTATCCAGATTTGGGATCTAAACATTTTGTCATAAGTGACACTGTTAAGTGGGCTATATTGGTTACATCTCAACTGAGAGTGCAAATTGTTGGTAAACTTCTTGTTATTGTTGTTTCTTGGGAATAATGTTGTTATACGTAATAGTGAGTGAGTGTACCATTATGTACCCCATTGTTCATTTGTGGTAAAACTATGTATGTATGTGAACTTGTATTTGAGGCTGATCACTGCGTGTCACTAATATGTAACTACTAGGGCCACTCTTAAAAAGTTCCATTGATTTAAAAAGTCTACTGGAACATGAGGCCAAAAAAATCTCAACAATGGCTAGGCAGTTGATGTGCTGTGACTGCTGATCTTAAAATGATTGTTTCACTGTTGCCTTGTCCTTTCCCACTGGGTGTGTGCATGTGTTTCTTCACCTGTCCTCTCTTGACAGCCTAGTAGTTCGTAAGCTCTTATGAAGGCGGGCACTTTTATTATGTTTGTACAGTGCCTATCACAACGGGGCTCCTATTCCAGATTGTGGTTGTTAGATGCTACCACAAAACAAATAGATAATAATCAGAGTACTACTAATTTACTCAAGATAGTTAAGTCCAAAGCTGACTGCAAAGGATCACAGAGGGATTGCACAAAACTGGGTGAGTGAGCAACAAAATGGCAGATGAAAATAAATGTTGATAAATGCAAAGGAAAATGCACATTGGAAAACATAATCCCAACTATACATATAAAATTGGCTGTTGCCACTCAAGAAAGATCTTGGCATCATTGTGGATAGTTCTCTGAAAACCTCTGCTCAATATGCAACAGCAGTCAAAAAAGCTAACACACTGTTAGGAACCATTAAAAAAGGGATATGTAATAAGACAGAAAAGATCATAATGACACTATATAAATCCATAGTATGCCCACACCTTGAATACTGCCTGCAGTTTTGGTCCTCCCATCTCAAAAACAATATATTAGAATTGAAAAAAGTATAGACAAGGGCAACAAAAATGATTAGGGGTATGGAACAACTTCTATATGAGGCAAGATTAAAAAGACTGGGACTGTTCATCTTAGAAAAGAGAGGTCTAAGGGATGATATGACAGAGGTCTATAAAATCATGAATGGTATGAAGAAAATGAATAAAGAGGTGTTATTTACTCCTTCGCATAACACAAGAACCTGGGGTCACCCAATGAAATGAATAAACAGTAAGTTTAAAACAAACATAAGGAAGTACTTTTTCACACAATGTACAGTCAGCCTGTGGAACTCATTGCCAGGGGATGTTGTGAAGGCCAAAAGTACAACTGGGTTCAAAACAGAATTAGATAAATTCATGGAGGATAGTTCGATCAATGGTTATTTAATTAGACAAGATTGTCAGGGATGAAATCCCATACTCTGGGTGTCCCTAAATCTCTGACTGCCAGAAGCTGAGAGTGGATGGCAGGGGATCAATCGCTCAATAATTGCCCTGTTCTGTTTATTTCCTCTGAAGCATCTGGCACTGGCCACTGTCAGAAGACAGGTTAGTGGGCTAGATGGACCATTGCTCTGACCCAGCATGGCCATTCTTATGTTTTTAATAAATTACTAAATAGATTAGATAGGACAGATAATCCGAATAAAATATAGTAGACTGATCACATAGTACTCATTCACCCCAAACTCTCATTGTAGTCAATGCCGGATCAAGCCCCCTAGTTAATTCCTGAATGTAGAGCCTGTCACAAGGAATTGTTATTCCAAATATTCACTGCAGCTGTTTACAAGCTACGTTCTCTCCATCATGAGACCTAACATCAGCAATCTTTGCTTTGCCCAGCCATGTGTCATTACTGTGTTTTATTTACTAAAATGCAAAAGGACACTCTGTACAGTACATAATTCAGTGCACAGACAAATGGTGTGCTCATGCCACTGGTCCTTATTTCTGGGATACAGAGAGCTTCATAATGGGCACATTATCACCTTGCATGTTTGTTCCTACTTCACAGCTGCTTTCAGAGCTCCCAATTTGATGTTGTGTTGGGGTGGAAGTATGGGCATTTTAAAGTGACTCAGCCCACCTGCACATTCTCACCAGTTCCCCCATGTAAAGAGAGGGTTTTAAGCCAGTAAATAAAGCTACTGTACAGTGTGTACTGTTACCTGATCTCTGTTGTGAGCTCTGATTTAATAAATATGTTTATATAACAACTCCTCTTCTCCTGTAGCCCTCCTACTCAGTGACAGTTATCAGCACTTGTATCACAAAAACTTTCAATTAACAATTCCTGCTGTTTTTATTTCCCCCCCATAATGGTTTTATACTACTTGTTTCAGAATCAGACCAGACCAGGGAGCTCTCGGGTGAAAATACCATTGGTTTCTTTTGCAGCAACTGGCTGAAACAAACAAACAATCAGGTAAACTCAGCACAAAGAACCAGGCAAGCCAGCATGCACAGCCTAAGAGCCAGACAGCAGTATCTATTTCTGTTTTCCACATGTCACAGGTCCCTCTTCACTGAAATCCAAGGAAGATATTCTGATTAAGGTTACATTGGCATAAATCCAGAATAATTCAACTGGTTTTGGCGGAATTATTCTGGATTTACATCAGTGAAACTGAGATCAAAATCTGGTTCTAATTCTCCGGCAAACAGCTCATTATAGTGCGTAGTTCCCACATTCTGCTTATTTCCAGTAGAAATAGAAAGGCCAGGAAAAAAAAACTATGGGGGCCAAATTCATCCCTAGTATAACTTCATTTAACTGACACTAGGGATGAATTTGTTCCTTCTGGTTTAAGTCAACACTGTGTGCTGGGCAAAGGAGGCTAATGTTCTATTTTACACCATAGGTTTTTTTGTTTTTAGTTTATGCCAAGACCCATGAGTAGGCGTCATATAAGATAAATCTCACTAATTTTAAAAGAGAAAAGCTAGTGAACAGGAGGTGATAAATGCTGTGCTGCCTACTCAGGTTCTGTCACATAAGATGTCAGTTCTTTATTTTAATTATATTTTGTGCCAGCTCACAAAGGCAAGTAATTTTACTGCACATTACCCTACCTTTGTTACCGTATGTTTCTTCCCAGTCTATAGCAAAACGCCTCTACTTGTTGTTTCTGTCTGAGACATTTTATATATTCCATTTTATGGCTAGTTCCTGATGTCCTAGGGAAATGCCATCTCGGGGAAATTATAATGCATGAATAACATTGTTCACAGCAAAGTGACTTGGACCATTTGAACATGGAAATATTTTTAAAGCATTAACAAAACATACAGTGTCTAGAGTGGCATGTATGAACATTCCTGATGGGTTGCTTTTGCTAATAATTCCTACTGGATGCAAGAGACTGGGCCTAGAACTCCCGAGAAAGCTGCTTCTTCCCAAATCATCACTGTGCTGATGACCAGTGAGTTCCTGTCTGTTGGCATGACAGGCAAGAAGTTCCTCGGCAGAGTGGCTGTTATCCAAAAGAGTAAACTAAAATGATCTTGTAACAGCACCAGCTGTTTGAGCCATAGCCATCTTTGGTAGGAGCTATGTATTGCAGAGATCCTTGTAGCAGAACTGGGTCAATCAATAGGTGGTACTGATATGCTGGTAGCATCACCGCCTCATGTGACGCAGACTGAGGAAACAGGGATTAAAACAAAATCACTGGTACTAAAAAATGAATTTTGCTTTGCAAAGATACAAATGGGAATGTATAAAAGGCACCCTTAAAAATAAAAAAGGGGTGTAGACCAATGCTACATCACACCCCTAGCTCATTCCAGTAGTTGCTGCATAAATCAACAGATTTGTTCATGTGAGAAAGGGTGGCGGGATTGTGCCCCTAGCCAGTTTGATTTACATGACTGTTACTCATGAGCTATTGCAGTTCCAAGCAAAATTAGCAATAATATGAAAGTTGTATGCTTGCTTTGATAAAAAAAAACAGGAATGATAGTAATATCTCAAAATTGAACTTGCATTTTTTTTAAACTTTGAAAATGTAAACAAGTTAATTGAGAATAGGAGGAAGAGAACATAGAAAACAAGCTAGACAAGGCTAAACATTTGGGGGTAATGAGATAGCTGCTGATGACCACTGTGGATCCAAGCCTGTGAAGTTCAAACAGCAAATCATGGTCTGAACACCAAACAGCATTTCTGAAACAACTGTTGGTATTGTGCTGCAAAGACTACTGTTGCCCAGTCAGATCTGTTCCAATGAAATAGTGATATGTTTGATCTTGTTCACCCTTGAACACAGAAAGAACATCTCACTGTCCTTTCATAGAACCATTTAGTCTTCTTTAATCACAAGTTTCTTATTATGTAAAATGAGATTGAATATTAAATTGAATTACATGTCAAGTGAAAAATATAGGTTCTTTAATGGGTTATATTTCTAGAGTGAAATTCCAACCGGTGCGTGTGAGCTTACTGGCTCTCTAGGTGAATTTTTCTGTGTGTTTGACAATGCCCTAGTACAATAAGGACTCATAAATAAATAATATCCAATAGTTTCAACATCTTGTATAGCACACAGAATGCCCCTATCTCAGAACCTTTAGAGGTCCGGAGAACCAGATCTGGAATTGTATCCCATTCGCACCCTAGAATATAAGGTATGAGTGGAGTGCCCATCATAAGTTAAGAGCAACATAATAAATCAGAATTGTCTACTTAAAAGATTAATGCCATCAGAGCAATCCTACCCTGTGATTCTCATAATACGTTTCATTCCTTCACATCCCAAGGATCTATTGGTGAAAATGGCTACTGACCTCATCCCCCAACGCCATTAGCAGTGCTAACGCTTCTCTTTGCAAGTTACCTGCCTCACCCAGTACAAGTTGCCTCGCCTTTAAGACACTGATGTTCACTTTCTTCACTCAAAAATCATGGGTCTTCTAATACAATTAACAACTCTGGGCACACTAAGAGAGCTGATATTTCCATGTGGCATTATACTCTTTTTTTTTTTAGTCTGAAACTGAATGAATTGCTAAAATCCAGGGCCGGCTCCAGGCACCAGCCCAGCAAGCAGGTGCTTGGGGCGGCCAAGGGGAAGGGGCGGCAGGTCGGGCTGTTCGGTGGCAATTCGGCGGCGGGTCCCTCTCGGAAGGAAGCACCTGCCGCCGAATTCCCGCCGAAGAAGAAAGTGGCGCGGTGGAGCTGCCGCCAATAGCGGCTTTTTTTTTTTTTCCCCTGCCGCTTGGGGCAGCAAAAACCCTGGAGCCGGTCCTGCTAAAATCACAGTGTCTGTGCTAAAGAAGCAGAAGAGAGGCTCCCCGCAGAAAGAGAGAAACAGATAAAGTCCAAGCCCGGGGGAAAAAAACAACAATGTGCAGTCAGTAGGAAGCTACCTGTGGCAGAACACTGCTGGGAGAGCCTCAATCAGCTCCTGCCACTCCAGCCCCAATCAGGGGAAATGGATTGGAGCTGGGTAAATAGCCTAGGTTTGCCTAATCACTGACTGCATCTGCCAGCCTCATTAGGTAGGAGCTATAAGGCTGGGAGGCTCAGGGAGAGAGAAGAGCCTGCTACTCTATTGCTGACCAGGTCTGTATTAGGCCAAGCCATTGTAAATAGCCTGTGTATAGTAGAAAACTAGTGATGGGAAATGGACATAAATAAAGAGCATTGGAATTGCACCAGCTTGGAGTGTCCCTGAGTCTTTGAGGAGCAGGGCCAAGGGGCTGGATATGCAGGGATGCTATGGAGACCCTGTTACACTACCAAAGTGAGAGGAGGAAAAAGGAGAATATTATCAGACAAAAAGAATATTATAAAAATAAATGACATCACCACTGAGGTATTTCATTACATATATACACTATGGGCCAAATCAAGCACCAGGGAACAGAAAGAGTGCCAGATGAGTGACTTACTCTAAGGTTTCTGCTAGCCAAGACAGAACACAACAGAGAAGGCCAGCATTTTGCACTCTGGAGAGCACTTTTCTATTCCCCTGCGGTGCACGCCCACCATCTATTGGCTAGTGCTTGCTGTTGATAGTTTGGGAGAGCTCCATAAAGCAAGCTCCACTAAGGATATACTGCATGGGCAATGCATTAACCAAGCCCATCTTCTTCTCTGCTGTTGTGTACTAAGGAGGTATTCTGACTGACGTGTGAAAAAAGGCAACTTACACAGAATATGTCCCCATCTTTGCATATCAATGAACCCAAGGGGAGGATTAATTTTATTTAGATTCCCTCCTTTTGTCTGTCTTATCTATTTAGAAAGCAAGCTCTTTGGGATAGGAACTGTCAGTATGTGCATATTTAGTACCTAGCACTGGAGCTGGTCAGGATCTGGAATTCCTGCTCTGTGGGAAAGTTCACATTTTTTCATTCCAAACAGGAGTGGAAAATTTAAATTTTGAAATTTCCTGTGGTATGAAAATCTGAAATTTCATTTAGGACGAACAAACATCATTTTGTTTTCATCTTATCAAAATATTTCATGTCCATAAAGTCAAATCATTTGTATTTGACTTTATTAACTTGACTTTTTATATATTATCTTAGTTTAAGCATTTCAACTATTGTAATGTGACATAGTCAAACATTTTGGCTTACATTATCAGTGTTTGTATTTTATACTTTCTAATTAGATTTGAATTACTTTAAAATTATAATGTAAAAGAAAATGGTGATTGGTATTGCAATTGGCCATTGAAAATAAATATTTTTACTTGGTAATGGTAAATTACTACTGAAATGGGTGACTGGTTTGGTATTTGGTTTGTTCATTGGTATTTTAACTGGTCATTGTAATTTATATTCTAATTGGTAATTTGCAGTTTCTTATCGGAAGAGGGATAATATAACAAATGTTATAAAATACATTTTAAAAAAAATACAGCCGGGCAGCGGCACAGTGGCTGGGCGCCCGCCTACCCACTAGCCAGGCAGCTGAGGAGCTGGCTAGGTATCCTGCTCACCCACCCATCAACAGCTGGGAAGCCAAGCAGTCAGCATGCTGGCCAGTAGCACGCCAGGCAGCTGGTTGGGCAGCCTACCCACCAGTCAGCCAGGAGGCTGTACAGCTGGCAAGCCAGCCAAGCAGCCTGCCCCTCTGCCAACAAGGCAGCTGGCCTACCTGATTTCCATCAAAAGTTTCAACAGAATCTACATGCTCCCACAGAACGTGTCGATTCCGTCAGATCAGAATTTTCCAATCGAAAACTGCTTCACTGGAAAATTTTCAACCAGCAGCTGTACCTTGCTCACTGAGACTCTGATCTGAGCTGGGGCTTCTCAATGCTAATCATAACTTTGATAAACCTTGAATTTCTCAAATATTCAAGGCCAGGCCAGGGACAGAATGTATATGAACCAAGGGGGAGGGAATGATCATGTGCCAATTTTAGGAAATTCTCACTCTGATTTTGAAACTGGCACCCTATAAGTTATAGAACAGAAAGAAAATAAAAACAAACCTGAATACCCCCGCCATGTAAGAATCTCAGCCCAGGCTGGCTTACAGCCTTTCACTTCCCCCACTCCCACCATGATATTATTTAAAGTGACACCTTGCATTTGGGATGGCGTGAAGTGCAACTATCACAGAGTTTCTGCCAGGATTTAATGGTTTAGAGGCTTAAGGCACCAGGAGCAATAGGAGTAACAGAATCCAGCAAAGCTTTCCTGGGGTCCACAGCTGCAGAACCTGGGTCCGAACAGGATGTCACTGAAAGGTGTTAGCTGGAAGTGAGTCAACTGGCTGGCGTTCCTGCAAAATAGTGAGCAAATTTTTCAACTGTTTCCTCAAAAAGGTAGTTGCCCCAGAAGACCGAGGAGGACAGCCAGATAGGTGGATAATTCAGATAAGCAATTAAGCATTTGGACATTTATCCAAGGCAGTACTTGGAACTTGTGGAGAGTTGTCCATCACTAGTTCAGGATCCCTCACTGCTTAATTTACTGTTGTCTGCACTGAGCATCTCTCACCTATTCATTCACTGTAGGCTACATACTGTGAACTTTTGTGGAGCATAAAACATAAGCTCACGATTTTGTCTCCTATTTTCTTACTTCATTGCATATAATAGTCATTAATGAGGTCCTGTACTTAAGAAAATGTACAAGAGCAACTGATGGTTAAAAGAAACCAGACATATGGGGCCAGAGCCTCAGCCGGTGTGAATAGATATAGCTCCTGTTCCATGGAAGACTTTGTTTATAAGGAGAGACCAGTGGCAGTGTATGAAATAAAAAAACAATTCCGCCTCTTTGTCAGTTTCTCAGCAACTGCGTGAGAGTCAGCTGTTAATTTTATTAACTTTTATCAAAGTAGAAAAAACCTTCCGCTGTGTTTTCTAACCCACAGGAAATAGAGTCACTAAATAACTGCATTGCCAACTCTATTACAGTCAGTTTCAGAAAGCTATAAATCTTTCTGCTAATATTCGACTTCTATGAGTTTTCAATTCTTTTCTTTTCTGTGGGCCATTTCTAAAGGGCCTTTAATAAGACAATTTCCAAAAAAAAAAAAAAGTCACCTTTTCATTGTCTTTTACTAAACAAGTTCTTTAAAAAAAAAACACAGTGAAAAAAAGACAAAGTAATCTTGAAGGGGTGCTGGACTGGGACTCAGGAAACCTGGGTGCCCTTCCCAGCTCTGCCACTGGTCTGCTGGGAGACCTTGGACAAGTCACCTCACCTCTCTGTTTCCCCTTCCACCCTTTTTTCATCTTGCCTGATTAAACAGTAATTTCTCTGGAGGCAGGGATTGTCACCTACAATGTGTTTGTACAGTGCCTAGCACAGTGGGGCCTTGATCTCAGTTGGGGCCTCTAGGCTCAGCTGTCAAAAAAATAAATAACAAAAATCTTAGCTGTAAGGGATGAGAGTCATGAAAAAGTTTGCCTGTCAGTTCTTGGCTATCTAAAATTTCCCATAGTAGTATAACTGGAACACCATAAAGTACTCACATCCATCAAGTCCTTAATAAGGGGGGGGCACAGTTACATTTAATCAACATAATATTATCAACAGGAGTAAAGAGAAGTCTGTTCCTTGCGTTAGTGTTTTCCTTAACAGATATTCATTAATACAGTAAATGCAGGAGATTTTAAATAATATATCTAAGGTCTTCATTTATACATCTCATTAGCCTAAATTGTGGAAAAATGTTTCAGTGGTCTCTCTTCTAGCCCCACAAAGTACCTGAAACTCCTTTAAGGCAGATTTTTTTTGCATTCAACTCTTGCAGTATTGATGGAACTAATCTATCATAATCTGTCATAATCTGCATAAGGTGACTCAAAAGACAGGAACCGTCCATGGCTCTCATATAAGACTGCTGATGCTATGTCCTTTCATAGCACTTGAATTGTCAATTGGCAGACTTCTCCAATTCACCCACTATATGCCACATCTCTGAAATAAACGATCCATCTATTACCATATATTTTCTACATTTTCTTTGCTATAACATGTAAAAAATATCTTAGAAATTAAAGTTTGGGACTCATGTACTGAAACGGGATTGGAAACAATCTGTTTCTCTTGTCACGTCTTCCACAAATGAAAGATGCCTACAGTACCATACATACCTTGCTTTCTGCTGGCAAATAATATTAATCATTTCCTCCCTGCTGTGAGGTGCCAGTACAGGGGTAATAATAGAATTTGTTTCATCGTGGCACAGACATACTTATCTGCAGTTGCTGAATCAGGGAACATTTATTTTTTCAGAGAAGCTCAATATGGTGTACGTCATTCAGTCAAATATTATGCTCTACAAGTACCTGTGAAGACTTAGCAGTTTGGAAAGTAGAAATTCTTTGTGTACTGCTTTAACACCTCTGCGTGCTGGCCTTTTCAGACTCCCAATAAATTATACTAAGGATATAGATGTTCACAGTCTTTAAAGGGTTAATGCTATAAAAAGTTCAGCATTAATTTCACCATTAGAAAAATACAGTTTCTTTACAAGTCTATAATTAACACAGACACATAAGACTTGTCCTGCCATCATTACATGTCTTGGAAAGTCATCCACTCAACTCAGACACAGCAACACAGCAGTTAATTCTTTAAACAGACAATGTAGATTGAATGATAGGATTGAGAGCTTAGCATGACCCTGTTGCATTTTTACAAAAAAGATAAAATGGCCACATTTTCAAAGACACAGGCCCAAGGTTCATATGCAGAAATGTTTGCACACTTGCATGCCTCTATTTGTGCATAGATTTACCATGATTGTGCACAAGTGGGTAAATGAACAAAAGGGTAGTCATCTAAAAACATACCTGTATGTATTTATACAGTATATTTGCATATATATGGCCAAATGTGCATGCATTTATGCATGAAAGTGGGCCTGACTTATTTAGAATTTGACCATATACAATCTCCCATCGTTTTTCTGAGCTAAAAGTAAGTATACATCAGTGGGAATTTCAGGATTTCCTCTGATACAGTAGCATCTTGTATACAAGTAATGACTTGACAGTGTAGATAAATGAAGTGTCAGAGGCACACTGCAACTGTGAAGAGATACACATTTGGTTAAGCTACTGAAGAAAAGCTACTATTCATAGTGTATCTTTCCGAGATGGAAGCCATACGTAAGCCAAAGAAAATCTAAAGTTTGCTGCCTACATATAAAGCTCCAAATTGTACTGATTGTATACACAGGAGATCGGACCATATCAGCTCTGACAATTACTGAATTTCTCTGTTTGAGAAACAAATAAACGTATACAGTTTCTTCCATACCTTTATCCCCAGTGCAGTTAAATAGAGTTTTTAAATCCAGACTTGCTAATATGTAAATATTTTCGACAAAATTTATTGTACACATCTTCAATCATAACATACAGTTGTTTTCATACAGCATTTGATTGTGATATTGAACAACAGCTCACAGTTTTTGAAGTAACTACTAATATGCACGAGAGACGAGAACGAGCATGGTGCATGGAAAGGTCACCAGTCTAGGACCTAGCTTCTTTTCCCAGCTGTATAATGAATCTGCTATGTGACTTTGGGTAAATAACTTTATTTTGCTGTGGGAGGTTTACTGTATAAATATACAGTATTGTTTTAGTTTAATAGCAGGCTGTTGAAAAACTAAGCAGAAACAGAACAATGACCCAAGATAATGACCCATTTCCCAAAACTTAAGGGACAATGCAAGAGCTATTTGCTTTGACGTTCTACCTCTGACCCCCTGCAGTGCTCACCAGACTAGCTTACTAAGGGCTAGTCTATACTGGCAACGCTAAAGCGCTGCTGTGGCAGTGCTTTAACGTGGCTTGTGTGGTCGCGGCAGAGCGCTGGAAGAGAGCTCTCCCAGTGCTCTAAAAAAACCCACCTCCATGAGGGGCGCAGCTCCCAGCACTGGTGCACTGTCTACAGTGGTGCTTTACAGCACTGAAACTTGCTGCGCTCCGGGGGGGGGAGTGTTTTTTCACACCCGAGCGAGAAAGTTGCAGTGTTGTAAATTGTCAGTGTAGACAAGCCCTGAGAGGAGAGGGATGCTTGTGAACACTGACCCTGACCCTTAACAAAGACCCTGACTAGATTTAAATGGTCCCTGGCGCTCCCTTAAGAAGGCGCATGGGGGAGGAGGGAAAGAGTTAAGGTAACAGATTGACACCCAGACTCCAGAGGTTAGGGGTGACTAGGAAAGTGAGGCTTGCCCAGGATATCTACCAAAGGATAGTAAGCCTTTCGGTAAGATAGGAAGGTAGATAGACTGTTTTAAAATCTTTTTTCTATTATGTTATGCTTTGTTGTGCTGTTAAAATTAAACAAAATCTTGGTCTTTAAGACGCTGTTTGATCACTGTACACCACTGGTCATAAACCCCCTCAAAGGGAAGAACTGAAGGTACCCAAACTCAGTTGAGCCTACTGGGTAATCCCAGTTGACACACAGGGCCTGGTCTAAGGCCAGTCTACACTACGAGTTTAGGTCAAATTTAGCAGCGTTAAATCGAATTAAGCCTGGACACGTCCACACGACGAAGCCCTTTTTTTCGACTTAAAGGGCCCTTTAAACCGGTTTCTTTACTCCACCTCCGACGAGGGGATTAGCGCTGAAATCGGCCTTTCCGGGTTGGATTTGGGGTAGTGTGGACAGAATTCGACGTTATTGGCCTCCGGGAGCTATCCCACAGTGCTTCATTGTGACCGCTGTGGACAGCACTCTCAACTCAGATGCACTGACCAGGTAGACAGGAAAAGACCCGCAAACTTTTGAATTTCATTTCCTGTTTGCCCAGCGTGGAGAGCACAGGTGACCACGCAGAGCTTATCAGCACAGGTAACCATGATGGAGTCCCAGGATCGCAAAAGAGCTCCAGCATGGACCGAACAGGACGTACGGGATCTGCTCACCATATGGGGAGACGAATCAGTGCTAGCTGAACTCCGTTGCAGTAAACGAAATGGCAAAATATTAGAAAAAGTCTCAAAGGCCATGAAGGACAGAGGCCATAACAGGGACGCACAGCAGTGCTACATGAAAATTAAGGAGCTAAGGCAAGCCTACCACAAAGCCAGAGAGGCAAATGGAAGGTCCGGGGCAGAGCCGCAGACATACCGCTTCTACGCGGAGCTGCGTGCCATGCTAGGGGGTGCAGCCACCACTACTCCAACCCTGTGCTTTGACTCCATCAATGGAGAATCACGCAACACGGAAGCGGGTTTGGGGGACGAGGAAGATGATGATGAAGACAATGAAGATAGCTCACAGCAAGGAAGTGGAGAAACCAGTTTCCCCAACAGCCAGGATATGTTTATCACCCTGGACCTGGAACCAGTAACGCCTGAACTCACCCAAGGCGTGCTCCCAGACCCTGAGGGCACACAAGGGACCTCTGATGAATGTACCTTTGTAAATATTACACATGGTTTAAGAGCAAGCATGTTTAATGATTAATGATTAATTTGCCCTGGCAATCGCGGCCAGTACAGCTACTGGAAAAGTCTGTTAACGTGTATGGGGATGAAGCAGAAATCCTCCAGGGACATCTCCAGAAAGCTCTCCTTGATGTACTCCCAAAGCCTTTGCAAAAGGTTTCTGGGGAGGGCTGCCTTATCCCGTCCGCCATGGTAGGACACTTTACCATGCCAGGCCAGTAGCACGTAGTCTGGAATCATTGCATAACAAAGCATGGCAGCATATGGTCCCGGTGTTTGCTGGCATGCAGACGACATCCATTCCTTATCGCTCTTTGTTATCCTCAGGAGAGTGATATCATTCACGGTCACCTGGTTGAAATGGGGTGATTTTATTAAGGGGACATTCAGAGGTGCCCGTTCCTGCTCGGCTGAACAGAAATGTTCCCCACTGTTAGCCACGCGGTGGGGGGGAGGGGTGAAGTAATCATCCCAGAGAATTGGGTGGGGGGGGTTAGTTGGGTTTGTGCTGCATGTTAACCCGGAAACTTCAGTCCCTCCTTTTACATTGCAAACCCATTTTAAATGGCCAACCCAACGGGTGCTTGGTATGGGAAATGAGGGCGCTGCTGTTTGAAACCATTCCCACATGTTATGAAGGTTAAAAAAGCCAAAAGACTGTGGCTTACCATGGCTGCCTGCAAGCCGAATTCTGTTGCCTGGCACTGCGTGAGTGATCTCTCACACCAAACTGGCAGGCCCTCAATATAAGAGGAAAAATGCGACCTTGTAACGAAAGCACATGTGCTGTGTAATGTGAACAGCAAAATTTAACATGAAAGAATGTACCCATTGTTCTCTAAAATGTGTCTTTTTTAACCACCTCTCCCTTCTCCTCCACCAGCTGCAAATGTTTCTCCTTCGCAGAGGCTAGTGAAGATTAGAAGGAGAAAACGGTGGACTTGGGATGATATGTTCTCGGAGCTCCAGATGTCCTCCCACGGTGACAGAGCACAGCAGAATGCATGGAGGCAGTCAATGTCAGAGTGCAAAAAAGCACAATATGAACGAGAGGAGAGGTGGCGGGCTGAATCGCGGGCTGAAGAGAGCAAGTGGCGGGCTAAAGAGGATAGGTGGCGTCAGATTGCTGACAGAAGGCAAGACTCGATGCTCCGGCTGCTGGAGCATCAAACTGATATGCTCCAGCGTATGGTTGAGCTGCAGGAAAGGCAGCAGGAGCAGAGACTGCCGCTATAGCCCCTGTGTAACCAACAGCCCTCCTCCCCAAGTTCCATAGCCTCCTCACCCAGACGCCCAAGAACGCGGTGGAGGGGCCTCCGGCCACCCAGCCACTCCACCCCAGATGATTGCCCAAGCATCAGAAGGCTGGCCTTCAATAAGAGTTAAAGTTTTAAACTGCAGTGTGTCCTTGTCCTTCCCTCCTCCCCCACCCCACCCTGCGCTTCCCTCCTCCCCCACCCCTCCCGGGCTACCTTGGCAGTTATCCCCCTAGTTGTGTGATGAATTAATAAAGAATGCATGAATGTGAAGTAACAATGACTTTATTGCCTCTGCAAGCGGTGCTCAAAGCGGGGAAGGGAGGGTGGTTAGCTTACAGGGAAGTAGAGTGAACCGGGGGGGGAGGGTTCATCAAGGAGAAACAAACAGAAGTTTCACACCATAGCCTGGCCAGTCACAAAACTGGTTTTCAAAGCTTCTCTGATGCGCATCGCGCCCTGCTGTACTCTTCTAACCGCCCTGGTGTCTGGCTGTACATAATCAGCGGCCAGGCGATTTGCCTCAACCTCCCACCCCGCCATAAATGTCTCCCCCTTACTCTCACAGATATTGTGGAGCACACAGCAAGCAGCAATAACAATTGGAATATTGGTTTCACTGAGGTCTATCCGAGTCAGTAAACTGTGCCAGCGCGCTTTTAAACGTGCAAAGGCACATTCTACCACCATTCTGCACCTGCTCAGCCTATAGTTGAACAGGTCCTGACTACTGTCCAGGCTGCCTGTGTACGGCTTCTTGAGCCATGGCATTAAGGGGTAGGCTGGGTCCCCAAGGATAACTATAGGCATTTCAACATCCCCAACGGTTATTTTCTGGTCCGGGAAGTAAGTCCCTTCCTCCAGCTTTGGAAACAGACCAGAGTTCCTGAAGACGCGAGCATCATGTACCTTTCCCGGCCATCCCACGTTGATGTTAGTGAAACGTCCCTTGTGATCCACCAGGTATTGCAGCAGCATTGAAAAGTACCCGTTGCGGTTTATGTACTCGGTGGCTTGGTGCTCCGGTGCCAAGATAGACAGAACCCATATCCCTATCGCCCCACCACAGTTTGGGAATCCCATTGCAGCAAAGCCATCCACTATGGCCTGCACGTTTCCCAGAGTCACTACCCTTGATATCAGCAGGTCTTTGATTGCCCTGGCAACTTGGATCACAACAGCCCCCACAGTAGATTTGCCTACTCCAAATTGATTCCCGACTGACCGGTAGCTGTCTGGCGTTGCAAGCTTCCACAGGGCTATCGCCACTCGCTTCTCAACTGTGAGGGCTGCTCTCATCCTGGTATTCTGGCGCTTCAGGGCAGGGGAAAGCAAGTCACAAAGTTCCATGAAAGTGCCCTTACGCATGCGAAAGTTTCGCAGCCACTTGGAATCGTCCCACACCTGCAACACGATGCGGTCCCACCAGTCTGTGCTTATTTCCCGGGCCCAGAATCGGCGTTCCACGGCATGAACCTGCCCCAGTAACACCATGATTTGCACATTGCTAGGGCCCGTACTTAGTGAGAGGTCTATGTCCATGTCAATTTCTTTATCACTCTCGTCGCCGCGCTGCAATCGCCTCCTCGCCTGGTTTTGCTTTGGCATGTTCTGGCTCTGCATATACTCCAGGACAATGCACGTGGTGTTTAATAGGCAGCAGGTTTAAAACAGTGTGACAAAGTTCCTCCTCTATCTTGGTGGGTCCTGTGCTTATTGGCGGATTTTCTTGCCTCAGAGATTCACCATGTGGGTTGGGGAACAGCCCAGAGACCTTCCCCTCTGGGAGAACCCACAGTCCAGGTCAATTGGGAGGTTTGGGGGGAACCCAGGCCCGCCCTCTACTCCGGGTTCCAGCCCAGGGCCCTGTGGACTGCAGCTGTCTATAGTGCCGCCTGTAACAGCTGCATGACAGCTACAACTCCCTGGGCTACTTCCCCATGGCCTCCTCCAAACACCTTCCTTATTCTCACCACAGGACCTTCCTCCTGGTGTCTGATAACACTTGTACTCCTCAGTCCTCCAGCAGCACACCCTCTCACTCTCAGCTCCTTGCGCCTCTTGCTTCCAGCTCCTCACACTCCCACCACCAACTGAAGTGAGCTCCTTTTAAAACCCAGGTGCCCTGATTAGCCTGCCTTAATTGATTCTAGCAGCTTCTTCTTAATTGGCTCCAGGTGTCCTAATAGGTCTGTCTGCCTTAACTGGTTCTAGCAGGTTCCTGATACTCTAGTGCAGCCCCTGCTCTGGTCACTCAGGGAACAGAAAACTACTCATCCAGTGACCAGTATATTTGCCCTCTACCAGACTCCTGTACCCCACTGGTCTGGGTCTGTCACAACAAATACAAGGAAGTTCTTCTTCACGCAGCGCACAGTCAACTTGTGGAACTCCTTACCTGAGGAGGTTGTGAAGGCTAGGACTATAACAGCATTTAAAAGAGAACTGGATAAATTCATGGTGGTTAAGTCCATTAATGGCTATTAGCCAGGATGGTGTCCCTAGCCTCTGTTTGTCAGAGGATGGAGATGGATGGCAGGAGAGAGATCACTTGATCATTGCCTGTTGGTCCACTCCCTCTGGGGCACCTGGCATTGGCCACTGTCGGTAGACAGGATACTGGGCTAGATGGACCTTTGGTCTGACCCGGTATGGCCGTTCTTATGTTCTTATGTTCATAGTGCTCATAATTGCCGCAGTGATCTGAGCGGGCTCCATGATCCCAGTGCTATGGCGTCTGGGCTGAAAAAAGGCGCGAAACTATTGTCTGACGGAGGGAGGGAGGGGCGAGTGACGACATGGCTTACAGGGAATTAAAATCAACAAAGGTGGCTGTGCATCAGGAAACACAAACAACTGTCACACAGAATGGCCCCCCCAAAGATTGAACTCAAAACCCTGGGTTTAGCAGGCCGTTGATTTCACTGAGGGAGGGGGAAGCAAATGAATACAGAACAAATCTGGTCCATCTATCTTTTACATCTTAGGCTGGCAGCAGATGGTGCAGCATGACTGATAGCCATCGGCATCTTCTGGGTGCTTGGCAGAAGATGCTGCATTACGATTGCTAGCCATCATCGTCAAGACGGTGCAATAGGATTGCCGGTAGGACTGAGTCTCCAGGAGACAAAACATGTCTGCCCAGGTGCCTCTGACCAAACTCCCTGAGGAGTATGACGATGATGGATACCAGTCGTAATACACCATCTACTGCCAAAAGGCAATTAGCTGCTGCTGTATAGCAATGCAGTACCACGTCTGCCGGCACCCAGATGACATATGGTGATGCTGAGCTGAGCGGGCTCCATGCTTGCCGTGGTACGTCGTCTGCACAGGTAACCCACTTAAAAAGGCACGAATCGATTGTCTGCCATTGCTCTCACGGAAGGGGGGGAGCCTGACGACATGTACCCGGAATCCCCCGCGACACTGTTTTTGCATCATCAGGCATTGGGATCTCAACCCAGAATTCCAATGGGCGGCGGAGACTGCGGGAACTGTGGGATAGCTACCCACAGTGCAACGCTCTGGAAGTCGACGCTAGCCTCGGTACTGTGGACGCAGTCCGCCGACTTAATGCACTTAGAGCATTTTATGTGGGGACACACACAATCAACTGTATAAAAATGATTTCTATAAAACCGGCTTCTATAAATTCGACCTAATTTTGTAGTGTAGACGTACCCTAAGAGTGGGAGAACTGTGGAATTCCACAAGGCCTGACACCTGAGAGGGCGCACTCAGACAGAGCAGGTGCAACTACCTCTGTAACCATGACAAGTGTATTCTAATTTATTCATCGTTTCTAAGGCCATAAGGGACCACTGTGGTCACCTAGTCTGTATAACAGATCATACAACTTCCCCAAAATAATCTTTTAGAAAAATATCCAATCTTGATTTAAAAGTTGACAATGGTGGAGAATCCACCATGACCCCGGGTAATTTATGCTTTATTTTCCAACCTAATTTGTCTAGCCTTAACTGCCAGCCATTGGATTGCATTCTGCGTTTCTGTGCTAGATTGAAGAGCCCATTATCAAATATTTGTTCCCCCTGTGGGTACTTATAGACTGTGATCAAGTCACCCCCTAACCTTCTCTTTGTTTAGCTAAATAGATCGAGCTCTTTGAGTCTATCACTATACGGCATGTTTTCTAATCCTTTAATCATTCTTGTGGCTCTTCTCTGAACCCACTTTAGAAAATGACTCTAAATTGGATCGGCATTTTCACTGCTGCCATCTAAAGAAACTGATTAAATCTAATGTGACAATTTTGGGAAGCTAAAAATATGGGAGTCTAGTTTAGGAATGGAATCTTTGGGACCATCACCTAAAACGTCTCTTATCAATTTGTATAACCATGCAACAGCGGTTAAAAACTAAAACAGCTAAAGCTAGGCCCCAAACCACAGCATTACAGCAGCCAGAACAAAGCCTGCTCTAAATCTGTATTTTGTGTCACTCTGAATTGAGTGTAAACACCCATCTGCCAATATCTGTGCAGAAGGAGGAAGACAGCACTAAAGAGAACAACACCTCAGCAATACTCTGAACCTTGTTGAGCCATACTAGCAACCTTGCTAGGTCACACAATGTGCAGTAAGAGGCTTTTGTAATAGGACCGCTTAGTGCGCAAGAAACAGACTTTCCCAGCCTAAAGTCTGATAAGTAATGTGCTGCTTTATTCCACTGCATAACAGTGAGGAGAGTGGGGGTGGGGGAGACACTAAGTAAACAGGAAGTAAGGGAGGGGTGGAGCGTGGCTTCAAGCCATAATACTCTGAGTAACACAGTTAACCCACTGATAACAAGTTTATTACAGGGGCAAATCCAGCCCCCATCTCAACAGTCATGGAGATCACCCTGGCAGCAGAACCATTGTAATTCTACTAAGTGTGTGTGGGTTGAAGTGTGAATCATCCATATTGCCTAATTTATTGATTATATTGATTATTTAAAATCCCCACCTAGGAAGCAATTAGACCTCTGCAATTTGGTCAAATCAGGCACAACAGATTCACAATTACTGTCTGGTTGGGGATCCTACATTGGCAGTACTCACTGAGGGCAAAGCACAGTTTTTAATATTTTTATCAACACAGTTAATAAAAACAAAAGTCTCCCAATCCTATAGTGCAGTATCAGTTTGGTGTCCCGCATCATCCCATATGCATACTCATACAATTCTCATGGAGACCTAAAGACAGGAAGGCAACTGGTGGTCCACAGGGGTCCTAGCCTGTCTTTCTGGCATGCAAAGTGATGGTCAAGGTCTCTTGCCTACATCATGGCTGGGCGGGCAGCTTATAGGGTTTGGTGGCTGTCATGAATATTCATAGGAGTGTTCTGCGTCCTTTGTCTATAACTAACTTCCTCACCCTAATAATGTTGGGATGTTCTTATTCTATAAGTTAGTATATTAGTTATCCCAAACTTATTAGTATGCATGTCAACTTGTTACTATGGCAACCCTGCAGTTGTACATTTGCTGATGTTCCCATTTCAAAATATCCCAAACTGGTATCAGCCGACTTCTTGCAGTTACCTGTCAGCATTTTATGCAAGATCTCCGCAAAACTACATATTGCAAAATAGGCAAAACAACAAATATAATGCCCTCTTATGGGTCACTGTTGGTCAAATTGCTTATGCTAAAGCTCAAAGGCCTAACTGCCTAAGCTAACTGCATAAGCTAATGTCTCACAGGTTGAAGTCTGTAGGTTTCTTGCATTACTGCTGGGTATAATACTCACTATCCTGAAATCTGGCAATGTACTCTATAGGCTATGTTCATCATGGTGGGACAATGATAGGTGACTCAAGTAGCCTCTACTGAGCAGCTCCAAAAACCATTCAGTGGGCTTTGGGGTAAATGACCTCATCTGTCCCCTCTGCCAACTCTGAACAGCATGGTCCATGCAGTTCCCAGGCTTTTGCTCCTCCCTTCACTGCACACTAGTAAGAAACATGCTCTTTCATTCCCAGGTCTTTTTTCCCCAATGGAATTCTTATAGTGATTATAAAGGGAGTTGTGTCTTTAATGTAGTTAGAAAAGATGTCCCATGCAACTACAGAGCCCTTAGAATGATTGCATCCTAAAATCTTGAAAGCAAAAAGAGAGGTTTAAAAGAAAGCCAAGCAACAAGACTGCAGGTCAGAACAGAGACTGAACATACAGTTTGCAAAAAAGTTAGAAAAAAAAATCTAATCATCTCTCTCTCAGGAGAGACATTCCACACTAATGGACATTGCTTTAAACTTCTTCTCCCGCTCCTTATTGTGTGTCTCACCCACTCACCAGTGCCTTGCATTTGAAATGTTTGTTAGTAGTTCTCCACCCTTAGGCATAGGCGCCGACTTCTACTGGCACCGGTGGGTGCTCGACCCTGCCCCAGCTCCACCCCCTCCCTGCTCCTATTCCGACTCCTTCCCCAAATCCCCGCCCCGGCCCTGCCTCTTCCCCGCCTGAGAGCGCCACATTTCTGCTCCTCTCCCTCCCAGAGCTTGCTACAGCTGTTTGGTGGTGGCAAGCGCTGGGAGGTAGGCGGAGAACGGGGGACGCAGCTCGCTCAGGGGAGGAAGCGGAGGTGAGGCGGGGCGGGGAGCTTGGCTGCCGGTGGGTGCAGAGCACCCACTAATTTTTCCCCGTGGGTGCTCCAGCCCCAGAGCACCCACACAGTCAGCGCCTATGCCCTTAGGAGCTTTGCTGAGAAAGAGGATTCCTTTTTAATAGATTTTTCCCACCCCACCACTTATATACACTAAATTACAGGACAGAAATATACTGTTTCAAAGCTAATGCTCAGAGAATATAACCTCTGGCTATCACCGCTGGTCCTTTCCACTGGGCACCAAGGTCTGGGTAATGGAGATGTATATCATCCCTAAAATTGGTTTTACGCTGGTGACACCAGTGCTTGTCATTGATCTGATTGTGCTATGTATAGGAGGGTAGTGAGGTGGAGTGGCCTCCCTTGGAGCTGGAGGGGGAGGGACCACCCTCTGTGCCTGGGTGGACAGAGACAAGCCAGACCCCTTGCCGCCAGGGATTGTGGTAGGAAATAACCCAGGGAGACCAGACTTTAGTCCAGTTTTGCTGTCGGTGCTCAAGTCGGCGTGTTTCGGTGGGATCTCGGCTGACCCAGTGGCGGAGCCCTCTACCACTCTCAGGGCCCTGGGCTGGGACCCAGTGGAGTAGGGAGGCCCAGGTCCCCTTACCCCCTGCAGCTGCCCCACCCCTGGGATGGCCGCCTACGTACCTTAGGACAAGAAGCCTGCGTTTGTTTGCCGTCTGCCTGAGTCAGGAGGCCAGGCAAAAAACTGCCTATTGTTCCACCCTGCCTGAGGACCTGAGCTCCCTAGACTGTTTGCCACTCTGCCCTGCTTGAGACCCAGGGCTTCCTAGACAGCAGCCCTCGATTTGCCAATTCCCCCTGCGAGTGGCTGACCCCACAGTGACCCACTGACGTGGAGTGGCCTACCTCCGAGCCAGAGGGGGAGGGATGACAGCCAACCCACTACAAGGAGCAAATGCCAATTAAAAACTAACTTAAAGGAAAACAGGACTGAAACATTGAGGTGTGCCAGTCAGCGTCTTGCCTGTCCAATATGGCTTGCATTGTAGAAATCTTGAAGTTTATTATTGTGTTATTTATGTTATGGTAAGTAGCAATTAGTCTGCCTGGAAATAAGGGCTATGCAAACTAGCATGGTAACAAACCCAGCTCTCAGAGAGGTGGGAAAGGCAATTTACAAGTTAATGAGGCTTTATGTAAACCATATGATGGTCAGAACTGGGGAAATGGTTATTAAATGCAGATTAGTATTCTTGTCAACACTTACACAGGAAAAGAAAGAAGAAGCCAAAATAAAGCAATATGTACAGAACACCTGTTCTATCTGAAGAGAGAATCTTTGATTATGCACAGGGAAGGGATGCACAGCATTACTGTGTATTGACGGTAAGAATGATGTACCGGGGTGGGTAATTGTCATATCATAGGGAAAAGGGACTCAGTTCAAAGCCAACGGAGGAAGAACAACAATCTAGGGCATCACACAATTGCAAGACAAATTAGGCAAAGCCAGACCACCTTCAAGATGAGAGAGACTTTGTCCATCTGCACCATATTCAGCGTTTCCATACTGTGTAACAAACTTTGGCTCATCTTGAGGTGCTTGTGTTGTGGCAGCCAGTTATATGCATCTATTTACAGTTATCATTGATCATGCCAACAAGCTCTGCCTTTGTTTAAGGTAACTGGAGTTGTCACGAAGAAATGACAAAGGGGATGTGGCACCAGGAGAACAAAGGCCTATTGAAGTCAGCGGGACTCTACTGGTAAACATGTGCTTAACTGCTCTGCAGGGACCTAAATGACCTTAGAAGTACCAGTGTTGTTTGGTAAAGATACTCCATTATTCTAATCACTATTGTCTTGATCCTGCCAGTCCTTGGGCAGCAGGGAGTGCAAATGTGAATATAGACTATGCTTGAGTCACACACTATGTGCAATCCGCCATAATAAGTCATAAAAATCTGAAGCTCCTTAAGCCCCTTTCACACCCTCTCCCTTACTCTCATGAGCACATGGCAGAAGAGGATGTGGAGAATGGGTATATCTGAGAAAATGGATGTAAAAGTGAAGCTCATCATGTAAACAAGACACTTAGCTATGACCTCTTTGCGCTTACTCCTCAGTGCTAGCATTAACCCAGAACTCTCATTCGCTGTGTCTGACAGCAGGGGGCACAGCACCTCAGGGGGATGCTGCTAATTCTCCTGATCACATAGGGAAGTCTGACAGACCCAGAAACACTCTTAGGTGACAGTTGTGCTGTAATCACTGCTTATTACACTAATCGGAACAATCTCACCGTTATCTTGTGCTCCCTCATCTGTTTGTGTTAGCCACCTGCTCCCACTCATTACACACACAGCTTGTAAGCTCTTTGGAGCAGGGACTGTCTTTTTGGTCTGTGTATATACAGTGCCTAGCATAGTGAAGACCTGATCCTTGACTGGGCCCTCGAGGCACTGCCACAGTATAAATCATCCTAACAGCAGAAGCTTTGTCCTCACCACATTTTGTCTGAACATTTTCAATTTTTAGCAAATTTATTTGGGTTCAACGGACATTTTGTAAACACGCCACTTTTGCTAAGAAGTTTTCACTACAAATAGATTCCCCCGAGCACTACAACTCATTGCAGTGTGCCTTGTACATTCTAGTTACATGCAACCTTACTGAGCAGCAGCATTTTCTAAACTGAGGTTAAGTTAAGAGTGACATCTTCCTGCCATCACCAGTCACCCTGGCATAGGCTACTACCGTGTTCCTTGTGAGAATGCAGAACGAAAAGCAGCAATTTAAACTTTTGAAGCTTTGCTGTATTTATGAGCATGTGTTTTTATTGATCGCGACTCTTGGAGAAGAAATTTCCATTGCAGTTTCAGTTCTCCGATCAGTTGATAGAGTTCTGAATCCCGACACATGAATAGAATCATGTCTTAAGGTAACACTGACATCTCCAGGAAGCAGGATTTTACATTTTCAGTGCCAAAGACATTTTTATGCTTACCATATATTTTCATGTAGTAATTAAAATATATTGTTGTTGTTTTCCCATTACAGCAAGGGAAATATTTATCTAGAATATTTTGGTCTATTTAGTATTTATTGTGTATTTTATCCTTGTTTATAAAAAAATAAATAGTTTGATTGCATTCAGGAAAAAAAGTGAAATGCTGTTTAAATGCCAAGATCAATTGTTGTTCTACAGTAGGTTTCAAATTTATTCAAATAATCTAAAATCCAAATGCACCAAATTTTAGGTGATAGCCTATGAATTGAGCTGAGTTGTGGCCATAGAAAGTGCTGTGGTCTCTGCTCCAAAGAGATAACTGAAGAGGGACATAAGTGGACAGAGAAAATATCAGGTGACTTTCATAAGGAACACTGTCAACTCATCAGGTCATCTTATACAGTCACTTTCCACCCAATGCTTAAAACAGAGACGCCAACTCATGAGGACAAAACCACTCATGAGGAAAGGGTATAAGGGAGATTTCCAACACTAACATCATTCTGTTTTAAAACTGATGGGGATTCTCACTTAACACCTGTCACCTGATTTACAAATTCACTGTCAGCCATTT
Organism: Terrapene triunguis; assembly: GCF_002925995.2. Classification (NCBI taxonomy): domain Eukaryota; kingdom Metazoa; phylum Chordata; order Testudines; family Emydidae; genus Terrapene; species Terrapene triunguis. The sequence goes on along the minus strand of NW_020664374.1, from coordinate 20,132,570 downwards.
GTTTCTGCACTCTTCTGGGACAGAAATAGCCTGCAAAATTCAGATCTGTATTTCAAACACTCCAAAGTTCAAGGCTCTTTGGAACTGGAGTTTTGGTGTGAACTGGTTAGTCTGAGCTGAACCAGCATGATTAGATGCATTTTAATGAGTGGCCAATATGTATTTTGGAATTAAGAAATAAGGACATTGTAATTTGTGAATTACTATAACTCCAAAGCGGGTAGATATCTGAAAAATCAAATTTTGCTTCGTGTTACACCAAGGCAACCCACTGAAAGCAATTTGAAGAAAAAAAAATTCCCCTCTCTCATGATTCCAAAATACATACTAGATATTCACTCTGTTATGTTTTCCTTGATAATTGAGTCCTTTATTTATGTATGTATGGGACATTATCTCACTTCACACATAGCCTGATCCAAAGTCCATCAAAATCAATAGGAGTCTTTCCATTGACTCCAGTGGGCTTTGGTTCAAGCCCAGAAGTACTATTTGTTAAGGGCCAATTTTGAGTAGTATCTTACTTCATGAATAGCTTTATTGACTCCAGTGGGATCTGTCTGAATGCTCCCTCAAACAAGGCCTTTGCTATTCATAGAGGATAAATAGGTTGACCATTGTTTGAGATCCATTCACTTCCCCAGAGCTCCATTCACTGAATTCAGTGGAGCTATTTCCAAATTACATTAGTCTAGGGGAGAGGACAGTCCATATCGTCTGGGCTCTTTGAGCTTTAAACATTTACATATAATAAATCCTATCATATCTCTGTCTTCCAGTAATCAAGAGCCTTTGCATATTTTTCAATTAATTCTCTCTCCATATTGTTGATGAGTGTATTCCTGGAAAGAATTTAACATGCAAATGAAGAGTTTACTTTTGTCTGTTCTCTGGCGGTTACCATATGTTCAATAAAGTGTTCAGATTTGAGTTTAAAATTTTGTAGGGACTTAATACAAAGTCAAAAATTCATACAGATACCACAAAGATTAAGGCAGGTTATTACCTATCACACCACTACAATGATGTTCAATGGAAACAGTATTCATCTTTCATGTAGTACATTAAAAGAAAATGGAAGGGGAGCAGATGTGCGCTCTAATATGGCATGTGTATTTTCCTGAAGCTGTGCCAAGGCTAGAGCATGGTAATGAAACCCTTTTTGGCATTATCCAAATATCACCGAGTGCATGAACTCTAGGAAATTGACAATTCTAATTTCAGATTTGAGTGAAGGGATTGTCCTCATCATAAAAAAAAAATTAAGGACCTAGTTTAAAAAAAAAATTAAAAAAAAAAAAATTTAAAAAAAAAAATAAAAGGCTGAGAGCATTTCCCAGGGACTAATGAACATCTGGAAGAGCTGAATTAACCCAGGCTACTCAATATGGCATCAAGTAATACTGTGTGAACTTGTTGTTCTAATCCATCTGGGAGCTGTTTAACTGAGCCAAAAACAAAAGGTTGTAATGTTTTTATCCCACATGGTTGTCATTCCTTAGATGCTGCCTGGAAAAATTCATCAAAAGAAGCTTCCATTGGCCAAACATATTTCTGCCAGCAATCCTCCAGTGGAGCGTCACATGATTCAGGGGGCAATCCAGACTAGCGAGGGTCTTACCCTGTAACCCTGAGTGCCTCAGTATATTTTGGTACTGTAGCTGCTGGCCTAGGATGCTCATAGTCAGCCTACAAGCATGCAGGTCACACCCTGAGTGTCTGTGTATATATGCAGCCAGCCCTGGTTCAGCAGGTGTGACCCCCAACAGCCTTTCTACAGCCCCATAGCCCCACTCCGGCTTCAACCAGCCTGGGTTACCATCAACAGAGTAACCCCAACACACTCCAAGTCCCAAATTTTTACAAAACCATGTGCTCTGTAATGTCCAGCCCTCTCCTGGGCAGTTTACAGAAATAATAAATTTATTTTGTTCCTTTAAAGAGACAAAAGCACATCACAGCTTGTTAGTTGGGGTAAACACACCCTTCCCTGCAAACACAGCTCTAGTTGGTTTATAGTAAAAATAAAACAAATTTATTAAAAACAGGAACATAGGTGAAGTGATGCCAAGTAAAAAGAATAAAAATTAGCAAGGGTTGCAAGCAAATAAAAGTGAAAACATGCATCTAAAGTCTAAAACGTAACCTAGCAAAGTGCAGGCTTTGTTTAAGATGGCTTATCTCAGCAATTATTCTTCTTCCCAGCTATGGCTGGCATTCCCTCAGTCAGAATGGATTGTTGTATGCATGGTGGTTCCGGGATATTAGAGAGAAAATGGGGGTGAGGTAATATCCTTTATTGGACCAACTTCTGTTGGTGAGAGAGACAAGCTGTTGAGCTTACACAGAGCTCTGTAAGACTGAAAACTTGTCTCTCACCAACAGAAGTTGGTCCAGTAAAAAAATATTACCTCACTTCCCTTCTCTCTTTAATTCCCTCAGTCAGGACCTTCCTCAGAAGTACAAGATGCTGGCTTCCTTTGTCTTCCTAAGGAAAACATCTTTCAATAAGCAGGTTTCTCGCCTATATTTAGTTTCCAGTGACTTCAACCCTCCCCAGGTAACCCTTGGTTGAAGGACCCATCTTTCTGAGATTGCAAGAGTTCTAGCCTCTTGTGTATGTCTATTGATGGATGCCAAAGATGGCTTCTGTCCTTGCTTATATCTTCCAAAGTTCAATGGCCTTGCTTGAAGAGGCAGGATGCCCTCAGGCTGTTCTTCTCTTCCTGTGGGCTTCCCATCCCTCTATATGTAATTAGGGTTTCCATTGTTTTGATTCCATCATGCTTAATTTACATAAGGACAGGTAGATAGCTGTGACACTCCCTTTCTTTCTGGGAGAGACCAGTTTCTCCCTATTTGGTCACAGGCTTTAAAGCATAATATCATTAAGTATCCATATTTCCTCATAGTGTTAATACATACACTTCACAATGACATTAAATCAGTGTATTAACTTTTAGAAAAGACCTCCCTCTACACACTTTTATAATACAGCAATATTGTACAGAATCAATTGATTCAATTGCTTATCACTTGATGTTCAGCCTCCCGTGTCTTTATAGACCAGTAAACCTTTAAAATGGATTCTTCTGAAGGTTAGACCTCAAGTAAAGTTAATTCAAGCTGTGAGGAAGGCAACAAGGAGTCTGGTGGTAAAGGAAGCTCCATGCTCTTTCTTTCCCTGTGAGGGTTTGCTAAAATGCAAATTGTGCTGTTTCCTGCAATTTCCCCCACCCTTGTTAGTTTGATGATCCCGTTTACTGCTTATATGTAAATTGAGGTAAACCCATATTCCTTTGTCTAAGGCAGGCTGTGCTTATGCATTGCTTACCAAATACATTTTAAGAATATAGTTCTAACTTTGTGTACCACACCCTCTGCATACATCATACAAGAATGTTAATAATCAATGAATTACTAGTTTTCCATGATATCTTATATGCCATCTTTTAGATACAGATTATGACAACAGTGTGTGTGTCATAGTGAGTATGTCAAGCTTGACATGAGCTGCTAACACAGATCTGTGAACCAAAAAATGAGCCTCTGGTGTCACAGAGGAATAGATAATATTCAAATAAAATTGCTTACATAAGAACGGCCATACTGGGTCAGACCAAAGGTCCATCCAGCCCAGTATCCTGTCTACCAACAATGACCAATGCCAGGTGTCCCAGAGGAGTGAACCTAACAGGTAATGATCAAGTGATCTCTCTCCTTCCATCCATCTCCACCCCCTGACAATGGCTAGGGACACCATTCCTTACTCATCCTTGATAGTAGCCCTTAATGGACTTAACCTCCATGAATTTATCTAGTTCTCTTTTAAACCCTGTTATAGTCCTAGCCTTCATAACCTCCTCAGGCAAGGACTTCCATAGGTTGACTGTGTGAAGAAGAACTTCCTTTTATTTCTTTTAAACCTGCTGCCCATTAATTTCATTTGGTAGCCCCTAGTTCTTATATTATGGGAACAAGTAAATAACTTTTCCTTATTTACTTTCTCCACACTACTCATGATTTTATATATCTCTATCATATCCCCCCCTTAGTTTCCTCTTTTCCAATCTGAAACGTCCTAGACTCTTTAATCTCTCTTCATATGGGACCCGTTCCAAACCCCTAATCATTTTAGTTGCCCTTCTCTGAACCTTTTCTTATGCCAGTATATCTTTTTTGAGATGAGGAAACCACATCCGTACACAGTATTCAAGAGGTGGGCATACCATGGATTTATATAAGGGCAATAAGATATTCTCCATCTTATTCTCTATCCCTTTTTTAATGATTCCTAACATCCTGTTTGCTTTTTTGACTGCCGCACACTGCATAGACGTCTTCAGAGAACTATCCACGATGACTCCAAGATCTCTTTCCTGATTAGTTGTAGCTAAATTAGCCCCCCATCATATTGTATAATTGGGGTTATTTTTCCCCAATGTGCATTACTTTACATTTATCCACATTAAATTTCATTTGCCATTTTGTTGCCCAATCACTTAGTTTTGGGAGATCTTTTTGAAGTTCTTCACAGTCTGCTTTGGTCTTAACTATCTTGAGCAGTTTAGTATCATCTGCAAACTTTGCCACCTCACTGTTTACCCCTTTCTCCAGATCATTTATGAATAAGTTGAATAGGATTGGTCCTAGGACTGACCCTTGGGAAACACCACTAGTTACCCCTCTCCATTCTGAAAATTTACCATTTATTCCTACCCTTTGTTCCCTGTCGTAACCAGGTCTCAATCCGTGAAAGGATCTTCCCTCTTATCCCATGACAACTTAATTTACGTAAGAGCCTTTGGTGAGGGACCTTATCAAAGGCTTTCTGGAAATCTAAGTACACTATGTCCACTGGATCCCCCTTGTCCACATGTTTGTTGACCCCCTTCAAAGACCTCTAATAGATTAGGAGGACATGATTTCCCTTTACAGAAACTATGTTGACTTTTGCCCAACAAGTTATGTTCTTCTATGTGTCTGACAATTTTATTCTTTAATATTGTTTCAACTAATTTGCCCGGTACTGATGTTAGACTTACAGGTCTGTAATTGCCAGGATCACCTCTAGAGCCCTTTTTAAATATTGGCGTTACATTAGCTATCTTCCAGTCATTGGGTACAGAAGCTGATATAAAGGACAGGTTACAAACCATAGTTAATAGTTCCGCAATTTCACATTTGAGTTCTTTCAGAACTCTTGGGTGAATGCCATCTGGTCCTAGTGACTTGTTACTGTTAAGTTTATCAATTAATTCCAAAACCTCCTCTAGTGACACTTCAATCTGTGACAATTCCTCAGATTTGTCACCTACAAAGGACGGCTCAGGTTTGGGAATCTCCCTAACATCCTCAGCCGTGAAGAAGCAAAGAATTCATTTAGTTTCTCCGCAATGACTTTATCGTCTTTAAGTGCGCTTTTTGTATCTTGATCGTCCAGGGGCCTCATTGGTTGTTTAGCAGGCTTCCTGCTTCTGATGTACTTAAAAAACATTTTGTTATTACCATTTGAGTTTTTGGCTAGCTGTTCTTCAAACTCCTTTTTGGCTTTTCTTATTACATTTTTACACTTAATTTGGCAGTGTTTATGCTCCTTTCTATTTACCTCACTAGGATTTGACTTCCACTTTTTCAAACATGCCTTTTTATCTCTCACTGTTTCTTTTACATGGTTAAGCCAAGCCACGGTGGCTCTTTTTTAGTTCTTTTATTGTGTTTTTTAATTTGGGGTATACATTTAAGTTGGGCCTCTATTATGGTGTTTTTGAAAAGTGTCCATGCAGCTTGCAGGGATTTCACACTAGTCATTGAATCTTTTAATTTCTGTTTAACTAATCTCCTCATTTTTGCATAGTTCCCCTTTCTGAAATTAAATGCCACAGTGTTGGGCTGTTGAGATGTTCTTCCCACCACAGGAATGTTAAATCTTATTATATTATGGTCACTATTTCCAAGCAGTCCTGTTATAGTTACCTCTTGGACCAGATCCTGTGCTCCACTCAGGCCTAAATCAAGAATTGCCTCTCCCCTTGTGGGTTCCTGAACCAGCTGCTCCAAGAAGCAGTCATTTAAAGTATCAAGAAATTTTGTCTCTGCATTTCATCCTGAGGTGACATGTACCCAGTCAATATGGGGATAATTGAAATCCCCCACTATTATTGAGTTCTTTATTTTGATAGCCTCTCTAATCTCCCGTAGCATTTCATCGTCACTATCACTGTCCTGGTCAGATGGTCGATAATAGATCCTTACTGTTATATTCTTATTAGAGCATGGAATTACTATCCATAGAGATTCTATGGAACACGTAGATTCATTTAAGATTTGTTTCTACATTTTCTTTCACATATAGTGCCACTCCACCCCCGCACAACCTGTTCTGTCCTTCCGATATATTTTGTACCCCGGAATGATTGTGTCCCATTGATTGTTCCCACTCCATCAGGTTTCTGTGATGCCGATTATATCAATATCCTCCTTTAACATGAGGCACTCTAGTTCACCAATCTTATTATTTAGACTTCTAGCATTTTAAAACTTTAAAAACTTGTCACTGTTTATTTGTCTGCCCTTTTCTGATGTGTCAGATTCTTTTTTATGTGAATGTTTCTCATCTGATCTGGCCCATACTTTATCCTCTTCCATCCTCTCCTTCTGACTAAAACCTAGAGAATCTCTATTTCTATTGCTTTATTGTGGTACTCTTCTATGATTCTGTATGCTAGGAAATTAAAGCTGAAAGGGACCTCAAGAGGTCATCTAGTCCATCCCCCTATGCTGAGGAAGGACCAAGTTTACCAAAACCATCCCAGGTGTTTGTCCTGAGGATTCCACAACCTTCTTTGTATCCTATTCCAGCATTTAACTATCCTTATACTTAGGAAGTTTTCCTAATATCTAACCCATCCCTTGCTGTAAATTAAGTAGATTAATTCTTGTCCCACATTCAGTGAACATGAAGAACAACTGATCACTGTCCTCTTTATAACAGCCCTTAACCTATTTGAAGACTGTCATTGGGACCGTCTCCCACTCCAGTCTTTTTTTCCCCTCAAAATTAAACATTTAAGCTCTCCTCACAGATCAGGTTTTGTAAACGTTTTATCATTCCTGTTGCTTTCCTCTGCACTCTCTACGGTGTGTCCACAACTTTCTTAAAGTGTGGCACCCAGAACTGTACCCAGTACTCCAGCTGAGGCCGCACCAGTGCCAAGTAGAGTGGGACAATTAACTCCTGTTAATACATCCCAGAATGATCTTTGGCTTTTCTGCAACTACATCACATTTTTGGTTCATATTCAATTTGTGATCCACTATAACCTGCAGAACCCTTTCAGCAGTACTACTGCCTACCCAATTATTCCTCATTTTGTATTTGTACATGTGTATTTTCCTTTCTGAGTGTAGTAGTTATGTATGTCACAATGACAGGAAGTAAAAAGACATTTATGCTAAGAGAAGACAGGAGAGTTTGTGCACAAGAAAGAGTAAAACAAATATGAAAAGTGACTGGTTGTTTGTATTGCATAATTTCTGATAAAAAGAAGCTACCATGTCTGGTGGGCCCCCAATGTCAGCAGCAATAAGATAGTGGGGCCGTTACTGAACCTTAAAAAATAAATCAGAGATTGTGCTAAGGCATGAAATGGTATTGACTGAATCTAAAGTGTTTCATCCATCACTACTGTAGATAAGACATGCTCTGCTATGACCTATGCTTATATGCTATAAAAGATGTCCTTGTAGATCACCAAAGAGTTCCCTAGGGATTATTCCCAGAGAACCTGGTCACAGCTTTTTTGTATTCTTTGCAATTTTCAGCAATGAGATACAGCCACAAGACAGGTATCAAATGATAAACTGTTTCTGGAGTATTTGCATTTCATATACGTACTACAACATTATCATGTTTGTAAATGGATACAACAGCAACAATTGCTCAGAAAATGGCTTCTAGGCTTCCCTCACATTTCTGTGGGCTGCGAAGTGCCAGTCTGGATATGGTTTTGTCAGTTGCAATTTGTTATTCCTGTATCTACCACTGAGCATGTACATGTTACAGGATAATATATGTACAATTCTATATTGACAAATCAAGTCTGCCTGGAAATGGAGGTGCTGCTGATTCATTCTAAGCTCAGGTGCAAGAGCCCTGTATGAAGATGCAGAATAACTACTAATTCCTATTGGTGGGTGGGTTTTATATATATATACATATAAGGGGCTAAAGTGTCTCTGAAACACACCAGTCAATATGTGTTACATGTCCTGCGATGTGCCCAGTCCATACAGGATGATACTCTGTTACAGCTCTCAGGGAAAAGACCCTGGCTCCTTAGCTCAGGCTGTAGAGACTTGTGATTTTTAGTGCTGGAGATCTATAGTTCAGTACCTGGTGTACTGGCCAAGACTGTGGTTATCACATCTCTATGGCGAGAGAATGTGTGTATGGGATGGGCTGAGAAGTTTTAGAACAGGGGTTCTCAAACTACACTGCACGGTGACCTCCTTCTGACAACAAAAATTACTGCATGACCCCAGGAGAGGGGACCGAAGCCTGAGCCCACCCGAGCCCCACCACCCCAGGTGGGAGTGGGGAAGCAAAGCCGAAGCCCAAGGACTTCAGCCCCAGGTATATGGCCTGTAACCTGAGCCCCGCCACCCAGGGCTAAAGCACTTGGGCTTCAGCTTTGGCCCCAGGTGGTGGGGCTCTGACTTTGGCCTCGGGCCCCAGTAAGTCTAAGCAGGCCTGGCAACCCCATTAAAACAGGGTCACGACCCATTTTGGGGTCCCGACGCACAGTTTGAGAACCACTGCTCAAGAATAAGCCAAGCTATAAGGTTTAGGTTTTGCTTTTGTTTTTGTTGTTTGAGTTAGCAGTTACATCAGAGCACAAGAGATGGGTAAGTCTGGATGGTACAATGTTTTGAGCAGGTGGGAACACTACCTGCTTTCAGAATGCTGATGGAGCTATTATGGTCTTCCTTTGTTTCTCTTGGGGCCATTTTTATTTAGTTCTGTTTACAATATATTAGGTCAGATCACGGGTCTATTTGGGTCACACTGACTGCAGAATCTAGCTAGCAAGAAGGATCACCCCATTGCAAGGAGATTCTCCAGTGCTACAGAGCCAGTGAAGCCCATCCATCATGACCTCCCTCAAACCTCATTGTCAACACGGTGGCCATTAGGACTGAGAGAGTGCAAAAGTTTATGCCATCTTTTCACAACTTCTTTCCCCCAGCTTTCTCTATGTGCTCCTCAGCCATAGTTAAAACTTTGGCTTTATATATTTAGTATATTGTCTGAATTGCAAAAGTTGGTTCCAGATCTGGATTTCAAACATTCCATCATGTTTGGGAGTTTTGGTTTGTCCCATGATAGTGACAAAGGCCAGCCGTGCAGTTTGGATTCAAATGTCAGATCTCCCCAAAGTTTGTTGTTTGTATATATTGTATATACGAAATATACTTCTGTAGAACCACATTTTTGAACTTCGGTAACCATGTGATGAAATAACTCTTACTATAGGTTTCAAAACCAGACATTTAGGTGCCCAAGTATGGATTTAAAGGCCTAACTTTAAGTATGCAATTTTCAAACCCATGTTTGAAATATGGGCTTATGCCACACGGGATCTGGATACTCCTTTAGCTCAGCGAGGGTTGAAATTGGAAACTAGACCAACACCTAAATTATGCAGCTGATTTATATTTTACAAATGAGCCTCCCAGACCCCTGCAACTGAAGATTCCTGCAATGTGGAGGTCAGAACCAAATTTCATGCCATCTCTAATAAATAACATGTTACAGGAAATCATATGGGAAAGAATTGTGTATAAAAAAAAATCAGTAAATGTCCTTGTAAATAAAAATTACATTATCCAATGCCTGTATTCCTAACAATCCCATGAGTCAAATACAGTCAGGAACAAAAACTAAACATTATCATACGCTTCAATCTTTATCTTTTCAGATATTCAGTGGTTTTTTACAGATTTCCTAAAATGCCCTTAGTTCCCAAGGAAAGTTCTTGATAGGAGTATTTATTAATAATAATCAATCCTTTCACTATTCATATTTGAAGTGAGTTGAAAGTTTTCATTTTTAGATATTAGACAAAACCAAAAAAGATCAGCACAGAGAGCAATAAACTGCTGCCATTGGGATGTTTCCTGAATCAAAATGAGCTCCTAAAGCAATGTCTTGTAAAGTGGGGTAGAAGTTTCCGGACCTTCTAGATAGAAACTTCTCACGTGCAGCATGGAGTCCATTGAAACGTTTTGATAGCCTCAGAGGATTTGCATCACTCAAAAGACTATTTGTGAACTGAATCAATCTAATAAGAGGAAAACACCACAAATTCAATCTTTCACCAAACCCTCATTAAACTCTCACACAGATTTATAATTATAAGAACTCTGATTTCTTATTCAGACTGGGAAGAATTAATCTGTCTTTTTCTTGGAGTTATTTACAGAGAAGGAATATCAGTGTAACTTGACAAATCCACTTTGAAGCAAGGGCTTAAAAAAAACACAAAAGCCTGCTCTAGAAAAAAAAAAAACACGCAATGGCCATCAGAAGGGAAACAGCACGCCCATGGGCTTGTTTGAAACCCTGATCATCAAACCCTGATCATCAAAGCAGCCATGAAGTAATAAGAACACATAACATTTTACTGATCAGTGTTTGATCTTCTATAATCCTGCTGAGTATCTGGAAAGGAGAGCAATTGGTTATAGATTTTATAGGATGTTGTTAATGAGATATAGGCTGTGTCTTCACTGTGAAGAAAAAGCCTTTTACTTTTAACATGACAGACTTGCTGAGGAGAGCCCTATACCACCTACTGGGGTTGACCTCCCAATAAAACTAAAGGGCCCTGTCCTCTGTTTTTACTATGGGATAGCTTATGTGCGTTAGCTACCCCAAGCTAAAAACACAACTAGTTTAGTAGTGAAGACATGGCCTTAGAGCAGGGGTGGGCAAACTTTTTGATTGGGGTGCAAGAGGGGGTGAGGGCTCTGGTTGGGGGGGTGCGGGCTCCAGGGTGGGGCCAGAAATGAGGAGTTCAGAGTGTGGGAGGGGGCTCCGGGGCTGGGCCGGGGGAGTAGGGAGCGGGGTTGGGGGGGGGGAGGACTCCGGCTGGGGGTGCGTAGGGTGACCAGATGTCCTGATTTTATAGGGACAGTCCTGATATTCAGGGCTTTTTCTTATATAGATGCCTATTACCCCCTGCCCCCGTCCCAATTTTTCACACTTTCTATCTGGTCACCCTAGGGTTGCAGGCACTGGGGTGGGGCTGGGGATGAGGAGTTTGGGGTGCAGGAGGGTGCTCCAGGCTGGAATCGAGGGGTTTGGAGGGGGATCAGGGCTGGGGCAGGGGGTTGGGGCGCAGGGAGAGGCTCAGGGGTGCAGGCTCCGGGTGGCGCTTACCTCAAGCAGCTCCCAGAAGCAGCGGCATGTCCCTCCTTCGGCTCCTATGTGGAGGCGTGGCCAGGCAGCTCTGAGCACTGTGCTGTCCGCAGGCACTGCCCCTGCAGCATAGGAGCCAGAGGGTGGCCATGCCACTGCTTCCGGGAGCCGTGTGGCGCGGCCCCCAACCCTGCTCCCTGTCTGGAGCACCGGAGCGGGGCAAGCCCCAGACCCCCCTCCCCCCCAGCAGGAGCTCGAGGGCCGGATTAAAACAGCTAGCCTGCGGGCCATAGTTTGCCCACCCCTGCCTAAGAGCTTTTCACCTAGAGAACCCTGTTTCAAGCAGCCCAGGAAAGTATCAGATGGTCATTTGTTGGTGGCCTGGGTTTCTTCATAACAAAACCTACCACATGGTTTGTCCACTTTTAATTAGGACCCTAAACAGCACCCTTGATGAACTTCAACAGATAAGATGAAAACACTGCTCCCACTATTATGGCCAGGAAACAGCAGAATGGCAGCTGTTCTGCTGTGCAGATGAAGGCTGAATCTAAGAACTCCACTCAGGATGCACACTCCTTGTTTGTCCTGGTATAGAATTAGGACATCCCTGTGCATCAGGATTTGAAAGCCAGCTTGAGAAGGAGTAAGGACAGAGTTGGTGGAGCTACTTGCCCCATGCAGATGAAAACACTATCTCAGCATGAGATGAAATTATGCAAAAAAGAGTATTTAGGACAAATATGAGGAACACCTCTTAATTATGGACTATGTTGTGACTTTCAGCACTGCCATGAACAAGGAATGGTGTGTAAGCTGTACCAACTTGGGAGAGTAGCCACAAGAGGCATGATGAATCAGACACCTCTTTGCTCAAAGCCTCCTTTTTCCTCCTGGCGGGTATAATTTATTGCTGACCATTAGGACCAGGAGACTACCCTGCACTGTCTCAGCTACTCTGGCCACTCAGCAGAAGGGGCAGAGCTGAGAGTCCACCAATTCCTTGCACCTTCCATCTACTCGCTCCATGGAGGGAGTAAGCACATGAGTAACCTTTCTAACTTCTCCATACCTGTACCCAACATTCCAGTAGCCTACATAGGGACTCAAGGGGAGTTCTAACACCCTTTTGTGGATGAACAGTCCAAATCTCAATCTGGCCCTGAGAACTAATTGAACAGTCTCCCACGGGAAGCCCCATCACATGAGTCATTTAAAATTGGACTGGAGATAACACTGGAAAATATATTGTAGGAATGAATCCTGTCCTGAAATGGCCAGTTCAGGACAAATGTGACAATATAAGTCTTTTCCTTTCTACTTATGATTTTCAGGATTCTGCTACTTTAAAAAAAAAAAGACCACCTAATGTGTCAGTTAAAATCCCAGGCACATCTTCTGGACACAAACACTTTCCAGATGTATCCTATTAAGTTACTGATAGGACATCTTAGGGAGAAGCCTGAATTTCTCTGTAAAGTTACTTATCTTCAAATACTCTGTGTAGCAGCTGATTGGCATTGATCTTCTGCTTTAGACAACTTTACAGTTAGGTTAACTGAAGAAGCAGGTCATCTGGCTTGCTGAAGGTCACCCAGTGCTTTTGTGAATTCTAATTCTATACGCATTGTACCTGTAGTCAACCCATGGCTCTTCACAGAACAAGAGCAAAAAAAGCACTGCTCAGTTAAGCATTGTAAGCCAAAGAAAACAAGTAAAATTTGAATCTGGTCACTCAGAGCAGAGACAGCATGAGAAACATCCAAAGGTAATGAATTCCAAATTCAAGAAAGCATCATAATTCAAGATCCAGTTTGGTCAACTATTTCAGTTCACAGCTTGGAGTTGTCAAGAAGTCAACAGCACAATAGGTTCATAGGCATAAGGCGGGCTGAGATGGTGCAATGCTTAGCTAAACACAATACAACTCTGAGAGCAAGATGAAATTTAATGGCATGTAAGACAAAAATCTAAGCACAGGAAGAATGATCTATGAAAAAGGAGTATGGATAAAGGTTGGCTGCAGCATTCTTCTCTGGCTAAAACTTTATTCAAGGACAAATTGGAAGGCCATGGAACAACAAATATACTCTGCTGAAAAGTATCAGCAAAGTTTGAACTGTAGCCCCAGTAACTTACTGTGCAGCAATAGTCCACAAACCTGCAGCATTTTTCAGACAATGAGAAGATCCAATCCACTGAGACAACTTTCGACAGGAAAATAAAAACCAAAGAACTGTTCTATGGGATGCCAGTATTTCAAAGAATGTCCTGGCCATATAAATGGCTGCCAGTAGTGTAGGAAGAGATGTAGCAACTATTTACAGGGAAGTCTAGCACAATGGGGTCCTGTCTATAACTAGGGCCCCCACATGCCATAATAATACAAATAAATACATAAACAACAACAACAAAGTGTAAGCACCAGATGTATTAGAAACAAATTGTTTTATATTAAATCAACCCTTTTTAACATTACAGATGGTCAGAAATAGATCATTTAAAAGTTATAGAAGTAGCAAGTTACATTAAAAAGAAGATAAAATTAGAATCTCCCTCCCTTTCAGTCCTTTTCCCTAATAAGTAGACCACAAGGGCTACTTCAATTAGCTTGCCAGCGGAGACACTGAAAAAGCACCTTCTTGGTTTAGAGTGATTATTAATTTTAGAGATGTTCCCTACTTTAAGTAAAGGGAATCTCTCTGAAACCTTTAATATCTTTGGCCTGGTCCACACTAACCCCCCACTTCGAACTAAGGTACGCAAATTCAGCTACGTTAATAACGTAGCTGAATTCGAAGTACCTTAGTTCGAACTTACCGCGGGTCCAGATGCGGCAGGCAGGCTCCCCCATCGATGCCGCATACTCCTCTCACCGAGTTGGAGTACCGGCGACGACGGCAAGCACTTCCGGGATCGATCCCAGAAGATCGATTGCTTACGGCCGGATCAGGAAGTAAGTGTAGACCTGCCCTTTGTGATAATTTCTTTAAATCAACCCACTGATCTGATGATTTTTGACTCTGCATGTAGGAAAACATGGCATGTTGCCACTACCTAATCCTTCAATTGACACAAAAGGTGTTATGAGAGAGAGAGAGAGAGAGAGAGAATATATAGTGAAGCTATTTTCCTTAAAGTGTAGAACTATGCTGAAAAGAAACTTTGTAAAATGGCACTGTGGGGTTTCAAGTTTATTCTCTCAATGACTTCTAGCCAAGGTGAAAACCTGGCCTCATTGAAGTCAACTGGATTTTTACCACTGACTTCAGTAGGACCAGGATTTTACCCAACTCTGTTGAGCTTAGCTGAGTGAAAAACAGATTTTTTTCTGATTGCCAACCTTTCCATCTCACCCTGAAATCTGAAAATCAATCTTTCATATTTGTTTGCCAACATTCAGTTCTGATTGCAGAATCTCTATTAACAGTTCTATTTATGAAAGGGAAAAGAATCCAGCTCACTCTCTCAGAGCTGATACTGACTCTGGAGTGCTACCAAGTGTACCAACATAGTAAAAAGGGGTGCGTGGGGATGTTAAACTACATTAATCAGATATGGCTTTGAATACACACAGGGTGAAGTTTATTAGTATAAAGAAGGTGCTATTTTTTACATAGACACTTTTTTCTAACCCCCACCCCAGTAAAGTATTGGACTATTTGGAGAATGAAGAATATATCCTTAGCTGCTGTCGGTGACAGGATACTGGACTATATGGACCAATGCCTTTATCCAGTATAGCAGTTCCTATACATCTTCCTCTTAAGCAGGCACCACTGATGTTGCTCACTGAGCTTTTCACAGATATTTATAATTCAGTAGTATATTTTTGACTATATCGAAAAGTAGAAGACTAACTCCCAGTTACATCACCTTCTTATCCATGGATTACAAAGCCTTTACTTCCTTCTGAACACAATATCCAAATCCACCCTTGCTGTAACTCCACTGACTTCAGTTTCGCCTGGTGTTGCCTTCTCATTATCTGCACAATACACCACAGAGAAGATTCAGTGATCTGTCGCATTCACATAGCAATTTTTTTTCCCTTTCTAATTTGGAGGTTAAGCTCTTGATTTCTCTGTTACTTTCCTTCTTGCTCACTGCTACTTTTTTCATGCATACCAAGGCCACAAGGGACCTCTAGTCTCGTCACCTGTTACCTTCCATTCTTTTTTTTTTAAAAACATAGCTTCATTGTTCATTGCTCAGTGAAGAACCAAGAACATGAGTGAACTGTACTAGTCATTACATGTGAAATAATCGTCTGCTCCCCTCGGTGCCCATAGGAAGCCCAAAGTACAGCAGAACTGCCAACGTTTTACTGGCCAGGAGGCCTGGGAAGCCACCCAGAGGGACTATATAGCTTCATGCACAGCCAAACTCAGTTGTCATTTAAGGATGAGGATTAGGTCTGCAAACTGCATGTATAGCAGATCTGTCCCCTAAGAACGTCTCCTTTATAAAGGACATTTTTGAGTGGTGAAGAGGCAAAGTAGTGCCCTCTTCACTAGGCCTGTGCAAACAATAGATTTTCAGTTTTCTGTAATTCTCTCCCCCACCACCAAAAAAATTAATACATTGGGGGGGAAATGTTTGGACGGAGTGATTTTTACATTTAAAATTTTTTTAAAATAAACATTTTCAAACGAAAAGGCCTATTGAACCGAAACATTGAAACACTGTATTTCAAAAATGACAAAATGAAACCATTAGACTTTTGGAATTTCAGGGGGAGGTCAGTTGTGGGGTTTTGCTTTGTCTGCATTCCTCACTGAATAAGAGTTGTAGGCAAAAAATTTCACCGGGCTCTACACTTTACCAATCCTCTGACAGCCTCTAGTATGGGGGGGGAGATATAATCAGGGTAATGGGACCATTGCTGGAGCATCCCTTTGCCCTAGTGATCCCCAGCTACTCGAACAGCCCCTAGAGCATGGGCAGCTGGACACAAGTTAGAACAGATTGAGGAAGCCACCACGCCTCCAGTCTTGCACTGAATACAGCTAAGCTTAACAAGACGATATGGGCTATTCTGCCTCAAATGCACCCAAGTCATGTATTGATCCCATAAAGCACACCTTTCCATCATTTGCTATTATTGTTTACATACTGCTTAGCCAATGTACTTTGACAATTTTTTTCTACTGTAAGCACAGGGCAGTGAACTTAATCTGGTCACGACTTACCTCAGAAAAAATTGCCAAAACCACATTGGCAAAGGACCATTTAAACAATAATATGAAAGGATATGCTTTATAGGCCACTAATGCACACTTTGAGTGGACTTTAAGTCTCAAAGCTGAGTGCATTCATCTGCTTGAGGTAAGTATGAATTGCCCCATAAAACATGCCCTAGTGTCTCATTACGATAATATTTAGTATTAAATTTTAATTTGTGTAAAGCTTTTGAAAAACTGAATTTCTCATTCACTGAATTTATCCACTCTCAGTAATGTGCTAGCTTAGGAGAAAATAGCTAAAAAAGGTGTGGCCAGATATATTATTATTTATTTAAATTGGCAAGGGCCAGTTCATCCTTAATGCCCATTTGGAGATTTTTACACTCTGAGGGGCTCTTTGCAGAGACTACCTTGCATTGTTGGCTCTGATGGTGGGGTTTGCCCTCTTCCATAGAGAGAACAAAACCAGATGATCTCACAATTTCCTTAATCTTCTTGGGCAATCCATGGAATAACAGTTATCTAGTGCTGCTGCCTCCTGTCCTTCTGTTGGCAGGATGCTGCTTTAAAGGATATTCCAAAGGGGAAGCCACAACATTGCCTAGCTCAATGGTACCCTATTCTCAGTTTTGGCCACTGTAATACAGACAATAACAACAAGCCTTTAGGTAATCATAATAGGAACCCTGCTAGAGAGAAGTTTGAGAAACCCAATTTGAGAGGAATATAAAATTGCAAATACCCATATATCTATTTAATTGTGTAGTTCCCACTGAGAACGTGTGCCATCCTGCTGAAAGAAGGTAAAATAAGTGAACAAGGAGGAAAAGGGCCAGGCTTTTCTGATATCAATATTGACCATGGCAGTATCATAAAAACTGAAGTTAAGAAGCGTTTAAACAAAAAATTCTCTTTATTTAAAAAAAAATGGAGAAACATGTTTGAATTGTTTGGGGGGAAACAGTAAAGAACATGCCAAGTGGCATATGTCTAAGGTTGGGGGATGGAAAGTAGGTAAAGAGAAAAAGAAGAAGATAAAGTGAACGAGGCGGTTAAAAGGGGGGGAGAGGGAGGAAGGGGATAAACAAAGGGGGGAAAAGTGCAATCTCAAATTTATTTTATGCTCTCAGCTGCTGTATATTTAGAAAGTTAAAAAAAAACAACCAAGAAGCTAGTGAAGCATTAATAAAGACACAGCAACAGTGTCTAGGCTGTTAATGGCCATTTTATATGCACTTTTTTCTCTTTATATTTCAGGTATCTATCATGTGCCAAGCCATTTAACATAGCCGTGGTGAGGCCAGGAAAGTTTCAAATTGTGGTTTCTCTTAACAATGCAAAGCTTCTCTGGCACTACTGAAAGCAGCATTTTTTAAAATTGAAATAAAGCATTTTACACTTCTAAAGTGACCAAAAGGGACATTTTCCTTCTACAGAGGCCTTAAACGCTGTAATGAACCCAATGTGGGACTGCTCCACTCCTTGACAGTACTGTACTTGTTTTTTAAAAAACACATACTTAAATGCATACCCAATACACCTCTCTTTTTACCGTGTGGTCATGTATCTACCTGTTTTCCCTCATCTTATATGTACATTGTAAGCTCTTTGAGGCTGGAACCATTTGTTTTGTACACACAATGGAGCCCTGATCCATGACTGGGACCACTAGGCTCAATCACAATTCAAATAAATAGTAAAGAATACATTTTAAACCACCAACTGTCGCCATAAGGGCACAGACATCCATAGCATATTTTACACGTAGGTTCACCTGCACTGCACCGCCACCAGTACTGGCGGCCATTTATGTGGCAGTGGCATTCTTTGAAGTACTGGCATTCCATGGCACTCAAACACTTCCGAGAGGGATGCACTGTGTAGATGAAGAAACAGGGGAGTAACTAACTTTCCAGCAGGCTGACATCAATTCACACACAGCACATTGTGGCCTTAAAATGTTGAAGAGCTCCAATTCTCTCCCTCGTCTTGGGCTGAATCTTGGCAGCTCTAGAGGAAAATCAGGACATAGCCAGATGGGAAGAGAGGTGAGCCAGAGCCAGGAGTCCAGAGAGGAGAGCTGGCAGTCGGAGGGGGAGGGGGAAAGCATTGGTTTAACTATATAAAAAGCATCCTGTAATGTTGCCATCTGTCTTGCTAGTTGCTTTGTAATTTCTCCACACTAATCATTCCAATCATAACAGGTGCAATATTGTATTTTGGATTTGAAGGCTGGGTGCCGAAAGTAGGGGAGGATGGCTTGGCAAAAAATGGGTGTGGGTTAGGAAAGGGGGCAAAAGCAGGGCTTAGTTCTATTTTGCTTGTCTGAAAAGTGACAGCCATAAGACCAGACACATGGCAATGAGTCATAATTGAAATTAACTGTCTTAGCGTAATTCAGATCTCTTTAAATAGTTGTTCTAAAGTAGAAGTAGCAGTCCAAACCATCCAGAATATTAGCTGCAACAACAGTTTGGACTTTTATCTTTCCATTCTATAATCTCCGCGCACTTTGGAAACTATTAAAGTTAGTCTCACGGCAACTCTGATATAAGACAGAATTAGCATAGCCATTGTACAGATGTGTGGGCACTAATGCACACAGAAAGTCCAAGATAAGAAAGTATGTCTAGGTCTGTCCTGAAAATAGAACTCAGTTCTCTTGATGCCGAAACCTGTTCTTTAAACACAAGATCATCCTTCCCCTCTGAAAAGGCCCACTGAACAGCAAGAACAATACAAATTAGAGAGGAATAAGAAACTGCTAGCAATTTTGTGCCTTTCTGCAAGTGTAAGGAGCACACATGAATATGAGGAGCCTGTAACATGAACTCTGTTCTTCACACTAGAAAGGGTAACAGCCAGTCCTTGTTAATTTAAATTTATTTCTAGACTTTTTTTTTTGCTTGATCTAGGTAAGATTAGGAGAGTGTGTCTGAATAAGTTTCAGAACTCAAAACTTTGAAGGTTTAAAATTATATTCAAGGAACAGAATTTTTTCCTCAGCTTTTGTATTCCATAGAAGCAATTCCATTAATATTTTTAGTGCTGGCTGCAAGATAACGTAGTTAGCTTCTCGTAGTACTGCTGAAAAACAAAACGACGTGGTAGTACACCCAATATGACAAAGTACATATACTTTCCACTTTGCCCTGGGGAACCCTGCCAGCACACAAATTTTACAGTTGTTACTGTCAGAAGGAAACATGATGATCAGTTGTCTCAGAAAAGAGGATGAGTAACAGGACTCATGGTGGAAAGAGGGACTTGGAGCAGAGAGACTGAGAGGGGCTATATAGAAGCAAAGGACTGGAGGAATGAGAGAGGGAGAGAGCAGAACCAGGGGAACTTGACATTTTAGGAAGACTGAAGTCTAGTAGATATGGACAGAAGGCTCTATAAGTTGAAATAAAGATATAGGAATGATGCCCTAGATGTGGAAAATGAAAGAAATGGAGCCACAGAAGAAGTGCGTACATGCCCTTAAAACAGATGGTCCATGAGAATTACAGGCAATAGAACAAGAGGATCAGCAGAGATTCTCAGTGTTTTGTCTACATTTCGGTAGGACCAAATTCTGAACCAAAACACTTAAATATTAAGGAAATAATGAAACCCATCGGGGGAGGTAAGAGTCACCATGGGAAACACTCACATGTCTAGACATGCACTCAAACAGCCAGAGCCAGGGAGAAAATTGGAAGGCAGATGGAAAGCAGAGGAGTCAACATAAATGAAGCAGAACCAGCAGTACTATAGCAGATGGTTTGAGATGCTGCTGGACAGACTTGACTCCTGCCTCAATGTCACTGGAAGATTACTGCCATGCAGAAAGTAACTAATTAGAACACTTGTTCTCAAGTGGATTTTCTTATGATCTCCCCTGATGCTTTGTTTGCAGTGAGAACAGTGGAGTTTTCAGCCCATCCTTGGGATTCACTGTAAAGTGATGCCAAGCAAAGGAATCATTTTACTTTAGCTTAGTTTCAAACTACCACATATAGAGAGAGCCTTTAATACCAGCAATCACTAAACATTAAGAGTTTTCTCTTTTACTATGTGGTTGAGTCCTCTAGGGCCCCCTTCTCCCCAGCTTTCTCCTACAATCTTCTTCACAGAGGCCCAAGCTCTTGTGAAAGAACTAGTGATTGATTCAACACTATCTGATTTAACCCCTATTTAAAGATTAGCTTGGGCTGTAACCAGTGTCGAAAGTTCTAGAAGAGGCAAACTTAAGAGGGGATGCTATGAACTATCAAGCCCGAAGAGAGCCCTCCTTTACTTTCTTCTCCTCTTCTTCTCTCCCCATATACTCTTAACAAGCAGTACCATCCCAGAGAAAATGCTTATTGGAACCTTCAGCTGACTGGACTCGCTGGCACCATCTGTTACCCCACTACAGTAATCCTGAGGGCAATGTAGGCAGTATATATACTGGGCAATCTGGAAAAGAGATTCTATTGGTGCAGACACTGTAAAAATGCTAAAGAACTCACCACTTCAGCATTAATATTCTTAGCAGAAAAGAGGGCCAGTCTCAACAGTATCTGCTCCAATTGTCTAATCTGGCATCTCCTTTCCAGAAAGAACCCCCTAAGACTGGCAGCCAATGGTTCTGGAATCTCAGCCATCTCTGACAAACATATAATCTGGACATCAGTTTAAGCAAAAGGTGCCAGTTTACACCATCGAGGCAATAATGTCTGCATTTACCAGTCCAGTGAGCCAACAGACATTGAACTTTAGCCTGTTAATAAAAACAAGTTGTTATGACTCAAAAAGGCCCATGGCAGTAGTTTCTCTCTCCCAAGATGAATCCCTCACTGACAACTCTCCTTCTGTTTTTCTTTAGCCTAACTCTTGCTTACAGGAGCCTGGGGTTGCTGGGAACCCTTATGGAGAAATAATAGATACAGGTGCTTTCTGGATCTTCAAGGCCCAGAACACACCAGACATCAGACTAATGAGTTACAAAACAGCCTCCCCTCCCTTCCTACCCCGTGCCACAATTTCTGGCAACCACTTCCTTCAGTGCAGAGGCTGGTCTGATGGTTGCCAACTGGCTGACAGCCGTTGTCTTCACTTGCCAAAAACCTTTGCCCTGGGCCATGTGACATCACTCTGTAATTGCTATGTTCTATTAGGACTGTCTCTCCAGGATCCAGCTGCAAAATAGCTAGTCTGCCTCCTAATATAGCAAAAGAATACACAACACAAACAGACTTATTTTATTTATTACTTTGTCAAGCAGTATCACTATAACAAAAAAGAAATGCCCCCTGGACTACAGTAACCAGAAGATGGTGATGGATGCAACTGTTATGACATATATTGCTGGCAATCAAATCAACTTTTAAAATCAATTACTACCTACTTTCCAATATTGCTCCTGAAGAACAATCTATTAGGTAGGCCATTGCTATACTATCACTGCATAGTAAGCAGGGGTAGCACTAGCCCATCAAGCAATAGCTGTAATAGCTCTGAAATGACACCAACACCCGTATTTTTGGATTCTGTGACAGCAAATGGTCACACAGATAATTTCCCAGTATTGCTAATCATTGTTATTAAATGTGAGTTTCTTCTGCTTGTGTACAACAGAAAGGTGACATATGAGTAATTTTACATCCTTAGGGTGAAATCCTGGCCCTATTGAAGCCAATGGAAGTTTTGCTATTGACTTCAATAGGGTTGGATTTCACCTTTAATCTTTATTCTTTCTCAAGGTTATCGAGAAAAAAGATCAACACAACAAATATTCAGCTGTACTGATTGAGTAAATCCAAATGTATCATAAGCATTTCACATTAGTCTTATTTAATTCATGGTGATATTAGCGAGGGAATGCCTAGAATTATCCTCTGGGGATCTTGGCTCACTCTTCTAATCTGTCGACACTGAGCCTCTGCTGCCTCTTGAAATGAAATCAGGCAAAATGTGTGCAACCTGATCAAAACATCAAAGTTAAAACAACACAACTTCTGAATCAAATCAAAGAACACTCATAAGGAAACCAACCATGGACGTTATTATTGCAGCTTGAGGAGCAGAACTGTGCAAAAACTTGTGAATTATTTTTTTCAGAAAAAATGAATAAGCTTTATTTTAATAAAAAAAGATTGGTGTGAAATTTACTTTGGATGACGAACAGGGCAGGGATAAGTGAGACCAGACAAAGCGAATATTTGCAGGAAAGCAAAACATAGCAATGGAAGAAAGCAAGCTAGGATGTCCATCGGCTATGATCTTATTTACCACAAACACAAACACAATGGGTAGAAAGTGAGAAAACACAGCACTCTCAGAGCAGCACAGACTACGGTCACCCCAGGAGGGAAGGAGGAAAGTCCACAATATTTTTGACTTTTGTGATACCAGCAAGAAAAAAGGGGCAAGGCTGGGATTTTGGAAGACCATGGGAAGGAGTTAGAGTCCCAGCCCCCAGTGAATTTTAATGGAAGTTAAGCACCTAGTCCTTTAAGCTCCACTGAAAATCCAGCCTAAAGGAAACAGACCACTTTCACCTAGTCACCTGTCATTAAGCAAAGCGTTATCCAAACATGGTGTTTCAATGCCACACTGCAAGTCACACTCCCCTTTCTCCCTTCTCCCACTCAAAAGTATTGCTATCTGAATTCATATATATTAAAGTATCCTATGCGATATATCTCAACACCGGTCACCAGGCAGGGATTGAGTCAACACTCAAAAAGAGAACTAGCATCTTGCGCTATTAACCCTTTCACCCTCAATTTCCCTCCTCTACAGGACACAAGGTGCAGACTGCTTTTTTTCTTTCATTTGGAGCACTTTTTCTTGGGGGACAGGAATGATGTCTGGCTAAATTTAGGTAAAAATGGAAAAGATATTGAAAATACTTGGAGTACAAGAGAGTGCCATAAACCATTTGTCTGTTATATCAGATTGAGACGCTCGCGCTTTGTGCTCTCCCACAGACCATCAGTGCTACCTACAAGACAGCAACTGAACAGTTCTTACTAAAACAGTCTCTCTCATGTCTTCATATGGCCAGAAGAAAATTCTTTAAGGGGGGGCCACGCTTCTAAGAATCCAGGCCCGAAGCCTTGTAGGATTACAGTTCTGACAGCAGGGTAGAATCAGCCATAGGGGCCTCAAAAACAGCTGGGCACACTGGACAACAAATTAGAAGGGATGTTGCTCAGAGGTATAAAACTCCCCCATCTCAGACTTCTGTCTGGGGCACTATAAGCTAGTCTTGGCTTGAGGCACCCGAACCTAAGAAGTTGGCTCAGACAGCATGACTATAAATCTGAAAAATTTTCCTTGGAATTTGATAGAGGGATGAAAGGCAGAACCAAGTTTTAAACTGAAAAGACTGCATATGAGCACAGACCTAGAGATAAAGAAGAAAATTATATGGTGCAATACTTCTATTGACAAAAGTTTTAATGGCATACTGTCAGAGCTAGAAACATTAAAGCAGCTGGAATTTATGATGTAATTGGTATTAAGGTGTCCTGGCTTATGCTATATGGTGACAAATTCAAAACAGGAGGTGTAACCTTTCAGCATACATCACCAATAATTGATTTGAACTACACTTCTCATTATAAAAAGGAAAAAAAATCTAGTAATTCAACGTAAGTTCAACTATCAATCAAAAATCTACGGACTTGTATTAGGAGTGTGCTCCATAGATCCAGTCAGGAGAGAGGAACAAATGAAATATTTTATGATCTAAGAAAGTCATGTGATAGGAGTTTCAACTTGCCTAATATGTATTGGGAAAGCTTTTCAGGATGAGCTACAGAAGGAGCAGAAATAATCAAGGGTGTTGGAATATTGAATGGGAGGTAAGTGGCAACTTGAAGCCAAAACCACCCATTTCTTTCAAAGACAATGGGCAAAATGCATGTGTGGAAGACAGTGTACAATCAGAGATACAGCAACAGTCCAGACCCATAAAGCTTAGAGCCTAGAAGTCACAAGAACAGATGAAGGGTTTGGATCAAATAGATGGCCTGACAAATAAATTAATAAGGTGATGATTGGCACTGTTTTGTTAGTTCGATGTTTTGTGGTTCAGTTTTCGGTTATAATACTCATTGCTTTCACAGTTCTGCCTTCTGTATTTTACCAATACAATGCCCTGCTTCAGATGAGTTTTTCAAATGAGGTCTCATCTACCCAGTTCTCGTGTCAGCTAAAACTCCCACAGCACTTCACTAGATGTGCTAAGTCCAACCACCCTGTATGTTTAAGTGTGCATCATTAAATGGAAATTTTCTACCGTGTAAGCCCACTTTTTTCAGTTCTTTGTTAAATCAAAACTAAATTTATTTCATATTAAACAAAGACATATTAGTCCCTAGGTAGGGCTTTTCCATGCAACGTTCCAAACTACAGATGATTTGCTGTAGCCTTAACTGAAAGTGTAGCTAGAATTGTTTTTAAATAGGAAAAGTATTTTTTTTTATTCTTAAAAAAAAAAAAAAATGTCTGACCGAATTTTGTTCACATTAAAAACAAAATAATAATCTTCTGGTGGAGACCAAGCATATAAAATTTCATGCTGAAAGGCAAATGTTTTAGAAATCTAAGTGTGTGAAATCTGGATAAAAACTGAAACTGGTTTACAACTTTAACTTTTCCAAGAGCTACTAAGTATCCCATATGATTTTGATATACACCTCTCACACACACACACACACACCCCTATTGAACTAATGGTGTATTTTTAACACCATATACCAGAGCTATACCATTTCCCATTGCTGCCTTCCATAGGAATACTAGCATTATGTCTGATACAGCCCCAGACAATGGAGAGTGATGAATGTAAAGATTGTAGTGGGAACCCCTTGAACAGGCTACTGGACTCTATCACTGAGCTTTTGTCCCTAGAGTCCCTCCCAACTGGCTTCACAGCTAGATAGGTAAATGAGGATGGGCATGATTCCAGTGGAAGAGAAGCCTAAACTGGGTCATTTTGTCCTGGCTGCCTACCACAGACTAACATTTCACTTTGTGCGTGTGCATACAAGCAATATGGACATCAAGACAAACAGGAGAGGATGAAGGCGGAAGGGAATGGGATAAAGTCAGAGAGGGGGAAATGGAAAGCAGAGAGCAAGAAATACTGGGAGGGAATGAGGCATATCTGGAAGGAAGCAAAATTGATAGAGCAAGGATGGGAGAAAGGACAAGAAGACAGCAAGCATGAGGGAGGTAATAAACAAAAGAAGAGGGATGAAAATAGACAAGTGGAAGGAATAAAATGGTGATTAAAAACAAGATAACGAGAGAACATCTATTTGGCCAGATGCAGCATCTCGTCAGACACAGGCAGGAGGCACCAAGTAAAGAAAATTCAGGTATCAGGAAGTGTGGGAGTGACATGGTAACCCCCTAACACTTACATGACAGAGAAAGCAGGACAGGGAGGAAGGGAGTCACATTACCCTTAGCATTAAAATATTCTCAGCTGCAGTCATAAGTAAAATATTCCTGGGGGGAATCCTAGATCCCCACTCCCTTGACTCACCTATCTAAATACGAGAATTAAAGCTTCCAAAAATTCTCTCCCTCTTGCACACAACATTTCATTCTGAATCAGCTTCAGTACTTCCTGCCAAGACTACGACTGAACCCCATTAGGCATCCCTTCCCCCTGTGGGCTCTCACTCAACTATTTGAATAGATAGACCTTGAGCTTCCAAAATAGCCATTATCCCACTGGCTGTAATGTTGCTGAAAGTCTTGTTACTCTGGATATTGCCAAAGTATTTTGTAGTATGAAAACATAAATAATTGTCCATTGTAATTTCTGGCCTCACCCTTCAGAGGTAATATCAGGGTACAAGATCTCCTCAATATATGTCCCATTCCATGCATCCGAAGAAGTGGGCTGTAGCCCATGAAAGCTTATGCTCAAATAAATTTGTTAGTCTCTAAGGTGCCACAAATACTCCTGTTCTTTTTAGTAAAGAGAGGTCATGCTGGTGAGGGAGTGGCACTATATATGAAAGAAATCCAAATATAGTCAGATATAGTAAAAATCTTAAATGAATCAAACTATACTATAGAATCTCTATGGATAGAAATTCCATGCTTGAATAATAAGAGTAGAGCAGTCGGAATATACTACTGACCACCTGACCAGGATGGTGATTGTGAAATGCTCAGGGAGATTAGAGAGGCTATAAAAATAGAAAACTCAATAATAAAGGGGAATTTCAGCTATCTGCCTATAGTCTGGGTACATGTCACTTCAGGATGGGATGCAGAGATAAAATTTCTGGGCACCATTAATGACTGCTTCTTGGAGCAACTAATCCTAGAATCCACAAGGGGAAAGGCAATTCTTGATTTAGTCCTAAGTAGAAGCACAGGATCTGGTCCAAGAAATGGATATAGCTGAACCGCTCGGTAATAGTGACCACAAAATAATTAAGTTTAACATCCTTGGGGGGGGGGGGGGGGGGGAGGGGCAAAGAACACATCACAGTAGCATTTAACTTCAGAAAGGGGAACTATACAAAACTGAGGGAGCTAGTTAAATGGAAATTAAAAGGAATAGTCACAAGAGTGAAATGTATGAAAGCTGCATGGAAACTTTTTAAAAACACCATAATAGAGGCTCATATTAAATGTATACCCCAAATTAAAAAAATAGTAAGAGTCCCCCTCCCTCCCCCCCCCACCCCAAAAGGCCTCCTTGGCTAAACAACAGAGTAAAAGAGGTGGTTGGAGGCAAAAAAGCATCCTTTAAAAACTGGAAGTCAAATCCTACTGTGAAAAATAAAAAGGTGTATAAACTCTAGCAAGTCACATATAAAAGTATAATTAGGCAGGCTAAAAAGAATTTGAAGAGCAAGTACCATAAGACACAAAAACTAACAGCAAAAAAGTTTTTAAGCAGAAGCAGGAAACCTGTCAAATAACACTGGTCTACAATTTTTGAGAAGTCGTCTGCTTCAGAGATAAAATGTGCTATTTATTATGTATTTTGATGTGCTGAATTCAAATATGACAATTAAAACAACTGATTGGCTACTGTTTCTAAGATATTTAAGTTTTTACATTTTATGTCTATGTATATTGTGTAGATAGTAGAGTTTTAATCATACATTGTAAACCTAGGTCTTTTCATGTGTTTATGGTTGCTTTACATGATAATATTTCACCTGTCCTGTTTATGTAACACTTTAAAAACCAGCAAAAGGGTTATATAAATAAAATTTATTATGAAACAAAAGGCAAAAAACTATTATGTACATAGTTTAGTCCTATTCAGTGTCTACTCGGCGCTTCTTGGCTTGTCTCTTGTATTCATTAAATGGAGCATCTCTTGTCACTGTCCAGCAATAGTCTGCAAGCATTGATGGGCTCCATTTGCCCTGATAGCGTTTCTCCATTGTTGCAATGTCCTGGTGAAATTGCTCGCCGTGCTCGTCGCTCACTGCTCCGCAGTTCGGTGGGAAAAAATCTAGATGAGAGTGCAAAAAATGTATCTTTAGTGACATGTTGCAACCAAGGCTTTTGTATGCCTTGAGGAGGTTTTCCACCAACAACCTGTAGTTGTCTGCCTTGTTGTTTCCGAGAAAATTTATTGCCACTAACTGGAAGGCTTTCCATGCCGTCTTTTCCTTGCCACGCAGTGCATGGTCAAATGCATCATCTTGAAGAAGTTCACGAATCTGAGGACCAACAAAGACACCTTCCTTTATCTTAGCTTCACTTAACCTTGGAAATTTTCCACGGAGGTACTTGAAAGCTGCTTGTGTTTTGTCAATGGCCTTGACAAAGTTCTTCATCAGACCCAGCTTGATGTGTAAGGGTGGTAACAAAATCTTCCTTGATTCAACAAGTGGTGGATGCTGAACACTTTTCCTCCCAGGCTCCAATGACTGTCGGAGTGGCCAATCTTTCTTGATGTAGTGGGAATCTCTTGCACGACTATCCCATTCACAGAGAAAACAGCAGTACTTTGTGTATCCAGTCTGCAGACCAAGCAAGAGAGCAACAACCTTCAAATCGCGACAAAGCTGCCACTGATGTTGGTCATAGTTTATGCACCTCAAAAGTTGTTTCATGTTGTCAGAGGTTTCCTTCATATGGACTGCATGACCAACTGGAATTGATGGCAAAACATTGCCATTATGCAGTAAAACAGCTTTAAAACTCGTCTTCGATGAATCAATGAACAGTCTCCACTCATCTGGATCGTGAACGATGTTGAGGGCTGCCATCACACCATCAATGTTGTTGCAGGCTACAAGATCACCTTCCATGAAGAAGAATGGGACAAGATCCTTTTGACGGTCACGGAACATGGAAACCCTAACATCACCTGCCAGGAGATTCCACTGCTGTAATCTGAAGCCCAACAGCTCTGCCTTATTCTTGGGTAGTTCCAAATCCCTGACAAGGTCATTCAGTTCACCTGGTGTTATGAGGTGTGGTTCAGAGGAGGAGGATGGGAGAAAATGTGGGTCCTGTGACATT
The DNA here is from genome assembly GCF_002925995.2 of Terrapene triunguis. Classification (NCBI taxonomy): domain Eukaryota; kingdom Metazoa; phylum Chordata; order Testudines; family Emydidae; genus Terrapene; species Terrapene triunguis. The sequence continues at coordinate 20,103,470 of NW_020664374.1, read as the reverse complement.
GATGGTTCAGGACCAGAAGTTTCATCCTCTTCCTCTTCCTCATCTGACTCAAGTGAGAATGATTCTGGTGCATCAGGAACCGGCAGTCCTTCTCCGTGGGGTACTGGGCGTATAGCTGATGGAATGTTTGGATAATGCACAGTCCACTTTTTCTTCTTTGACACACCTTTCCCAACTGGAGGCACCATGCAGAAGTAACAATTGCTGGTATGATCTGTTGGCTCTCTCCAAATCATTGGCACTGCAAAAGGCATAGATTTCCTTTTCCTGTTCAACCACTGGTGAAGATTTGTTGCACAAGTGTTGCAGCATATGTGTGGGGCCCACCTCTTGTCCTGATCTCCAATTTTGCAGCCAAAAGAAAGGTGATAGGCTTTCTTAACCATAGTGGTTATACTGAGCTTTTGTGATGCAAAAGTCACTTCACTACAAACATAGCAGAAGTTATCTGCACTGTTCACACAAGTACGAGGCATCTCTGCTCACTTTGGCTAAACAGAAATGTGTCCCTTTGCAAAATCAAACACTGACAAATAAGAGAGCACGACACTGTATGATTTCTAGAGCTGATATAGGGCAATTTGTTCAGCAGAGTGATGGAAGCTTCATTATGATTGCATCATCCATGACTTCTAGGAATAACATGATGCAATTCATATCATGTATGACGCAATACCAGCTTCAGATTGCATCATTCATTGTTTTGCCTAAAAAGCAAGTACTGTCCAAACCCAGTCATAGATTTATTCATAGATCCAGTCAAAGATGTATTTTAGTCATTTCTGGTTTAAATTGAGATCCCTTCCCTTTATAACTCACTTATCCTCCGCCATTCCCAAGTCAAGGGTCGTATATACTGACCCAATAGCATATCTTGAAAACTAGAGCCAATCAACAATTTTAAGCATCATTTTCGTTCTCAGTGACCCAGAATTAGTAACGTTTGACTACATTTATTTCAGAAGTATTTTGGCTGTAAAGCAGTGTAATCAGTGGGCCACTGGACAATCAAGGTGTTAAAGAAGCACTCAAGGAAGACAAGGCCATTGCGGAGAAGCTAAATGAATTCTTTGCATTAGTCTTCACTGCAAAAGATGTGAGGGAGATTCCCACAGCTGAGCCATTCTTTTTAAGTGACAAATCTGAGGAACTGTCCCAGATTAAAGTGTCAGTAGAGGAGGTTTTGGATCAAATTAAACAGTAATATGTCACCAGGACCAGATGGTATTCACCCAAGAGTTCTGAAGAAATTCAAATATGAAATTGCAGAACTACTAACTGTGGCATGTAAACTATCACCTAAATCAGCTTCTATACCGGACAATTGGAGAATAGCTAATTTTTTTTAAAGGGGTCCAGAGACGATCCTAGCTGGTAAGCCTAACTTCAGTACCAGGCAAATTGGTTGAAACTATAGTAAAGAACAGAATTAGCAGACACAGAGATTAACACGATTTGCTGTGGAAGAGTCAACACAGCTTTGGTAAAGAGAAATCATGCCTCTCCAATCTATTAGAATTCTTTGAGGGCGTCAACAAACATGTGGACAAGGGTGATCCAGTGGATGTAATGTACTTGGACTTTCAGAAAGCCTTTGACTAGGTCCCTCCCCAAAGGCTATTAAGCAAACTAAGCTCTGAAGGAATAAGAGGGAAGGTCCTCTCATGTATCAGTAACTGGTTAAAAGACAGGAAACAAAGAATAGGAATAAATAGTCAGTTTTCACAATGGAGAGTGGTAAACAGTGGTGTCCCTCAGGGTTCCATACTGCAATCAGTGCTGTTTAACTTATTCATAAATGATCTGGAAAAAGAGGCAAACTGCAAGGTGGTAATGTTTGCAGATAATAAATTACTCAAGGTGGTTAAGTCCAAATCTAACTGCAAAGAGTTACAAAGGGATATCACAAAACTCAGTGACTGGACAACAAAATGGCAGATGAAATTCAATGTTGATAAATACAAAGGAATGTATATTGGAAAACAATCTTAACTATACATACAAAATGATGGGGCTTAAATTAGCTGTTACCACTCAAGGAACAGATCTTGGAATCACTGTGGATAGTTCTCTGAAAACATCTGCTCCATGTGCAGCAGCAGTCAAAAAAGCAAGGGATAGATAATAAGACAGTCAATATTACTATATAGATCCATGGTACACCCACACCTTGAATACTGCCTGCAGTTCTGGTCACCCCTCTCAAAAAAAAGATATATTAGAATAGGAAAAGGTACGGAGAAGGGCAACAAAAATAACTAGGGGTATGGAACAGCTTCCATATGACGAGAGATTAAAAAGACTTGGACTGATCAGCTTGGAAAAGAGGCAACTAAGGGGGGATATGATAGAGGTCTATAAAATCATGACTGGTGTGGAGAAAGTGAATAAGGAAGTGTTATTTACCCCTTTGCATAACACAAGAACCAAGGGTCACCCAATGAAATTAATAGGAAGCAGGTTTCAAACAAACAAAAGGAAGTATTTCTTCACACAATGCGCAGTCAACCTGTGCCTGGTCAGCTGACCCAGATTAGGTTTTAAAAGAGGGAAAGAGAGCCTTGATGAGTTAGAGTTGTCAGAGCCCCTGGGAGGTGAGGCAACAAGAGCCTGAGAGATAAAGGAGAAAAATAATGCCCTGGGGTTTGCCCAGGATGAGTTGAGGAGCTGTTTTTGTTTAAGTTTTATCAGTAAAGCTGCCTAAAAGCAACTGTGGGTGTGGAAAGGAGTTCTTAGCCAGCTGGGGAGAAGCCTTGCCTTGTTACAGTCACATTATGCATAGGACCTCAATTATAGTTTACCTCCTGCTATTATATATCTAACCCAGAGATATGGTGCAGAGAGCCAGAATACAAGATGATTTGAGATTTCTGACCATTCATGTTTGAAGCTAACTATTAAAGCTACATTGTGATAATCCAATTTTAAGATGTCAGGATGTAAACTGTGATATTCGGTAGGCATTTTTCACTTCATACACAGTGCACACCTAGGACTTGAAATGCACACCTTGACATCAGTGGTTAATCGTTAACTTCAACAGGAGCAGGCCTTTAGCTCTGTGCCTTCCAACATGGATGTAGGAAGCATGGGGCTGCCTCCTTCAAGAAGTATTTTCCACAGCTAAAAGCAGGATACATGACTGACCAGTGATCTGATCCAACATAGGAACATGTGACATTTTAAGCTTGTTTTCTCAAGATTGTTCCTAACAACATAGATAACAGTAGTGAGCCTCTCAGTCCAGACTCAGAACAGGTATGGGGGAGGAAGGGATTTTTCAGGTTTTGAATTTTATCAAGTAAATGAAAATCCTCATAATTTCAATCTGCTTTTAAACGTCTAGTTCAGGGGTCGGCAACGTTTGGCACGCGGCTCGCCAGGGTAAGCACCCTGGCAGGCCGGGCCAGTTTTATTTACCTGCTGATGCGGCAGGTTCGGCCGATCGCGGCCCCCCACTGGCCACGGTTCTCAGTCCCGGGCCAATGGGGGCGGCAGGAAGCGGCGCGGGCGAGGGATGTGCTGGCCGCGGCTTCTCGCCACCCCCATTGGCCCGGGACGGCGAACCGCGGCCAGTGGGAGCCGCGATCAGCCGAACCTGCCACGTCAGCAGATAAATAAAACTGGCCCGGCCCGCCAGGGTGCTTACCCTGGCGAGCCGCGTGCCAAATGTTGCCGACCCCTGGTCTAGTTTATTAAATTACCTATATCCCACTCCATCCCACTCCCTTTCATCACTACAGATATTTTGTTAGGTGTTAGTTACTGACAGTGGCAGGGTACTAGACAAATGGAACAAAGGTCTGATCCACCATCGAAAAGCTTATGTATCACTTTTCTGGTGATCATTATTAAATATCTATATTTAGAGAAAACTATTCCTACCTATACTGTTAAAATTCAAAAGCAGATAAATAATAGTTCATTGCTTTTTTAATTTCTATTTGCTTAGACTTTTTATCCCTCTATAGAATCTATCTGAGAATCACTAAATGTCACTGCACTTTCTGAATGTGGTTCATGATGTGTTCTATGGTGGGCTGCTTTTACCAATACAAGACACACTAGTGAGAGAAGTATTCAGGTTAGAACTGAGGGAAAGGTATGAAGAGAGATTAATAGAATAAAAAGATTTGGAAGTAGCATCTTCAGGCTCAGGACCATCTGGAGAGTAATGCAGAGTAGGATGTCAATGAACAAAGTGGCTGGATCTCCATTTCTAATTTATGTGAATGACCTTTGCAATGGTACTGTTGTAAACCTGTTAAATTTACTCTTGACAAATGACTAATTGCAGGAAAAATCTGAAATCAAAAGGTCCTGAGGGGTGTAAATAATGCTAGCTCAGGTTACCAGATGAGCACAGGAAAACAGACAAGCAGAAAAACCTAATGGAGACAGAAAAATACAGCCCATTGATAAAAGTGTGCTCTTTCACTAAGCATGGTGCTGGTGCCTTGGGGATTCCTGGTATCCAGCAACAATAAGAATCGGTAAATTTAAATCAATTTCAATTCCCTGTAAGTGCCCCCCAAAGAAATACTGAAAAAGATCATCAGCAATCTAGACTGAGGCATGAATAGTGGCTTTCTGTGATCCATTCTGAATTACAGTCAGTGCTCCTGTTTTCTTTCAGAATACCAGCTGTCCTTCCACCAAGTTAGGGGTCTTGGAAATGATCATTTAGTTCTGTAGCAGCTGATAGCCTGGTGGGAAGTGACACAAGGACTGGCAGCAGCTAGAAACAGGTGACACAGTCACTGTTCCCTCCCCAGCCTGCCACTATTAATTTATATTAGTGGATGAATAGTTCTTAATGTGAAAAGAACCCATTTAAAGCTGTCCACTTCCACATCTTCCATCATTTGTTATAAATAGTACAGAGGTGTTTTCAGCTGCCTGACCATTCCCTTTTCTCATGGGCACACACTTAAGGGGTATATTCTCAGGGTGATACAAAAGACTTAGCAACACAACTGCCCATTAACACCAGTGGGATGCGCAGGGTCAAACTCAGATTCCATTGGGCTAAGAGTACCTCTACCCCTTGGTATGACAAGCTGTACGAAAATGACATGCTCAAGTTGGATATGAAATTGTAGAAACCATCAATCCATTAATTCATAGCTCAGTAAAGGATAACCCTGCCTATCACCATCTTTCAACTTTAATTTTTATACACACACACCTGAGAGAGAGAGAGAACTCTTCATGATCAATACATCTGCTTATTGGTGTACTGGGGAGATAATCAATAACCATGTGTCATCAATGTTATCAGTAGTGCTCCACTGACTCATGGAAGTAGGCCTCTTCATTTAAACTCTAGTCACAGCTCCATCACTCAATTTTAGAACCAAATTTACTTGGTGCTATCTTAATTTGTTCCTGCATATGATCAACTTCAGGCCTGAAAAAACATAAAAAGTGAGGTGAGAGAAAACTTTGTTAAAGTTTGCTCCCCACCCCTTATCCCTATAGGGAGATCTAGGTCAATATGACCATTCTAGGAGGGGTCAGAGCCCGATGAATCCACGTTTTTGCCTCTTGATTACAGAGTCAAATTATTTTTCTCATAAGGAATTTACTACCTATGCAGCAAAGAAAATATGTATCAGATACAGATAGGGTTGTTTGATCATTTCCAAGAGTAGTAGTGAAAAGTGGCAGTAAGAGTCTGGTCAGTCAGATTCATGAGCAGGTAGAATATAAAGTGTTGGGTTTAATCTATAAAGAGCTTAGTGGTTTGCCTCCTAACTACCTTAGAGACTGCCTGGCCCCTTGAGTTCTTTCTCAATTAGAACTGAAGTAAACAGCCTCCAAAGTTCAATATCAGGACAGTTTCAGTGCACAGTTCTCAACTCTGGAATTCATTCCCCTCATTGGGAGAACAGAGTCTGTGATACTAATCTTCAGGGCTGTCACTTTCAGGAGATTCTTGTGCATCCATTGATGTGCAACCCTGCAAGTAAATATGCCTTATCTGAAAGGACTCCTTAGTCCTTGCGCTTTGAACTGAAGAGCCAGAGGAAATAAGCTCTAGACAACTTTTATTCACTCTCTTTTCTTGGAATCTGACAGTTGTTTCACATACTGAGTGAAATTTCCAAATAAAGCAGTCTAAGACCTAAGTTGCCTAATTAGTATGTGCATTACATATACTTATACTAAGAGAAAAAGCGGCTTGAAACAAAATAATCATCATGAATAATGTTATGGGTTGGGATAAACCTCACTGAATGGGGGGTATAGAAGCCACCCTTCATTCAAGATAGAGATGAGAAACAATAGGGGCCTCAAATTAAAACAAAGGCATGTGTCGAAGATGCTCAGGAATCTGAACTGTGCGTGAAGGGTTTTCACTGGGTATTTAATAGTGGTGTGTGTGTTTGCGTGTGTGAGAGAAGCAGCACAAAGCCAAGGACACAGCCAGAACAAGCATTGGAAAAGTGGCCTTGAGAAAAGCCTAGAGAGAGTTTTGAGTGATGCACTGCTTAGAAAGGGGCTTGGATCTGTGAGCAAGTAAACTATTTCCTGTTTGATTCGTGCTGAGCTCAGGGAAAGAGGACTTTGTACATTCTTAGTAAATAAACAAATTCACATCAATTTCTCCTCCTAATGGGTACCACACACTAGACCCGATTTTGGCTAACCGCTCTGGTCAAAAAACAATAACAAACCTAGTCAGACACTCTGCAAATGCTCCTCTTAATAGATTCACCTTGGGTGTAGTTACAGCGAATCAGAAATATCTTACATTTCTAGAAAATACCTACTATCTCTCCATTACCTGTCTTGCCCTGGCAGCACATCAGTGAGACACATCTCACTGTCTGGTCTCATCTTCCTTCCACATGCCTGACTTACCCGGTAATACTCCTTGAGTCTCTTTGATAAGCCTTATTACCATACCAGACACTCCTTCGCAACGCAGTGCTCCCCAGGGTCTGTCATGGATGACCAGTGTCTGAGTCCCAGATCCTTTCAGGACTGGATTCACTGCTATCGATAAGCAGTTTCAGTTCCTGTTTTTCTTTTACAATTTAGAAAGTTCTTTCAAAGGTGTCAGCTCACAGAATTAATTCCTCCACCCACCGTTGCATCTCATCACCTCAAATTAGCTTCCCCCTCCGACAGCTGAAGGGGATAATCTGGAACCAGTGTGGTCTGCTTTTAAAGACAGCATATATCACTCTAAATTCATTCTTAACATTAAAACTATTATATATCAAAAATGATTAAAACAGATTAAAACAAATCTGCCATAAGAGTGCACTGTCAAACCCCGTAGTTTAAATCAGGATTCTCCTTGAGGAGGTGGGTTAGAGCAGTTTGGGGACAAGCCATTACATTTGGTTGAATCCTTTAGCTGAAATTGGGGCAGTTTGTTAATTACGGGCTTTATTGTATGTTCAAGGCACAGCCCTGCCTTTGAGGTGGTAGCTCAGGAAGCATTTTGTCTGACAGGCACAATGCCTTCTGCAGCCGCTGACACAGGTTTTGGAAGGTGCACAGGATGCTCTCCTCCAAACCCAGCCAACTCTCTTAGGCTGGTGAGGAAAGGGCAGGAAATGACCCTGCTTCCTCTCCACCACTTTGGAGTGGTTAGCAGTGCTAACCAGGAGCAAGCAGTAGGACTGCGGAGGGTATAAAATACACAGTACTTGACCTACTGCATCTAAAATGCTAGAGAAAGTGTGTATAGCTAACCCTCGTTAAGGAGAAGTGGAGAATCTAGTGTATTTCGGGAAGGAGGAGGAAGAAAGCGCAGTAAAAAGGTGTGTGATGATGACCACAGTCATTATTTAGAATAAAAGAGCTAATGTTACACTTGTGTATATTTTGGCTTATCCACAAATATCTGACATGGGCAACTGATGATGGGGCTAGGATACAACCTACTACACAGGAAGACAATACTCCCAGGGCACTAATTATTCTCATCAACTCACCCAAGTGGAAGGCACTAAATCAAATTCACTCTCCTGATCCAGAAATAAGGCTTTGCAATGAAACAGGAGTTTTTGTTCTCTGTTCGAACAGCCTTCTGCCAGGTCCTCATATAGCGATGTCTTTAGTCTTGAGATTCCAAATTATTCACACTGCTCATACAAGTTATTTAGGTCTCATCAAAACAAAGCAGCTCCATTTTATGCTAAAATCTGCTTCCTGTGCAGAGACCAATGCACTTCATTCAAAGCTGCTCCACTTATGCTGTCTTCAACAGCATCAGACCTGAGCCCTTTCAAACACTGGCCTCGCCGACACCGATCTGGCACACAGTTGCCCTTGACAGAGTACTACCCCCACTCACAATATATCATAGTTGCAAGGTATGAATATCCCTATTTGCCTGATTTTAAAGTTGTCTCATCCAATCAATACTGATTCAGACTTCGTCTCCCACCCCACAGGTGTGTAGTGTACTGGGTGAGCTGAAATGGCATTAGCACTGACGGGAGCACTCATGTTGATAAGGGTCCAGCATCTCTCATTGTTGGTATCCCCATGATAGTTAAATCTGAAGAAAAGCACATTTAACCTGCGTGGGGCTAAAAACAGGTCTGGCCAAAGGAGCTTGGTGTACATTAGAACTCCCACTGGTGGGATTCATTTGCAAAAGTCCCTAGCATAGACACGGCTCACTAGACTAGATATTACCAAGGTATCTGCTAAGAATCCATGAGTAACGTGCAGGCCTTGTGACTTCACAGCCCCCTCTTGTCGGGTGAGGGATGTAGCAGCTGAAGTTAAGTGCCAGTGTTCCATTGCATTTTGTAAACTTCGAGGTTGGAAAATAAAAAGCCAAATTTTCAAACATGAAACCAGCCTTCTGCCCACATAGTTAACATCAGGAAAGTCTGCATTAGAGAACAAATGAGGAAAAAGGATAGTGAACTGCTCCCTGCATCAGGAGCAGAAGCACTGGAGGATGCTCACCATTCTCTGTCCCCCGCTAAGCTTCATAACCCCCTCCACAGGGGGTGTACTCTCAAGATGGGCTTCTGTGATTGGGACAGGACATTCCAGGGGCCTACCCAAACAACAGTCACTTTGCATAGCATGCTCCTCTTCTGATTCAATCTCAACTATGCTTTGAAATTTAACATTTTAGGGACCTGGATAGAGAAAAGAAAGAGACTGCATACCTTTGCTGACGTTGCTGTTGTCTGGCTGGAAACAGTCTGTGTCTAGGGACTGGTCATCAGCAAAGGAAAAAACCAGGTTTTCTGTCAGACAAGAAATTTGTATCTTTCTGGCTATATACATGTAAATTAAGCATTGTATAGTTCATAATGGGTCGCTATTCGGAACCTAATGCAAATTAAGGATTATGAGACCCTCAAAGAAAGAAACTAAAAGGAAGAGAAAAACAGCAGGGGAGATCATTAATGATCTGGAGGATGGTGTGGACTGCACTCTCAGCAAGTTTGCAGATGACACTAAACTGGGAGGAGTGGTAGATACGCTGGAGGGTAGGGATAGGATACAGAGGAACCTAGACAAATTAGAGGATTGGGCCAAAAGAAACCTGATGAGGTTCAACAAGGACAAGTGCAGAGTCCTGCACTTAGGATGGAAGAATCCCATTCACTGTTACAGACTAGGGACTGAATGGCTAGGAAGCAGTTCTGCAGAAAAAGGGCCTAGGGGTTACAGTGGACGAGAAGCTGGATATGAGTCAACAGTGTGCCCTTGTTGCCAAGAAGGCTAACGGCATTTTGGGCTGTATAAGTAGGGGCATTGCCAGCAGATCGAGGGATGTGATCGTTCCCCTCTATTCGACACTGGTGAGGCCTCATCTGCAGTACTGTGTCCAGTTTTGGGCCCCACACTACAAGAAGAATGTGGAAAAATTGGAAAGAGTCCAGCAGAGGGCAACAAAAATTATTAGGGGGCTGGAGTATATGACTTATGAAGAGAGGCTGAGGGAACTGGGATTGTTTAGTCTGCAGAAGAGAAGAATGAGGGGGGATTTGATAGCTCCTTTCAACTACCTGAAAGGGGGTTCCAAAGAGGATGGATCTAGACTGTTCTCAGTGATAGCAGATGACAGAACAAGGAGTAATGGTCTCAAGTTGCAGTGGGGGAGGTTTAGGTTGGATATTAGGAAAAACTTTTTCACTAGGAGGGTGGTGAAGCACTGGAATGGGTTACCTAGGGAGGTGGTAGAATCTCCTTCCTTAGAGGTTTTTAAGGTCAGGCTTGACAAAGCCCTGGCTGGGATGATTTAGTTGGGAATTGGTCCTGCTTTGAGCATGAGATTTAGTTTGGGAATTGGTCCTAGATGACTTCCTGAGGTCCCTTCCAACCCTGATATTCTATGATTCTATGAGGGGGGGAACCCTATCTTGACATGCAAATCACAGGTTTGTTCTACTATATCTAGGAGACAAAGAAGACACCCAATCATTCTTCACTGAGGAAGTAAATGGATAGCAACTTTGCATCATGAAAAAGGGTCTCAACCAGACTTGGTTGAAAACTCTGGAGAAAACTTTGGGTGAGAAACTTCTTTAGACAAGAGGTTAACCTGTTAGCTAAGTTTAGTCTCTAGAAAGGGCATTATGATTTTGTTGGCTATGTAACCATTTGTTTCCAAGATTCTTACTCTGTCACTTGAATCTCTGGTTTTTGATAATAAATTTATTCTTATTTTCTACTGTAACTATTTGTGTGTTAAGCAAAGTGGTGATCCCCAGTTGAATCTTACAAGGTGGTATGTATTGTTCCTTTGGGGACAGCAGGCCTAGTAACTGAGGGTATGTCTACACTACGAAATTAGGTCGATTTTATAAAAGTCAATTTTTAGAACTCGATTTTATACAGTCAATTGTGTATGTCCACACTAAGCGCATTAAGTCGGCAGAGTGCATCCTCACTACCGTGGCTAGCATCGACTTACGGAGCAGTGCACGGTGGGTAGCTATCCCACAGTTCCCGCAGTCTCCGCTGCCCATTGGAATTCTGGGTTAGGCTCCCATTGCCTGATGGGGCAAAAACATTGTCGGAGGTGGTTTTGGGTACATGTCGTCAGTCGCCCCTCCCTCCGTGAAAGCAACAGCAGACAATCATTTTGTGCCAGACACCAGGGTGATTAGAAGAGCACAGCAAGGCACACTGCGCATGAGAGAGGCTTTGAAAACCAGTTTCATGACTGGCCAGGCTTTGGTGTGACAGTTGTGTGTGTTTCTCCTTGATGCAAACCCACCCCCTCTGTTGATTTTAATTCCCTGTAAGCCAACCACCCTGCCCCCTTCGAATAAAGTAACTATTGTTTTGAAAACATGCATTCTTTCTTTATTAATTAAAAAAAAAATGAGATAACGGACAAGATAGCCCGGGTGGGGTGGGGGAGGAGGGAAGGACAAGGCCACATTGCTTATTGTAGCCACACTAAAAATCAAACTCTTTGAATTACAGCCTTCTGTTGCTTGGGCCATCCTCTGCAGTGGAGTGGCTGGGTGCCCAGAACCTTCCCTTTCCCCCCTCCCCCCCCACATTCTTGGGCATCTGGGAGAGGAGGCTATGGAACATGGGGAGGAGGGGAGGCGATTATACAGTGGATGCAGCGGGGGTCTGTGCTCTTGTTGGCTTTCCTGCAGCTTCAACAGATGCTTCATCATGTCCGTTTGCTCCCCCAACAGATGCTTCATCATGTCCGTTTGCTCCCCCTATAGCCTCAGCATTGCATCCTGCCTCCGCTCTTCGTGCTCACTTAATTCTTTCCTGGCCTCTGCCACTGAATGCCTCCATGCATTAAGCTGTGCCCTATCAGTAAGGGAGGACTGCATGAGCTCGGAAAACATGTCATCGCGAGTGCGTTTTTTTTCGCCTTCTAATCTGCGATAACCTCAGGGACAGAGATGATAGGGGAGCGTAGAAACATTCTACTCTCTACAGTTCTGGGGGGACTGCATGGTCACCTGTGCTGCTGAGTTCGCCACGCTGAACAAACAGGAAATGAAATTCAAAAGTTCCCGGGGCTTTTCCTGTGTACCTGGCTAGTGCATTGGAGTTCAAAGTGCTGTCCAGAGCGGTCACAATGGAGAACTCTGGGATAGCTCCCAGAGGCCAATACCGTCGATTTGCGTCTGTGCACTACCCCAAATTCGACGCAGCAAAGTCAATTTTAGCGCTACTCCCCTCGCCGGGGAGGAGTACAGAAGTCGATTTTAAGAGCCTTTTAGGTCGACGGAACGGGGTTAGTTGTTTGGACGCATTCATTTTTAAATTGATCTAAGGCGGCTAAATTCGACCTAACCCCATAGTGTAGACCAGGCCTGAGTGTCCAGAGGAAAAGGGTCTGGACACTGCAGGAAATGCTCTGAGGACTCAGGAGTGGGTATGTGCCTGGCACTACTTGTACAGAGAGAGCGAAGCCTGGAAAGCAGTTCTGCTGCTGCTAGAGGCTGGGGGTTTCAGGGAGATGATCCACAGTAGGCACAGACAAGACTTCAGGTTAAAAGTTATTAGGTGGGCGGCAGCACCTCCTCCTCCAGCTGGATTCTGAATGGAACATGATCTGATAGGCAGCCTCTGAATGCACCTACTGGATCATGTCCCGCAGGCAAGATAGGTGGGTGAATGCCTATCTTTCCCTGGTTTGTGGATCACTCCGCAGCTTAGGCAGGGGGTTAGATGTCTGGAAACCTGGAGGAAGGAAGCGGTTTGCATACCCAGAGGCAGAAATGTAGACGCAGAGGGAATTTTTACTCTGAAAATGTAGCCACCTAGTGAGTTGAGGTACCTACAAGATTTGGAGACAGGAGTTTTGTGGCTTGCATTGGAGCCTAATGCCCTTAACTCCTCTTGATTTAGGAACTTTGGAAAGTCCCATTAGGTACCGATCTGCATCTTTAGGAGCTTAAATACCTCTACCCCAGTGGCCCTACATTTTCTTTCAAGGTCACTAGTATTGAAAGTTGTAAATCAGATAGTACAAGTCTGCGCTACCTGAGGGGTTATGTCACCTTATCACCAGTCACAGCAACTGAGATAAGCAAGGTTGAGATGGCTGGCCATCCCTATCACAGTCACATGACAGTGAGGGGTAGAACCTTCTCTACTGAAGACTCATAACCCTAAAGTATGCTTCTCCTTGTAATGTGACCAAGAGAGAAATGTGCCCTCGTACAGAGGACTAGCAAAAGGCTGAGGCATCACATATGAGGGTGTAAGTAGGACTCAAGTGATGCATAGGCTGGCCCTCTGCACACCCCAAAAGCAAATCACTAACATCCTCCAGGCAAGGTTCAACTCATTCCTTTTCCATATTTGTTCCATTTTAAGTGCCTGTGTTGGGCTGAATATTCTCAGGCAGATTGGAGCTGTTGTAAATTGATGTTACTCTGTTGACTTCAGTAGATCAGCAGCTCAGACTCTGGCCCACCACATTTAAGGTTTTCAGATGTATTACTTGTTTTGCCGTTTACTTTTTTTTTTTTTTTTGGAGGGTGGGTGTGATTATTAAGGCCTGTGGGCCATGTAGTTTTTATTTACGATTAGTACTAACAGCCCCCCAGTTTACATTTGGAAAGCTGGTTTTCCAAAAGAAAAGGCTAGAGATGTATTTTAAAGACTGCTTAGACATAATATAAAACAGAAAACAAATAGAAAGTCCACATAAAAGTGTCAATCCGGAGTTCTCTTATGCTCACAGTTTTGCCATTTAATGCCCTACAGGCTACAAAGTAAAATGTCTGAAATGTGACTCAGGAATACAGAGAGTAAGTTACTTTGTGATAGGCACTGACAAAGCAGTTTAGGAATTCTGCTGGTTTTTTTATGCCAGATCCTCCCCTGACAGAGGAATTCATGGCTGCAATCACGTGGCCTGTGGCAGCATCAGTGCTTTAAAAATAAAAGCCTCTGGATTTTTAAAGAATTAGCTAGGTTCTGTTCACAAGGAAGCAACATATTAACAAGGATGTGGCCCCAGGAGTGGATTGATTTTTCTATGTTTCTCAAACCCTCTTTGTGATTGATTTCATTCTAAAGTCATATTAGGAAAAGCAATTACTGACACATGCTGGAATAGACGGTTTTCCCCTTGACGAAAATTTTACATCACAAGAGATACCCTTTAACCTATCGTTGTTATCCTACTAGGTTATTTATTTATTTAGTCTTTAGAAATTATATGATGGTTTTCTCATTTGCTCCACAAGAACCTGAATAAGCATTATACAATATTTGTCTGCTTTTAAACCCAGATGAGTGAAATTCTCCCTTGGTGCTTCCACATAAGCCCTTGATTTCACCCATAGTACAAAGGGACCAGCACAAGGATCTCCACATCACTTAAGTCTTGCATTCAAGTGTTGGAGGAGCAACTGCATGTGGATTCCTGTGCATGCTCTGCATGCTACAGAAGGGGTCTCTGTGCTGGCATAATGGACTCAGGGGGCTGCACTGTAGACTCATGCTTGACCAAGGCTGCATTTCTCCTCCCCAACCACTCTGTACTTTCCCATACACAAAACAATTACATGAGTTATATTCAGAAGAATGGGTCTCTCTATTAGGACTGTAATGGCATGGCACCCACCTCTCATGAGCACCTGGTCAGGTGTGTCTGCAGTCTTTAAACAGTGCTGGTGTTGAATCATACCTGCAGGGCTTCTGCCCTGGAGGCAATGGTTTTGCCCTCTCTGGGCCCTTTTGGCCCCAGATCTCCAGCTGGGCCACTAAGTACTTCAGATCCCCTTCTAGGAGTTTAGCACTGTGCAATTGTAGGCCACTTCCCCAGTGGCCTATGGGGAGGACCTGGGCCCACCCACTACCCTGGGTCCCAGCCCAAAGACCCTAAGAATAGCAGCCACACACTGCTGCGTGTCTAACAAAACTCCTTTCAGTTCCCTTTACCACTTCCCCATGGCCCAAGTCTTCACCAAAGCTTAACCCTTACCTGAAGACTGTATGTTCAAACCCAGCAGCCAGTCAGGAGCTCTTTCTCCCGCCCCCAGCCCCTGCCAGCACTGAGCTATCCATGGTGCTGCAATTCCCTTTGGCCAGCCAGAAGCACTACCTGCACTCCTCTCACTCCAGCAAGGAACTAAGGTCTGCACTGGAGCTCCTTTTATACTAGCCTGCAACCCTCTGGTTGGCTAGCCCCTTGCAGCCTCCCCTCCTGATTGGCTGCTTCCTGTGCAGTCTCTCTAGGCCACTTGGAGGACTTAGCTCTACTGCTTCTTTCCTGGGACAGGTCTGACAAGACCCTGAGGTCTCCAGCAGGGGGCCACTGGGCCTTGTCCACCCATCACACTCTTAAATGGTACACTGGATGAATTTCACCTATGAGAAGAATACTCATTTTGGGAGATAGAGATGATGTCATATATTAATGGAGTTAATGCAGTTTAAAAGTAACTGTTTCTTTAAAGTATTAAAGCCCAAATCAATTCTAGTAGTTGGTCTAATGATCTCATCCTTGTTCATCCTGCCATCACCTAAGAGAAAAATATCACAGGATGTAATGGTGACAAAAGGAACCTATATATAAAAACCAGCCATTTTTCTAAGACTTTTTTCTAATCTATGGCTCTGATGGATTTCAAAACTGGCCTTGCCTCCTGCTTTTAGTAAAATCATAAAATACAGGACAGAATGGTGTGAGGTCAGGCTAGACTCACAGCTTTTAGCCCTCACGTCTTTCCTCTTTCTCTAGTTTTTAATGACTGCCTTATATAATACTGTAACTAGTTTTATTATATCTACTGGATGTGTTAACTGCAAATCCTTGAATTATTGGGACTTTACAATATTGCATTTTCATAATGACAGTGTGGCCTAGTGAAGAGAGCACTGGCTTCCAAAGATCCGACTTCTATTCCTGTCTCTGCTACTACCCTGCTGGGTGACCTTAGGCAAGCCATGGCTCCTCTGTGCCTCAGTTTCCCCATTTGTAAAACAAAAATAATGATAGTGACTTCCTTTATAAAGCACTTTTCAGCTCTACTGATGAGAAGTGCTATAAGCTGGGCTATTACTATTCAGGTAATTCCAGGAGTTAGTTTATCCACAGAGTACCTAGGGTGAAATTGACCTCAACACAACCCTTGTGCTCAAAAAGAAGGTTTTAAGTGGTGCGTGCTCTGCATGAGGGCCAGTTTCACCCATTTCCAATGTTTTCTATGGTTTTGCTTTCTAAATGTAAGCTTTAATATTACTAAATAAAATGTATAAGAAAATGTGCAGTAGTGAAAACAAAGCTGGAGCTATTCAGCTGACTGAGGTTACACACTCCACTGATTTTCCTAGGGAAGAAATCTCCCTGTCACAGGGTCCTTACAGGTTTCCACTCTCTCGTGCCTGTGCCCTGTGTTGGCTGGTTAAAATAAAGAGCCCCCACGCCTTCTTTGGTGCTTCACCCTTGTGTCTTTATTTACACTGCATCAGTGCAATCCCCATTTTTCCCCCAACGGCTATCCCCAGTCAGACCCTCCGAGGGTCTCCTGGCCCGTAAGGTTCCTTTCCTTTGGTAAGAAGACAGAGATGTACCCTCCCAGGCTAGCCTCATGACTGAGCTTTCCCCTGGGCTTTTATAGCCCTCCTCCTCCTCTTCAGCCCAGCTGTCACTACTCTACTCAACTCATAGCAGTGAGCCAGCCCTCATTAGGGCTTGCAGCTGGGCTCTCTGCTAAGTGCCTGGGCCCCCACACCTGGCCTCCCTACCAGAAATTAGGGCTTAGCCAGCATTTTAGCAGGACATTCAAGGGGTTTATCCCTGCCCTGCCACACTCCTCCTTTCCTCCAAGGGGGGACTGAAGTCCCACTTGAACCCACAAAATAAGATTTAAGTGGAATCTAAGTGGCATAGGCCTTGGACTGTCCTTCTGCATAGGAGGGAATTTCACACTAGCAGGGCCTGTAAATTCTTTGTACCAGGCAGAGCTAAAAACCTTTAGAAATTAGAACCACACAGGCATGGGACTTGCAGAGATAACAAAGGCACCATTAGCAGAGGAATCTTTTTCAAAAAGCATACACATAAAAAAACCCACAAAAGAAAATGGGTAATGTGTGGGCATCATCATGTTGGCTTTGCACAGTCAGAACTTGAAAATTATTCCTGGTTTGAAGAAAATTAGATCAGTATTTTTAAAGATATAGTGAGGCAAGAGCCCAATAGCATAAAAGGATCTGCAAGGGTAGAAGCTTATGGTTTAGCAGAGTTGGATTACATTTAATGGAACTCTGCACATGGCTGAGGGTCTGCCCACACTTTTCAGTTGGAACATTGGAGAAAAGTGTAGTTTTACCAGACCATAGAACTCAAAAATGGCTGATTGTGCTCCAACTTTAAAAAAAATAAATCCCTTCAGGGTTACTATAATGATCACACAGGGGGCAGACTGCACACTCCTGTTGTGGGGGAGGGGGAGTATGAATAAACACAGGTGGAACATTGGGGAGAATAACTTTGGGAGGCTCTACTTCCAGAGTTTTCACCTAGTCATTTCATTTTGGGGCTGTCTTAGGGCAGCACAACAATGGACTGCCTCATACAAGAAGTGTAGACAGATGTCACCCAGACAGAGCACCCCCTCATGGCCTGGAATGGGCCTGCAGACACCCTGACAGTTCCCTCCAAATTCCCAAAATAATCCAGTTGCATTCAAGATCTTCTAAACTATATTACCCTCCACCCCAGTCTAATTTATTAAATATCACTCCCAAGAAGATCCTTTTCTGCTCACCCCTCAGGTTTAGGGTCTCACAGTCCTTCTTTTTGGGGCTGCATTTCCAGTCCTGGTCCCCCTGGCCTCTAGACTCTCCCTTCAGATTCAAAGGTTTCACAGCCCTACATCCCAGGGCTGTGTCCTCACTGAGTTCTTCCCCCTCAGCAGTTCCTTTGCTCCAAATTTCCCAATAGTTTCCCTCAGCAGCTCTCTTCCTGATGGGGCTTGGAGCCTCCTTTTCGAGTCACCCCCATCACCTGACCCTTCCTAAGTGGGTCTAATTACCCCCACACACCTGTCTGGGTCACCTGGGGGAGAGGCAGCCTTGCCTCACCAACTCTACAGGCTCCTGGTCCCTGGCCCTTAAAGGAAAAAATATCCTGGGTTTTTCCTTATAGCTTCCCCACATTAGCTATTCCCCCGGACCATCTCCTCACCAAATGTCTAGTTTTGATTGTTCTGGATACCTGGAACCAGGGACCTGGCCCCTCACTCTACTTTAAAGTATCCTGTTAAGAGGAGCTTTGTGCCAAAGCCAAAATGTAGTCAGTCAGCATCAAGGCCCCTCGTTCATCTAAGCACTGGGTAAACACAGAGGAAGATATGAGCCCTGTCTTGAAAATATTACAATTTAACTTTAAAATAATTCAACACACCAAAAGTGAATTAATTCATGTTTGAATTAATTATTTTCTTTGTTGGAATGTTCCTGTGTACACCAGCAATAAAGTATCCAAAACTTCTAAACTGTTGTTGGGTTTAAAAAACAAAACAAAACCTAAAATTACATATAGCCAAAATCATTTGGGAGGAATGTTATACACATAAAATTGAAAAAAAGGTCTGGCATTGGGCTGGAAATTTCTTTGCCAAATTTAAGCCGAATGCAGGGTAAGAACAGTTTTTCTCAACGCAGTGGGGTTCATAAATAATGGCATTATTGTTTAGTTAGGATGACTGTAATAACCCTAAAGTAACACCTCCAGCACTCCCAGATAACTCTATACATTTTGGCCCCTTGTATCTCTTTACCCTCCATCTCCTACTGCACATCTTGTGGGATACTAGATTTTTATTTATTTTAATGGGTCCGGAGAACTGTGCAATTTACAATCTCTGCAATGTGGAAAAACAATTTTATTTTTTAATGCAGCCACATAAAGCACTTATCAAAGAATAAAGTACATAATATGCATCAAGCCAGTCAATCAATACATGGCAGAGAGTTTGCATAATTACAGCCCTCTCTCCCCACACCTCCCCCCCCCTCCAAAAAAAAAAGTAATTGAGCCACATTGCACTTTATGGACATCATGAATTATTAAGAGAGTTTCCTGCACTAGCATGCATCTATACATAACACCTGCTGTCAATCTTCTTCTCAGGTCAATGTCCTTTCAATTGACTTTTTTTTTTCCCCCCAGTCTAGTTGCTCTCCTGCATTCTCTTGGGACTGCAGTTAAACTCTATGAACTGTTTTTCTGGCTAAATGTCCATTCTGCCTCTACAATCTTTCAGTCTTCCACAACAGAATGTGACCTGTCCTCATTTTATTGTCAAGGGAACAACAGGGAGTTTTATTCATGTGTATGGACTTCTAAGCTTAATAGAGCTTTGCCTTCCTTTAGTTGTAAAAGATTTGCTGTTGACACAGAAGTTCCTTTGATACGATGAAATTACAGGAAACACAGTGAACTCACTTTAGCAATAGGACCCCACTCAAAACCAGTTTGGAATACCAAATGCCTTTAGTACCTGTCAATATCTTAACTAGTTACTGTGTAATTCTGTGTAACTTTCGATGGCCTGTTATGATACACAGCAGGTCAGATTAGGTGATCTAATGGTTCCTTCTAGCCTTAAACTCTGTGAAACCATGCAACCTAATGTGGAAAATTGTCCCAGAATGTTGGGCAGCTCTCTTTCAACACTTATAAAATGGCACCTCACTTTCCAAACTATAATAAAAGTATTTAGGTGACAGATTTTATTTTTTTAATGTAATACACTGCCTCTTTTTGTTCTCTTTTCCCTCTTCCTCACATGTATTTTCTGTGATTCTTTATCTAAAATTATTTATTTTATCCATTCAAGTCCCTCTTTCCAGCTGCAACTAATCACCCTCCCTCAGCAGTCTCCAGGGAGGAGCATAGGTGCTGGAACTAGGGGTGCTACTGCACCCCTGGCTTGAAGTGGTTTCCATCATATACAGTGTTTATAGTTTGGTTCAATGGCTGTTAACACCCCACTATACAAATTGTTCCAGCACTCCTGGGGAGGGGAACAATTGTCATTTGTAACTTACTTTTTTTCCAACCTCTCCTTGCTGGATCTTGCTCGACATGGTTGGTTCCTTGCCTCCTTGCACCAGGTGCAAGAGGCTCTAGAAAGGGATGTAACAGATAACTTACCAGAAAAGATAGAAGTTAATAGCAGATACAACATTGAATTACTGATTTGTGGATGCAGTCTGGTAGCTAGACATTGCAATGCTACATTTGCACCTGTAATTTTACATTCCAAATATTTTAAAGTTTATTCACCACTAATCTAAATCACAAACAGCTGGGAAGATGTTCTTCAAATGCTACCCAAAAAAATCACCTTTCCACTGAGGCCAACCAAGTATCTATTTTTCGCAGGGAAATTCTCTTTGTGTATGTTGTTTGTGGTGTCTGTATCCTTCAGAGCCTGACCTTTCTGTACCCTAACTATGTGCCTCCCTCCAGCTCTGTGAGATTACAGGCAGTCTGTCCTGGGAGGGCAGAAATGCTCCTTCTGGGTAAGTGATTTATCTCAAATATGTTCCTGTTGTTATCTAAACCTGGATCTGTTATACACATCCTTTTCTGGCACAACTGTTCTTATCCCAATAGAAGAATTTCTGAGAAAGTAATAAGCAAGAGAAAGCAGAGATTTATTTCAGAATAACAGCCTTATTAGTTACTGGAAAAGCTATTTCACAGTTATCACCTCTGCTAACCCCTCCCAGGGTGAAATAAAGCAGCTGCTTAACAGTACCTAGCAACACTAACCAACAGGTTAGGACAAGAAGTGAAGAGCAACAACTGCAGGAGGGATTACAGTAAGCAATATGTAATTACCTCATTGGAGTTTGGCCAGCACACTGAGGTGATCTCACTCCCACTCTTATACAAAGCTCCTAGAAATCTTTAAACAACACAATAGGCCAGTACCTCAATTTTCCAGCCTACCCAACCCATGTTATTATTACGTTCAGAGGGAACAGTGCCACCTACTGAGTCACCAGCACCACTTCCTGCAGCACCTGGCATTTCCTTTGAGGTTTCCTATCAAGTACTGATTAGGCCGGATTCTGCAGAGCCTGGGAGATCTAGAGGTCTAAATTACTGTCCAAAGTCTATTTGGAAGGTCTACTAATAAAACTTTATAAAAGTATATGTAAACTCTGTTTACTTTATTTTCTAAGTAATTCCTAGCCTCTATGAGCACTATAAGTGATAGGTCCTGCCTGAAAATTCAGGTCCAGCTCTAAACTTCTCCAGAGCTCAACGGTGTTCATATTCCAAAAACTCTATTGGCTCAGAAAAGGCATATTCTATGAAAATTAAAGTTTGTAATGGAAAAGTTGTCAACCCAAATCATCTAACACTGTAACCAAAACCACACATAAGGCCAAATTTCTAAAAGGCCTTAAACCAGCTTTCAAATCAGCATATATAAGTTACATGCACAACCTCCTCCCCTCCTCCCCCCCCCCCACTCAGCAAATCAATTCTGACATGCAAAACAACTGCTTGCTCACATTATTATTTTAAGAGGTCATAAGTTTAGAGGATGCTTTGGATAATGTGCCTTGATACTCATATGGTGAGCATATGCAGTTTTATTTTATACAGTGGTTGCACTTTAAACGTTTTTTCCATTTTCACAGATTTTATCAGTTTGAGATGTATTCCCTATCCTTAAAATAGGGACTTCTACTAGAACAAGTAACATCTTTCAAAAGGGAAACAAACTTTTAAAGCATGACCACTTGTAAATATAAAGGCATATCGTGACTCTAACTTCTGTTACCAACCAGAAGCTGCTACTCTGTCAGCATGTAAAAATAAAAGGATGAGAAAATGCCTGTCTTCTTCATCACTAAATCTGCCAGCAACATTACCACAGAGCAATGCAACTGTTTCCTCAGGCCTCAGATTTTGGTTCCTTGCTGGGTGCCACATGCCCTCAATGCATAACAATACAATACAGCATGTGAAACCAAAGAACACCACAGCTAAATTATTCAGATTAAAATATTGGCTTCAATTCAGCAAGGAAATGAGATTTCAGAGAATGTTCCTATTTGTGCTCTGTCATTATAGGGTGGGTGGAGTGGTGATGGCAAGAAGTTAGAGCTTTTGACTGCTCTCCCTACAGAAACTCCGCAATATTTAGGCACCCAGGGGTACTCTATACACAGTCTGTGTAATTTCATGCACACTGTGCACAATTAAGGAAAGCACCCTGTACTGCAAAAACTAATTTCTTCCTTTGCAAGGGGAAGGACATATAGTTTTTTTACTAGAACTGTAAACTTCTTCCAATCATTATCAGAGATGGTTAATTAGAGGCCTCATTTAAAAATGTAATCAGGACCCTGTTACAATTATATCCAGAGTTTTAAGGAGCTTATAAAATCTAAAATACTATTTTCAAACATGGTTGTTCTGGCTATCTGAGGTACTTCTATTGCTATCATCCCCACAGTATCTGAGCACCTCACATTCTTCATTGTATTTATCCACACAACACTCTGGAGGTAGGGAACTGCTATTAGCCCATTTTATAGACGGGAAACTGAGACACAGAGGATATGTCTACACTGCAACATAAGCCCAGGGTTGTTAGAACTTGAGTTAGCAGACCATGGGTTTAACTGAGGGCTTGAGCATCTACACTCGTTTGTAACCCCAGGTTAGGAATTGTTGAACGCTGGGTCCCAACCTGGGGCTCCTGCATCTGCAGGCCCAAGTCCAACCACCCATACCCCAGACTTCTTTGAACCTTCCCAAATGTGCCCGCTCTAGCCCTTTGTTCATGGTGAAGTGTGGAAAAACTTGACTGTCTACCAAACTTGACTGTCCAGAGGATAAAGAAAGTTGTCCATGGGATTGTGGAATACTTTTGGCAGACTCCCAGAGCACAAATCCAGTGGGGCTGCATCTACCCTGTAAAGCAATTGGGCTTGAACCCAGGTCCTGGCTTGACTCAGACTCGGATCCTCTACCCCATGGGGTCCTGGGACACTGGGTCCGAGCCCTAGGTTAGCGTGATTTGTGTGTAGATGGAAGGGGCAGTTAGGCTTGAGCCTGAATTTGAAGCCTGGGCTTATATTGCAGCATAGACATACCCAGAGAGACTAAGGGCAAGATTTTTTTTTTTTTGTTAAGTGACTAGTGGTTTTGATCATCTCCCTTTTTGGCTGCTCAACTTGTGACAACATAAAGGGGCTTCATTTTGAGAGGGTGGGTATTCAACTTTTTCTAAAAATCAGGCCCCTTTAAGCTTTCTCTCAAGTTGGATACCCAATAATTGAGGCAACCAAAATCACTGGTTACTTTGGGCCTAAGTGACTTGCCAACAGTGACACAAGAAATCCATTGTAGAGCAGGGAATTGAACATAGGTCTTCTAATGCTCAGTCAAGCATCCTAACTATTGGACCATCTTTCCTCTCCTTGTTACTTGATTTTCTTGGAAAAACTACACCAGCTGAAACTGCTATAGACATCTACTTCTCCCCATAGGAATTCTATAGCACAGATTCTGAAGATGTTATGAGTTTGTGCATGGAAGGTGTGAGTGTGAACTGTATATCGTTGTAATCACATATGAAAATGGTTTCCAACAAAGTGATGAGCCCTAGTTTATTTAGGGCCTGTTCTTTTTCTTTCTTTCTTTTCATAATTTGCTTGTATTTCAGTTTACCAGCATATGTCAAGATAAGGTCATACTGAAGTTACAGCTGAGTGCCTAGCACTATTCTGTGTGTATTCTTCTGTTCCTCAGATATTCCAAAGAAGCCAACTCATGATAATTTGACAGGATAAATAAATGAAATTAGTCAGAGAAAGGGCATCACCTGTTTCTGAATTTAAAAATTATGACAGCAGTATGTGATGAGGCTCTTGTATAAGAAGAATTCCTTCACGCAGTCATAATGTTGACCATTTAAAGGCAATGTGTTAGTTAATATGCACAGCTGTTAAACTTTCTTGTCCTGCTTTCTTTTGCACTGTTCAGTAACAGGTCAGAGCAAAGGAACATCCCCCTCCTCAATCAACATTATTTTCCTGTTTAAAATGTGTAAACTACTCTAAAGGTAATGGTCTCCCTTGTTCAAATGGAAAAACATAAGCTATACATGAGATGACAAGTGCCATGTGGCCCTGCTGCAGCAAAGGTCTGGGGGGAAGGTCATTCATAGCCTACGTTTTGTCTCAAGAAACTCAGATCTTCTAAGCAAGTACGTCTAAAGGAGGCCTGTTGCTTCATCCTCATTGGAGAAAGCAGTTCTTCCAGGGAAGCCTGTTGTAGAATTGACCCTCTAGTGCAAAGAGCAGGATATTCAACAAGCTCTCCCACAGACTGACACTCTAGAAACATCACATTGAGTTGAAGTCAGAACTTCACCGGAGTAAAGAAACAATGCTTGTTTGTGATTTCAGTTACGGAGAAAGAAAATAAATTAGTGGGAAAATGTATGACTCAGGTGACTTTTGCTTTCACTTATGAATGTTGATATTTTGGATTAAGTCAATCATTTCTCTTCACGTTTTTGAGGTATTACTTTTGGGTACAGGAGTACAAATATGGTTATTCGTAGAGTCCTAATGTTCACCTGTGAACCCCTGTTTAAACAGAGCTGAGGCTGAAGGTGTGCTTCACTGGAGCCCAGCTAACACTCCCCCAAATTACATTTTCTTTATAAAAATATCTAGAAGTTCAAACCTCCCTCTACCCAAAATAGGAAAAGGTCTATAAACAAACAGCTATGAGATGCAGCTAGCTCCACACTGTGGTGTAATACCCCACCACCTTTCTCACTCACTAACACCACTCCCAGCTTACTCCACCCAACCAGAAACTTGTTTTGCTTTGTGTTGAGAATATGCAGTACACTATACTTTATGATGGAATGTGGTGTTTATTACACGAGCAGTCAAGATTTAGAAAGCAGGCCATGTCAGAGTTCTAGAAGTTTTTCCATAATGTGATATGGTGATGAAATAGAAGAGTATTTTTACTAATAAAAATGGAAAACTGACATTTCTTTCTTTGGCTTGTTTCCCCAGCATATGTGTTATACAGTTCCTCTCCTCTGGTATCAGTCAGGAAGCAAAACAACAGTTAGGAGCCTGAGGTTTTATACCAAGTCTCTCCCCTTTCAGGTACTGTACTATTTAAAATATATTGCTAAAGGTAATATCCTACCGCAGTGAAGGCCATCCCAACACCTTTCCACGTTGGTTCCCTTCAACATGCTTTATTGGAAAGCAACCTGCTTAGTAATAGTCACCTTCAGTCAGTGGTTGGAGCCTGTGACACTAGCTTGCTATTCCCAATCCCACCCTACATCATTTGGACGAGGAAAAGGAATTGCTTCGCTCTTGTCCCAGCATGGTTTTCCAAGCAATCTCTTGCCAAAGCCACAGGGATATGGCTGACTCACCTTTATCAGTGACACTCTGGATAAAGCTCAGCATGTCTGGGAGACCTACGCAAGCTGAGACCCCACGTTTTGTAGTGAGCTATGTTCATCCTGTTTTTCTGAGAGCACAACAGTGAGGAGGACTCAGAAATACCTAGATTTTTTTTTACGTAGATCCACTCACGAGCCACTTCTGAGCTTGAGCTTGGGCTGAGTGGAGCACAGGCCTTTGGAAGCAGCCCCTCAAGAGGCAGGGAAGGTTGGCAAACCAGACTGTTCTGGGGGAATTAGGATCCTCTGGCATCTGGGCCAATGTTCTTCTTTAGAACCTTCCAGATCAGGGGAGGGGACTCACAGGCAAACGCTCTTGTCAGAGTACTGATAAATCATCTTGAGCCCAGATTTTTGGGTTGGGACACCTGCCACAATAGCTGGACAGTAGTTAGTAGGACCAGACACAAACAGGTAAAGAAAGGTGTGGGAGACAATGATTAAGAGTCTCTTCTTTTTCTTTAAGGTAAATAAAAAGGAGTTCTTGGCAGCAGAGGGAATCCTCTACCTCCTCTCTGCTGCCCTGAGAATCCTGTTCAGATCTAAATGTAGCATGGGAGCTTCAAAGCACAGTGATGTCACCTCAGTCAGTTGTGCTCTCACTAGCTGTCATCAGGACAGGGAAACCACTGGACAGATGCCTGGGTGAGTATTTCAGACACACCAGCCCTGTGATGGCGAACTTGACGAGGACAACACCTTTCCCCTCTGTACATACACACACAGAGACATGCTATGGCTACATCTGCACTTGGAGCTGGGGGAGAGTCCCAGCTTACATAGACATACTCATGTTAGCTCTCGTTGAACTAAAATGCTAAAAATAGTAGTGTAGCCGGGGCAGCACCGGCAGCGGTGAGCAGCAGCACAGGCTAGCTGCTCCAAGCGCAAACCCACAGGGACCCCCTGGGGACGTACTCTGGGTAGCTAGCTCATGCTGCCACTCACCGTGACTGTGCCTGCACTAGTATTTTTCACATGCTCAAGGAGAGCTACCATGGGTATGTCTGTGTGAGCGAGGAATCACACCCCTGCTCCAAGTGTAGACATAGCCTTATGTTAGCAACATCATTGCAAGCATATAGTTCACCTTAATTGAATGCCCACAGCTGTGTCAATGAAAAGAAATTTGGGCTGCTCTAAAAGTACACTGTGCAGGCCACATTTGATATACTATGGCAGGGGTAGGCAACCTAGGACATGCGTGCCAAAGGCGGCACATGAGCTGATTTTCAGTGGCACTCACACTGCCCGGGTCCTGGCCACTTGTCCAGGGGGCTCTGCATTTTAATTTAATTTTAAATGAAGCTTCTTAAACATTTTAAAAACCTTATTTACTTTACATACAACAATAGTTTAGTTATATATTATAGACTTATAGAAAGAGACCTTCTAAAAACATTAAAATGTATTACCGGTACGTGAAACCTTAAATTAGAGTGAACAAATGAAGACTCGGCACACCCCTTCTGGAAGGTTGCCGACCCCTGTACTATAGGGAGGAGTGCTGTGACGTTACAGAGGAGTATGACTGGGAGACAATCATTAGTGGGAACAAATAAACTCTTAGGGGTTGGGCTGCCATACATTTATGCATGCAGCTCAAACTGACCTCACTGTCACTTCTGCATGTGGCTCACTGGTAGTAGACAGCCATTAGAAACACAGCTCCTTTATGCATGTAAATGTCCTTACCACACAGAACAAGAGAAACAGAAATTACTATTAGGCACATTGTTTTCAAAACAATCTCTGAGGCACCAGTGACACTTTAACTTATTTAAAAGTACAGGGCTCTCTCTTTTCTCTGCTCTTTCAATATCAGTGTAGTGATCTGCTCAAGTAACAGACATAGGAAAGAAAACTTTCATATTTGTATAACACATTGTGGCAGTCATTTCCCTTCTCCAGCTTATTAGAGAGAAATGTGCACTTGTCTAAATCACCTAAAATGTTGTAAGAAAGTAAAATTGACTAACTCAATGTGCTTTTACAAAAGTCAGAGCATTTTTGATACAAACAGCTTCCATTGTACAAAAGGGTAATACTGTGCAGCTGCAAATCATGACATTTAAACTACAAAAAATTGCTTTAAAAAGATATGTTTGAAAGCTGAAAGGGGTTCTTTCAAGTGCACTAAATGTATGGAACATAAGAATGTGCAAAATGGTAAAAATGACTTCCCATGAACTCTAGTTATTTACACAGTTGAAAACACACAAAGAGGTACAACGCAGGTAAATTCAAGTATCATTTTTTAAGTATCCATCTTCTAATTCTGAACCACATTGGAATTCATACAGAAAAGAATTATGTACCAAATAATCAAATTAATGTAACATAATCATTTCAATGTATAATAATGAGGAAACAGCTGATCTGATACTAGTCAGTATAGAAAGTTAATAGAATTATATTAACCTTTTACACTAAAGTCAGGCTTGTATTTTTAAGGAACTCAACTGTACCTATTAGACACTGTTCCCAGTTAGGGCAGTGGGGAGCTGCCATAACCTAACTGGAGTTTCTGAAGCCCTGTGTCTCAAGCTGATGTGAGACCTCCTGGAGGTCTCATGATGTACAAAGAACATGATCGTAGCTATAAACCTTGAAATGGCATAGGATGCATTCCCCTCTCCTGCTGTCCAACTCTCCCCCAATGCAGGAGGGTGACACCAAAGTATATGCCAAGAGGAAGCCATCAGTACCTATGACTAGAAGCCACCAAACTACTTATGTGATACTGAAAATGGAAATAGATACAGGATTAGCAATGGCCATGATTTCTGAAGGGGTGTAGAAAAAAATTAATATAGAATCCTATAGAAATGATTAGGTTCAGTTAAGAGAAAGTAACATGCTTTAACAGCATTACAATAAGGTGCAGACAGGAGTATTAGACAGTCTCCCTGTCACTGTAACCTATAAAGGTATCTGTCACTAACAGAGTTAATTGTAACTGAAGAAAATGGCCTCACCACTGAGGGGCACAAACTGGCTATACAAGCTTAAATTGGATTGGAGGGTGGTACGCCACATGCCAGACAGAGTAGGGGAATTAAAAGAAAAATACAACACTGTATTTAGTACAGACATAGGTTTGGTAAAAGTCACAACAGTGGGACTGGTTGCATCTGACAAGGCCAGTCCTGAAAGCCAGATCTTTGCCATATGCTCTGCAAGAGCCTATGGAAGAGCAACTGGATGAATTGCAAAAGGAGGGTGTGATGGGGTTTAAAGACCCCCCACTAAGGCTAATGGAGTGATCGAGCAGTTCTGGGCCAAGAAGGCCCTGCACCTACAGTGACCAGATGTCCCGATTTTATAGGGACAGTCCGGATATTCGGAACTTTGTCTTATATAGGTGCCTATTTCCCACCCCACCCCACCCCCTCTTCTGATTTTTCACACTTGCTATCTGGTCACCCTACCGGCACCTCAGCAGCTGCAGAGCATGCTCCAAATAGATTACCTGCCCAAGAGGGGACTCTGACAGTCAGGTGTGGGAAAAGTGAAGGAGTGTTTGTAGGAAGGGAGGAAGTTTGTAGTTCCAGGAACAGATGGATCCACAGGGGACAGGTTGGGACTGTGGGTAAGACCAAAATGAGAGGGTTCCCTGGCCCTTTTTTCTCTCCTCTTCTCCCTGATAAGGGGGAAGAACTGGACACTGACAAGTGAGCTGGGAAGAGCCACCTGGCTATCTGCTTGAGGAACCCTTGGCTGGGAAGAAAGCAGAGTGCTGTGACTGTGCCCCCAAGCTGAGGAGATAACAGGTAGGGTAGGACATGGCCCAGACCAGCCTCCCCTGGGCCATCAGCAAGAGGGGGCTGAGACATTCCTCACCCCTTCCTCCTTGTATCCTGTGCCAGTACCTGGTAGACAGGAAGAGCCTGGGTCCTCCTACCATTCCTCCCCCTTTGCCTGACAGGGGGAACCTGGCCAGCACTGGGGGATGACAGACTGTAACTCAGCCACCAGACCCTCAGATTGCCAGGCAAGACCATCCTAGGACTTTGGGCACTGTGGAGCCATGGCTGTCCACAAGCCCTGCTGGCCCTCAAGTGAAGCCTGCTACACAGGGTATAATTACAGCTGTGGCACTAGGTGAATGGGCTCCAGCACTTGTATGTATCCCAAAGAGGGATGGCACCACAAGACTTTGTGAGGCCTAAAAAGTCACCACAAACCCTGGGCTGGAAGTGGATCAATATCCAATTCCTAAACCGCAAGCCTGATTTCCAAAACTGTCAGAGGGAGTGAAGTTCACCAAACTAGATGTGTCCCAAGCTGACCAGGAGGTGGTGTTGGAGCCAGATTAAAAAAAAAATCTGACAGTGAATACATATAAGGGGCTATTTAGGTATGAAAGATTATCCTACGGGATAGCCGATGTACGTGCTGCATTTCAAAGAATAATGGATCTGGCAGTGCAGAGGTAAATGGCATTGTCTGGTAAATGGCATATTAATGACTGGAAGGAATTCAGAGGAATATTAAAAAACCTAGAGGAAGTTCTAAAGCGATTGCAAAACTATGGTTTTAAAGTTAACAGAGATAAATGTGATTGTTTCCTCCCCAAAATCAAGTTACTTACTTGGGGCATCGTATGGATGCAGAAGGGATATATCTATTAAAAGAGATGATAAAAGCCATTAAGAATGCACCACTACCACAGATTGTTTCAGAGGTTAGATCATTTCAAGCCAAATTACATTTATGGAAGATTAATTCCAAATTTATCAACATTAATCAGTCCAATGTCTGCCCTTTTATGGGAAAACATAAAGTGAATTTGGACAGCAAAGGAAAATAAGGCTTTTGAGGAAGCAAAAAAGAAACTGAGTAGTTCCAGGCTGCTGGTGCATTTTAATCCAGAGGTTCCCATAACAATCACCTGTGACACCATTCCTCTAGGAGTTGGGGCTGTCATTTCACACATTTGTAAAGATGGAAGGGAAAAACCCCAGAGCATTTGCTTCCAGAACATTATCAAAGGTTGAGGGAAATTACTTACAAATAGAAAAGGAGGCTTTGGTCATCATTCTTCGGATTATTAAATTCCATGAGGACCTGTTTGGGAAAAGAAATACTCTCATCACTGATCATAAACTACTGGTAACAATACTGGGCCCAAAGGTAGGTGTTCAACACTACCAGCAACAAGGTTGCAAAGATGATCTTTCATCTTAGCTGCCTCCCAATATAATATTTATTGTATACTATCAGAAAAATATGCTAATGCAGATGCAGTGTCCCCTTTGTCCCTTTACACTGGGAAACATAGACAGGAAATTTCTGTGTATAGAGTCTATTTCCTAGATGACCTCCCTATTACAGCTAAGGAAATTGCCCTGGAAACAAGAAAAGACCCCATTTTGATTAAGGTGATGATCTATATTCTTCCAGGGTGGCCAAATCACATACCCATAGTGTACTTAAATTTCCAGAAAGCCTTTGATAAGGTCCCTCACCAAAGGCTCTTACGTAAATTAAGTTTTCATGGGATAAGAGGGAAGATCCTTTCATGGATTGAGAACTGGTTAAAAGACAGGGAACAAAGGGTAGGAATAAATGGTAAATTTGCAGAATGGAGAGGGGTAACTAGTGGTGTTCCCCAAGGGTCAGTCCTAAGACCAATCCTATTCAACTTATTCATAAATGATCTGGAGAAAGGGGTAAACAGTGAGGTGGCAAAGTTTGCATAGGATACTAAACTGCTCAAGATAGTTAAGACCAAAGCAGACTGTGAAGAACTTCAAAAAGATCTCACAAAACTAAGTGATTGGGCAACAAAAAGGCAAATGAAATTTAATGTGGATAAATGTAAAGTAATGCACATTGGGAAAAATAACCCCAACTATACATACAATATGACGGGGGCTAATTTAGCTACAACTAATCAGGAAAGAGATCTTGGAGTCATCGTGGATAGTTCTCTGAAGACGTCCACGCAGTGTGCAGCGGCAGTCAAAAAAGCAAACAGGATGTTAGGAATCATTAAAAAAGGGATAGAGAATAAGATGGAGAATATTTTATTGCCCTTATATAAATCCATGGTACGCCCACATCTTGAATACTGCGTACAGATGTGGTCTCCTCATCTCAGAAAAGATATACTGGTATTAGAAAAGGTTCAGAGAAGGGCAACTAAAATGATTAGGGGTTTGGAACGGATCCCATATGAGGGGAGATTAAAGAGGCTAGGACTTTTCAGCTTGGAAAAGAGGAGACTAAGGGGGGATATGATAGAGGTATATAAAATCATGAGTGGTGTGGAGAAAGTGAATAAGGAAAAGTTATTTACTTGTTCCCATAATATAAGAACTAGGGGTCACCAAATGAAATTAATGGGCAGCAGGTTTAAAGCAAATAAAAGGAAGTTCTTCTTCACACAGTGCACAGTCAACCTGTGGAAGTCCTTGCCTGAGGAGGTTGTGAAGGCTAGGACTATAACAGGGTTTAGAAGAAAACTAGATAAATTCATGGAGGTTAAGTCCATTAAGGGCTATTAGCCAGGATGGGTAAGGAATGGGTGTCTCTAGCCTCTGTTTGTCAGAATGGGATGGCAGAAGAGAGATCACTTGATCATTACCTGTTAGGTTCACTCCCTCTGGGGCACTTGGCATTGGCCACTGTCAGTAGACAGGATACTGGGCTAGATGGACCTTTGGTCTGACCCAGTATGGCCATTTTTATGTTCTTATGTTCCCTGTTATTTCAGGAAACTGGAGTTATCCATGGACACTGATTGTTTGCTATAGAGGCTATGAAGGATAATACCAAAAAGTTTACAGGAAAGAATGCTAGTGGAACTATATGAGCAGAACCAAGGAGTAGAAATAGCATGGCCAGAAGTTATATTGGGTGGCCAGCTTTAGATGAAGCTATGGTAATGGAAGGTAGCAAGTGTGACTCCGGTAATATCCAGGCAAACATGCCAGAAAAGGTACTATACTACCCATGGAAGTGGGCTACAAACCCTGGCAAAAGTTTCACATTGACTTTGCGGAACAAAAATAAGCAAATGTACTTAGTAGTTTCATTTCAGCTAACAGACTGTCCACATTTTGTTTCTGAGGATTTTCAGACATTTCTGTGGCAAAATTGTGTGAAGCAAACTAGGTCAGCTACTTATAATCCAGCATCAAGTGAGTTGGCATTGTCTTGTGCAGACACTGCAATGAACATGACACAAAAATGACAGGAGACCCCTCCCACACTGCGTTGTATTGCTCATGTATAGGTCTACCCCACAGTCTACCACTCAGAAAACTCCTGAGTGTTTTTAAGATGTCAGTTACTTACTAGATTTTACTTACTTAGACCAGGCTTACCAAGAGCACTTGACAAAAGACATCAAACAGTGAAAAACCCACAACATAAATGTCCCAGGTTTTGCACTGTTGGTACAAAATTACAGGTGATGGAAGAAGTGAGGCAAAAAAATGTGTGATAAAGCAGATGTTGAGACCAGTGATGTATTTGGTAGAGGTAAAAGGGAAGGTAATGAAGAGGCACATTCATGAAGTGTTACCAGTTAAAATGCCAGTACACTTACAGGACGTGGCTCCTGAAGTCAGTAAAGATGGGTGTAGTGAATGCAGAAGAGTGGAAAATCCAGCACCATCATCTGTAGGGGGTGTGAAGACAGTTTAGTCCCCATGCCCATTCAGTCCTTGATTTTTATTCTGAGGTAGTAAAATAATATGCAATTTTATCATGTAGTTATCCAGAATGGGTTGAGATCTCTAAATATTTTCAGACAAGTCCCTAAAGGAGATAATTGTAGCTGGGATTTTCTAAGACGTTTAAGGGAGTTAAGGGCCTAACTCCCATTAAATTTCAATTGATTTGGGTCTCTAACTCATGTAGGCACTTCTCACAATCCCAGCCTGTAGTAAGCATCTATTTAACAAAGACACAAAACCTCACACATTTCCTGGCCAGATTCTGCTGTCATCTACTCCACTGTAAATCAGGAATAAGTCTACCAAAGACAATAGAGTTATACCAGTGTAAAACTAGTGTAAGAGCAGAATCCAGCTTTGTGAGGCTTCATCACATGGATTTGATTACTTCAGGTTCACTGTGTGAATATTCTGTCATTTGGATGTTGCCATGGTGCATATATGACAATGACTGCTTTCCTTCACTTCTGCCAGGACTAGGTTTGAACTGATGACTTAGAAATAAAAGGCCAACCCCTGAGCTATCTGACATGCTTATCAAAGCTTAGGCCATAAATACATCATCCACATGACCCAAATAATCCTATAAATAACTTATAATTACATTGGTGCTGAACTTCTAATTGTCCACACTGCCAATTCCTGACTAATAAGTCAAGAGGCCAGGCAGGAGACTCAGACACCTCTGAGCATGGACCAGGAATAACTGTGGGTTAATGCAATATAAAACAAAGTAAAGAACATGTCAAGTCTGAGGCTTCTGAAAACAAGTTCTCTCCCTCCCCCCTCCCCCATCTAATAGTTTTATCAATACTGCATAAAATATTGTTTCTAATTGGGACTTCGGCACTCCACAGCCCAACAGTAAACTACCTTTAATTATATTGTATGCTGGCACTAAACCTTTTTTCCCTTTCATAAGCCCTAAGTACAACACTAAATAAATAAAACAAATGCACTCTCAACAGCTGTCTTAAAGAGCTGTTGATTTATTGCAATAAAATAATCATTTATTCATCTTCAGGATGCAACTCGTAATATATATGGACAATTTTTTTATTCTGTGTGACCGATTTTTACAGTCAGTGTGAAAATAATGACCTGTTCTGATTTAAGGGAGAATATTGAATGTTTTCTTATTGCCGTGGAGGGGAGTTGATCAGGCTCATAAATATAAGCCAATCTGTAACAAAGTTCAGTGAGAAATGAGCAGAAGAGAGCGATGCCTGCAGAAATATGCAGAGGAGACTGGTAACTTGCATTAAGCTGCAATATTGTAATTTATTAGTATGGCTTTTTTAATCAATTTCCTATCGACTATGACCTCCATTTTCAAAATCCTTTTATAATCTGCATGGAAAATACAGGCTTGACTAGTCTTATTTTATTCTTACCAAGGAGAATAACTCCAGAAGAGAATACTTAGAAAATCCTCAGTTTGAGCAGCAGTTTTTGAAAATAGAATAGAATTGATGATACTGAAATGTGAGATTTTGACATTATCTGCAGAATATTATATTCTTTTGAATAAGGCCAGACTGAGGGGCATGATTTATATTAGGTATCAGGTGGGTATTATTAAGGACTAACTGTAACAACGGAGTAGCACAAATCAACCCCTGTACACTCTTTCACATTCACAAACATATAAAAAGCATCCCCTTCCTATGGCTTTTGTTTTTAATTGTATTTCATCCTAGTTGTCTATGAATGTAATTGTCTTTGTCCCAGCTATGGCTTTGTCTGAATGCAGGTCACTTATGGATTTTTTAAACTAAATCTAAACTGAAGGCATTTTGGCCTCCAATTTAGCTTTGTTAATAATGGAAAATGTAAGTTAAAAGCAGCCTGTGTGTGATGTATTATTGACAACCACTACCGCCCAGTAGCTAATATTTTTAAATTGGCTGGTGGGATTTTTCTTATAATGATGCCAGGCTTTTAACAGAGCTTTCCACAATCAGGTTCTGATTTTTAAATTTCACTTAAATTTAAATTTATCAAGGGCCAGAGGGTGCCTAGCCTTTATGCAGGTGCCCAGGATAGGGGAAAGGTGTAAAGAGCCTTAGCCTCTCACCTTGCATTGCCAGCAAAAAAGATGGACAGAATTGCAACCCTTGTACTCTAGGGAGCACAGGGATTACTCCCTCTTTGCCTTCTTTTGGGCACACAAGCTATAAGAGACTTGCCCCAGCACTCAGGTGCCCACCTCCCTTGGAGTGCAGACCCAAAGGTTTAATGTCTTGCGCTGTATAGAAAAATCTGCACAGCACAAACTCATAAAAATTCACCCTCTCACTCAATGTGAAGAGAGAGATGGAAAACTTCTTGCCCCCCACCCCATTAGAAATTGCACAAACTGGATTTAATAATAAACAAAACAAATTTATTAACTATAAAAGGCAGATTTTAAGTGATTATAAGACATAGCAAATGGAACAAAGCAAATTACTGAACAAATAAAACAAAACATGCAGACTAAATTTAATACAGTAAAGAAATTGGCTACAAATAGTAATTTCTCACCCTGAATGTTGTTTCAGGCAGATTGCAAAGATTATGGAAAGCCAGCTGCACTGGCCTGCAGATTGAAACTTCATGTATTATTACTCACAGGCTAAACACCCTTCCAGCCTGGGCTCAACTCTCTCTCTCCCCCCCCCCCCCCCCCCCCAGTTCAGTTCTTTCTTCCAGGTGTTTTTCAGTGTCTCTTTGGGCAGGGAGGCAGAGGAGAACCACGATGATGTCACTCCCCTGCCTCATATAGCTTTTGTGTAAGGTGGGAACCCTTTGCCTTGCAGTGGAAAAACACTGGCATTCCAAGCGGGGGAGGGGACCCAGTACCAGGTGACTCGGTCCCATGTCTCTGCAGGGTCGTAGCAGCCATTACTCGCAGGCTGCCTGGAGCGTCCACAGGAAGACTAAGCTCTTTTACAGTCCATTGTCTTTACTGATAGGCCATTAGCCCTGTCTGGCTTTTTCATTGTTGTACCAGAAGGGCTAGTTGTGGGGTTCACCCAAAGTAGCACATTTGTAGCACATTTGAAATGTAGCACATTTCAAATTTGTAGCACATTTGAAATACAGATACATAGTCAATATTCCTAACTTTGGATACAGAAATGATACATGCGTACAAATGGGATAATCGCATTCAGTAAATTATAACCTTTCCAATGATACCTCACATGACCCATCTTGCATAAAGTATATCTTAGTTATGGCATATTCATATTATAACAATATTTCTATGAAGAATATGGGGTATAACATCACAGGTTCTTGATGCTGAGGTTAAGGGAGCTTGATTAAGAAATGCCCAGTGTGGAGGGTGAGTTCTTAACAAGAAGGGATGTTCATTCCTTATAGAGATGGATCCTCATCAGAATTTGATGTAGGTGCTTCAGGTGCCTCTCTGCTTCCTTACATCAGCACAGAAAGTTTATTTTGTTGCTCACTTTGGGGTTTTTTGTTTTTCACTTTTTTAATTAAAAACTGGTTGGGTTTCATTACAGCGTAAACATTAATGGAATTTTTTGCAATACATTGTTCTGTTCAATAAGAATTCAACAGAGCAGTTATTAAACAGGCATATTGAAATAAAATGATATCAGTTATCGTATGTAGCTTTTATTATGTCTTGTTTGGCAGGAACCTTTATAGGCATGTTTTATAGTATATTACAGTGTTAATATAGTACAGAATAAGTTAGCAAGGTGAATGAAAATACAAAACTCCATTTTCTACAATGTTACTTTGTCCTAGGTTACCCAGGTATCTCCTTGGCTGGGTTAACTTCTTGGTCCTGCCCCTGTAAATGGTTTGTTGCCAGAAATACATGATAATACTGACAGACATTTGGATGCAAACTCTTACTCAGATGATCGGTCTGTACCTGAGGTTCTCCAGGGAAAGTCAATTATCAGCCATTTGTCCTTACTTCTGTATAACATCAATGGAAGTAAAGGGGAAATGGTTGACATGTACAGGTCTTCCTGTAGCAGCTCAAAAATCTCAACCAGCTAGGGAAGCATAATAGAGGGACCACAGCCTGAAGATTTTTGTCAACAAAAAAAGCATTGGTCCTTATGAGCTTGAATCCTCCAATAAATCCTCCACCCTCATTCACACACACTCCAAGTTATGGTTATTTTTTTCTCTGGATGACATTTTAGGGATGGACTGACAAACCCATCTGTCCCCTCATTCACAATAACTCTTGTTTGCAAGAGCTCTCCACATGCTGTGCAATTCTCTGGTGCAGAACAGTTAGTTTTTCCTTTCTGCTTCCTTTCTGAGGACTATGTTTGCCTTCTACCAGCACATGGTCTGTGACCTTCTGGACAGTTCTATGGTCTGGCTTAGCCAGAAGGCTGCTAGTCTTTGCGACTGAAGAATCTTAAATTGAAGGCATGACATATATCCAATTAAAAATGAAAGCCAAGAGCAAATTTGACAAACCAATTCTGTCCACATTAAAAGTCAGCACAGTATGCCAAGTCCCTCTGATATAGAATTAATCCCTGAAATAAGAGACTACTAATGGAAAGGCCAACACAACCTTTACTATGCTGATGCTACAGGTACCTGTTACATGCCATAAGTAATTCTGTAGTAATAAATGCTACAACCCTAACACACAAAGGGATCAAGGCAAATATTCTTAGCAGTGGCCTCTGATTTTGAGTACTTCTGTTTGAGTGCCTGACTTGGAGCACATTTGGCTTGATTTTCAGAAGTACTGAGTTCCCACAACTCCAGCTCACTGTGGTGATCAGCACTCTGAAAATTTGTCAGTTTTCTATTGGAATTATTCAAGAAAGAAAAAAATAAAAGGCTTTTATTTCATCGTTCTCAAAACAAGGAAACTTCTGTCTCCAGGAAGTACTGAAGATGTATTTATTTTAGATTTCTTAGAATAAATCTGGCAGGTGTCAACTCAAGTAAGATGATTTCCTGTAGCCAGGATAAAGCTAAGGGCTTCTCCGAATTATTTTTTTGTAGATAGCAAGCACAGCTTCCCTTGTTAATTAATGAATATTGACTTTGTTGACGTTCAGAATATTGATTGCCAAATACCCACAATAAAAGTTTTGGACAACTTTATAATTAAGGGGGATTTTTGCTAGAGGAGTTTAAAGATCCTCTTGGGGTGAGGGGTATGGTCACAGTTATCTAACAGAAGAAAAGCATTATTCCATAGAACAATCCAGCAACATGTTGGAGAAATGTGCTGTAAAGCTGCGCAGTATGAGTGTGATACAGCTGGTCTGTGATTCTGTGTCAAGATTTGGCCATGGAATTAAACAGTCACTAAAGACAATAGTCACATCGTTTTTCCATATGCTGTAGGAGGATATTATTTTGTACATCATGAGATCCAGGCCAGATCATGCCATGGAGAGCCATGGGCAGAGGTGGTCTTCTACACATAAATCTTCTTTGCTCAACTCAGAAGGGGGTCAGCTGCTTCCTCCATGGTACTGTTGGCACTTCATCGGATGGATATCCATAGACTCAGGACCTGTCCAGGAGACTGAATAGGCTACTAACTTATGGCACACGCAGCCAGCCCAGCATCTCACAAAACACCCATCAGGCGTATCACATTCTCTTCACTTCACAGACACGTATGCAATATATCACAACCTGCAGAACCTATTGTCTCCTTTGGAAACTAACCACTGTGGCCATGTCGCCACTAGGAAAAAAGGTCATTTTTATGATGTATTCCATTAAGATGTTACCACATGTTAGCAGAGCCGAGGCAACTGAAATTGTAACATATTAGCAGAATGAGGCAGGTTGCCCCCCAATACATGTGAAATATACAAACTGCCTTGTCTCCAATAAGATGTTACCATGTATTAGGGAACACATGGGACAAGAAATCACCTCCCCCTGCCCCACCCAGTGTGGACAAACCATTGATGATGAGAAGCAAGACTTGACTAAGTGTCCTGCAGATGAGTTACATGATTTTTGAACTATGTGTAATATGTAGGGTTATCTTTCAGATCTTTGGTGCCAATTATTTTTCAGTGCAATCAGGGTCTTAAAAGTCTAAGTGACCCATATTGTGGGTCCAGTCATTTGTATATGCAACTCTATAGGTCAAGTTAAGATGGGGATGAAACATTGCTCATAGTTTTGTGAAAAACAGATAATCATGGTGAAACAATTTGTTCAGATTAAAAACTGTGACTAATATAAATGTAGTTCAGATAATGTTAGTCTTATCTGGGCTGATATTCTGAGCATACTCAAGTGAGGAAGCACTAAAGATCAAGACTGATGTTCGCAAGTGAACCTAGGACACTTTGAACAATAAACATATGCATAAATCTAGCACCAGATACAACAGTGGCTATTATTTGAACCATGAGGCTGTGCTGAAGGAGTATAGAGCTAGTAAACTTTACCACCACCAGATTCCCAACACCCAGTTCCAAGGGGCAGACAGAAGATGATTTGAAATGTGATCTGCCCCTTGTTCATGCATAAAGATCTGCAGGCAGAGAAGAGATTCAACCACAAATGTCACTGCCAAGAGAAGGTCACCCTTACTAATGAACTTGTATTACATTCTACTAATAGTAGTGGTTAGAAGAGGCCTCTGCTAGGGATTGTATGGACATCATACATAATCATGATACAGTGAGAGGAGGAACTGTACATAACACTGGTACTTTCTGTAGTAATATGACGTAGCTATAATTTAACAGACTTGTATGTAAGGCTGATATCTCAATAAAAATGTTCTGTTAAAATTAAAAGTATCTGGTATAGTGCAGTTTAATAATTAAAAAATATCTGAGCAGTCTTGTATGAACCTTTCGTACATACATCCCAGGCCAAGCATGAGAACTTCCAGCCTGGAAGATCATGTTTTGAGAAAAGTTACAAACTGTTGTAACGAGAAGACTAGATATGTATTTTGCTCTTGATCTCTGAACTCCCAGTAATTGTTACGGACCAGAATGAAGGCAGTCATGTCTAGTGGGCAGAGCAGGCATACAGATTGGGGAACGAAGCCAAGGGTCAGCACCAGAGTCAATTACCAGAGCCAGTGGTCAAGCCAGAGTCATCACCAGGAATCAAAGCTGAGGGTCAGAGCCAAGTTCAGATTCCAAATGACAGAGCCAAGGGTCAAGCCAGAGTCAGGCTCAGAGGTCAGAGACCAGGGTTGGCCCCAGGACTGGCCACTGAGGACTGGAGGTGAGGCGTAAGGACAAGGGGAGAGGCAAGGATCAAGCACAGTGGGAACAGGAGCAAAGGTGAGGGTAAGGCAGGAGACAGGTACAGCCAGGGTCCAAAACAGCCACAATAGGAAACCATCTTGTTGTTCAAACAAATTTCCTGGTCCTCCTCCAGGCTTAAATAGTGTAATTGGACCAATCAGGGGAGCCGGGTGATCCTCCAATCAGAGCTCTTGTGGGTGGTGCCTTGGCTGGGGCTATAGCCCTAGTAGTTTCTCAGCCCACCCAATTTCAGTAGCCATTGGGGGGAGGTCTGAGGCTGCCCAGGCCTGGGTTCAAAGACCTGGGACATCACAGGAATGAATTTCTGTCCTGATTAAGGGCAGTACATAAGGCCTTAAGAATAAAGCTCCCATATCAACCTTAACAGTAGAATCTATTGCAGTGTTACTTATTTATTTGTAATGAAAGGGGAAAGGGGAAATTACTAACCAGGTAGCATGGATCTTCTGTTAACTCACCTTGTTAGCAGGTGTTCGAACCCTAAAGAGAGATGCTGACTAATTCCTGCTGACTCATTGTAACAGAAGCTAATCATTAACTGCATCCTGGATATAAGGGAGATGAGTGTGTTTCTACAGGCAAAAGGAGCTAGGCCAGAGGGCTCTCTCCCTGGCAACCCAAGAAACAGACAGCTGGTGGAAGAAAGCTTGAGCTGATGTTTATTGTTATTTGACTTAACAAAAAAGCCATTCCCTAGAAAGGAGTTCAGTCTGAACTACAATCAGCATGGGGACTCCACCAGCTTACATACTGTAACATCTTTTGGTTACAATTGTGGAAGCAGTATAACTAGCAACAATTTAATTGCTGTCTCCATAGCCATGTGGGTTAAGCACTAGCTTTGTTTGGCTGAAATTAGAAGTGTGTGACGAATACTCATTTGCTACTGCATCTGCATCCCACCTCCCTTCTATTTCTCTTTCCTTGCCAGCACAAGAGACAGAAATAAAATATACTGTAAACAATAGGCACTTAAAAGATCCAGGGACTGATTCTCCATCCCACTGCAATTTGTGTAGTCACTTTCATTAGTGCAAAGTGAGTGCCTGTTGGGAGTAAAAGCTACCAAATCCTTTTACACCTGTATTGCACTTATTTCCCAATGGAATAAACAACTACATAAGGTGCAGGGTAATGCAGAATCAGCTCTCCAGGGCAAAGGCTGGAAGGCTCAGAATTTGACCCACATATTTTTCTTCCATTTGCAAAGGTCTTGTAACTATTAGCTACCATATTTTTCAAAACAAATGGTTTGTTATTATTATTAATAATTATCTGCCAGGAGCCAAGAAACCATGAGCCTCATATACTGACAGCCAACCACCAAGTGAAGTATCCTACAATATTGAAAGGTGAGGACAGAGATTACATTTTAAGCTTCTGCAGTTGTATTAGAAATACAGTTTTTAAAATATCATGCTTATTGCCTTTTAAATGTAGATTGCTGATGGACAGATGCATTACTCAACAATCCTACACTACAGAGAGGACTAAATGATCTACCATT
This sequence comes from Terrapene triunguis, assembly GCF_002925995.2. NCBI lineage: Eukaryota > Metazoa > Chordata > Testudines > Emydidae > Terrapene > Terrapene triunguis. The sequence goes on along the minus strand of NW_020664374.1, from coordinate 20,061,598 downwards.
TTTTTGTCAGCTCTGATTTCTGTATTTGCATTAAACTATATTTTTACTTATCAGCTCTTTAGATGTATAACTTTTTTACATGGGTTGCCTGCATGCGTAATTCATTATTGTAGGATTTTTTTCAACATGCAGCTGAAGTGACCATTTTACAGTATTTTGCTGTGGAATTGGTGATGTGCTGGAACATATTGATATCCCATTCAGATATCTCTGTTACTTCAGGACAATTGGGATGAACAACAGGCACCAATTAAAAAAAATCTTAAAAATGAGGATGTCTATAAATAATGTCTATAACATTGCATTTTGTTAGTTATATGGTATTTCCATCTTGTGTATGTATTTATATATGTTTTGTTTCATTATGTGTTTATATCTTATATAAAAACAAAAATAAAGTTAAAAAAATAAAGTGAGGACTTCCTGCACTTTTCTTATTTTGCCGCATCAGGAGGCTGTTATATTAAATGATGTAATCTGCTATATACCTCCTAACACCTCCAAGTTACACACAACATTCTGAAACAAGCCTACTGCTAGAGAGACACCCATGTTCTGAGATGCCCTAAGTTTAGGCATCAGATTGTTCTCTCTCAAAACACACATCTTTCATTTTCTTAAGACTGAGTTGTTTAATATGTAATGGAGGAAATTATGGAAAGGAAACAGGTGGACTGTCAGAGGAAAATCTCAATAGTGAGGTCTATTAGACTGCATAATACCAAAGGGATAATACCCATCATTTCAGTCATTGCAGCTGGGCATAACAGTGGAGAATGTACTGTAGGAAATAATCCTGCACAAGCTGGGAAGATAGGTTAGTTATGCATCATAACACTTCAATATCCAATTGTTAATGGTCCTGTTATTCTTATACTTTATCACCACACTAATTCTTAGAAGCTTTATTCCACAAATTATTGTTAGGTGGGCTATTCTGTGAAATATGTAAGAAATTTTTGTTTTAATGTTTGTGACACCACTAGAACAGTGGAGTTGGCCAGTCCAAATATATTATCATTTGTTACTCAGTCCCTGGGCCTACTCAGTGAATACGCTGCATTCTCTGATGTATTTTTTGTTACTAATGTGACAGCTAATGTATTTTAACCCAGTGATCTACCTATACATATTACAAATTATTAGTTGTCAATTAGACATACTGGTAATACACATAATTATATGTTCCAAGTAACAGACCTGTACGTTGACATGCATTCACAAGCTAATTAGCACTTCTGGCAAATTCCTAGAAATAGAGCATTCAAAGTAGATGTAACATCAGGCTTTGATGCAAAAGTTTCTCTCCCCCCACCCTGTCTTTAATGACTGTTCCCTTCCTGCACACATGTATGCTTCTCCTGAAAGAGAGAGTATTTAGAATTCTAGAGAAAATAGCAGAGTACATTGTCTATTGGTCATTACAGAGGTGTCTCCTAACAGTTTTCTGTTGCTTGGTATCAGTTTAATTTATACACACACACTTCAATGGACCAGATTTTCATCCTAGAAATCCACCCCTTTGCAAAAGACCCTACTTTGAGGGCTTGCGTCTGGCACAGTAGAGATAGTTGGAATCATATAGTCAAACCCAAAAGGTTGTGCAGAGCTATATTAGTTTCTATGATGTTTTCACATGGAAGTTTTTTGGGATCCAGGACTAGAAGGAGAGAGCATGCTCCCGAGACACAAAAAGCTTTCCCAAATCAGAGGGCTCAGGTTTTGATCTGAAAATGGACACTTCTACCCAATTCCTTTTTCACAAAAACATTTGGAAGGTTTTGTTTTCATCCCAATGTGGAATGAAAACAAATTTTGAAACCTTGAATGTTGCCACAAAACAGAATGGTTATTCTGTTATTAATGGTGCACAGGCCTTGTGTTGGGTTTCTGCATGGGGTGGTTGACGCACTTTCCTTATGATCCTGAGTGCACAACAATGGGCTGTCACCTTCCTGACCCTATGCTAGGCTCCCTGGAAAGACCTGAATGTGTCCAGGGACTGCATGTGGAGAACAGGGTGGAGGATGGGGCACATAATAAATAAGCCTCATAGGAAATCTGCTTTCATGTTGTGAAATCCTAGTTTGGGGATTTTCTTGTGACAACTATTGGTGTAGGAAGCCCTGAAAATGCTTCGCCATCAGTGTCATGCTACTATATTGATGGAGGGGACACAAAAAATGGTCTCCATGTAGAAAACCATGCGATCCACCTGGGTTTGAGGATAACAAGAGAGCTGTGTGACTCATTCGCTATTACTGTGTACTTTGAGACAGGAAAATTACATATTATCAGTTCGAATAGAGAGGAGTTTCATAACTACAGGAAAGTGAGTACAGTGGCCTGGTCTATGATAACAGCCCTTATGATATCCTTTGGTACCATGTGAGGCTCCCTCATCCGATATTAAATGGGGAATTTTGTGATCTCTTATCTAATATAACAAAACTTCCATTTAAGACCATCCCAATACAACCTACAACACACTAATAAGTTTCACCTCCTTCCCCACACACCTCAGTCCCAATTACTGTTCTTTAAACATGTTATGCCCCCTAATTAGAGAGATTTCATAAGGGAAATATGCACTAGATAAAAATAAATAAATAAATAAATGTTTTACCATTTTACTTGCTTTAATTAACAAACTTCTTAGTCCAACAGTACTTTGTTACTAATCAGTAGGGTGGAAGTGTCCGTATCACTAAGCAAAAGCAGCAGAAGCTGATTGCTTTGCCAATTCATCACTTCCTGCTACTTTTAGGATATATCATGCTCTTTTCTACTCTTTAGTTTCCATAGTTAAGTGTTTTAGTCCATCATTAATTACCACAATGTGTATATTGTCAATCTCTTGTTTTCTAATTGCGGAGCATTGTAAGTATACGTGCCCAAGAATGTTTTCCAATGCAAGACAACACAGGATATCATTTCTGAAACCATATAGCATGCCCTGGTAACACTGCCTGTTATTAAGATTGTCCAACACTTCCAATTATAAGACCTTACGTTCAGTTGCTTATAAATTTGCAAAACTTTCATCCTTTGGGCTGAAATTTTCCATACCAGGCATCTGCCTCACGCTCAATATTTCTTTGGAAAGTTTCAGCCAAAATGGTTCAGCCATCTCAAAGAACAAGACTAGGAAAAATATATTGTTTTGACATTTTTAAATGTTCTGGTGTTCTTTTCTTTGAGAATATCTGCTCTCTTGGTGCTTTGGAGCAGGAACTTGAAATTTGTTGATGGGGAGGCTTTTGTGTCAGTGATGTGCCTATGTCTGCTCCTGTGAAAATCCAAATATGGCCAATTTATAAGCCTTTGAAAAATTTCAGTTCACAATTGTCCAATAAGAGACTTCTTTGAGTTCAGCAGCTAAAATCTCTGAAGAGTCCATCCTAACTGAGCGTGCTCCATCCATCACAGCTTCTATGTCTGACCAGACTGTGCATGTCCATCTCCATGGAGTGACTCAGCATGTTCTCACCTAGGGCTAGAGGGGGGGGGGAGCCAGATTTTCTGTGTAACTTATGATACCTGGCCCACCCTGTCCAGGAACAGCACTGGGAGCAGAAATCCAGTCTCTCCCCTGGTCTCAGTGTGTCTCATCCCCCTCTAGAGCTGGTCCACATAAAGGATGACTACTTAACAGTCACTGTTAGCTCAAGTGGCAGAAGTCTGGGTGGTGGACCTAAAGATTGCAACCCTGTTGATGAAGCATGTGGGTGTCAATATGGTGTCATTTGATAAAATTTCTGGTGGGGGTTCCATTTTTTTTTTAAATTTATGCCTCAAACCCCCACTATGTTAAAATAATATTAAGGTTCCAAAGTCAAGTGCTCAAAATTTGGAAATGCCAGAATTAAAGTTGCCTCCCAGAATTAATTTATCTCCCTTGTAATTATAGACTCTATCATAATGCACAAGTGGGGGCAAATTAAGATTGCACAGGCACAACTTTAATGCAAGCATTTCCTAACTTTTGAATGTTTGATTTTGCAACCTTAATAAAGTTCTTTTAACATAGTTTTTTGTCTGTAATAATATCGAGGTTCAATGGCTTACATCAAGCAAATAAGTCTTAATGTAGCTGTTTTGAGAATACTTTTAAAACTTAGTGTGATGTTACACACCATATTCTTTACGGAAATATGCTTATGATATGAATATGGTATAACTAAGATATACTTATGCAAGATGGGTCTTGTAAGATGTCACTCAGTAAATTATAACCTTTCCAATGTGTTTATCGAATTTGCATGCATCTATCATTTTTGTATATGAAGCTGTGAATATTGACCATGTCTCTGTATTTCAAATGTGCTACTTTGGATGAGGCCAAACAATGTGAGTGGCTTATTGAAGAAATGCACACAAGCATAAAGATTACCCCAGGAACTGTGTGCAATAGAAATCTCTCAGAGATAGCTCTACACAATGGGAATTGTTTGACCCAAGTCAAGGCAAAAAAGCTTTCCAGCAAGTGGGAGGAAGTTATAAAAGAGGGAGAATGACAACATGAGGGGACCTCACTCTCCCTTCAACAACACACCTGAAATCACCTGAGGAACAAAGATTGAACTGTGGAAAGTGATGGTCCCAGGCTCAAAGGATTTTTAGCCTGTGCAAGAAAACCTGGGAAAGCCAAGGCAACTTGTGCCTTAAGAATCTGCCAGCCTGTTTATCACTCAGGGTGAGAAGTTGCTAATTTGTATCCTACCTATCTAGTGTGTTAAACTCAGTTTGCGGCTTTTGTTCATTTACTAAGGTAATCTGCTTGGTTCTGTTTGCTATCCCTTTAATCATTTAAAATCTACCTTTTGTAGTTAATAAACTTATTTTGTTTATTATTAAACCCAGTTTATGTAATTTCTAACTCGGGGGGCAATAAGTCATGCACATCTCTCTTCATATTGAGGAAGAGGGTGGATTTCTATGAGCTTGTGCTGTGAAGATTTTTCTATACAGTGTAAGACAGTATTATTTTGGCTTTATCTCCCAAAAGGGGTGTTTACGTCAGTGCTGGGGGAGTCCTCTCACACACAGCTGACTTCAGGCAGTGGCTGCACCTGGAGGTGGCCCTACCTGTGTGTGTGTGTGTGCTGCAAAAGGCTGGAGAGCCTAATTCAGCAAAGCAGGGAGAGGGAGCCCAGGTTGGTTAAGCAGGAGAGGCTCAGTGAAATCCCAGTACATCAAGTGGCATCCCAGAAGGGGGAAGGGAGTTCAACCCATCATACTTTACTATATTTTTTTAATGATCTGAAAGATTATTTTTGGGTTTTGGGTTTGTCTTGTCTTTGTTATTGGCTTCTTCTTTTTTTTTTACCTGCCAAGACCTGAGATGACAAGGCTCTGGGTTTCTTAGGCAGGAGTTGTTGATATAGCTAAAGATTAGTGTTATGTTCGGAGCTGCATTTCCTGTAGTGCTTTAAGGTGTAGTGATCAACTGTAAAAGGGGAATCAACTCTAAGTGGAACCAATTTTCAGCTATTTCATTATTTATTTATTTATTTGTAATGCCAAGGTGTGCACACACCAGGGTAATGCCAAATTCACAGCTATCTGGAGCTATAAATCACACCTCCTTGCCACAGCTGGCTGCTTGCACCCCATACAGGGTTGGACAAGCAGTGTTGCTGTTGCCACATTCCCTCGGGGCTTTCTACTGGGTCAGATTTAAGTTTGAGAAATATTAAGAAAAACATGTATAATGGAATGTTCTCTGGATGGTGACAAGAAGTTCCGGTTAAAGTATTCACTGGGAAATAAGAAACGCCAGAAATAGTAATCCCAGTAATACAAGAACCCTAATCCCCTGAATTCCCAGGATACAGCAATGTCATACTCATTATGGAGAGGACAGTCATGAGGATACAGGGAAAGGGACCTCAAGGGGATAATACCAACTTCAAGAGCATCTCAGCTCTAACTTTACCTTACTATTTGTATTCATTTATTTAGATTTATGTGGCATCTGTCCCAGGTTCTAAACACCTCATATTATTAAACACCCATTTCAAATCGTCAGTAATTCAGAACTAGATGCTGCTGATCTCAGCCTTGATTTTTGTCTCAGTCTGAGGTACAACTCTCCAGGCCATTATGGGCCAAGTCTTTTCCCTTTGCAGTTCCCAAAACAGGCCAATCACAATCCTTGCAAATCACAAACCTCCTAAAAGATTCCCAGTCCTTGCTACCACGAGCAATATTACAGAAGATGCTTATCCTGCTCCTTTATTTCTTGCTCAGAAATGATCTGGTGGGGTCAGGGGAGAGGGAGGGAAAGAAAAGGCTGCTTGGCTTTGGAATTAATTGTTGTTTACTGACAACTATAATTGAATAAAAAAATGCATAACCACCAAACACTTTGTTTTCCTTCTTACTTCTCCTGATCTATACATATTTTCCCCAGGAACTTTCCATATGTTTTATACTTCTTCTTGGCTCCCTATTCCAGACTTCTCTCTTTTCCTATATATCTCCCAACAACAAACTCCTTCAAAATTCCCTTTATCCCTCTCTCTGCCCTCCTTGATGACTCTTAGGCTGAAATTTTCTGTCACTCTTCCTATCAGTCTCCTTCTAGGGGCCTGAGCCTGAGAGATGCTAATCCCCCCACAACATGAGTGACTTGCATGAGGGTTGTGGATGCACAAGATCAGGCCGCAAGATGCCACCGAAGGATGGACTCTGAACAATCCAGGCTCAGACCAGACCCCTTCTCTACCAATCATGTCCATCCTAGGATACAGGGTTTTCTTCCACCTTAAATGTGCCATCACCAGCTTCTTATACTACTGTAAGTCTAGAGTGCAGAGGTAGCAGCCACTGATTAACACCCCAGGTTGGCATTACATATTTAGATTGAAATCAAACAAATTTCTTTCTGCCCTGCGCTCTCATTTCTCCTATTCCGCTGGAGGGTAACAGAGTAAAACCAGGGAGGGGAATGTTTTACATGATTTCTAGACATGCTGATTTTCAGACAGTATGAACGGCTCACTGCTCTGGGGCTAGATTGCAACATCAGAGGTAACTCATCTAATCACCATGCAATTGATTTCAGTTCATTTGCATGCTGCTGTACAACTGATTAAAGATGCTGCAAACTTTTTCTGTTTCACATGTTTTAAAATACTTCATGGGCTACCAGTATGGGGGTCAGGTTGTGCATGGTCCCTGGGCAAGGGGCAGCTCTTTGCACCCCTCTTATCACTTTGTGCACTTGTGCTAGGACTGGGCACAACAGATGTGCTCACATGAGGGAAGCACAAAGACTCTGCAGGAGCAGCTCCTGAAAGGGTGCAAGGAGGTAGGAGTAGGAGACTGATCACACAGATGGGGACTGAAACAGGTATGTCATTCAAAGTGGCACATTAGCTGTACTCCTTAGGATGCCCCAATGGAGTAGTGTAGTTCTGCACCACACTCAACACAAGGCTGTGCCTTAATGACACAGTTTACTCCATAACATTACATCTGAGAGTTATAACCATCAGGATTGCTATTTGTCACTAGCGGATTGTGGGTTGGGGGCTGGGGTTCTGCTTGGCTTTTGGGGAGGATTTTTTGGTATCCCAGTATATACTGTGTATCTAAAGGTTTAGCCTGACAATAACATTCTTTGCCAACTCACGATATAGAAAGCATAATAGACATTGTATGTTGTGATTGGAGCTAGATGCTAATCCACCCAAAATATAGAGGTAAAATAAATTTATTGCATCTTGCAAATGAGTGCAAGTACCATGTTCTATCACTTTTAATCAATAACTTGTGGCTTGCGACCATGTTAAATTGCAGCAATGCTTTGTCTTATCACAAGAATTCAACTCCTATCACTTATATACATAACAGAGAACAGTTTTTCTAATTTTGTTTTTAATAAATACCAGCAGAACCTTAGACAAGGTTGTGAAACTAAAGGGAGTTCTCCTATTTAAGTATGAAATGAGAAACTGCAAATCAAACCTAAACATGAAAGATGAATTTATTCCACTAAGGTATTTAGAATACTTTTTTTTTTTTTTGGCAGAGAATATTTTTCTAAGAATAAAAGTCAGTTGCTTTACATTAGTGTCTATAGAACTCCAATCACAAAGCTGTCAAAGAAAGCTTACTCGTTACTTTAAATAGACACTTGATGAATTGAAGCACCCTGAGGAATAATTACAGGCTATATTAAGACGACAGGAGTTTAAATTGGTGAAGCTAAGAGTACACACCATTAAGTGCCAGAAGTCACATCAAATGAGTCGTTATTTCCTTTGCATCTGTCCCTACCCTCTCCCCTTCTCTCCCTATTTTGTATACACAGAAAGCAATCAAATACTTTCAGTTTAAATGTCTTTTATTCTAGACTATGGGAAAAGCAGAAGAATAATAAAGAGAAAAGTAAAGTCTCCCTCAGACACAGACTGCATCTGAACTGAATGCAGAATGGCAGCTTTCTCTGGTGGACTGAAGACTCCCACAACTACACAGGTGCAGCACACAGAAAACAAAATAATAGTTATACATACACCTCCTCTCCTGCCTACAATAAATTATTCCATGAGTCGTTTATCATGCTTGTGCTTCTTAGGCTGAGATTTTGAATGCTGATATGTCTTCCAACAAGCTGAATCTGAATCAAAATCTCTGGCAGAAATTGTCTGAACTCAGTACACCTTCCTGCCTCAAAGGCAGCCAGGTTTTCTTCTACCTGCTTGGGGGTCTTTTCACTGACTTTAATGGAATTTGGATCAGGTCCTGAGGTCTTGCAAATACAAAATTCCTCATTTGGGTACATGACAAGAGAAAAAGGGGAGCAGCAACAACAGTTAGACCTCACTTTGGATGCCTCTGCTCTCACAAATCTGGTGCTTCCTTTCCCAGTGCATCTCCATTTTTCACAAGATTCAGAGGTCACAAACCCAACCATCTCCACGTACCCAAAACTCCTCTCATTGTAAAGGTCCGCCACTTGGAAACTCCAGAGAGTCATCCTTGCAGAGCTTGCCAGCCCTCTGTCACCTTCCACAGGTTGCTTTGCAGAAAGGGATGCACCAGCACTGCTTTTATTTGGCCGTCAGCAAAGTGATTTACTCTCATGGAGGAAATGCTTCGGACAGAGACATGCAAATCACATGCAGAAGAAGAAAATGAACTAAGCAGTACTGCTGTTCAGTAGCAACACTGTAATTGAACAGTTTATTATTATGTGTATTGTGATAGTGCCTGGGGACCTCAATCAGATTTGCCTTGCACTAGACACCACACACACACAATAAAATCATGGTTCCTGCCTTAAAGAGCTTACAGTCTAAGGGTATGTCTACACAGCAGCTGGGAAGGATAACTCCCAGCTCAGGTAGATGTACACATGCTAGCTCTGCTCTAGGTAGTGCCTAAAAATAGCAGTGTGGTTGAGGCAGCATGGGCTACCCGCTCAAGTACAATCCCACCCAACCCACAGGGAGGCTAACCCAAGCTGCCACGTGTGCTGCCACCACCACACTGCTATTTTAAGGCAATAGATCGAGCTAGTGCATGCACATCTACCCAAGCTGGGAATTACACCCCCAGCTGCTGGTGGGAGACAGTATGTGATGAGAGAAAGAGACAACAGATGAATACAATAGACAGGCAGGAAGGGAATACAAAGCACCACTGAGATTATTCTGATGAGAATAATAATTAGTCTTCAGCTTAAACAGACTAAACATTAGAGCGAACAGTTACAAAAACTTGGGTGCCTAAATTTACACATTTAAAGTTATATTTAGACACCTGAACAAGTGGTTTGAAATTCAGAAATGTTGACCACCTGCAGCTCCAGTTGACTTCTATGGTAGTTTTGGATGCTTCTAAAAATTAGGCCATTTCTATTCACTAAATATGTGTTATGGGGGAGAATGTTTGGTAATCAGGTCTGAAAAGTTTGATCTATAGATAAATGTCTAAACATACCACAGTCCTAGCAATAGAGTATTTACATATATAACAGATAAGCAGCATTCGGCAAGGAAATAATTTACTAGACCAATGTGATTGCTGTTGTAGTAATATTTTGGATTCAAAAGGGGACAGTGCATCTTTCTGTATCTCTCTCTCTCTCTTGTTCTTTGGCCTTCTTTACTTTATTCTCCCCAGGGACTTATGTACCAGCTTGATGTGAGTTTCATTAACATGATTCTTATATTATTTTGTTAAACATTTCCAAGAGCTCATTCTGTTAGTCAGACTAATAATTATTTCTCACTGCAGTGTCACTTCTTGTTTACTTGCTGCTTTCCCTTTGAGATACAAAAGAAAATATGAATATAACACTATTTTAAGTAATTAAGAGGAAAGTATGTTTACCTGATCTGTATATTCTTGTTTTCTTAACACCTTCTTCCTTTCCATTCCAACAAATGACAAGATTTGCATTTATAATGAAAACAGAATCAAATGCAAATATTCACAGTTCTAAAACTAGCAGGGTGCACTAGATTTCTTGATAGTTAGCTAAAATTATAGAGGTTTTCTTTCTCTTCCATATGATTCCCAGGAGGGACTGACACATGCCTTTGGTCTGTCTTATATTTTAGTAATTGATTTTGTTTTTTCAAAATATTGGTCTACTAATAAATATATGACTTTAAAAAAAACTATACAAAAGTTCAACATAGTGTGAATACCGCTATTAAGAATCATGTTTTCACTTGCTCCTATGGGTGTGAAAAGTTCACTTGTGGCTTGTGCACAATGAAGTTAGTTGCAGGGTAGGAAATATTCAGGTTCAAAGCTAGCATTGTGTCATTTTTTCCTCCATTGATTTTTCTCTTTTAACCTTTGCATGGCAATTTGGTCTGGTCTTATAATCACAAAGGAGTACTGCTTGCATAGTTATATATGCAGAGTATGTGGTTACAGGATTCTATACAAAAGGTTATTTGTATATTTTGATATCCCCATTTAATAGTTTGGTCCCTATGGCACATCTTTGAATATACGTTGGGCAAACAGGAAGGAACAAGAGTGCTCAGAGCCAAAAAAGTCTGCCTAAGCCATCCCTGCTTCAAAAAGGTTTCAAATGAGAAAGTTGTTTCCTCAAACCTCCTCCAGTTAACCAGGCAGTAGAAAGCTTTCACCCTCTGGAAATTGTTACTAAACCAAGGGTTATGAGTAAATGTGTAGCTCCTGAATTTCAAAGAGATGTTTTGCATATTAACTTTGAAGCATAAATCAGGGCCCAATAGGCAGAAACATAATCAAGTTTTCTAAAATTAAGCAGTTGGACTTTATGACTATACCTACAAATTAGGCTTCCCCCCGCCTCCTTTAAAATAATAATAAAATATTCAACCATATGTACAACCAGGCTACTAACAGTAGAAGCACATTAATACAGACAGAACCTTTAAATATATATCATTCATGTGTAAATGTATATGCAGACTATAGGAAACATAGGTATGCCCTGCAGGCTTTGGGAACAGCTGGGTTGTTTTCTTTGGACTGAAGCTTACACAGGCTACTTCCTCAATGAGTCTAACCACTTCTATTTTTTTGCAGTCCCGCTGTTTTCTCAAGCCACTGATACTGTGATGTTTTTTCTGTCATTGGGTGAAATTTAAGGGCACACTACCAACACAATTTCAGGCAGTCTTCCTGCTGGACAGGAATAGCAATGAATTAAGATTTCCAGAGGAGTATCTTGTAGTGTTTGCAGTTTCACATTTTCCTTTTGGCAAAGATGGTACATCCCGTCTCCACTAATTGCTTCCTGGAGAAAAACTTCTAAATGATAATTTTCATGAAAAATATTTGTAACCTGCCTATCATTTCAAGTAATCCCAGGAGAAATAAACTGGGACACTATATATCAATAGAGTCTTCATTTTATTTCCTACTGTTTTGTAAGTAAGATTTAGCAGATCCTTTAATTAATCTAAATTTGCCTGCAAAACTAAAGCTCCCAAAATAATTCCTGCTTCATCTACTTTGGAAACGCCACCTAAATTGTCTTTTCAGATAAGGTGGGGGACTTTGGGGGGGGGCTTTACAAATGAGTGGGCGTTTTTGCTATCTAAGACATGAGTCACAAGCAGTCAAACATAAATGAAGAGAGAGAGAGAATTTTCTACTGTGAGAGAGAATTTTCTCATGTACAGACACCTGTAAGTATTAGAACTGGTCTAAAGCAACACCATTCAGAGCCAGGATAAATCTGAGTGGGTACCTAAATGTGGAGGCCTCCATTTCCAAGGGCTGTAGGAAAAGGTTGGCAATTCAGAAGGTGACATACTTCACTGCATCAGTACTAAATAAATACCTCAAGTCGAGGTCCTGACTACTTACCATCTTTGTTTTGTAAGAGAAGAGAAGAAGGGATGTCAAGTCAAATTACAACTCAAGTATCTAGATTCTACTGAATACAAAGGGAAAGCAAGGACATATCTTCATGATGCATTGTTCTACAGAGATTCTGAGCTGTGATACAGCCGATAGACAATCATCGGGAGACTGCCATAATTCAAGCAGCCCCGGCACTATTCTAACGTACATTGGCCCCCAGCCAGCCCAGAATATGGATGGTGCAAAAGTAGCATACAGCCACATTTTCCCTCTCTCCCAGTGGTGCAGCATAGAATCAGAGGCAATATTCAGTCCAGTCTCTACTGGTTTGGGTTTTGTTGTTGTTGTTTTTGGTATCTGATCTGGATACTGAACACCAAGGTTTACACAATTAGGGCTTGGTTTGTTGAGCATCTGCCTGTGAGTACTTCTGACTACAAGGTATTTTGACACTATCTTAGTACTAAATTAAGATTATGTTGGTTGGAGAAACAGGAGCAGATGGCACTGTGATTCATAATGAAACTTTTTTTAAGGGGACTTTTCAAGGGAATGAGAGGGAAAGATAGCAGCACTGAAGAAATGCCATGCATTAAAAAAACCCACAAGATCATAAAAACAGAGGCGTGAAGGGAAAAAATGACCAGGTATAAAACGAGATTATATTTTATTCCTGAAAGATACTCAAGCTGCAGTGTTGGCTGCATACAAATGGCCTTTGGTAGGTTAAATCCTTTAATTCAATCCTGCTTTAGAATGATGAGCCTCAGATGAATGCAGTATGCTGGCTATGCTTACTGCATAGCAAATTACACCTCATCCTCTGAGCACCATTCCATTACTCTCTTCTTTTAATTCTTTAGTTTGCATCATCCGTTGTGATAGGGCTGTTTTGTCTTGCTAAACTCATCAGTACTCGTTCTCACACCTACAGAGTACGTGTTCCTGTCCCTTCAATGGAGAAGCTCATGAGGACTTAAGTCTTCACTTTTGACAGGTTCCTTTTTGCAGTTCTTAAAAATAATATAAAAGTTCAAGCTAGTTTGATTACCCTTTTTTCTTCCTTATATAAACAGATTAATTATGTTTATAAGAATAAAGGAAATAATCTGTTATGGCCCACTCCTATAATCCCTTATGAGGAATGGCCCTTAATGGGACTTCAAAAATTTCTCACATAAGGGTTGTAGGGACTTTCATTTAATGTCCACAAAAAGAAGTTGTATCAGTGACTGGGCCAAATATTATTAAATTCTTAACCAATCTGAATGGTGTGATGGTCTGGGTTTGATTTAAATGTAATAAAGGAAAAATAGATTATTATTTTTAAAGGACAAAACTACCACTGGCCCTTTAAGAGATAGAAGGAGTGTAAAAGAGAAATATAAAATAAGATGTTTAAAACATAGTATGGCATATACATTTTACAAAAATGTTTAATAAATGTTTTATGTTTTGCAATATACTGAATATAATTTACAATTTTTAAAAGGCTGCAGTCTCATAACTAAAATATTTTCTAATATATTTTTCATATACAGTATTACTTGAGATATTTAAGAATTCATGTTTCTCCTATAGTGGGAGGTGGGTATTGTTGGTGGTCTTGGATATAGGAGATTGACCTGTCTATGGTTCCTTTGTGTGGTGATTTGGACTGCTTTTTCCTCATCCTTCCCTCATTCCTCAGGATTTGCCTGCCTACCTGTCATGTATGCTAGATCAATGAGCAGCTTTCTTATTGGCTTCTGTAAAATGAGTCCCCAGTCTGTCAATTACAATGGTCCTGCCTGCATGCCTGGCCCTGTCCCTGGGACGTACACCTCACATGTTATGCACAGAAAAAAGAAAAGTCACAATTTGAGTTTATATTTGTGCACATGACCAATGTGGGTGTTTGGACTTAATTTTCCTTGAACAACCTGACCCCTCTTGGTGACATGTCACATGACCAGATGCCACAGTAATATAACAACTCATATCAAGAACTCAAGGCACACACTACAAATAGTATTTCCTAATGTCTCACCAAAGTTGAAAACCATATAGGCTAAAAATCTTTGTTGCTAATTAATGCCTTTCTATATTACTTGAGGGCATGATACAGGAAAATGAAGGCCTGATCTTACTCCCATTAGAAACTATGGGAGTCTTGACACTGGATTCAGTGGCACCAGGAGCAGGCCCTTAATAATTCTTACATTTAGATTTTTAGGCTGCAAGCCGGTGGATACAATGAAACGCCATGTTCGGTGTCTTCAACTCCATTTGATGTCCATGAATGTGAAAGCACCTGTATTTTTTTCTTTATAGCCTCTTTTAAATGCAGCAATAGCTAAGAATCTAGGTGGGAAGCCACACACTGTACATTAATCAAGCTGCTGTAAATAGAAGCACCTATGGTTACTGACATCTACGGCACTCTAAATGTTCAATCTTTATGAATCCACTTAATTTGAGCTTCACTCTAATACACTGAACAAACTGGTTTTGATGCATTGTTACTACATGGAAGCCACGCCCTTTGTTCTTACAGATGTGGAGTAGCCAAGTGTAACTCGTGTAATGTTAGTCAATGGGTACATGTTATGCATAAATCTAATTCTGGCACACCAGGATTCTGAATTCTATCAAACTATGCAACCGATATTCAGATGTGAGAAGTGACAAACGGCAAGGCAGGAATTCAAAAACCGATGGTTAAGGAAGGGGCTACCTGGTACAATAAATTCACTTTATTCTATATCTTTCTATCTATTCTTATGTTCCCCATTTCCATGGTATCTAAGCATCTACAAATACCAACAAATGTATCCTTCCAACATTCTTATACTATTCCCATTTTACACATGGGGAACTCACACACACACACACACACACACACACACATTTTACAGTTGGGGAAACAAAGCACAGAGATTTGGGGGCCCCAAATCAGCCAAGCATTTAAGATCATGCTTAAGTGATTTCCTGAATCAGGTAAGTCAGTTAGGTCCTTTTAAAAAAAAACAGAAGTATCCGATAAGTATCTCTGTTCTATATTTGGAAAGAGGCAGAATAATTTATTCATACAGTGAGAAGGAAATACATTCTAATCCATAAATAACTAGGAAGGATATTAAACAGCAATTGTTAAAGTTATACATTTTAAAATCAACACCAGATAACTTGCACCCAAGTGTCATAAAAGAATTGGCCAAGGAACTCTCTGAAATATTAGTGTTGATTTTTAACAAATCTTAGAACAAAAACAAATCATGAAATTAACATGACATTTGGTTGCCACCATCATTCACTCTGTGTGTTCTGTCCTTTTCCACCCTGTGTCTGTCCAGTCTATTTAGATTGTAAACTCTCAGATTCTCTCTATTCATATGGTGCCTAGCACAATGGAGCCCCATTCTTGGTTGGTCCTTAGACCCTGCTGAAATAAAAGTTTCAGGAAAAGTTTCAGAGAACTGCCAAAAAGCTATGGTTGTGCCAAAAAGGGTAAATGGGATGACCCAGGTAGCCGCAGGCCAGTTGATCCAATATCAATCCCAGGCAAAAACATGGTAAAGATGATATGGAACTCAAACAGTAAAACATTAAAGAATGGTAGCAGAATTAATGCCAATCAACACGGTTTAATGGAAAATAGGTCTTGTAAAACAAAATGGATATGTTTTACGAGATTACAACTTTGCTGGATAATGGTAACTGTGTTGACCTAATATATTTAAAGGCATTATGGCATGGCATCCAACTTAGTCCAGCATTACATTCTGATTTGAAAAAATCCCAAAGGGATCTATCCTTGGCTCAATGTGATTTAATATCTATAGCAATGATCTGGAAGAAAATATAAAATCATTGCTGGTAAAATTTGCATGCAACACAAAAGCTGGTGGAGTGGAAAAAATGATGGTGAGAGGTCAGACTGATCTATATCACTTGGTAAGGTGAGCTCCTTTGAATAACATACATTTTAATACAGCCAAATGCAAGGTCATACATCTAGGAACAAAGAACCTAGGTCACCCTTACTGCAGGTTACTTACTGTATCCTGAAAAAGACTTTGGGTAATGATAGATAACCGAGTGAACATGAACTCCAAATGCAGTGCTGTAGCAAGGCATAACCAGGGGGAAATGAAGTAAGAGTCTGGGAGGTGGTATTAAGTCTGTATATGACATTAATGAGACTAGTACTGGAATACTGTGTCTAGTCCTGGTGACCACACTGTGAAAAAGACTGTTGAAAAATTGGAACAGGTTCAGAAGACAACTGCAAGAATGATTTAAAGTCTGGAAAATATACTTTACAGTGAGAGACTTAAGATGCTCCATCTGTTTAGTTTATCCAGAACAAAGTTTAAGAAGAGACTTGATCAGAATCTACAAGTACCTATGTGGGGAAGAGATTTCTGACAGTAGACAGCTCTTTACTCTAGCTGTAGATAAATGAGATAAAATGTTTGGAAGCAGATAGACAAATTCAGACTAGAAGTAAGGTGCACATTTTTAACAGCAAGGATAATTAACTTTTGGAATAATTTACCTACAAATGTGGTGGCTTCTCCCTCACTTTAAGTCTCTAAATCAAGACTTCTTGATTTAAATATTCTATGGCTCAGAGAGAAGTTACAGATTTAGGAATTGTTGAGCAAGGTTCTATGGCACATAGTATACAGGAAGTCAGAACAGATGCTCACAATGGTACCTTCTGGCCTTGGAATCTCTTAATCTGAAGTCACATGTGAAACCTGTGGCAGAGCCAGGGACTGAACTCAGTTCTCCGATCCAATGACATATCCACAAGTCAATCCTTCTCCTGACTCTCAGAGACGTACACTTTCCTCTGGCCGCACGTGGAGCTCCTATTGACAGAGATCATGCTTTCTTTTTTGTGTTCCACTATTTAATAGTTAGTAAACACTCAAATCAGATTTTTGAGAGCAGGCACAACACTTTCATTAACTTCATAAGTACTCTGACTCTGCCTGGTTTCTGTAAAACAGGTCAGATGGGGCACTCTTAGAGATGTAATACAAGCATTAGTATAATCAATTTTATACTAATAACTTGACACTGTACCTATTTTTCATTTCTCCCCCACACTTCACACCTCCTTCACCTACTTTAATATCTTCTAAAGGCTCCGTTTAACTTTGAAACAATATAAATGGCCCACAGATTTTTAAATAGGCAGTTATACTTTTCCATGACTCTGGCTGTATTATTCAGGACACAGCCATTAACATGACTCATTCCAGGCTGGTTATGTTGCAGCTTCAGCCAGGGTACTATTGGAGCTGGCAACCTAAGCAACACTGATGCCTATAATGATTTTGCTGGCCCTGATACATAATGTCATGTTACTGTATCTATCCCTGGAGTAATCAAGTTTATGCTATTTTCCTGCTGCCTCAACGAGTATCTTGGCTATCTCAGGTATCTCCAACTTCCCATTTTCCCCAGTAAGTGATCATGATTCTTGCTGTCGGACTAACAACTCTTTCTGGTTTCCAGTTGTTATTATCTATACTCAGGTGGACTGGTTACTCAGAAGTCAATCTGACCAGTGTTTGTTGCAATAAAATGTGTTTCTTCTTCATGTATTGGCAAGTCTGGTACTTACTTAGGTTTGAATAACTGAGGTCACAGAGGAATGAAATTCTTGTTCACCTGTGAAATTAGTGCCTGACAAACAACACAGCTTGAGGAAGTCGGTCCAGTGGCTGGTATATATCTAAGACCTGGCAAGGCTAGAAACTGAATCTTATTGTCATGTTTAACTTAGTGAATTTTTCCATTTCCTGACCTGCTCTTTCTTCCTCACCACTGGAAGTTCTTAGCAAATTCCTGGCATTCTGCCCTGAAACCTGTGGCCTGTAATCAGAAATCGGAACTTCTCAGGTGTTTTTTTTCTTCCATCCTGGTGCGCTCTCTCCCTGAGGGCTCATCTGCACTAGCCAAACTATTGTATTGGAAGTCAGTGTTATAACAGTGATAGTCCCAAGAACATAGCATGGCATTATTTGGTCTACCTGGGCTCAGCCCTGCAAAGATCAGAACTGTAACACATTTTGGAAACATGGTTATAAAATACCTTCTGGTCCCATCTATTCAAGCAAGCCAAAGTCATTTTATAGCATGGTCACGTTATGGCACCTTCTCCCTGGCAAAGTGGATTGCTGGTATACGTGGGCTCCTTTGTTACTCATCCTCACTATTTCCAACTGATGATTCGATTATTGTTTCTTATCCTTTACTTCTCTCACTTCTGCAGAGGGGGAAGATGGGCATATAGCAAATGCATTCAGCTGGGGTGCAGGCAGTATGGGTTCAGTTCCCACCTCTGGTATCGATTTGTTTGGTGATCTTGGACAAGTCATTTAACCTTAGTTCCCCATCTGTAAATTGGAGATAATAATACTGACTTTCTCCCATCTCTTTGGGGTAAGGACTTTGTTTTACTGAGTGAACGTGTAATGCCTAATACAATAGAGCCCGATCTCAGTTGGAGCCTCGAGGTGGTACCATAACATAAATAACAGTTCCCTCTTATCACATTGACTGCATTTCAGTAGATCCCTGGGAGGGTGAGTGAACTGCCAGTCAAAATCACTTCCCAATAAGCCCATCTTAAACTGACAAGCAGCAAGTGAATTTTGAACCTCAAGGTTTGCTTCCTTAGAGAAATGTTGTCTATACAAGATGAGTGGGTGCAAATCCCCACCAAAATGTATCTCCTTTATCCATATTTATATTCTTGAGTCAACAGTGGACTGCAACTGCAGAACCTTCTGCTGTATCCATCCTGTTGATTCTCCCACCAGAAAAGTTTTCAGGAGCATCAAGCTGTTGGTATGACTCATAGTAAACACCAACGCAAAGGGGGGAGAGCAACCCAGTGTTCTTCTCTCATTTCACTCACACACAATTTCAAAATAGGAAGAAAGATACAGAGAGAAATAACAAAGAATCAGTTCTCATAAGTCAATGGTGAGAAAAGAGAAGGCTGGAGAGCACTAGACAAGAGAAGAACAAAAATACCATAGCAACTTAACACATGGTGAGTAGGTGGAGTGGGATAACATCACAGAAACAAATGCTTATGACTCCAGCATCATCACCCCCAAAATAATCAGTAAAGACAGATAATTAAAGTTTTTCTTGAGTACATGTATGTGTGTATGCATATGTACCAAGGGACAGAATGAGATAGGCTGACAGAATTTTTTTTTTAAATTAAAGAGACAGAGACTCAATCCATGACCCCATATGCAAATATCAGATCAGGATTTAAACATCATGGTCCCAGCTCTCCTTTCACTTGCTTGGGTGTATCTCTGGTGACCTCAGTGGAGTTAATTACCCAGTGTTAGTGAAAAAAGAATCAATCCCCATATCTCTATCATAGGTGGCACAGAATTCCCAGATCCCAAACTCTTCAACTTCAAGATTTCGATCTGAATCCAAATATCCCATTTTGGGGATATTAGGAATATATGTTTTGATTCAGTCTACTGTAAAGATAAGTTAGAGCTGTGAACCTGGATCCAGGATTTTGGTTGGGACCCATTCCAAAGCTAAATTGCTTGTAGTAGAATAATGATTTTACATCTCATAGTGATTTTCATTCTGAAGGCTGTCCTCCAATTGACTCCAATGGGAGATGTGTGCACAGATCTGAAGGCTGAAAATCACTTCCCCTGTACCCAGCATGAATAACCCAGCTGGGTGCTGGTGAGTCCTGCAGGGGCATAATCCTCACCCTTTCCCCAGTTTATGGAACAGTAGCAAAGCCATTCACAGCTGCTACTCCAGCCTCCACCTTTGTTTTCTCTATCCTGGGGTCATGTGTCATATGGGAAACAAAGTCAGTGGGACCAGCAGGGACTCACTGCTTTTGAAAGTCCAATCACTTTTATTGAGGCTGTTGAATCCGTAGTTAGGAACCTAATGCTCATTACTTTAGGCTAGGGCTTTAACCTGGGTTTTTAAATGTTGGCCTTTACCTTTGATACTTTGGTACAGCCAGAAAACAAGTGAAGATGAAAAATAGCTAATGAAATAAACATGGAGCCCACCCTTAACAATCACCCCTCCTCCCTCCATTTCATTTCTCTTTTTGATTCAGTACACTGAATAGTCTTCAAGCAGCCAGAGCTGGAGGCGGAGGAAGGGGAGATAGTCATTTTCATTGGTGAAGACTGCAAGAAGATAAATTTCCAAAAGGAGCAAACATGCCGGTGTCAAATTAAGGACACTGATTGTTATTTTCAAATACAATGACAAGGGGACATGGCTAACAGAAGTTCGGTGTTTTTAAGTTTGTCTTTAAAAGATTATCCTTTCTATTGTTCAGTGATGTAAAACTGCCAGAAAACTCATCATCATATTTGTCCTTAAGGAAATGAAACTTCAAGTTTGCTTTTAGAATGAAAGTGCCTTAAGAAATGGGAAGGAAATGTGGCTCGTTTTTGTTTTTTAAATTAAATTTAATATGTAGTATTTATTTCATACAGAAGCACGCATCAAGTCCTACTTTTTTTAATAAGGGTGTTCACTTGGGATTTTATTTAAATTCCTACTTAGATTAGAGCTGCTTCTTGTAGAGATTCTTCTTAAATCTTAGTGCTGACATGGTGACTCAGTTGTGTGTGGGTACTACTGTGCACAGAGCCTGCAGCATTACCAACCGTACATCACTTCCAGGGGATGTTTTTCAGTCAGGTCACCCACCCCTTCTTCAAAAGGAACGGAAACATCAGAAGGGATTTCATCTATGCAACAGAGAACTGCTGAGGTGATGAATAAAGAATTCATTTGCAAGAACAATCAGGCACTTTCTTACTGGTGGCACATTTTTACTCCACTTAGTTTTCCTATCACTCAAAGCCAGCATCCCACCACACGCATGCCACAACAGAAATTTTAATTTGGAAAAATTCTGTAACAGTATTTGGATATGCAATGTATTAGTCCAAAGAGCAAAATACTGTGGCGAACTCACATTCCCAAGCAGGCATACTTAAGTACTGTGCTTAGAATATAAAGATTAAAGAATGCAATTAATATTTAATTATAAACACAATTAAAACCCATAACACTTTCTTTAAAGACAGTTTTACTGTCACCCTTTCCCCTCCTAGAAAGTGCTTATTTTGTTGTTTTTAAATCATGTATTCAATTGCACGTGCTTTCGATGGTGACTGCACACTTTGTTTTGTTCTAGTATAGCTACAACCATTATTGACTTGTACACTGGTTAATTTTGTTTAAATCAATCACCTTCCCAGACTATGTTACGGATCTGGCACATGGCCTGTACTGCAGATGCATCAGCAGTGGCCCACAGCCAGTTGTGCATATCTGGCATATAGGCATTTGATTTTTTGTTATTGTTGTTCTTTGCTTTTTACCCTGCAGCCAGATTTTTTAACAGTGGGTGAACTAATCTCTCTTTCTCTCCACATACAATTACAAGTGAAGAATGGGTTCACTTCATGTTCAAGTAAGTCAGCAGACATAGCACCCCTCAGAGGGCTCAGGAGAGCATGCCTCCTGAAAATGTTTAATTATTAACCTATGTTCACATTCTGCCTTCACTTAACTCCCCTGCAACCTCACTGAAATTGGGGGCATTGCACAGGTAAAGAACAGCAGTAACGGCCCTTCATATGCGATTTTCTCTGTGCAACCTACAAAGCACATATTTAAATTTAGAAATCAAACAATAACTCTAGGGAATCCAGTATATTTATTGATGTACCCAGTACCAAACCTGAAAGTTGGGTACTGAGCTCTAAAATAGCTTTTGATACGGTCTCCCACAATATTCTTGCCAGCAAGTTAAAGAAGTATGGATTGGATGAATGGACTATAAGGTGGATAGAAAGCTGGCTAGATCGTCGGGTTCAACCGGTAGTGATCAACAACTCAATGTCTAGTTGGCAGCCGGTATCAAGCGGAGTGCCCCAGGGGTCGGGGCCGGTTTTGTTCAACATCTTCATTAATGATCTGGATGATGGGATGAATTGCACCCTCAGCAAGTTTGCAGATGACACTAAACTTGGAGGAGTGATAGATATGCTGGAGGGTAGGGATAGGGTCCAGAGTGACCTAGACAAATTGGAGGATTGGCCAAAAGAAATTTGATGAGGTTCAACAAGGACAAATGCAGAGTCCTGCACTTAAGACGGAAGAATCCCATGCACTGCTACAGGCTGGGGACCGACTAGCTAAGCAGCAGTTCTGCAGAAAAGGACCTGGGGATTACAGTGGACGAGAAGCTGGATATGAGTCAGTGGTGTAGCACAATTGGTGTAGCACAATAAGATTGCGAGTGGCGGACATAAACTAAATATACAGACAGATCACCTTAAGACCTAGCCAGAGATCAAGCTGGGTGGTGCTCAGTTTGCTAGGAGGCCATGTTCCTTTGGGATTTTCCATAATGATGATGATGAAGGACGTGGAGAAGGATGAGGAGGACTTTGATGTGCATCACTGTCTTTCTTAGATGACTTGTGACTTTTGCTTTTTACACAGCAAAACAACAAGAAAAACAACATGGACACGACTGAATCCCAAATAACCATGTTTACTAAGTATATACAAAAATGCCAGGCCTAGTTTATACATACTGCTGATCCAACTGGTTTCCAGCAACCTGTACATCATAGCCCACCACTAGAGGGATCACAAGCAACTTTAAGGGATTCAACCCTATCTCTATACACTACAATGACCAAGCAGAGTGCAGTGAAGGCATAGCTCATATGCGAGCATTCTTATATCTAAACTAATTCTAGCTAGCTCCATATGGCTTACTCTGCTTTATCTTTCAATTAATGTTGTGTATCATGGTGACAGAGATTCCATGCACCATAATGTGTGCTGATGATACTTTTGCACTTTGGCTACCCAGTGCAAGGAATCTTTCTATGGACCATGCAATCCTCTACTCTTGTCTTTTTCTAGCTCATGTAGTTACTTTTCAAGTTACCCTTCTGATATCATATTCACTATCAGTCACAGAGACCATTAAGTAGAACGCAACAGGAGGTTTAAAGAAGTCTCCAGGATGAGATTTGGACTCCCAGTTCCTATGAAATGTAAGAAATTTCCCCTAGGCACCTCTGAAAAAATTTCAGCTTTGGGCTCTAGTTCAGCTCTTACACTGCTAATACACCTCTACCCCGATATAACGCGACCCGATATAACACGAATTCGGAAATAGCGCGGTAAAGCAGTGCTCCGGGGGGGCGGGGATGCGTACTCTGGTGGATCAAAGCAAGATCGATATAACGCGGTTTCACCTATAACGCAGTAAGATTTTTTGGCTCCTGAGGACAGTGTTATATTGAGGTAGAGATGTACTACATGCACCTCAACACAATTTAGGAAACTGCATTTCCAGCTCAGCATCCATCTACAGTACAACATAACCACTTCTAATGAGCAAGTCTAATAGGGATTCCTGCCTCCCCACTCCCAATGTTTGCAGAGGCTCATTCTCATGGCAGGATCTCCCTGAGCACTGCAGAATTGGAGGCAAGGTAAATAGATTTGTCACTGCACAGTTTCTCTGGCCATTCCCCCGAGAAGGGGCACAGAGGTTATTCCAATCTGAAGACTGAAGTAGCAACCGCAAAGTGGCTTTTCTTACCCCTCAGCAAACAGGAGGATGGTTCTTCATCCCTCCCCCCACCCTGCCTCTCAAACCAGCTATTCAAGTGGTGTGCTACCAGCAGCAGCAGGAGCATTTCTTTTTCTGGGCCATTTCTTTTTCTGCCGTCGGTTTGCTACCACTTCTCACAGACACTGCTCCTGATTCTGCTTTATTTCATTTTTTCACGCTCCTTTGAAAGGTCTTTTCCAGCTTCTCCTCCAAATCTTCAGTCCTAGATTTGAATTGTTTGAATTCAGAATCTGGGACATGATGTCACAATTCAAGATCTGGGCTACTTGTGTCACTGTGATGCCTGCCACTAGGAGTAGTGATATTCCAGGCTCAGCACTTCCATAAGAACTCATGCAGTTTCTCCACTTTCGACACTCCAGTTTCTCAGATTATTTTCTATTTGGAACCAATGCTCCTCGCTTTTTCATGACAACTAATGCATCATCCTATACCACACTAGCAGAGGCATCTACTTACTCTGCTAGGACATTACAGACATGTTTTTCCATTCACAAAGAGCACCTATGTACTTCCACTCAATTATTTTTACTTTAAATTAAGGAAAACAACAAGAAGAAAGAACAAAAGTAAAGTCTCCATGAGAAAACAGTGCACACATCTTCACTGTCACAGGCTGAAGCTATTCTGAGAATAAAATGGCTTCTGCCACACATTAAGAGTTCTTAAATTTAAGGTTAAAGGCACTCTAAAGGCATCACAATATCATAGTTGTATACTCACACCATAGGAAGAAAGTTTATTGAGCTAATAACTAATTAATTATATTAGTTTGTTCCAAAAAATTCAAAAAATTGCTGCTTCTGCACAAAATATTCTTTTCCCAAAATACGTTGCAAATGTTATTTTTTTTAAAAATCAGAAAAATATATGCAAAGTGCTTTGTTTCATTTTTGTGCTATACTGAAAACTGGTCAATAATACAGTAAAACCTCAGAGTTATGAACACCAGAGTTACAAACTGACCGGTCAACCACACACACACCTCATTTGGAACTGGAAGTATGCAATCAGGCAGCAGAGACAAAAAAAAACCCAAATCCTGTACAGTACAGTACTGTGTTAAATGTAAACTACTAAAAAAATAAACGGAAAGTTTTTTTAAAATGACAAGGTAAAGAAACTGTTTCTGTGCGCTTTTCATATAAATTAAGATGGTTAGAAGCAGCATTTTTTCTTCTGTATAGTAAAGTTTCAAAGATGTATTAAGTCTATGATCAGTTGTAAACATTTGAAAGAACAACCATAACTTTTTGTTCAGGGTTACGAACAACCTCCATTCCTGAGGTGTTTGTAACTCTGAGGGTATGTCTACACTACGAGGGTAATTCGATTTTACTTAAATCGAATATGTGGAATCGATATTGCAAAGTCGAACGTGTGTGTCCACACTAAGGACACACTAAGGACAGTAATTCGACTTTGTGAGTCCACACTAAGGGGGCGAGCGTCGATATTGGAAGCGGTGCACTGTGGGCAGCTATCCCACAGTTCCCGCAGTCCCCGCTGCCCATCGGAATTCTGGGTCGAGCCGCCAATGCCTTCTGGGTAAAAAAAATTTGTCGTCATCCGTCCGTCACTAACGCCCTCCCTCCCTCCATGAAAGCGCCGGCGGGAAATCAGTTCGCGCACTTTTCTGGTCAGTGACAGCGCGGACGCCACAGCACTGCGATCATGGATCACGCTGCGACCATCGCTGCACTTGTGGCCGTTCTCAACACCTCGCAGCTTATCATACACCTTTCCCTGAGGCAGATGCAGAGAAATCGGGCGAGGAGGCTACGGCACCGCCGTGAGAGCCTGAAGTCGGAGAGTGGCACAGAGCTGTCAGAAACCACGAGCCCCAGCGCCCAGGACATCACGGTGGCAATGGGGCATGTGGATTTTGTTGAACGGCGATTCTGGGCCCGGGAAACAAGCACGGACTGGTGGGACCGTATAGTGCTTCAGGTCTGGGATGAATCCCAGTGGCTGCGAAACTTTCGCATGCGGAAGGGGACTTTCCTCGAACTTTGTGAGTTGCTGTCCCCTGCCCTGAAGCGCAAGGACACCCGCATGCGAGCAGCCCTCACTGTCCAGAAGCGAGTGGCCATAGCCCTCTGGAAGCTTGCAACGCCGGACAGCTACCGGTCAGTCGCGAACCACTTTGGTGTGGGCAAATCTACCGTGGGGGTTGTTGTCATGCAAGTAGCCAAGGCAATCGTGAAGGTACTGCTCCCAAAGGTAGTGACCCTGGGAAACGCGCAGGTCATCATAGATGGCTTTGCCGCGATGGGATTTCCAAACTGCGGAGGGGCTATCGATGGGACTCACATCCCTATCCTGGGACCGGACCACCAGGCCAGCCAGTACATCAATAGAAAGGGCTACTTTTCAATGGTGCTGCAAGCACTGGTGGACCATCGGGGACGGTTTACAAACATCTACGTCGGATGGCCGGGCAAGGTTCATGACGCTCGTGTGTTCAGGAACTCTGGTCTGTTTAGACGGCTGCAGGAAGGTATTTACTTCCCAGACCACAAAATAACTCTTGGGGATGTGGAGATGCCTACAGTCATCCTCGGGGACCCAGCCTACCCGCTAATGCCCTGGCTCATGAAGCCCTATACTGGCGCCCTGGACACAGAAAAAGAACTGTTCAACTACCGTCTCAGCAAGTGCAGAATGGTGGTGGAGTGTGCTTTTGGCCGTCTCAAAGGGAGATGGAGAAGCTTACTCACTCGCTGTGATCTCAGTGAAACCAATATCCCCATCGTTATTGCAGCTTGCTGTGTGCTCCACAATCTATGTGAGAGCAAGGGGGAGACCTTTATGGCGGGGTGGGAGCTAGAGGCAAATAGCCTGGCTGCTGATTACGTCCAGCCAGACAGCCGGGCCATTAGAAGATCCCAGCGGGACGCCCTGTGCATCCGGGAGGCTTTGAAAGCTAGGTTCCTGAGTGAGCAGGGCAACCAGTGACTTTTCAGTTTGTGGACAGAGAAGCTGAACCTGCCCCCGTTTCTTTACCCAGTTCATTTTGACTATCCTCTCCAGTTACATACCCCCTTCACCCCCTTCCCCTTCCCAAAAAATAAAATCATTTCGATTTTGTTAATGAACAGCGTTGTCTGTATTGCTGTTTTCGCGGGAATATTTTAAACCGGGGACGCAGACTGTGGCGGGGGGCGGGTTCAGTGTTCTGATGCAAATGATGCTTCTAAACTCCCGGAATGACAGGCTCCGCACTGGTGGACTGGTTATTTCAATGGAGAACATGAAAAACACCTCCCAGACTGACCAGGGTAACCAGTGACTGCACTGTGTATGTGTCCTGATGCTGGACCTGACACCGCCTCTGTACCCTGCTAAAGGTCACTGTCCTGCCCAATTACCAAGCCCCTTCCCCCCCTCCAGACAGACTCTCCCTCAAAAGAACCTGACTGAAACAGTAATGGAGAGAAACAAACATTTTATTGCGAACCAGACATGAAACGTGGGGTGTGAAACTTGGACGGGGGCTTCTGTGAGGTGGGTGGGAAAGGACTTATGAAATTTTGGGGAATGTCAGCCTTCTAGTGCTAGAGCAGTCTGCAGGGGTTGACTGAAAGTTTTAACGGCCCTTGCCGCCCCTCCTTCTTTGGAGTTTGGGTGAGGGTGGTGTGGGACTTGGTGGCGGGTGAGGGCGGTTACAGATAGACTGCAGCGGGGCTCTGTCCTCCTGCCTCCGGTCTTGCAGAACATCCACAAGGCGCCGGAGCGTGTCCGTTTGCTCCCTCATTAGTCCAAGCAGCTTTTCAGTAGCCTGTTGGTCCTCCTGACGCCACCTCTCCTCCCGTTCCATGACTGCTCGGTGCATTTGTGACAAGTTCTCCCTCCACTGTGTCTGCTGGGCTGCCTGGGCTCGGGAGCAGTCCATTAGTTCTGAGAACATGTCTTCACGCGTCTTCTTCTTCCTCCGCCTAATCTGCGCTAGCCTCTGGGAGTGTGCTGAGAGGCTGGGTTGGGAGACAGTCGCAGATGTGTCTGTGTGAATTGTGAAAAGGGAGTGAATTCCT
This sequence comes from Terrapene triunguis, assembly GCF_002925995.2. Taxonomy (NCBI): domain Eukaryota; kingdom Metazoa; phylum Chordata; order Testudines; family Emydidae; genus Terrapene; species Terrapene triunguis. The sequence continues at coordinate 20,033,545 of NW_020664374.1, read as the reverse complement.
GAGACAGATAAATGAAATTGTATACAAAGAACCTAGTCTTTCTCTGTGAACAAGACCATGCACTGCACCTCTCACATGCGCACTCAGGACAAGGTCGAATTTTCGGCCCTCGCCTTCAGTGCCTGTGGACTTGCGGAGGTCTTGGACTGTTCAGAGAACTGTGGCTGGAGACCTGAACTTCTGGAGCGGGCAATAATGGTAAGCCGCAGACTTGTGGCTGCTTAAAACTCCAGCAGTAGCACTGGCCTCCTTTCACATTGAAAGCAATGCCAGTCTCTGCTGCCAGCAATCAGGACAGCATCAACTCTGCCCCTGTCCCACCCCCTCGCGGCTGTCCCAGGGAAAGATCCCTGTATGCTGCCCCTCTCCCTCCACCGCGTGGCTGTAAAGCAGTCCCAATACTAACATTCCCCTCCCTAATTCAAAGCAGGGCGTCATGAGCGACATCACCCTCCTGAGGATCCCGGACACCCAGAGAGAACGCATGCTGCGGGAAAGCATGCAGAAACCGGGGCCGTATGCCGCCATGCTATGTCGGGCCATGATCCCGGAGTACTTGATTGTGGCGTGGAGGGGGCATGTCTGCTACCACGGAGGGCCCACTAAGATCGCCCTACCCCGGAACCTGATCAACAGGCTTGAGCTCTACCTCCACGAGACCTACGAGGAGTTCTCCTACGAGGATTTCTCGTCGATCCCCGGCCACATTGACCGGATTTTCGCGTAGGTGCACTGGGACTATGGAGTGGAGCGTCTTGGGCCTGGGAATCATGGAGTAACGGACATTGTGAAAATTTTTTAAAACACTTGGGACTAAATTGAGAAGAGCCCAAGACAGAGAAATCATGAAAACCCATTTGTTACCTTTGTAAATATTCCTGTTTTGTACCTGATTATTTTTTTACTAGTTTACAGAACTTTTATAAATGTACATTGTTAATAGTATAAATATTACCGTTCTGTTTTAAATAAATGTTTACATGTTTACAGCACTTACTGCTTGATCCTTCCTCTGATTCTGTGTCCGGGGTAAGGGATGGGGACGGTTGGTACGGGATCTCGGTAAGGGTGATGAAGAGCTCCTGGCTGTCGGGGAAATCAGCGGTGCCAGCGCTGTCGACTGCCTCGTCCTCCTCATCTCCTTCTTCATCTTCCCCGTCCGCTGTCATGTCCGACGAGGAACCGGCCGCGGACATGATCCCATCCTCGGAGTCCACGGTCAGGGGTGGGGTAGTGGTGGCGGCCGCTCCCAGGATGGAATGCAGTGCCTCGTAGAAACGGGATGTGTGGGGCTGGGATCCGGAGCGTCCGTTAGCCTCTTTTGTTTTTTGGTAGCCTTGTCTCAGCTCCTTGATTTTCACGCGGCACTGCGTTGCATCCCGGCTGTAGCCTCTCTCTGCCATGGCTTTGGAGATCTTCTCGTAGATCTTAGCATTCCTTCTTTTGGAGCGCAGCTCTGAAAGCACGGACTCATCGCCCCACACTGCGATGAGATCCAAGACTTCCCGATCAGTCCATGCTGGGGCCCTCTTTCTATTAGATTGCACGGCCATCTCTGCTGGAGAGCTCTGCATAGTTGCCACTGCTGCTGAGCTCCCCTCGATGTCCAAAGAGGAACTGAGATTCAAACTGCCCAGACAGGAAAATGAAAATGAATTCAAATTTTCCCGGGGGTGTGGCTGGTCAGAGCATCCGAGCTCGGACTGCTGTCCAGAGCGTCAACAGAGTGGTGCACTGTGGGATAGCTCCCGGAGCTATTACCGTCGATTTCCATCCACACCTAGCCTAATTCGATATGGCCATGTCGAATTTAGCGCTAATCCTCTCGTTGGGGAGGATTACAGAAATCGATTTAAAGAGAGCTTTATGTCGAACTAAATGGCTTCCTGGTGTGGACGGGTGCAGGGTTAATTCGATATAACGGCGCTAAAGTCGACATAAAAGCCTAGTGTAGACCAGGCCTGAGGTTCTACTGTAATATTTCATGTTTAAAACTCACATTATAAATCATTTTTAAGTGTTCTTTGTGCTGCACTCCAGGGTCCTCTCCTTCACTTCTTCCATCTCAATCTGTTGATGGCACTAATGTCCTTCCCTTTTGATTCTCAATCCATATACCTTCCTTTTCCTCTTGCTTCTCTGGTGCAGCTGAGTTTTGGCTCCCAACCACACATGCATGCCCATTGTGTTCAGAACAAAACTGTGATAAAGTCATTTCATTCACATATCTTCTGAAGCTGCAGCAGCTTCTTTTGCTCCTGCTCTTTTATTTATTTATCTATATAAGTTAATTTAGTTCTAAAAGATACCAGATTGATTTTTCCAGTGCTATCAAGTCTTTCTATTTTGTCTTCAACAGTGGCACAAACCTTAGGCCCTCCATATCTCAGTAAAGGAGCTTATATAAGGAGAAAATTATAAGAGATTTAGGTATATTGAATTTCTGCTGTGGTCTGCGAGTAGATAAATGTAGCCCATCACAAAGAAATGTTTCAACAATAAACCAAGTCAGATTCCAAAATAATTTGAGCAGGATGGTGAGGTTGCTGTTGATTTCTGGCTGCTCTGGTTTTTTTCAGGTTCATGATTATTTGCCCACCGACACTCATTCAATGACTGTTTACAAACAAGAGGGTGTCAGTCACTTGTTTATACCACAATACTCCATGTTTGTTCATGTGCAGCTTATGAAAGACTTTCAAGCAGAATTCACTGTGGTATGGCTTAATGTGCATACCATGGCTTCAGGAGGTGATGTAGACCAATGCACGAGTGCTTATGTAATGTCCACAGATAGTAATTAGAGAGTCACCTGTCATTTATGCAGAGAAAATCCCTTTGACCTGTTGTTCAGCCCCTCCCAATATCATTTGGCACCATGGTCATTTCTGGGCTAATGCACTATACAGTAATTGTACGGGGCAATGTGGTATATCTGCAGTGGCTGATGGATATGATTCTAGCATTCTCCCCAGTAGAAAAGACTGAGTGCAGGAAAGTAGCAGGGTAGGCTTTAAAATAAAGACAGCAAGTTAAAAATACTTGCTCAAAGCTGAAATTGTCTCAGATCTTTTTGCAGCTGAGAACAGGAGATGTTTTGATTTGCAAGACAAGAAAATAATCTGAGAGCAGCACTATTTTCTGTTTAAGAGTGCCCTCTACTGGAGAAGAAAAAGAACAAAAGCCAACCAGAGAGAAGAAAAGTATCCAAATCAAAATTATCAAAAAAGTTAACCAGGAGAAGAATGTATCAACAAGGATTTTTCTGGCTAGCTGGATTTTTCAATTCTTTCATTACTGTCAAGTTACTTTGAGCACGGTTGTGTCCAGGATGTCGGGGTGGGTAAGGAGGAATATACTTGGTAGCTGCACCTGTAGTCATTGTGATGGAAAAGTGCCATGCGGGTCTAAGTGATCCATTTTATACACTTCTACAGGATAAAGCATTCCTTCCTCTTACCCAGCTCTGCTGACTGACATGGTGGGGGTGGGCTGGGACAAGCATTTCCTAACAGTCAATGCATGCCCTTTGTGAAGTCTAAGGCCACCAGTCCGAGACTCACACCATTCATTCATGCAGTGCTTGTGATGGGCTCCCAGGGAGGTTAAGGCCTGAGATTGTGCCTGGACCCTATTCAGGAGAATGTTCCTTGCACCTTCCCCTAAGCCCCTCCCTCCCCCAACACCTGCCCTCACAGCGAGCTAGGCAACACCTGCCCTTTGTGATCAGTATTATACATAGAGCAAACAATACTGGTTCATAAATCTAAAAGGATTGTGATGTTAGTGTTTAAGTAGCCTTATTAATGATTTTGTGCTCTTTTTACAACAAACTTCAACATAAAATCATTGAAAAATTTCCATCAGACATTTGAGAGGGAAGCGGTATGAGAGGGAATCTTAGAAATAAAAGCAAAGAGCTCATGATTTGGGTTGGGTTGTTTTTTTTAATTGACCACTTCTGGGATTGTGTTTAATTTATTTTGCTTTGCTGAAGCAGATAAAGAATTATACAGCTGTAAAACCCTGTGGTTCTTTTTTTTCTGCCTCAAATTATGGTGGGTTTTTTTACATTTATATTTTAAGTACTTAGAACTGTATGTACAACAAAAACATTAGGCACACAAAACTTTTTAGCTGTTCTATTTCCTGAACTGTTTTGTACAGCATAAAAGAAACAGTAAAAACTGATAAATATATGTAAGTGCCTACTATATTTTAACCTGCTCTAAAAGACTGTCATCCATTACACTGTTGTTCCACTTTTATTCACTATTATGTGCACAGGTAGCTATTCAAAACAATTTCCAAAAAAAATTTAAAGGAAAGGGGAAATTTTCTATTATTTATTATTATTATTATGTTTATTAATTATTAAATAGGTCAAAGTTTTCTCATTTTTTTTAATGTAAAAATTTCCAAAAAGAAGAATATATATAAAAATAATTGAAAACAATTTAGTTTCCCCCTTTTCAACCAACCTGATTTCAGCCTGCTTATAAAGTGTCACTATTACAGTGGCGCTCTATTCCTTTAGAAATACATCCAAGCCAAATTTGTCATAGTCTTCTGTGGAGCCAGGATTTCATCCAAGGTCTTTAAATAGATGACAAATACAAAATATATAGTAAGTTCTATAATAGGGATGCACCAAGCACAGGGTAGAAGAATAATTTACAGCTCTGCAAAGGCCGTTACAGTAAACTATATTCACAGAGTATAAAAAGCTGTGGCTGATAGTCTTGGAGCAGCAGCAGGCAAGACCGAGGGCCTCTCCAGAGTCTCACCACAGTATCAGGTCCTTGTAATGTAACTCGGGTCATATACACACACAATTTAGCTACATATATTTTTCAAAAATAAGTCATATTGCTATATGCCCCTTCATACTGGTATAAACGCATACTACAGGGTCTTGCACCAATTTAATTATATTGGTTTCTAAACAGATGTAGTTAAATCAGTACAAAAATGGTGTGCAGACCAGCTCAGAAGAAGAACTAGTTTCAACTGCCCTGGCCTCAACAATACACAGGTGAGAATGAAAACAGAGTTGGACTAATTAATGAAAGATAGGTACAGCTGATAGGAAATCAGTAGAGAGTTTGTTTTAAAAAAATCTCAAACATGCTGAAATACTTTTTATTTCACAAGGAATCATTTTTTATTTATTCAAAATTTTTATCAAAAATAAATAAATGGGTTTCCTTCCTTTCTCTCCCTTTTTCCCAGTAGTGAAATGAAAAAAAGGAATGAGAAGGAAGAAAAGGGAGA
>NW_020664374.1:20007193-20027871 GCF_002925995.2 Terrapene triunguis | reverse complement strand
CGAGAGACTGCTGAGCTGGAATTGATATGCAAACTAGATACAATCAACTAAGGATTGAATAAGGACTGGGAATGGCTGAGCCATTACAAACATTGAATCTATCTCCCCTTGTAAGTATTCTCCCACTTCTTATCAAACTGTCTTTACTGAGCTATCTTGATTATCACTTCAAAAGTTTTTTTCTCTTACTTAATTGGCCTCTCAGAGTTGGTAAGACAACTCCCACCTGTTCATGCTCTCTGTATCTCCTCAATATATGTTCCACTCTATATGCATCCGAAGAAGTGGGCTGTAGCCCACGAAAGCTTATGCTCTAATAAATTTGTTAGTCTCTAAGGTGCCACAAGTGCTCCTGTTCTTTTTGCAGATCTTGGTCTGTCTTTGAGGTATGGAGCTCCACAGTCTGACCATCCCAGACCCTGGAACCAGTACCTTAGCCCTCCCCAGGCTCCCAGTTGCTTATACACAGCATTCATTTCTCTATGGGCACTCTGAACTTCTCATTTAACCTCTTCGGGGACAACATGGCAGGGCAAACAAGGGATATAGACTTAACAAAGATATTTTTTAACCACTGTCACTTTTAAGAAAGCACTACAAAGTTACAGGTCTTTGCAAAATAACCAAAGTCCTGAGATGCACCCTCCCTAGACTGATCACCACTCCTGTGAGTCTGAGGTCTAGTCAGCATTTCAGACTAGGCAGATCCTCTCCCTCTCCTGCCCGGTCTTCTCACATGTGATGATTGACAACGTCCTCTTCCCACTTCTCAAACCAGTCTCTTCCTTAAATACAGCCTCTGATCCTGTTTTGCCATGTGACCAGACTGAGAAAATCCAACCTCCAGCCACACAAGTCCCACATGAAGAAAACAATTGTTCCCTGAGGTGGGCCGGTCTTTGAGAGTCATTCAAAGTTGATGGCCCTTGATGGCTCTTCTATTGATTGTCCTCTCTGAGGTGTCACACACCCCTCCCTGGCAGGGCAATATCTCTGACTGGCCTTGCCATGGTCAGGCTGGCTTTCAAACACTAAAAACAAAATGGCAGTTAGCACACAAAATGGAAGACAGGGTTCACACAGGGAAGTCACAAACCAAAATGGAGTTCATAATTTAATACAGACATATGCCACTCAGTCACATTAGGTGCCTATTGATTTCCTAAGTTACTGAATAGCTAAAGTATACATTTATCCCACATTCTCTCAACTAGCCACACCTAAGACAACGTCAGCAGAGGCTGAATTTTGCTATAACTTAGTTTCTGATGTGTACTGAAGAATCACAAAGGACTCATTTGAATGCCATTAATAATGTTTAGCATATTAAAGTAAAGAAAGTCACAGGGGCTGACAGCAGTAAGAGAAGTTCAACTCCAGTTCAGCACAGAACTCCACTGACTAACTACATGTGTAGTGTATGCAGTGCTGTTGTAGCTGTGTTGGTCCCAGGATATTAAGAGAGACAAGGTGGGTGAGGTAATATCTTTTATTGAATCAACTTCTGTTGGTGAGAGAGAAAAGCTCTGTGTAAACTCAAAGTTGGTCCTATAAAAGATATTACTTCACCCACTTTGTCTCTCTCATGTGCAGTGTATGGCTTTCGGCATGTTCATGCACCCTTCAGCCAGTCAGACAAGCACTCAACAGCAAACAAGTTGTGCCAGGATAGATGCCGTCCCCTGACCCCCCGAGCAACCCTAGGCCCAATCCTACAACTGCATCTGTATGGGCAGACCCCTTTGGCTGTACCCTCTTAGCTCTGCCCTATGAAATGCCTTTACTGGGGCCAGTTCTCCAATACTTTGTGCCTTTTTTGTACTCCTTCACACCTGCATAATGTGGGTGTAAAATACTTCAAAAAACCCAAAGCACTGCCATTTTACGCCCACTTCACACTTGCGTAATTGGCTACATAAGTGCACAGCTGTGGAGATTCAGAAGCTTAGATTCTAGGATCTGCTGTTCCTTACATTTGAAACTCAGTTATGTAACAAAGGGTTTGTAGGGTTGAAATGCAAGTGATGTTAAGTGACAACAAGCTGGGAACAATGATTTCAAAGTGGCAGTTTGATTACACAGCATGAAGAAAAATAAACAAACTAAGGCTGAAATTGAACCTGAAGCACTTAGACTTCATCATATTTTTAACAGAGACTTAGATAGCAGACATGTTTTTGAATTGCCAGGCCCTGCACCATTCTGTACCATTTAAATTGCAATCTGAAACCTATGTATGTACATACCAAATGTATTTTGGAGGCTGTAAGGCAGTTGCAGCAGAGGAACAGCATAAGAAGAGAACTCTCTTTAAAAGTCTCTTCACACAGCTCTGGACAAACGGATCTGTGATTGCTGCCATAGCAAGCCACCCAGGAACCAAGTGATTAAATATGGCTCCCCTTTCTTTCTCCTTGCTCAGGCATTCAGAAGAGGGGCTATCTAATAGCTGGAGGTAGCTGAAAAAATATCTATGGAAAGGGAGAGCTCCTCACACAGACTGAGAGGACTGGATTGAACCTAGTCTAAAGAGGAGTTTATAATTTGTCTCTTCAAGCACATAGTGACTTGTTTTGGTGCATAAGCTCTAAAGATATGTTCCTAATAAAAGAACTTGCAAGCCATTCAAGGATTTCAAAGTTCCTTACAAACCTGAATTAAACAAATTGCTAACCTCAACCATTCAAAAAATCATGAGATTGGCTAAAAATTGAGACTTTTAAAGAGAATATATTTGGGGTTCTTTTTATTTGCCTTCTGATTTTTGAGCCCTCAGAGTTCACATTTTTGGGGTTTTCTCCCTAACCAGGAGGACTGAAAACTTTTTAAAAAAAATAAAGTTAAGTTTTTCACATAACATACCTATGTAACCTATTCCAGAAAATACCAGAAGTATCACAAGACTTGCAATAAAGTTTTGAGAGTTAGCAATACCAATTAAGCCTCAGGACCCCTGTTTAGTGTAATGGCCTGAGGACGGCCCCCCCAAATACCCAGCAGTACTGTGAAACAACCAGGGAAGTGAAGAGACTGCCCACAGAGAATCCATCCCATGATTTAGGTGAAGTCCATTAATCTAACACAGCTGCATTTGGTCTACACTTAAATATGCTATCAACTGTCCTGTTTTTTAATTCTCAGTCTCTTATCTTCTCAGCTGTGTCACTATAAATCAGCACTCCACTGAAGTCCTTGGAGTTTTCTATTTACACTGGTGTAATTGCCATCAGATTTAAAGGTGTACTAACACAGATACGTGACCTGACTCTCCACTTCATACATCTTGTATACTCGTTTGTACTTGTACAAAACAAGTACAAACTGTGTGTAAAACACTACCCAGCCAGAATTCTCCATTCACTTGCACAGGTAGAAGTGTTTTGCACTCTCTATGCACAAGCTGAAATGACTAGTCTAGGTGCAAGGCCGTACCAAATCAGACCACAGAAGTCAGTAGAATTACCACAGTTGTATACACAAGAGGCGAGAGAGGAAGAGGATACAGTAAAGGAGGTAGGAGAGATCCAAAAGCATGGACCTGAATTTCAGTAGTAGGAAGGGAAAGAAATTGGTGGATTTTAGAGATATTACAGAGAAAGAAATAATAGGACTTGACATGATGTAGGGACATAGGGAATGATAGAGAGGAATCAAAGATAGTGAATTTGCAAGTGTGGGAGATAGCACTTATAGCACTTGCAGTATTGCCGACCCCAAATGTTCAAAAATCATGAATCAGGCTCACCAAAAATAATGAGATTGGCTTTAAAATCATGAGATTATGTACAAATAATAGATTTGGTGTTCTTTTTATTTGCCTTCTGCATTTTGAGCCTTTGGTGTGCTCTGGGGTCACATTTTGAAGCTTTCTCCATGGCCACAAGGGCTAGAAACGTACTTTTTCTTTAAGAATGAAGGCTGAAATCATCACATCTCCACTTGACTCCAAGAGCTGGGCTTTAAGGAAAACAATAATTATCATGAGACTCATGACAAAATCATGAGAGTTGGCAACACTGCTGACTGGGCAGACATGATTTTCCTGATTTCCATGAAAATGTTCAATATTTTGAAAAAATGTCCTGTCCCAAAGCATGACAAAAAGTTGAAATTTAGAAAAATTTTGTGAACTGAATATCCAAAAAATAATTAGGTTTTGGTCAATCAAAACATTTTGTTTTAATCATATCAAAACATTTCATTTTGATTTTGTTCATTTTGTAAAATAAAATTACTATAGTTAGCTTAAATTTCAAAAAACAGAACCAGAAAACTCTGGTTTCAAATATTTTGACAATATCAAAACTTTTACAATTCTTTTTTTCAAGTCACCAAATTTATCTAAGCTCACCCTTTCCTGCATAAGCTTTTGATTTCCAATGAAAAAAATGTTTTATCAAAAAAATCCCAACCAGATCTAGTAATCTAGCAGCTTCTTTCATTCCCCACATTCCACGTCAAAAGGGCCATTTCCAAACTTGAAGGCAATCTGGCTGTATACACCTTCATTCTGTTCCCATTTCTCCTGGCATAACCGTCACCTACGTAGGCAGATGGAGAAGTTGACATAAAATAGGCATGCAAACAAGTGAAAGAGAGAGACAAGAAGAGGTTAAACTCCCCTTTATTCCCTTCCAAAGCTAATGTAGATGGAAGGATCCACAATAAAGGGAGTTGTAATTGTGATGACACTAAAAACATCTCCCACTCACATTGCTGTGGGCTAGAGATGACAAACATAAGAAAGGTTGTAACCAGAGTGGAAAAGATCAACTGGCCCTGTTGAGAAACAAAGTGCTTGAGAAACAAAGATTCTCTAACTACAAATTGTAATTTTTTGCATCCTTGCTGTTATCATGTGAACCATGAAGCTCTAGTACTACCTTACAGCTACTGTGCATTCCATGCATGAATGATAGTTTTGAAAACAAGTTCCATAAATATCTTGCTCCTTTTGTTCCATTGCATCAAAAAAAAAATTTAGAAGAAAGAATTGTACTGCTCATCCCTCAATCCACCCTGAAGTGCAATAATATGATTCCTGTAATGGGAAATGCTTATTTATCTTCCTCTGAAAATATCAGAGGGGATGGAAAATTAGGAATCATTAAATGCAGTTTATTGAAATAATTCAAGGTAACTCTGATATTTGATTATGAAAATGTCAGCCTCTCTGTGGAATTAATAAAAAGAGAATATGGCAGACTGTCTAGTAACAGATTCATCATTTGAGAGGCCTACTGGACCTTATTGCAAGATAAAGTTTAAAGATATTGAGAGAAGACAAGAAATGTGCAGTTTTATGGTTGGTTATAACATTTATAGTTTGTGTGCTTGGGCAAGTGCAATCAAACCTCATGTTTCAAGGCATAGCCTGATTGTCTGCAAGTGGTGAGAAGGGTTTCTGACCTCCATCTGCAGCAACACTGGTACTATGCAGACGGTGGGATTGACGTGTAGGAGTGGTGATGGCAATGGTTAACAATTGACTACATCGTGCATTTTAATAATACCCTGTTTCCCCGAAAGTAAGACATCCCCCGAAAATAAGACCTACTTCCAGTTTTGCCTCTCGCTGTAATATAAGGCATCCCCCCGAAAATAAGACCTCCCCGATAATAAGGCCACCCTGGAATATAAGGCGCCGAAGCTCCAGGCAAAATAAGACCTCCCCTGAAAATAAGACCTAGCGCATCTTTGGGAGCAAAAATTAATATAAGACACTGTCTTATTTTTGGGGAAACAGGGTAGGGATTACAAGTCAGCATAAGTATGTAGGAACAAGATGTCAATTCAAAGCCAATAGAAGAGGGGACACGATGACACAGAGGGATGGAAATGGAATAAAACTTTTCACCTCTAGGCTACCAGTTTAAATCTGGAAATAAATTGATACAGTACTCAATTCATTTAGTTACTAAGAATCAAGATTTTCAACCCAGGCGTTCAAGAACAAAAGGCTATTGAAGTAATCCCCTGTGCCACCTAGCCTCTGCACTCCCCCAGAGAAAAAGACGCAGCTGACAGCCAAGTAGAGGTAGTCAGACAGAAAGTAAAATAGAATATATATAGAGAGAGAGATACCTATCTCATAGAACTGGAAGGGACCCTAAAAGGTCAGTGAGTCCAGCCCTTTGCCTTCACTAGCAGGACTAAGTACTGATTTTGCTCCAGATTCCTAAGTGGCCCCCTCATAGATTGAACTCATAAGCCTGAGTTTAGCAGGCCAATGCTCAAACCACTGAGCTATCCCTCCCCGATGACCCAATCTAACCCAAGTGCAGTAACTAGTAGTAGGTTCAATTATGGACGGGGTCTGAGCTTTCTTTAGAATGACTGATTTTCACACTTCCCCACTACATTTCCTCAGGCTAAAGTGGCTGTAGAATTCAGCATCATAGAAAGTTTAATGTCGGACAATGTGTAGTGTTTTACCAGAATCAGAGGGGTAGCCGTGTTAGTCTGGATCTGTAAAAAGCGACAAAGAGTCCTGTGGCACATTATAGACTAACAGACGTATTCACCCACAAAAGCTTATGCTCCAATACGTCTGTTAGTCTAAAAGGTGCCACAGGACTCTTTGTCGTGTTTTACCAGTGTTTCTTTTACAGCCTGGTATACTGCCATCTAGCGGCTGCTGTTAATGATTGTACTGAAAATGTGTGTGATATACATGTCGTGTTTTTTGTTTTGTTTTGTTTTAAACCAGAAACATTTAAGGGAAATGCAAGAGTCATCTACGAGGGGTGTTATTTTCTTGGTCCCTCCCCACACCCTTGCTCTGAAATAGCACTATTTCCATCAATCCATCTTTTCCTCCACTCACGCAAACTGGTTTCCCTTAACCCTAACTTGTATATTAATTAACAAACAAATGTCAGTTTTTCTCTAGAATTTGTTCCTCATTCTCTTTCACTTTTAGTTTCATTCCATTTTGTTTCTATTATTATCTGACGTGAACCACAGAAAATCATATAATAAATTTCTCCCACCTCTAAGGGTCACCCATCACCTCTCCTGTTCTTTCTATCCCATATCTCAATATTTGTAGCCAGTTTCTCCCACCCACCATCAAATTAGTTCCCACACACAGAACTGTAGGTTCCTTTTCACAAGCATGCAACGACTCCCTGCTGCTCAGCTCCCTTCTTCCTAGCAAGCCTGCCCAGGCTCCTTTCACAGCTGCCCCCCTGAACCTCTCCTGCTGCTCCACAGAGTGTGAAGAAGCTGCTCCTGTTTTCTGTTATCCGTATTGTGTGAGTAACGGACAGCAGAACTGTACTTAGCATGGCCTGACTGAGGGTGTCACCCTAAACTGAACCTTACTTGCTAAGCACTGCTAAATCCCAGAGAATATGAGAGGGGGTGAGGATGGATGTTTCCACCTGATGGTGTGGATTCAACTTCAAGAATCCGTGACACCATTTGACCTTCCCCTCCCCAGTGTTTAAAGACAGTGGTGATCAGATTCCACTGCACTAGAGCTGAAATCACTGACAAGCAGGTCTAGGGCTAAGCCTTAGGTGTAGTGTGGGGACAATGTTGCAGTTAAAAACAATGAAGAGGGAGCAGCTGAGAGATTTCCCATTGCCCAGTGAAATCACTCAGAGCTAAAGTCACTAAGAGCTGGGCTAAGTGGTGGACTCTCAGAACGTGGCATTATAGCAGTGAGCGGCAAGCAGCAGCACTGATAACAGCAACAGAAGTGGCAGCAAGCGGCCAGTGGTCGCAGTGGCAAGCAGCAGCAGAGATAAAAGCAGCAGTAGTGAGCCAGCTACAGAGGCGGTGCCAGCAGCAGAGACATTGTTCTACATGGTCCTCCCCCTTTCACAGGTGAACACAGCTCTGAACGCTAGGTCCTCACTGACAAAAGGACAACCAGTTGTGGGTGGGGTGCAGCAATGGGAAAGGGGAATGGCATGGGAAAGGGACATGCATTTATTCACACTGCAAGGTGGGAAACTAAGGCAAAGGACACTGCCCAGTGTATTGCGGGGTGGGTGTTTGCTGATGGTTACGAGCTTTCAAATCAGGGTTGTGGTGTAGTCCCAAATTAATGCTGGGTTCCCTTCCCCTTGTATTAAAAGTTTTCTTTTGTTATTCAAAGCCTCGGTGCTTGCAAGAGGGGAAGTGTTGCCTGTTAGAGGCACTCAGGGGTGTTGTTCAGTTTTCCTATATTATCAGGTGAGGGCTCAAGCCGGTTCACTTTTGTATTGTTAAGAGGAACCTCTACATATTGAACCCAGCCCTTGTCGTTGTGACACCGCCTGGCACAATGGTCACACTAGTATGTGGAGCTAAGTCTACTATACATGGCCCTGATTCAGGGAAGCATTCCTATTCAGGAAAGCACTTGAATACATGTTTTCCTGAACACGGATAGTCTTAAGAAAGCACTTAAGTTCCTTCCTGGATTAGTGCCTATAACAGGAACTGCCTCAATAATAATAAATTTTTACTATGGTGACATCAGGAAGAATAAATCACAGAGTGGCCTTTGGTGATTTCATAAGTACTTTAAGGGCCTGATTTTCTTCTCCCTCATACTGGTGTAAATTGGGAATAACTAAATCAGGAGTAACTCAGTTGAAGTAAATGAAGTTACATTGGTGGGAAATAAATGACCATGGGAGAAGAATCAGACCCTAAGTACCACATAATCTCCCCAGGGAAACATATTGCTTTGAAAGTCTTTCTTTCTCCATTTTATATTGCCTTCAATTTTTAATCTGAATGTTCAATATTTTTTAAAAAATAATAATCTGAAGAGAGTAGTTGTACAGTGCTTGTAAGCACAATGCATCATGTAACATGGCATACTGAACTGGGCTAGAAATAGAATATAAGATTGGAACTGACATTTTGGCTATTAGGCTTTTCTAGGGCTATGAAAATAAATTAAGCAGTTAAGTTAGCTAAACCTTACTCCATTTACACCTATACCTGAATAAGTGTTTATGGCTGAAATGTTGCATTTAATGTGATTTTTCCATTTCCTGTGTTTTATTAAAAATCCATAATGGTTAGAGTGCATCCTAAAACACTCTACATTTATAATTCTTTGATGAACATAAGAACACAAGAACGGCCATACTGGGTCAGACCAAAGGTCCATCTAGCCCAGTATCCTGTCTTCCAACAGTGGCCAATGCCAGGTGCCCCAGAGGGAATGAACAGAACAGGTATTCATCAAGTGATCCATCCCCTGTCACTCATTCCCAGCTTCTGGCAAACAGATGCTAGGGACACCATCCCTGCCCATCCTGGCTAATAGCCATTGATGGACCTATCTTCCATGAATTTATCTAGTTCTTTTTTGAGCCCTGTTATAGTCTTGGCCTTCACAATATCCTCTGGCAAGGAGTTCCACAGGTTAACTGTGCGTTTTGTGGGGGGGGGGAAACTTCCTTTTTTTTGTTTTAAACCTGCTGCCTATTAATTTCATTTGGTGGCCCCTAGTTCTTGTGTTATGAGAAGGAGTAAATAACACTTCCTTATTTACTTTCTCAACACCAGTCATGATTTTATAAACCTCAATCATAGCCCCCCTTAGTTGTCTCTTTTCCACGCTGAAGAACTACTGTTTAGTTTAGTGTTCTTGTAGCTTTAAAAATCAACATTTTTTTTTCCATTGAGGGAAATTAGGAATAAGAAGGAATAAGTAGGAATAAGAATTTCTATTATTATTGAAGAACAGTGTTTTTCTGAACTTTCATTGGCTCTTGGCCCATTAATATATCACAAACAAAGATTCTCTAACAGTTTGTGACACTCCCATCTAACCTAGTGACAATAAATATGGTTAAAGCAGCTTTTTTTTCACAATGCGGCTACATGCCACAGTGTGTGTTTCCATGCCTATCATGCTGCTTAATCACGTTTGCATCTGGCATTCTGGGAAAATCTGGGCAGCTGTCCCCTCCCACAGTCAACTCTATGGGGTCATGCTTGTGGTGGGGCAGATTACCACTCCAGTCAGGAAAGACTTAAAGAGCTCCTCTAACCACAATCAGCCTCAACCCAGGACCCCATGCATCCGACGAAGTGGGTATTCACCCATGAAAGCTTATGCTCCAATACATCTGTTAGTCTATAAGGTGCCACAGGACTCTTTGTTGCTTTTTACAAGTCTGGAGATGTGTGGGTCCTTAAAAAGGAGGATCTCTGCTCATGGATGGGCGATGTGCTAACAGAGAAGGATTGTAATTTGGACCGCCCTGGTCCCTGAAGGCAGAGGGTGCTGACCAGGGAAGTGACTTGAGAGCTTTGGATGCCTGGGCCTTCTCAGAAAGGAAGAGGGCTGGTACTTTTTTCTGTTCTTTTTAGCTTCCTGCAGGCCTAGGATGCTGCTTTTTGTGGGCTGTAGAAGCAGATTGATTCTTTGGACAATTTTATACCCCTCTCCCCCTCCAAAAAAAGTGGGCACATGACCTGAACAACACAGCGGTAGAGCTATGTCCTGGATTCTGAGACTGGAGTGCCCACCCCAGGGGTGCTAAAGAGGTATAGCCTACCACAATATTACCTACTCCCATCACAGGGAAGAGGTTCATAGTTCTGAAAGAAGGGTATGTCTACACAGCATTTGGGAGCGAGCCTCCCAGCCCAGGTTGACGGACTTGGGCTAGCGGGTTCGTGCTATTGCTGTAGAAATAGCTGCGTAAACAGTGTTTTGAAATTGTGACTCAGGCTGGAGCTCGGGCTCTGAAGCCCAGGGAGGTGGGTGTGCTTCAGAGTCAAAGGAAAAGGAGGGTGGGTGGGGTGTCCCAGAGAGTCTGTGGGGGCCTGAGAATCTACAGGAATATCAGCTCCCAATCCTGTGGATCCCAGGATATTTGTGCAGCTGAGACCCTTCCGTGCTGCTCCTTGGTTTCCCTCTTTCCCCCAGACAGGGGCGGCTCCAGGCACCAGCGCACCAAGCGTGTGCCTGGGGCGGCAAGCCGCGGGGGGCGGCCTGCCGGTCACTGTGGGGGCGGCAGTCAGGGAGCCTTCGGCGGCATGTCTGCGGGAGGTCCGCCAGTCCTGCAGCTTCGGCGGCAATTCGGCGGTGGGTACGCTGAAGCCACGGGACCAGTGGACCTCCCGCAGGCATGCCACCGAATCCGCGTTACCAGCTGGACCTCCCGCAGGTGCACCACCGAAAGCCACCTGACTGCCGTGCTTGGGGCGGCAAAAAACATAGAGCCACCCCTGCCCCCAGAAGAGCTAATTGCTTAGGAACTGCTGCCATAGGCCACTGCATAACTGCATCTGAAGCTCCCTTCTCAGGACTGAAAGATGGACTGTGCAGAGGGCTTTATGCTGACAAACTATTGCACAGATTTCTACTCAGAAATCAACCAGTAATAGAAGGAAACATTTCCTACAGCAGTTTTTCCAGCGCTCTGCACCTGCAGCATACAGAGCTCAGATTGAGTAGAGTTCATCCAGAGGAATTTTCTTGGAAGGAAAAGCAAATTAGAGCTCCTCCTTCCCCTTCACAATCCCCACTCTGTTTCCAAATGGGTTTGCATAAGGTCAAGTGTGTATATGGGCATTAGGCACCTAAGTCACTTAGGGATTTTGAAAATTTTACTCTAGATGTTCAAAAAGATCATGGTAGTATAGAGAATAACTTGAAGAGCTTGGAAGAGTAAGTTAGCTCAGTGATGGTGTAGTCGAGTGCCAGGATGGCATCAGGTGGCTGGCTAGCAATGTGTTGCAATGTGCTCATTTTGTTAGAAAATGGCAAAAAAGTAGAATCTAATGAAGGTAAATAGATCAGAGTGGGAAACAGGGAAAGTTAGACATAAGGGTGTTCTTAGAAAGGAAAAAACATTGTGGTGTGAGAATGTAAAACATTTGGAAAGTGCAATTCAAAATCAGATTTTGAGAATTTTAAAATTCCTGGCTATTACAGAAGGGCAAATTCTGACATGAGTACTATACTTCTGTAGCAATTCCCACTCACTACCTCCAACTCCACTGTGGATTGAAACTGGGATCTTCAGTGCTAAAATCATGAGCCTAAAGGACTAACTCCATCATCTAGCAACAATATCAGGCTCTTATTTTCTTATATGGACCAGCCACTAGAGGGGGAAATGTTAAACACAATGAACCAGGAAGTTTCACTTTCAATGTCTTTTTATCTAAAACAGGGGTAGGCAACCTATGGCACGTGTGCCGGAGGCAGCACGCAAGCTGATTTTCAGTGGCACTCACACTGCCTGGGTCCTGGCCACTGGTCCGGGGGGCTCTGCATTTTAATTTAATTTTAAATGAAGCTTCTTAAACATTTTAAAAACCTTATTTACTTTACATACAACAATAGTTTAGTTATATATTAAAGACTTATGGAAAGAGACCTTCTAAAAACGTTAAAATGTATGACTGGCACGTGAAATCTTAAATTAGCGTGAATAAATGAAGACTCGGCACAGCACTTCTGAAAGGTTGCCAACCCTGATCTAAAATATTGGGAGAGGGAGAACTAGTTGAGCCTTTTTGTCTCTGAGTGAAATACTAATTTGGATTCAGTAAGTCATCCTGTACTCCAGAATTACATTGTGACCACTGGTGTCAAGAAATCCGATGCATTGGAGTATTGGGATTGCAATTTTAATTTTAATTTTTAGAGCCAACAGAGAGAGAGTCCTGCTCTATGTGAAAAAATACATAATGTCAAAACTGAGGAGCTCAGCTTCTCTTCCGTTTTTCTGCAATTCAGCTGTCACATATTAACTAATTTTAAAACCGAATCAGACAGTAAATCTGAACTGAGAGACTGAATCATTGGCTGCAGTTTTATACTCAGCTCAACTAAGAGTAGTGTTAGAAAGCATTAAATACTTGGGTTTCCACTACAATATGACACTTCTTGGCATTTCCTGGAAGCTAATACCCACTGGTAATAGCAAAGGAACTGGACTAGGACAAAGCAGTAGTTTGGGCTGATGGACTTTAATAGGAGTTGATTGTACGTGACTGGAGGATATTTCTGCAGTCATTTTTTGTTCCTCTTCTGTCATGCTTCTGTTCCAGACTTGGAATGCTACAGAGCTTCCTTCTAAGATGGATACACACCAAATGTGTTCAGTATAAGATCCTTCAATGCTCTGCCCATATGGCTGAAATTAGTGCTGGAGAACCGGTAGCCACTATTACTGTTGATCTGTAGCTCAGAAGAGCAAGAAATGGATCTTCCTGCCATAGGATTTTCTTGGCTGTCTGTCCAGCTCTCAGCCCCTCCATTCACTTGCAGGTAATGTGGGCTTCTAGTAATATGATCAAAATCATAATACGTTTAAAATGACATAAATTCTGCGGCAGAGAATTGCATTCCGTTGTCCGTCACTAGTTGTTCCGGAATACCAAAGTGAGCAAAAGTGCACTTCAGTTTCTTGATGACACTGAGGGCATGTCTACACATACAGTGCTGCAATGCGGCTGCTGAAGACACTTTATGCTGATGGGAAAGAGCTCTCTCGTCGGCATGATAAAACCACCTCTGCAAGTAATGGTACCTACGTCAGTGGGAGAAGCTCTCCCACCGACATAGCACTGTCCATACTGGCGCTTATGTCTGTGTAATTTATGTCACTCAGGAGGATTGTTTATGCACACCCCTGAGCAACATAAGTTATGCAGACATAAGCTGTAGTGTAGATATATCCTGAGACATGTTATGTCTTTCAGGAAAAATAGTCCACGACAACCAAGTAATGATGTCCTCTGCATTCACATAAATCTGCAGCTAGTTTCTCCCCTACCAGACAGACCGTGGGGGTTGTTATTAGAGTGTTTTTGTGTTGAGTTGGTCTATTAGTTCTGCAATGTTCATGTGCAGGTATTTTATTCTTTATGCCCTTGCTGATGCCCTATCAGCACACTGACTGGTTGACCTATTTGTGGCACTTAGTTAATCCTTGATGTCCTTCATAGACGAGAATTTGGATTTCTCCTCTCATTTCGTTTGAAATTACAATGCAATTGCCTTTGATCATGAGTCCATCTGACTTGCTTAATTGTCCATGCACTGCAAAGTAGGCTCCTGTCACTGCCTTAGTGTCCTGAGATACTTGGGCCAGCCAGCACTAATATAACTTGCAACTTCAGGAAGTTCTAAGTTATGTGTCTGTCGAGGTTGCTTTTTGTAGCTGGAGTAGTCTCTTTTCTGATGCTGGTTTGTATGTGTCCATAGCATCAATGTATGCCTTTACATCATCTTCAAGCTTACGGGTAGTTGAGTGTGATGCTGGGCTCCATGACAGAGTGTCTGCTATTACCAGATTTTTCCCAGGAACATATTTAGCAATTGGATTAAATCGCATTAACCATATCAACAGACATTGGCATCTCAGCAGTGCTTGATCCAGGTCTTTCTACTGAGGAGGGTTACAAGCAGTTTACGGTCTGTTATCAGTATAAATTAATCCAATCCACACAGATACTTGTAAAAGTTCTCACATGCCCATACACTAGCCAGGCACTCCTTTTCAATCTGCACGTATTGTTTTTCTCACATTTGGTGAGTGTGCAAGAGCAAAATGCAACTGGCTCCCATTCAGATCCATGTTGCTGTTTGCATCCACTCTGGCCACAGGATCTCTTGAGATCATTTCTGTCACCTTTTTAAAGGCAATATTTCGATTTGGCCCTCACAGCTAAGGTGTGTTGGACTTTAATAGTTCATTCAGTGGTTTTGTCACTGTAGAAATGTCTTGCAGGTATTGATCAAGGTAATTTACCATCCCCATTATGCATCTCAGTCTGGTACATTTGTTGGTGCATTCAATTTTTGAATTGCTTTTATTTTCTCAGGGCTTTTATTTTCAACTTTGCATATTGGCTGTTCCAAAAAACTCAATTTGGGGTAGGCAGGAAATGCACTTTTTCTTGTTTAGAATCAGTCCGGACTGACTGATTAGCCTTAGGACTTCAATGAGGGTTTTGTTGTGCTCTTCCATCAAAGATTCATATATCAAAATATCATCCATGAAAACTACAACTCCATTTGTAACGGTTAACAGTTCTGCCTTCTTTCTTTGGAACCTTTTAGGTGCTCTTGTAATCTGAAAAGGTAATCGATAGCAAAATCTCCCAAATAAATGTAGTCAATTTAGCACTTTCTTTGGCTAAAGGAATTTGCCAGAATTCACTTGAAGCATCCACCTGGAAGAATACTGTGGCTCTTTTCACTTTTGGTAAAAGTCATCTAGTGTTGGGAAGGTATATTTTTCTCATAACTGCTTCATTAAGTCTTTTAAGATCCACAAAGATATGTATTTTCCCATTTTTCTTTATAAGTGGTACAACTGAGGCACAACTGCTGGCTCAGAGATTTTCTCGATTATGCCAATCCGTTCCATTTTCTTTAATTCAATTTCCACTTTATGAAGTAATCGGATAGGAATCCTGGGAGGTGTATGTGCACTATATGATTCAGGATTGTCTCTTAGGGATCTCCTTTCAGAAGTCCAATATCAGCAAATGCTCCACTGAGTTCTTCCAGCTTTCTCACTAAGCCCATCATGACAGCCACATTGTGACTGAAAAAGCTGTTGGTCTGGTCCTTTGATCACATACATTCTGAATGCAAACCTTTTTTTTTTTTTTTTTGGGTAAATTGTTTCTGTGTGAACTGGCCCATGCAGTTCAGAGTACCTCCAGAGCTAATTAGAGTTAGATTTCAGCTCTGAGTGGGTTACAGGTTATTGTAAATCCCTTCTGAGATAACTGTGATGTCAGCACATAAGTCAATTTTAAAGTCAATAGTCTTGCCATAAATATTCAATTTCACTCTCCAGGCAGGCTCTGTGTCATCACACGATAGATACCAGAAACAATGGCTCTTGATTGTCTGTAATATAAGTCAACTCCCTGACTGCTTTCATGCAGCAAACAGCTGCCCAATGTCTATATTTTGTGCATCGATTAAACCTTGTGCCTTTGGCAAAATATATATCTGTTGGGCTATGACTTTTTTTCCACACCATGTGCATTTAGGCTGAAAGGCTTTTGATTTTGCCTGGAGTTTGCCTGGAGTTTGCCTCAGAGGTCTTACGATAATTACTTTTAGGCCTGGTCTACACTAACCCCCCAAGTCGAAGTAAGGTACGCAACTTCAGCTACGTGAATAACGTAGCTGAAGTCGACATACCTTACTTCGAACTTACCGCGGTTCAGACGCGGTCCACACGGGGCAGGCAGGCTCCCCCGTTGACTCCGCGGTACTCCTCTCGTTGAGATGGAGTACCGCAGTCGACGGCGAGCACTTCCTGGTTCGATTTATCGCGTCCAGACCAGACGCGATAAATCGAACCCGGAAGTTCGATCCCCAGCCGCCGAACTAGCCGCTAAGTATAGACCAGCCCTTAGCCTTCATGCTGTTTACAGCTTCTAAGCTAGTTTCAAGTTTTGTAAGTTGCTTCTGCCTTTTGTTCTGCTGTCTGACTAGCTCAGACTGCTTTGCTAGCTGTATAGCTGTGTGTAGGGTTAAATCTGTTTTGAATTGTAGTTGCTGTGAAATATTTTTATCTATTAATCCAATAAGCAGCCTGTCTCAGAAATTTTCATGTTTTTCAGTTCGAAAATCACCGTTTTCAACTAATGCATGCATAGCGCTTATAAAACATTCAATGTTTTCCCCTCCTTCTTGAAAACATGCTCCTTCATAAACCATACTTCTCTGAGGTATACAGTATGCATCAAAAATAACCAGAACACTTTCATAGTCATCTTTGTGACTGTCTTCAGTAAAGTCAAAGGATTTAAAGATATTATCTGCCTGCTTCCCCATACCCTAAAGTAATATACCTGAATATCTCCATTTTCCTGGTGGAGCTTTGTTGCTATTCGAAATTTTGCAAATTACTGCTTCCAATCTGTCCATCATGAATGTTTCTCAAAGTTGAAGTTCCCTGGGGCACTGAAGAGTGTCATGTTGATGAGATCCTGCAGCCTTTGTCCCTGTACCTCCTGTTTGCAACCTTTGTTGATGTTTTCCTTCTATTTTTGTTCTTCTCAGGTACTAGTTTACTTCTAACACCATGTAAAAACATAAGAACGGTCATACTGGGTCAGATCAATGGTCCATCTAGCCCACTATCCTGTCTGCTGACAGTGGCCAATGTCAAGGGCTTCAGACACAATGAACAGAACAGGTAATCATTCAATGATCCATCCCCTGTCACCCATTCCCAGCTTCTGACAAACAGAGGCTGAGGACACTATCCCTGCTCATCCTGGCTAATAGCCATTGATGGACCTATCCCCTATGAACTTATCTAGTTCTTTTTTGAACCCTGTTAAATTCTTGGTCTTCACAACATCCTCAGGCAAGAGTTCCACAGGTTGACTGTGCATTGTGTGAAGAAATACTTCCTTTTGTTTTAAACCTGCTATCTATTAATTTCATTTTGTGACCCCTAGTTCTTGTGTTTTGAGAAGGAATAAATAACACTTTCTTATTCACTTTCTCCACACCAGTCATGATTTTTAAATTATAAATTAATGGAGATAAGATATCTCCTAGAACTGGAAGGGACCTTGAAAGGTCATCGAGTCCAGCCCCCTGCCTTCACTAGCAGGACCAAGTACTGATTTTGCCCCAGATCCCTAGGTGGCCCCCTCAAGGATTGAACTTACAACTCTGGGTTTAGCAGGCCAATGCTCAAACCACTGAGCTATCCCTCCCCCCTCTATTTTATTGACCTCTATCATATCCCACCTTAGTCATCTCTTTTCCAAGCTGAAAAGTCCCAGTCTTATTAATCTCTCCTCATATAGAAGCTGTTCCATACTCCTAATCATTTTTGTTCCCTTTTTCTGTACCTTTTCTAATTCCAATATATCTTTTTTGAGATGGGGTAACAGCTCGGCACACAGAATTTAAGATATGGGCATACCACGTATTTATATAGAGGCAATATGATATTTTCTGTCTTATTATCTATCCCTTTCCTAATGATTCCCAACATTCTCTTAGCTTTTTTGAGTGCCGCTGCACATTGAGTGGATGTATTCAGAGAACTATCCACAATGACTCCAAGATCTCTTTCTTGAGTGATAACAGGTAATTTAGACCCATCGTTTTATTTGTATAGTTGGGATTATGTTTTCCAATGTGCATTACTTTGCATTTATCAACGTTGAATTTCATCTGCCATTTTGTTGCCTAGTTACCTAGTTTTGTGAGAACCCTTTGTAACTCTTTGCAGTCAGCATTGGACTTAACTATCTTGAGTAGTTTTATATCATCTGCAAATTTTGTCACCTCACTCTTTATCTCTTTTTCCAGATCATTTATGGATATGTTGAACAGTAC
Source organism: Terrapene triunguis (assembly GCF_002925995.2). NCBI lineage: Eukaryota > Metazoa > Chordata > Testudines > Emydidae > Terrapene > Terrapene triunguis. The sequence continues at coordinate 20,009,564 of NW_020664374.1, read as the reverse complement.
TGGTCCCAATACAGACCCTTGGGGAACACCACTATTTACCTCTCTCCGTTCTGAAAACTGACCCTTTATTCCTACCCTTTGTTTCCTATCTTTTAACCAGTTACTGATCCATGAGAGGACCTTCCCTCTTATCCCATGATAGCTTACTTTGCTTAAAAGCCTTTGATGAGGAACCTTGTCAAAGGCTTTCTGAAAATATAAGTACACTGAATCCACTGAATCCCCCTTGTCCACGTGCTTGTTGACCCCCTTACAGAATTATAGTAGATTGGTGAGGCATGATTTCCCTTTACAAAACCCATGTTGACTCTTCTCCCCAACAAATTATGGTCATCTATGTGTCTGAAAATTATGTTCTTTACTATAGTTTCAACTAATTTGCCTGCTACTGAAGTTAGGCTTACCAACCTGTAATTGCCAGGATTGCCTCTGGAGTCTTTTTTAAAAATTGGCATCACATTAGCTATCCTCCAGTCATCTGGTACAGAAGCTGATTTAAATGATAGGTTACATGTTACAATTAGTAGTTCTGCAATTTCACATTTGAGTTACTTCAGAACTTTTGGGTGAATGCCATCTGGTCCTGGTGACTTATTACCCTTTAGTTTATCAATTCGTTACAAAACCTCCTATAATAGCACCTCAATCTGGGACAGTTCCTCAGATTTGTCATGTAAAAAGAATGGCTCAGGTTTGGGAACCTTCCTCACATCCTCAGCCATGAAGATCAATGGCAAAGAATTCATTTAGTTTCTCCACAATGGCCTTATCGTCCTTGAGTGCTCCTTTAGCACCTCGATCGTCCAGTGGCCCCACTGGTTGTTTAGCAGGCTTCCTGATTCTGATGTTCTTAAAAAACAATTCAATGTTACTTTTTGAGTCTTTGGCTAGCTGTTCTTCAATTCTTTTTTGGCTTTCCTAATTATATTTTTATACTTCATTTGCCAGAGTTTATGCTCCTTTCTATTTTTCTCAATAGGATTTAACTTCCACTTTTTAAAGGATGCCTTTTTCCCCCACATTTTTTCTGCTTCTTTTACTTTTTTGTTACCCATGGTGGCACTTTTTTGGTCCTCTTACTATGTTTTTTTATTTTGGGGTATACATTTAATTTGAGCCTCTATTATGATGTCTTTAAAAAGTTTCCATGCAGCTTGTAGAGATTTCACTTTTGGCACTGTACCATTTAATTTCTGTTTAACTAACATGTCATGCTCCTGTACCAGATATGGACTGGCTACAGAGCTTCCTTCTGAGCTAGATAACACACCTGAGGTAGTCAGTCTAAGGTCCTTTAATGCTCTGCCCCTATGGCTGAGGTTAGCTTAAATATAGTATGTTACACACAGCACCACCTAGTGGCTGAACAGTATAATACAGTTTAGCATTCCATTACATCATCTTTACTTCTGGTGCAAACATTCTTCCCTGAATAACTGCAGGTGGGTTTCAGAGTAGCAGCCGTGTTAGTCTGTATCCGCAAAAAGAACAGGAGTACTTGTGGCACCTTAGAGACTAACAAATTTATTTGAGCATAAGCTTTTGTGGGCTACAGCCTACTTCATCGGATGCATAGACTGGAACATATAGCAAGAAGATATTTATACATACAGAGAACATGAAAGGGTGGGAGTAGCCATACCAATTGTAAGAGGCCAATCAATTGAGATGAGCTATCATCAGCAGGAGAAAAAAACCTTTTGAAGTGATAATCGAGATGACCCATAGAAGGTGTGAGGATACTTAACATGGGGAAATAGATTCAATTAGTGTAATGACCCAACCATTCCCAGTCTCTGTTCAAACCTAAGTTAATTGTATCTAATTTGCATATTAATTCAAGTTCAGCAGTCTCTCTTTGGAGTCTGTTTTTGAAGTTTTTTTCTTGCAAAATTGCCACCTTCAAGTCTGTCACTGAGTGGTTAGAGAGGTTGAAGTGTTCTCCCACTGATTTTTGAATGTTATGATTCCTGATGTCAGATTTGTGTCCATTTATTCTTTTGCGTAGAGACTGTCTGGTTTGGCCAATGTACATGGCAGAGGGGCGTTGCTGGCACATGATGGCATATATCACGTTGGTAGATGTGCAGGTGAACGAGCCCCTGATGGCATGGCTGATGTGATTAGGTCCTATGATAGTGTCACTTGAATAGATATGTGGACAGAGTTGGCATTGGGCTTTGTTGCAAGGATAGGTTCCTGGGTCAGTGTTTATGTTGTATGGTGTGCGGTTGCTGGTGAGTATTTGCTTCTGGTTGGGGGGCTGTCTGTAAGCGAGGACTGGTCTGTCTCCCAAGATCTGTGAGAGTGAGGGATCATCTTTCAGGATAGGTTGTAGATCTTTGATGATGCGCTGGAGAGGTTTTAGTTG